>NW_024081068.1:621299-1252638 GCF_003009895.1 Hyaena hyaena
GGCTCCAGGCTCTGAGCTGGCAGTCAGCACAGAGCCCGACACGGGGCTTGAACCCACGAACCGCGAGATCATGACCTAAGCGAAAGTCGGATGCTTAACCGACTAAGCCACCCAGGCGCCCCTATAATAATATTTTCAACAGGTCTGATTTTGATGAGGCACAAGATAGCACTTCTTTAACCCTTTTCCTGGACACTTGGGCAAAGGCCATTCAGATTGCAGTGCAAATTATTTATGAACTCTAGCTTCCCATGCCACAGCTATACGGGAATGGGAACAGTATCACATCAATGGCTCAGGTGGATCCTGAGAGCAGCTGATTCCATTATATTTCTGTCATTCTTGACACTGCAGAAAATGTAACCTCTTGGGTTTCCCAGTGACAAGGCTGTTTGCTCTGGGCCTCCTAACACTGATTTCCTGTCTCCCTACTACCTCTCTTCCACCTGCAGACCTCATTCCATTTGAAAGCACTCCCATGCCTTTAATGTTGATATTAGACATTAATGGAGCAGTAATGGGTACATTTTGCCTACTAACAGTTCTGAAGAGTCGCTTTGACATGTGTCTAATAGTATTACAAGTCAGCAAGCACTTTAGGATGTTATTCCCTGATACAGTGTAAACTCCATCAGGGCACAGGCTTTTTGTTTTATTCACTCATATGGACCAAGTAATCATAACAATACCTCTTATAGTAGGTATTCAATAAATATTAATAGAATGTATAAAGTCTTAGACCTTTCTTCAACAAATTATACGGTTGTGTGGTAATATAACAACTAATGACTACAAAATTCTTTCCTTCATGGAGTTTATTTTCTGATGTGTATGGAAATATTGAAAAAGGCAAAACAAAAACTTCCAGACAATAAGAACAGAAAGAAATATAGTTTTGGACTGTCATTATACTATGAGGAAAATAAATCAAGGTAAGAAAATAGAGAGTGACTGGTATGGGGTGTTTGGTTGTTTTAGGGAAGGTCGTTTGTTTTTTCTTTCTCCATATACAAATTACTGCACACAGTTGTCCTTCAGAAGCATTTGGAAGTATGTTGCAGATGTCATGTGACTGTACTTCTAATATTTCAGCACATATTTACTGAAAACAAGAAAATTCTCTTAAATAAGCCCAAGACCAGAAGAATTTCATTGTTTATTTTGTGTGTGTGGGTTTTTTTTCTCAGAAGAATTTAACACTGGTATAATGCTATTTATCTAATATGCAAGCCATGGGGTGCCTGGGTGGCTCAGTCAGTTAATTGTCTGACTTTGGCTCAGGTCATGATCTTGCGGTTTGTGAGTTTGAGGCCCAAGTCGGGCTCTGTGCTGACAGCTCAGAGCCTGGAGCCTGCTTTGGATTCTGTGTCTCCCTCTGTCTGTATCCCTCCTCCACTCACACTCTGTCTCTCAAAAATAAACATTAAAAAAATTAATATTCAGACCATAAGGAAAATTTCTCAGTTGTCCAAATAATGTTTCTTTTTTCACTTATCCTTGAGTCAATCAAGGATCATTCATTGTCTGAAATGGTGTTTCTTTAGTTTCCTTTAATCTGGAGAAAGGGTTAGCAATTTTTATTTTTATTTTTTTGTAAAAACTCGGACAGTAAATATTTTAGGTAGATTTCTTGGGTCACATATGTCTCTGTTGTAACTATTTTAGCTCTGGTATTACAGTGCAAAAGAAGACATAGACAATATGTAAATTATAAATGTGGCTATATGCCGATACAACTTTATTTATGGACATGAAATTTGAATTTAATATAAATTTCATGATTCATGAAATATTCTTTTTCTTATGACTCCCTCCACCCCAAATTTAAACATATAACCATGTTTGCTTGCGGATAAAAACAAGCAGCAGACTGGATTTGCCACATAGCCTATAGCTTGGCAATCTTTGATCTAGAACAATCCTCTCACTTTTCTTTTCTTTAACGGCATTGACACTTTTGAAAAGTCCCGGTGTCATGCCCATGTCAAAGTCCCAGATCCATCTGACTGTTTCGTCATTATTAAATACATCACCATTTTGGGGAAGAATATACAGAGGTGGTGGTGTGTCTTTCTCACACATTTCATGTGTCAAGATGTATGCGTGGTGTCAGTTTATCCCATTATTTGTAATGTTCTTTTCCTTTTTCTTAAATCAGCTTTGTAAAATAGGACCATGTCCATATGAAGAGTGCCTATAAACACTGAAATTTTATAATGAGAAATCCAAGCATACCCAATGGAAAAATAACTGTATGAAGAGATGGTTAACCACTAAGAACTTTTAGCATTGTTGATGGGCATAATGTTACTAAGAGATGAGCATTTACAAATGAATGAAGCTTTTTATATCATTTTTACTTTTTCTTTATTGAAAGGATTTAAAAAAATATTATATACAGAAAGTTGGGCCAATCACATGCCTCTGTTTATGGTATCCTCTGTTATGGCATGCCCGTCATTTTATTTCTTCTTTTTGTTTTCAATTTTCCCCTCCCTCCCAAGCAGAAACCCACTTTATTGCATTAGAAAATATATGAATCTGAAAAAACATAGAATGTTGTTGTATATTTGTATGTTACAAATTTATATAAGTGACAGCGTATTATAATCTCATTATTTTTCTTTCTTATCTATCAACATGTTCTTGAGACTTATCTGTATTATTCATTATGTTGTTTTTCCCTGAGAATAACATCCCATGGTCTGCATCTACCATACTTCATTTATTTCCCTAGCAAAGCATACTTAAGTCTCTTTCTGACTTCCTTTTACCACATACAATGCTGCGATGAGCCTGGTCATACATCACTTCTGTATCCCTGCACATATTTCTCTGGGTCATGTACCTTGGAGAAGGATTGCTGGGTCATGGGGTTTCCACATCCTGCAGTACACTGAGCACTGTCAGCCAACTTTTCATTCCTGCCACTGATTCATACGATGCCCATTTCTCCACATTCTCACCAATGTGGGGCATTATTTCTAATTATGATCTAAATGATTGGTATAAAGGGATGCCATCTCTTCATAAAATTATTTTTCTACTGAGTACTCTTGGGTTTCTTTTACTTATTGATACAAGAGTTACTTATATCTTAAAAATTCATTGATAGTCAATTTTTGATGTGTTTATCTTATCAAAGAAGGTGGGCATCAGAGAGAGAAAAGGGGAGGAGGAGAGAGAATAAATAAAGCAGAATGTTAATGGTTCGGAATCCACCTGGAGTTTATATGGATTTAATCATACTATTCTTTTTACTTTACTATATTCCTGAAAAGACCTATATTAAAATTTTGGCTATAGTGTTTTTTCTTTACATCCACAGAGCTCTCAGATGCTATCATGTTTACCTGTGTAGCTGAAACAGAGAAAGTATTCATGCATTTATTCAGCTATTGAAGAAATAGTTCTTGATAAAACACTATCAGATGGGTAATCTGAGTAGTGGCAATGCAATGGGGAATGAGAAAGAGTCCCTAATTCTAAGGAAGTGAATCCTAAATCAAGTGGAGGGATATGGTCAATAAATAACTAAACCAGTAAATGAAAGAGATAACTTCATATAATAACACATACTCTGAAAGAAAGAAAACAGTTTTATATAGAATTTATCCAAGCATATATGGTATGAGTGATACAGTTTGGATTTATAGAAATGTATAGGAAAATGCCTTCTGTTTGGACATTGAGATGAGCAGAAAAATGGCTTCCTAAAGATGTCAATGTCTTAATCCCCAAAACCTCTAATACATTACTTTACATGGCAAGGGAATTTTGCAGATATGATTAAGGCTCAGGACCCTGAGATGGAGAGATTATCATGGATTATCTGGATGAACCCAACTTAATTACATGATTTTTTAAAAAATGGAACCTTTCTTGACTGTGGTCATGGAGAGATGGGACTAAAGAAGAATAGTTAGAGAACTGCGATGTTGCTGGCTTTGAAGATGGGGGAAAGGGGAGCGTCAAGAACCAAGGAACTTGAGTAGCTTCTGGAGACTGGAAAAGGCAAGAAAATGGATCTGCCCAAGAAAATCTAGAAAAGAATGCTGCCCTGTTGACACAGTGGCTTTAGTCCAGTGAGACCTATGTTGGACTTCTAATTTACACAACTGTAAGGTAATAAATTTGTGTCATATTAAGTCATAAAATTTGTGGTAATGTGTTCCAGTGCAATAGAAAATAATACAGCCATTGATGTTTTTTGTCAGAACAGAGTTGCATTAAACTATATAGTTTACAACCTCACAGTGGCCCAAACTATGCAGTGAAAATATTTGCCTCTTTATATGTACATGTATAGATGAGGTCATGGTTTCCCTGCTGATACACGTCTATAAAAAACAAACAAAAAGAACATAAAAATAAGAAGTAGCATACATCTAAGATCACAATCTGGTTTTAATTGACTAACTTGCTTGAGTTTTCAGGAGTTCCAAAGGAATCTGAGTCCATGTTTCAACCAACACTTGGTTGGTGTTTTACCTGTAGTCCAAAGAAATAGTGATAGAACCCACCAGGCAGAGTTTGAGTAGGAGAAGGCTCTCCTTAAATATGCAATTGGGAAATATTTGTCACTGGAGATCGCCTTGCTTAGGTACCAGGAGGAGTACATTAGATTTTCTAAGGAAATAGATTGCATCAAGTATGTTTTGATGGCCATAGGAATTGAGGAGATAATAGAATTTGGAATTTTTTTTTTTCTATGAGAGAGAGAGAGACAGCGTGAGCAGGGGAGGGTCAGAGAGAGAGGGAGTCACAGACTGAAACAGGCTCCAGGCTCTGAGCTGGCAGTCAGCACAGAGCCTGACGCGGGGCCCGAACCCACGAACTGCGAGATCATGACCTAAGTGAAAGTCGGACGCTTAACTGACTAAGCCACCCAGGCGCCCCTAGAATTTGGAATTTTAAAAGATTTCAGAAGTCACTGTTTCCCATGATTTTCAAACCTGGTCATGAACAACTTTGGGGAGCTTTTTAAAAATGAAGATTTCCTGATTTTATGTCAGGTATATCAAATCATATTTTTGGTGGTGTTCTTGATAGATTTTTTTTTTAAAGAGCTCCCTATGGTATTCTAATGAGAATTACAGCATTTTGGATCCACTAAGTCCAATTGTCCACTCAAAGCATTAACTCCCTTTATGTACTATATCAAATAATTTGGCAAACATGGTGATATGGAGATAAACAAGCCAGAGTTTATTAGTCTGCCATCTTACAAGTCCAGTGATCTTTAGGTATGGAAAGAATTTAGAATCCAGTGAAAAAGGCAAATTGTAGTGTGAAGTAGAAGTAAGTAGGAGGTTAGAGCCAGGAGAAATAGCATATAATGCAGCCTAATGTATGGTTGTCAATTCTTTTTTTTTTTTTTTTTTTAAATGTTTTATTTATTTCTAGGAGAGAGAGAGAGACAGCGTGAGCAGGGGAGGGTCAGAGAGAGAGGGAGTCACAGACTGAAACAGGCTCCAGGCTCTGAGCGGGCAGTCAGCACAGAGCCCGACGCGGGGCTCGAACCCACGAACCGCGAGATCATGACCCGAGTGAAAGTCGGACGCTCAACCGACTACGCCACCCGGGCGCACCTCTTTTTTTTTTTTGTATAAGTGTTCATTTATTTATTATGAGAGACAGTGTGAGCGGGGGAGGGGCAGAGAGTGTGGGAGAGAGAGAATCCCAAGCAGGCTCTGCACTGTCAGCACAGAGCCCCACATGGGGCTCAAACTCATGAACCGTGAGATCATGGCCTGAGTCGAACACAAGAGTTAGATGCTCAACTGACTGAGTCAACCAGGCATCCCCCACAATAAGTTTTCTTTTACGCTGAGCCCAAAGTATCTTCATATAATTCTTAACCAAAGGTTTTAATTCTATTCTTTATAGCCACAAGAAGTGAGATGAATAAATGAGATGGCATATGTGGCTCAGGGCCAGGCTCAGACATCTCAGCTGGGAAATTTTCTCAGGTCCATCCAGGGTTAGATTATGCACGTCTATGTGCACTCAGAGCACCGATCCGTCTTACCACAATCACTTTTTCACTTGTGTTTCTTCTATAAGATTGTACATTCTTTCTGAATCTTCAGCAATTAGTGTAGGGGTGGCACATACAGGTCCTAAATAAATATTTGCTGAATAAATGACCAAACAGTTGGTGTGTTTATGAAATCTTATGCCTCTCTTCCTTTTTGTGTCCAGTTCTATTTAAAATAGTGAAATATTTTTTTTCACCCAGTTAACAACATTAGTTCTTACAGTTATTTCTCATAAGCAGTGTTTTCAGATCCTTCCCCACTCCTGCTTTCTTCTCTGAATATCTCTGGATGGACAGAGGATCTGAAGCGGGCTCTGCACTGATAGCAGAGAGCCTGATGTGGGGATCAAACTCACAAACGTTGAGATGATGACCCAAGCTGAAGTTGGATGCTTAACTGACTGAACCACCCAGGTACCCCTGGTCTGTGAATAGGTGTTTTAATTTTATTTTGTAAAGTATCTTCATTGGCCCTCTAGCTCCAGCAATTTTTCACATTTGTGAACATATTCTTTTACCCCTATGAAATTTAATAATAAAATGTTGGGAAGGACAGAGAGAAGATCAAGGATGCTGCAAAACACTAATACAGACGGCTATTTTGGGAGACTGGGATTTATTAACTATTACGTAGCTGATGAAGTAATTAATGAATCAATATTCATTCTACTGGTATATTTGTTAGAAGAGATATAAATCCAACTAACTGTATCATTTTCTAGTTCTCATGTCTCTCTTTTATTTATAGGAATATGATATTAGACTTTTTCAAAAGCCTTTTAAAAGTTGGTTTTATTGGGACATTCCTCTGATGGATTGTTAAAATGTTAGGCTAAGAATATGGTCTAGAGCAAAATAGTTATTGGAGAGTGGAGGGGCTCTACAGAAACACCCAGATTGTTGAATGACGATGGTGGGGATTTGAGTTGCATAATTTTATCACTGAGACTTTGGAACCAATAGAATCTGAACCCAACATTAGCTAGATAATGAAGCAGGTTTGGAGAAGTTTGAGTGATTTGTGTAAGATCTTGTACTTGGAAGCAAAAGAGATGTAAGACATGAACATTTTGTCCAGTGATGTTTCTACCTTACTACAGCATCACTCCATTCTTGATTTCTGAGGTATGTGGCTAATTTCCCCTTTTTTTGTTGATTCACTACCCTGAGGCTAAGGCTGTGAGAAGCAGGTAAAATTCTTCCTTACTAGTCCATGCATTACCCCAAGCTATGTTTAATTTTGACACAAGTGAACTGGGTGAAAAAATAAATCTCCTTTTTTCAGCCTACTTTATACTGAAGTTCTCTAGAGATGTCTCATTTTTTTGAATTACTCTTTTTAATTCCACGTGTGTTAGAATACAGACAAAAAATGTCGATGGAAGTAAACAATTTCCATGCCCTAGCTTTTCTTTGGCACGGAATTCTTGTCTGATCTAAGACTATTGAAGTAATGGAAAAAATTGGAATTGCAGGGTGTTTACATATCAGAACTGTTGGTTAATAGGAGGATTTAAGCATGCTAGCTAATGAATTGAACAACCTTATATTTTTCCTAAAAATCCTTATAATAAGAAAGAGTGGGATGTTTTTGGTATGTTTCTAAGGTCTCTATTCAATGATCATGCAAGAATGGGGCTGCAATATTGTAATTACAGCTGACCCTGAGCAAATAGTTTATTGCATAGCGATATGACAAAGCCCTGTTTGCCTCAAGATATCCACTACTGGTCTGACCCAGTATCTGAAAAATTTACAATTAATTGATATTATTATACAATTATTAATATTATGACATTGAACACTTAAATACTATAACTGTGTTTATGTGAAACCTAATCTATTAAACCATAAAGACTGTTATCATACTAGCATCAGTTAGATCAGTTAACCACCCAGCTAACAGACAGAAGCAAGTGAATTTTCAATAGAGAAAAGGAAAAGGAACAGATAACAGAGCAGAAGATAACTTAAGGGAACTTTGAAAAACACAAAGGGCTCATGGCTTGGGAGCAAGAAATGTTGAACCAAGATGGGGAGAGCATTCTTAAGAGAGATAACAAATGGTCAATTATTAGCTCTACCTTTATACAGCCTTTGTTCAAACTATAGTAGTTACAGTTATAAGATAGTGAAACTATTCCACTATAGTAAAGACTTACTGTATTTATTTTTATGTAAGGCCTAGTTTTTCTTCTATAAGCTATTTTATCAATAATCATGTTTTTAAGATTTGGGCTGTATGTTAGCCAATTTGGCAATAAATTATATTAAAAAAGGAAATTAGTAAAATCAAAATAATAATAATAAATAAAAATAAAGTAAAAGATTGGGGTATGTTCTGAAAAAATCCACAGAGAGCAGAACACATTTCAAACAATTTTTTTAAATGTTTATTTATATTTGAGAGATGAGAGAGAGAGAGCGAGGGCGGGGGGCACACGTGGGGAAGGAGCAGAGAGAGAGGGAGACACAGAAACCAAAGTAGGCTCCAAGCTCTGAGCTGTCGGCACAGAGCCCGATATGGGGCTCGAACCCATGAACTGTGAGATTATGACCTGAGCTGAAGTCATATGATTAACCGACTGAGCCACCCAGGCATCCTAGACAGCAGAACGTATTGAAATTTATTCTTACAAGTCCAAATAAATCTCAGTGGGGAGGGGCACAGAATTTATTCTATATACTAATCTGTATAATTATGACTTTAGGATTGTATGGCTCTTAGAACTTGGGTTCGTGATTGGATGAAGCAAAAAAATATCCTTAAGTTAACTTTTTTTGTTTATAAACCCTAGTACCACACTATATTCCTCAAACTGGGATTATAATGCAAAGACTCAAAATATAATTTTGAGGCATCATAGAATTAACAATTCAAATATGTTTACATTTAAAATTTTTTGTCCATTATTGGTAGATTTTGTTTAATATTCCTTTTTTGGGGGGAAATCGGGTGACTCAGTCAGTTAAGTGTCAGGCTCTTGATTTTTGCTCAGGTCATGATCTCACGGTTTGTGATATCAAGCTCTGTGTCAGGCTCTGCACTATTTGAAGGCTGTGATTAGATTGGAATTGGAGTTAAAAACCATGAAGTTCACAGCCAAATCCTCATTTCTGGAATTTGTTAATATGTTGCCTTATGTGGCAAAGGCAAATTAAAGTCTCAGATAAAGTTTCTAATCAGATGCTTTTGAAATGAGGAGATTATATTGGATTATGCCGATGGGTTCAGTGTATCACAAAGGTCTTTGTAAGTAGAAGAAGAAAACAGTAAGATATTCCAAGGAATGGCTGCCCTTGAAGGACTTGATCTGCTAGTGTTGGCTTTGAAGATGGCGGAAGGGAGCCACAAGCCAGTTAATATGGGTAGCTTCTAGAAGCTGGAAAGGGCAAGAAGCACGTTCTTTCTGAGAGCCTCCAGAAGGAATGTAGTCTTGCCACCACCTTAATTTTAGCTTGGTGTGACCATTTCTGACTTCTGATTCCCAGCACTACAGGTTAATAAATCTGGGTTACTTTAAGTCACTCAGTCAGTGGTAATTTGTTACAGCAGCAATAAGGATACCCCTACCATTGAAGTAAAAGTCTCTGAGCCTCATTTTCCTCAAATATGAAGAGTGGGTTATAATACTTACCTCCCAAACAAGAACCTCAAAATTTTATTGCAAGACTTCTACGGTATGATGTACTTGAAGTATCATATATCAATGTACTTGAAGCACAAAGCTGGGCAACTCTGATGTGTATAGTTACTTGCATGCAGCTTCTTATGCATTTTGGAAAGAGGCTTAGAATCACTTTCTTCCCCCTCTTTGTGTAATCCTCAGAGATAATTTCTGTGCATGCACTGTTGACATGTCCCGCCACGCTGGACAAGCAAGGCACAGTTTACAAGTCATTTCAGATAGCATTTAACCAAGTTCCGCATCAGAAACACATGTCTAAGGTGCAGAGTTGTGAAATGGAACAGAAGTTGACAGCTTAGACTGAAAACCGGCTAAGGGCAGAAGTTAAGGGTACAAGTAAATGGAAAAATTTCAAGCAGGACAAAGAATACCTTGGGGAAGAAGGCTGAAGAAAAATCACTAAAGCGCTTTGTGTTTATTTTATGTCTGGCCCTGTTTTAAGCATTTTACATCCATTAAGTCACTTGATGCCCAAGACAGTCCTGTAAAGTAGGTATTTAACTATCTCTATTTTATACATGAGGTCACTGAGGCAATTAACTTGCCCAAGTCACACATTTAGTAAGAGGCAGGGCTGGAATTTGAGCCCAGGCAGTTTGACTCCAGAGTCCGTGCTCTTTATCTTTGGACTCAGATGAAATTGCAACTTTTGAACCATATCTTTCAATTTTATATCCCACAGGGCTCTTAACCTAGATATAATTTTAATAATTTGAAATAAGCACGAACAGTTAGAAGCAATATAGGACTGTTTTGCCAAAAATAAGTTGTGGTTATTTGTTCTATATGAGATTGCCCTCCTTTTGTATATTTGGGAGAAATTCCCACATTATGTGTCCTGTCCTCTGAGGTGAAAATCGGAACTCGTATTCTCAGGCTTTCTCATAGCTGGAGCACAGGCATGTGACAGCATTGGGCAAATCACATGCCTGCACATGAGTCTCTGACTGGCAGGAAACACACCCTGCGTGGAACTTCTGCTTTGCTGGCATCTGGTACTGGTCGCAAGTTCAGTTCCCTGAGGCAGGAGTGGCATGGGGACTGGAAGCTATAATTAAGGCCAAAAACCAAATTCTGCTGATTGGTGGCAGAAGGGGTACTGGCAACAGTTTCTTACCAGTTTTCTGACATGGTTTTGACACTTTGTATTTCCTGGAAATTTAGACGTAAGTCTGTTTCTCCAGCTCTCTCAATAGTTCTGTGAGTGGCTTAACATTAAGTTCTTTTCCTATTTTAGTTAGAGAGGATTCTGTTGCTTGCAGCTAAAAACACTGACCAACAGAAAAGTAAAATGAGAAAATGATACAGAATTATCATTTTGTTAAGATGCTTTTTTTTAAAAAAAAATTTAGAAAGAGAGAGAGAGAGAGCTCCATGCTCAGTGCAGAGCCTGACACAGGGCTCTATCCCCATGACCCTGGGATCATGACCTGAGTCGAAATCAAGAGTTGGATGCTCAGCTGACTGAGCTACCCAAGCACCATTGGAATTATCTTTATTAAAACAATTTTTAAATGTTTATTTATTTTTGAGAGAGAGAGTAGAGAGAAGGAAGGAGAGAGAATGAGTGGAGGAGGGGCAGAGAGAGAAGGAGACACAGAATCTGAAGCAGGCTGTCAGCCCAGAGCCTGATCTCACCTTGCAGTCACTGAAGGTGAGATCACGACCTGAGCCAAAGTCGGACGCCCAACTGACTGTGCCTCCCCCAGAATTCTTTTAAAAGGGGAAGAAATTATAGATGAGTTAGAGGGTTAATATATGTTATCAAACAATAAAAGAAGTGACAGTATAAGTTAACATATCTATCAAATCTCTGGCTGTGAGATGACTTTGTAAGTGTTAAATTAATTATATAAATCTGATTAAAGAGTGATGATTTACACTACATTTAAATATATTATATGTGAAAATAAAAAAGGTAAAACAATATCCAATGGAGGGAATTTTCACAGCAAGTAAGAAACAGAGAGTTCTGATCCTTACAGCATAAATTTGTGATAAATACAGTAAAAGCACAATAGAAATGGACAGAGATCACAAATATAGAGAAATAATGAAAAATGCCTAATGTTACTAGTAACAAAACAAAGGAAAATTGGAAAAACTGTAGGTTTTGTCTACTTCTGATGTAGCAGATATTATAAAAATGATTGTAAGGATACAAAAATTCAGATTTGAAGGGGTACAGGCACCCCAATGTTTATAGTAGCACTATCAACAATAGCCAAACTATAGAGAGAGCCCAAATGTCCATTGACTGATGCATCGATAAAGATGCTGTGATATATTATATATAGATATATAATGAAATAGTACTCAGCCATCAGAAAGAAAGAAATCTTATCATTTGTAACAATGTGGATATAACTAGAACGTGATGTGCTAAGCAAAATAGTCATTTAGAGGAAGACAAATACCATATGATTTCACTCACATGTGGAATTTAAGAAACAAAAAGGATGAATATATAGGAAGGGAGGAAACAAAGAGAAGAAACCACAAGAAACAAACCACAAGAAACTCTTAGTGATAGAGTACAAACTATGGGTTGACAGAGGGAGGTGAGTGGGGGAATGGGCTCGATGGGTTACGGATATTAAGGAGGGCACTTGTTGGGTTGGCCTGGGTATTATATGTAAGTGATGAATCACTGAATTCTCCTGAAACCAAGACTACACTGTATGTTAACTCACTAGAATTTAAAATAAAAAAGAAAGAAAGAAAATGATTGTAATGTTGGTGATGACCAAGTGAAATGCTGTTGTTAAGTTTTTAAAAATTTTGGGGGCGACTGGGTGGCTCCATCGGTTAAGTGTCCGACCTCAGCTCAGGTCATGACCTCACGGTTCAGCCCCACACCCCGGCTCTGTGCTGCCAGCTAGCTCAGAGCCTGGAGCCTGTCTTCAGATTCTGTGTCTCCCTCTCTGTCTGACCCTCCTCAGCTCACACTGTCTCTCTCTCTCAAAAAATAAATAAAACATGAAAAAATTTTTTAATAAAAATTAATTAAATTTTTTAATTAAAAAATTTTTAATGTTTTATTTATTTTTTGAGAGAGAGACAGAGTGCAAGTGGGGAAGGGACAGAGAGAGAGGGAGACATGGCTCCAGAGAGAGAGAATCTAAAGGAGACTCCTGGCTCTGTGCTGTCAGAACAGAGACCAACATGGGGCTCAAACTCACAAACTGTGAGATCATGACCTGAGCTGAAGTCCGATGCTTAACTGACTGAGCCACCCAGGCACCCCTGTTGTTGTTAAATTTTAAAATTTTATGAAGTTATAGAACGTTCTTAAAAATTATATAACACTGGATGCAAGCTTTAAAATACTCATAATTTTGGATCTAATCGGTTCATTTTTTGGAATCTAAGTTAAGATGCAATCATAAATAAAGAGAAAAAGCTTTTTCTGCAGAGAAATATATCTAAGTTCAGTAAAAATTCAAATTGACTAAAGAGAAGAGTTAAATATCATTTGAAAGATGAAATAATACATTATCATTAAAATCATCATTACAAATAATTTATAGTTTGTGAAAATGCTTGTGCTATGATGGTATGAAAGTAAGTCAAAATTTCACAGTATGATTATATACATGTACTAAAAAAAAACCCAAGCTACACATATACATATGTGGCTAAATCAGGGTATAGCCATCTAAGTTCTAGATTTCATTCAAGTGTTAGAAGACACAAGAATAATACACTCAAATAATAACACAGAAAAAGAAAGCATCAAATGGGTAGGGGTAGTTTTAGGGTTTGAACATATCGAACCTTCCAAAAAAAGATATTGTTTACGCTATTTGACTTGTTCTAGTCATAGAAAAATAAGAGTTACTGAACTGCTCTGTGAGGTTGGCATAGCCAGAATAACAAACTTGGTAAAGGGCAGTGTATATAAAAGCAGAAATTTATAGATTGTTATGGGTTGACTTGTGTCCCCCCAAATTTATATGTTGAAGCCCAAGCCCCTAGTAACTCAGAATGTGAGTTGTACTTAGAAAGATGTATTTAAAAAGGTGATTGAGCGAGAATGAAGCTATTAGGTTGGGTCTTAATCAAATCTGACTGGTGTCGCTAGGAGAGGAAACTTGGACACGTGGAGAGACATCGGGGGCATATGTACGCAGAGGAAAGACCATCTGAGGACACAGTGAGCAAGTGGCCATCTGTGTGCCAAGGAAAGGGACCTCAGGAGAAAACAAATTGTTAACACTCTAACGTTGAATTTCTAGCTTCCAGAACTGTGAAAAAATGGATTTCTGTCGTTTGAGAATACTACCCAATGTGAAGTATTTTGTTATGGCAGCCCTAGCAAACTAAAGCATAGATTTAATTCATTTAGAAAATTAGATACAAAAATTTGAGAGAAAATACTCTCAAACTGAATTCACGTCTGTATTTAGAGAATGGAGGTATCAGAAACATTAGGGATTTTCATAAGAATGCATGAGTGATTCAACAATAGATAATCCATCAGTGTAATGAACTGCAGATTTTCATTTTTAAACATGTAAAAAATTTCCTTTTAAGTTTTTATTTTAATTCTAGTGTAGTTAACATACAGTATAATATTACTGTCAGGTGTACAATATAGTGATTCAGCACTTCCGTACATCACCCTGTGCTTATCACAAGTACACTCCTTAGTCCTCACCAACTATTTAACCCATCCCTCACCCCCACCCCCCCACCCCTCTGGTAACCATCAGTGTGTTCTCTGTAATTAAGTCTCTTTCTTGGTTTCTCTCTCTCTTTTTCCCCCTTTGCCTGATAAACTGTAGATTAAAAAATTTTTTTTAATATTTTTTTATCTTTTGAGAGAGAAACAGAGCACAAGCAGGGGAAAGACAGAGAGAGAGAGAGAGAGAGAGAGAGAGAGAAACACAGAATCTGAAGCAGGCTCCAGGCTCTGAGTTGTCAGCAGAGCCTGATGGGGGCTTCGAACCCACAAACTTTGAGATCATGACCTGAGACAAATTTGGATGCTTAACCGACTGAACCATCTAGGCTCCCCAAGCTATAGATTTTTTAAAATAACCTTTCCTTGCCTTTTCTAGCTCTAGAAACCACAGCTCACACACAGTCTTTGGCTTGTGGGACACTTTCTCCATTTTCAAAGCCAGTGTCATTCCATCTTTCTCACCATTTTCCACGTTCACATCTCTGTCTGACCACAGTTGAAAAATGTTCTCAAATTTTAAGGATCTGTCTAGTTTGCACCCAGCTAGAATTCCAGGCAATATCCATGTATCAAGAGACTAATTTAATCATAACTGCAAAGTCTCTTGTCATGTAAGGTAGCATATTCATGTTTGGCAGGTTAAGATTAGGATTTACTCACCTGGCCATTATTCCCCCTTTAAAAGTGATATCCCCTCTTCCCTTCTTGACTTTAGTAATCTGATTCTTGTCTCTTTTTTCTCGGTCAGACTATCTGAACATTTATCAGTTTTGTGGACTTTTCAAAGAACCAAGTTTTATTTTGCTGATTTCCCCTATTTTTTCTAATCTCTATTTTATTTATTTTTGCTCTAATCTTTATGATGTCCTATTTTTATGCTTGCTTTGGGTTTATATCTCTCTTTTTAAAAATAGTTTCCTATTTAACTAAAGGTGAAATGTTAGATTATTGATTTGTGATCTTTATTCTTTTTTAATATGGGTATTTATTGTTCAGACTTTCTTCTATAAGTACTTTGCCTTCATGCCATAAATTTGGGTAAGTCATGCTTTTGTTTTTATTCCTTCTTAGAGTTATTTTTCTAATTTCCTAAGTAGCTCCACTTTGACTCATTGCATGCTTGGGGGCTATTGTTTCACTTCTTCATAGTTTTTAATTCTCCAAATGTATTCCTTTTATTGATATCTAACTGAATTCCACTGTGGTCAGAGAACATCTCTGTATGTTATCAATACTTTTAAATTTCTTGCTGCTTGTTTTCTGTTTAACATATGAACCATTCTGGAGAATATCCTTTGTGTGTTTAAAGAGAGTATGTATTCTACCATTGTTGGGTGGTGTGTTCTAGAATTGTCTCTTAGACATTGTTGGCTTACAGTGCTGTTCAAGTCTTCTGTTTCGTTGTGTATCTTCTGTCTAGTTCTATAAGTATTGCAAATGGGGCATTGCAGTCTCTATTTCTCATAGTTGATTTATCTATTTCTTCCTTGAATTCTTTCAGATTTTATACACTGTAGATTTTAGCCTTCATTGCTAGGACAAATATACTAGCTATATTTCTTTTTGAAGGTTTAAAATTTATCATTATAAAATGTCCTTCTTTGTGCCTAGTAAAAATTTTGTCTTAATGTCTTACTGGTCCAATATTAGTATAACTGTTCCAGCTCTTTTTTGGCTGATTTGTATAGAATATCAGTCACATCATTTTACATTTACCCTGTTTGTGTCTCTGCATATGAAAGATGTCTTTTTTAAGACAGCACACGGTTGGGTCATTAAAAAAATATCTTCACCAATATATATTCTTTAATCTGTGTGTTTAATTCATTTTCATTTGATGCAATTACTGACAGTGTAGGATTTTTCAAGAAAAAATGGTGAACCTTGGTAAAAATAGCAAGGTTTATGTCAATGTAAGGTGTCCTTTCTCCCAATACCACCATCGACTTGAAAACTGACAGCCTCACACAGTAGATGTGCAAAATAGAAAACTTTTAAGCCACTGGTAAAGACAGACAGGCTTGGAGCTCCTCAAAAATTTTATCCCAGGAACACTGTAATCATGTTACCTATCTCACAGTTCCATGGAAAAGCCCCATTCACAAGGCATTATCATTGCTTAAAGTCAACTCCTAACAGGAAAAAATACTCCCATTCCCCAGGGCATTCGTTGAAAATAATCAATGACAGTCATTTCATATCACAGCTGCCTAAAGCTGAAATATGAGCTGAAGCAACAAAGAGTCTAAATTCTTGAAGAAACATCCTTTAGATTGTTTTACCAATCTAGAAAGATTTACCAAATTTCTCATCTTACCATTCTGGTAGTCCTGCTTCCACTCTTCTTTAGATAATTTTTTTAAAGTTTCTTTCTTTCCTTCTTCCTTCCTTCCTTCCTTCCTTCCTTCCTTCCTTCCTTCCTTCCTTCCTTCCTTCTTTCTTTCTTTCTTTCTTTCTTTCTTTCTTTCTTTCTTTCGAGAGAGAGAAGGCGAGAGAAAACCCCAAGCAGGCTTCACACTGTCAGCACAGAGCTCAATGTGGGGCTGGAACTCACAAACAATGAGATCAATACCTGAGCCAAAGTCAGCTGCTTAACCAACTGAGCCCTTTTACATAAATTGTTCTAAAGCACAATTCATAGTTGCATGAGTACGAGCATATGTGTGTGTAAAGGTGATTCTCTGCGAGTGGGGTATATGTTAATGGAAAGAAGAGAGATATGAACTTTCACTTTTTATTATGTAGTTCTATGCTTGTTGAATAGTCTAAAATAAGTGTTACTTTTTAAAGTAAGTTTAAAAAGTAAGGACAAAATAGTAAAAGAAAAATACTTTGGCAAATAGACCAAAATTCACTAGTGTTTTTCATTGGGTAACAGGAATATTATTTTTTTCTTTCTTCCAGCATTTCCCCCCCAATTTTTAACTGAAACATTATCAGTTCTTTTAAGAAATTTTGAAAATTAGGGGAAACTGGGTGGCTCAGTTAGTTGAGTTTCCAACTTCGGCTGAGGTCATGATCATATGTACAGTTCGTGAGTTCTGAAACCCATACCCGACTCACTTCTGTCATTATGGAGCCCATTTTGGATTTCCTGTCCCGTACTTTCTGCCCCTCCCCTGCTTTCACTCTCTCTCAACAATAAACATTAAAAATTGTTGAAAATTAGAAAATGGAAAGTATGACACAGGTTTCAATCTCCTACCTAGTTTCTCACAAAAATGCAAGTAAAATGAATAAGTTAATATTATTTGGGTGCCTATTATTTACCTACCAATACAGAATTCATTTATCTTCATGTCAACTGTATCAAAATGAATTAGTTTGATACAGAGTGCGTATAAACATAGTATGAAGCTTTTATTTAGTTTCTGGTAATTTTGAGAGGCATAAAACACTTGGGATACTCTATGAGCCTAAGCTTTGAGATTTTTTAAAAATAATTAATTGGGATATTTTACTTAAATCTTCAAAAAAGAAGGCATCAGATTATTCATGAATAGCAAAACCCCAAGGGGAGTTGAACTAGTCTAAAGTTGACTTCTAAAGCCAATCATCTGTAATTACAAATATGATAAATAATACAACATAACACAAAAAAGCAGTGTTGTAAATTAGGTTCAGTTCATGTAGGCAAACTGAAGCAGAATTAACTAATTAGGAATACTAGCTAAATTTGGTGAGTAATTTTCATCATTTGGAGCAGCAACCTCTTTTCACTCGAATGAGTGTATTTCAAGCTACTCAATTATCTGGATAATTATAATCACTTTTAGTTTCACTTCACATTCTAAAATAAAGAAATAGAAATGCTTTTATTTATTTATTTATTTTTTAAGAGAGAGAGTGAGTGTGTGAGCAGGGAGGGGCAGAGGAAGAGGAAGAGAGAATCTGAAGCAGACTCCCCCCTCTGTGTAGGTGGGGCTCAATCCCATGATTCTGGGATCCAGAAATCAAGAATAGGACACTCAACCGACTGAGCCATCCAGGAGTCCCAAAAAATGTGTTATTTTTGTATCTAACAATCATGGTATGTATATTTGTAGTGCCTTATACAGTGTTTTATATGCAAAAATTAAAAAGTGTTGGAATGAATTCTAACATACATCCTGGCTTGGCCAGTTATTAGCTGTGCAACCTGGAAAGATGCTTTCTTAACTTTCTTGAACTTGAATTCCGAATTAGTACAATCGTTGTAATAATACCTCATAGGATTGGAGTAGAGATTAAATAAGACATAATTTATAAACATTTGACAGGCTGGATATGATTAATAGATGTTTTCTTCTTGTGGATGGAATAATGAAAAATATAATAAATATAATAATATCTATTAACTCAAAAAAAGCAAGCACTAAAATGTGTCTAATATCTAAATTGCTGTTTTTGAATATTTAACACAAGCTCTGAAACATATATCTTTGTGAATCTTTTGGAAAATAATATTATTGCACCTTGATTCTCAATTCTGCTCACAAATGGAAAGATCGATAGCATACTAAACCTTGAGCAGCAGGGAAACCCGTTTTCACGTATACTGAGATTTAGAATTATTTTTTATTCACAACAATGTTGTCATTCTCATTATGCCAGATTTGAGCTAATATTAAAGCAAGTCTGCTTTTTATTCATCAGGAAGCAAGATACAAATATCATGAGAAGGGCCTAGGATCCTGGAGAGGCATACTGAAAACAAACACTATGAAAAATCCATATTATGAACATCGATTTCGTAGGTAAGTATAATCTTTTGATTATACTTTCTCCTGGATTTACAGCCACAAAGTTTTATTGGTCAGCGTTTGTTCACGGGCAGGAATTTCTCAGAAAACAGTAGTGACAAAATTTCCATATTGTATAAATACTGAGAGAAAAAGTTATAAAATAGTTCGGCATGTGAGGGAAAAAATGGGTGCTATGCTCTAGAATTGTCTGTTAGGTCTTGTTGGCTTACCGTCTTGTCTAAGTCTTCTCTTTCCTGGTTGGCTTTCTTCTCACTTCTATCAATTATTGTAAATGGGTATTAAGGTCTCTAGTTCTTATTGTTGAATTATCTATTTTCCCTTTCAGTTTTTCAGAATTTATCTTCAACAGTGTCTGCCATGGATTTGAAAAAGGAAATCTCCCTGGTCTCCTTCCGTTTCTCATTCCTTATCTGAAATTTCGTATAATATGGGTTCTACCATCTCATGTCATTCTTACTGACTTCAGTCTTTGCTTACTGTTACCATATTCACTTTCTGAATGTACTACTTTGGTCGTTTCCGCCTCTGCTTGCCAACATTTCTGTCCAGTAACATGAATTCCTTAATATGGCATGTACAGCCTTGGACGTGGCACGGTACCAACTGTAGCTGTGGCTTAGCTCTGGCCACCATGACAAAATACCACACACCAAGTGACTTAGACAACAGAAATTCATTTTCTCACAGCTCTTGAGGCTAGAGAGCCCAAGATTACGATGCTCTCATAGTTGGTGTCTGGTGAGACCTCTCTTCTTGGCTTGCAGACAGACAGCTGCCTTCATAATGTGTCCTCATAGGGCCTTTTCTCTATATGCTCAGAGAGAAAGAGAGAGAGAGATCTAGTGTCTCTTCCTCTTCAGCCTTACCTGATTAGTATCTCACTCTTTTGCCTTCATTTCACTTTAATTATCTCTGTGTAGGACCTTTTTCCAAATACCATCCATCATTTAGGGGGTAGGGTTTCAAGATATGATTTTTAAAGGGACACAGTTCAGTACATAACCTATATTATTTAAGATTAGGCTCAGCTGAAAGTGACAGAATATCCCCAAATAACAGTGGCTTAGAAAAATTAGAAATTTAATTTTCCCTCATGCGAATTTAGGTAGTTCTGAGATGATACGTCTCTTGACAGTGCCAAGGACCCATGTTCTTATTTTGTTTCTCCTCTGCCCTCAAAAACAGTTTGTATACTGCCTTTAAGGAGACTTCTGACAGTTGCGCATACCACTTCTAGAGATCAGCCATTGCCCAGAACGTAGACACAGGGTCACACCTAACTGCAAGGAAGCCTTTATTTGCAGGTGGTGGTTCTGTTACTGGGGAAAGTTGGGGATAGTGCTTCTTGTAGCACCGCCATCAGGTTCTGTTACAGTTTCTAGCTTTTCTTTTTCTCCAGCTAATTTCCACATGTACCCTAAGCCGTAGCTAACCTGAATTACATTTCATTTCATACATCTTTGTGTTTTACCATCTCAATTTTTCATTATGCTATTCTTTTTTTTCTAGAATGCATCCCCGGTTTAAGGTGGATTTGACAGAACTTGGCCATAAATTCTTCACAAGAGAGGGAAAGCAGTTTGTCTTTCTGCACAAATCTGGCTAAAATTCACTGTAAGATGTTTTTCTCTGAATAATCATGGTCTACACTGAACTGTAGTCACTGACAAAGCTATTTGCTTGAACGTAAAAATCCCTGATTTATTATTGTTCTGGTGAGTGATTTGTATGCAGTGGAGAATTGTTGATCATGGTAATTTTAAAGCAAAAAGAACTTGCTTTCAGAAGAATGTTTTATGTTTCATTTAGAATTCTCCAAAGCAAATTATATCAATTCTATAGTTTGTTTTAGTGTGTATATTGCCTGGATTGCACTAGAGAAATATTTTCTGAATTTTTTCAGTTTACTTATTTATTTTGAAAAAAAAGAGAGTGCAGTGGGGGGGGCGGGGTAGAGGGAGAGAGAGAATCTCAAGCAGGCTCTGCATTGTCAGCTCAGAGTCTGATGTAGGGCTCAAACTCACGAACCGTGAGATCATGATCTGAGCTGAAATCAAGAGTTGGATGCTTAAATGACTGAGCCACCCTAGAGAAATATTTTTACATTGTTTTGAGTAAGTGGCAGTTTTTCATTGTTAAGATAATTACTTGCTCTGTTGACAGACAGTCCTTAATTTTTTTTTTAAATATTTTTATTTATTTCTAGGAGAGAGAGGGAGAGAGAGACAGCGTGAGCAGGGGAGGGTCAGAGAGAGAGAGAGGGAGACACAGACTCTGAAATAGGCTCCAGGCTCTGAGCTGGCAGTCAGCACAGAGCCCAAAAAGGGGCTCGAACCCAAGAAAAGAAAGAACATGACCTAAGAGAAAGTCGGACACTAAACCGACTAAGCCACCCAGGAGCCCCAGACAGTCCTTAATTTTTAACTTATGTGGTAAACAGTTGTTTTCTCCATTGTCATTATCCTACTATTATTCTAAAGAAAGCTATTTCTAAAGTTTCAAAAAACTGCTTTGTCAACTTTGTTAGAAATATTTTCTTTTTTTTAAATTAAAAAAAATTTTTTTGAGAGAGAGAGAGCGAGCATGAGAGCACAGGAGGGGCAGAGGGAAAAGGAAAGAGAATCCCAAGCAGACTCCATGTCCAGAGCCGAGCCCCACCCAGCACTTAACGTCATGACTCTGAGATCATGACTGCAGCTGAAATCAAGAGTTGCGACACTTAACCGCTCAACGGATTGAGCCACCCAGGCACCCCAGATAAAGTGACAATCATAGATATTTTCTAAATTTTTCACTTTATATATAATTTCCCTTTTTAAATTTCCCCACTATGAATGGGTAAAAAACTGTTATTAGGAAGGTACTCATTATTAAGGAAAGTAAATACAACATCTTTATCAGTGATGATTCTTTCCATACCTTACTGAACACTAGACTCTACTGTCTTGAACCATCTCCCTTCAAAAACCTGATATTTTATAGAGCATAACTTTGTGTTATGCATTTTTTTCTATCTGTGGGTCCCATCAGTCAGGATGGATGGAAGCTATGCTCTGGAAACAAACTATTTCCAATCTTGGCTGTTTAAAACAACAGAGTCTCTTTCTTCTTCATGCTATATGTTCAACTGAGGGTGACAGTAGGCTCAGCTCAGTAGTCACTCAGGGACCCAGGCTAAGAGACCCAGGCCAACACATACTGCCCATCTCAAGGGCAAGGAAAAGTGGACAGGTGCTTAAAGATTCATCCCAGAAGTGACACATGGCCCTTTCCTTCACATTTTATTTGCCAAAGCAAGCCACAAGGCCACATCTCAATTCGGTAGGACGGGGATGTATAATCCTTCCATAAAACTCAAGTAAATGTGAACAGTAATATGATTTAAAACAACCTTGAGGCAGAAAAGTCTTACCTTTGAGGAATGTTTGACAGAATGGAATGAGGACAAATTTACTGATATACATTTGTGAAAGAATATTTCAAGGGGAAGAGAGATTGGTGGTGGTGAACAACTACCTGTTACCAACAATATTGAAACTTTGTTCAAAAGTGAAACTCAGGTTTCGGTATGAAGCTTGAGATGCATGTAATTTGATAAGTGGGCTCCGGAACTAGATCTCTGGATCTAGATAGTTAAGTTCAAGCTTACTTCACAAGATAGTAGTCAAGGAAAATAGCACTTTATTAATCTAATTCAGTGAGATCTCTTTAGAGTGATCAGAATGAGTGTTTTCTAGATAGTGCCTGTATTTTCTAGCCAAACAATCGTTTTCTACCTATGTAACAAATGTTCACAGCTCAAGGACGCTAAGATGCTTGGAAACTAGTGAATGAGCTTTAAATCTACCCTTAAAGGAAATGTTCCCAAATATTAAAAGAGCTAATACAGAACCACATCCATTTTATTATTTAAAAAACTTTTCTTGTGATCACAATCACAGGAAACCAAATGCTCTCACTTTCCTTTGAAAAATACTAGGTAAATATAATTGTTACCATTATTTATTGGGTACCCACTATGTGTCAGTAATTATCAGTCGATTGTCTTGAATTCTCACAAAACTCTGTAAGATAGTAGCTCTTTTAGGATTAAAAAAATGGGTTTAGGGAAGTTAAATAATTTCCCCCAGATTTTCTAGCTATTAAATGAATTTGAGACTTAAATAAACTTGAATCTGCCTGATGTCAAAATCCGCCTTCTTTTCTCTATATCACACCACATCTTTCTACTAAATTATACAAAAACTATGGTGCTGTATTTTCTTTGCATATTTTGCTTTTGAAGTTGATGTTGCTGACAGTGTGATTAATTAAACATTCACCAGACATGATTTGTTCCTGAAAGGATGTGAAGGTTGGGTGACTTGCTCAGATTATTCACGGAACTCTTTCCTCTTTATTTTATATACTCATCCTAAGTTGAGGGTAATGGATCCCCCAATGGATTTTAACATAATTTCTACGACTGCAGTAGTTTACAAAGGATAGCAATGAAGAAAGATATATCAAGGTGCATATGCTTAACAGACCAGTGTTAATCTATTTTTCTCAGGTAAAACTACCTGGCATTACAAATTAACATTTGTTAATCTCTCCTACTTCCTTATCTTTTGCTATTCTAAAGCTTAACTGTATAAGAGATTTCATCTAAAGCACTTGTTTTCACCATATAGATGTGAAAACTGAGAAACAGTAAGGTTCAATGGTGTATTACAGTTCCTAACAAATCAACCAAAGTTGGTATTTTAGTCTTCTCAATGTGCCAATGCCATATTTACTCATTGTCGTCTACTTCTCTTTTCTTGGAAAAATAAACTCTTGTTTATCCACGTGACATTAAAGTATCAATTTAAAAATCTCAGATCTTGGAGATAGTAAGAAAATAAGCCATAAAATGGAAATAGGTGCTATAATGAATACATCTGATAAAAGATCTAAATAAAATACATACTGAACATCTACAAATCAATAAGTAAAATATGAATACCATAAAATAACGAATAAAAAGACTTGGATAGGTAATTTACAAATGATGATATCCAAAAGACTAGCTTTATCTCATTACCTTTCAGGGAGATGGATGTTAAAAGCACAATGATGTACCACTTTGTACTCAGCATAATGGCCAAATTTAAAAATAAATGAACCAAAAATAAAACAAAAACCACACTAGACAAGTATTAACAAGGATGTGGTATATTCAGAACAATCACACTGAAAGGGAGAATGTGAAGGGGACTGGCTATTCTGGAAACTCTCTTTCAGCATTTACTAAAGCTGAATGTGTCACTCAAATAATTATAGTCCTAGGCATATGCCCAAAGGATATATGTACGTCAGTTTATCAAGACATAGACTAGAATATTCACAGCACGCCATTATAATGGCACAGTGATAAAACTATCCATGTGCCCATCAGCAATAGAATGGATAAATATATTGTGATATGAATGTTGTACAATAAGAATAAACACACTGTAACTACATGAAATAATGTGGGTGAGTCTCACAATATAATAAGTTGAAAGAAGCCAGATTCAAAAAAAGTAGACACTGTGTAGTTCCATTTACATGAAGTTCAAAAACAGCAAAAACTAACATAAAGTGTTTGAAGTCAGAATGGTGGTCACCGTGAGAAATAAGGAATGGGGGAAGGGTAATGAATGGGGTGATAAAAATATTCTGATTGTTAACCTGAGTTTAAGTTAAATAGCTGTATTTACTTTATGAACAATCATGAAGCTGTACACTTATGATGTGGGCACTTTTCAAATGCCCACATTTAAAAAAGTATACTAATTTCAGGTGTATGTTTTTTTCTTTCTCTCGAAACCTCCTTGAACATTACAATTCCTTTGATTCTCCCACTTATACAAAATACACTCCTGGCCATTCCTTGCTCCTTAGATCAAGGAACATAAGCAGGGTAAGGTTGGTCAAATAAAATCTTAATTAGAAATTAATATGAGTCAAATGTAAACAACCTCTACATTATACCTCAACCTTTTGAGCCACTCTTTATGAATGTGAGTAATTGAGAATTGTTTATCTATAGCTTGTTGTTGGAGAGATTTCCCAATTAATATTTCTATTAAGTAGGCAGAGGAATTAATTTCGATTGTAATAAAATACTGAGCCCAAGAATTTCTAACCCATCTTATTAGATTATTCTTTATCTTTATTGTTCTATATTTTCTCTCTCTTTTTATCCACTGCAAGAAAACATTTCTGTTCACTTAATGGATTTCAGACCTTTTAAAAATATTCAGATCCATCTGATATTTATCTTGATTTGGATGTCATTTGGAGTGTTTGCAATGAAAAAGATTTTCTATATGCTTTTCTAATATCTAGTATCTGTCACTGCCATAGACTGATATGCCCTTGGTTTTGTCTTTCCTTTTGATGAAATGTTTCATGAGAATATGAGATGCATAATTATGCATTTTTAAAAATTAATTTCAAATATTAGGTAAGGCTGTTAGATTTAGAGACCAGGTTTATTTACTTAGATAGAAGTAACAGTGTGGTGTAATTTTAAATATGATTTTTGTGTAACCATTAAAAAAAGTGATACAGGTGGTAATTAAAGAAACCCATTTGTGATCTACATATTCATGCAAAATAAAATTCCAGAATCAAACTACTACCCAGATGGGGTCTTCAAAGACTTTGATTTTGCTTTAGTGCACCTAGAGCATTCAAATATGCATGAAAACTTTTTATGTTCATTTTTACTGATGATCAAATAGATGAAGAATGGAAGGGGCAGTTTGTCATTTTTTTTTAGGTGACTGCAGTGAAATATTATTGGTAATTATAGCGTATACTTTACCCAGATGTTAGGTTTTTTTCATGTTCAGTGCAAACCCCTCTGCATCCACCAGAGTTTAACTTTCTCAGCGTCGTCAAAGAGAAAGGTGGCTATCTCTTGTTCACACCCAGATGACTAACTCTGTTGCCCTCTTCGGTTTCCCCTCGCTCCTTCTGTGGGCCTCAGTTTATCTGGCCCTTTGTTTTCCTTAAGTATCAATTATTTACACATGTTTGTGCCAGACTTAGCTGAAAATTTGTCTGGAAAGCGTTTCTTACTCATCACGTGGCAAACAGGTCTCTCTCATCCATCTCTGGCTTCCAAATTGGTATTCCCTGTGTTTCTGCTGAGAATCTCCTCTAACTTGAGGTTGCTTGAAACCACTGTACCTGCTCCTTTCATTTTCTTTTATGTAGAACAACCCAGATATATCTCTGTTCTTTTCCAAACTAGGCCTTAAGGGCCTCAGCGTTCAAACCCAAGTGGTCTGTCAAGGTGTTTTGTAAACACAAGGCCATATACCCCAGAGAGAGATTATGCTTATTCTTTGGAAGTATAAGTGATTTCAGTCAGCTCTCTTTTCTTCCCGTCCATTGTAAACATATGAGCATAAAATGTCACAGAGTTGCCTTTTCCTTCTCACAATCATTGATATCACTAATCAGACACACTACCATTGTTTAACTAGGCAGAGTCTTTTCTTCCATTTCAAAGTTTGCCCACATACAAACTCGGTGATTGACAGCCAGTAGAAGGTGATGCCTTTGGTCACCTATCAGTGTCAAGAACAGAATCAAAAATGCAATGATCATAAATGTTTTGTGGAATAAAAAATTATCAATGAAATGCCAGATTAAAAAAAAATCACTGGACGTGGCTTTTGTTTTACATAACTAAACTATAGAATGGTTTAACGAGTATTTGTATTTAGCATCCAAAGGCCAATTAAATTTGGCATAAACCGCTTTGAAGTCAATGATTACCAATGTCTGAATAGGCTGAAATTCAGAATCTCATGTGCACAGGAGTATGTGTGTATATGTCATATGTGTACATGCAGGTGGGCACATTTATGTATGTGTATATTTGGAACAAGACTCCTTCCAACCTGTCCCCACTAACCACAATTTAATATGCTGTCTTTCCCAACCTTACTAAGAAAAACTGCTGTAATCAAGTATTGCAAAGTGTTCAGCTATGTGTTAGCTACAAACTTCTTTTGTAATATTCAGTGAATCAATTTGGCAATTTTGTTTGGCAAACTGTTAATATCATTGTTGATTCTGATTTTAATGTCTTTAATTATTCTTGGAAAGTGTGCCCTTAATTGACCACTTTTATCCTTTAACTTTGTTAGAAAGTCTTAAAAAAAACCCACAAAAGCAAACACATCAAGAAAAAAATAGATCTTACACTGTTTATCAACTTCCTCCATAATTAAAAATTTTAAACTTTATTCATTTTTCTTTGAATACAAGCATAACACAGTTTGAAAAGTATAAAGTGTAGAGTAGGAAGTAAGTTTTCCTTTTAGTCCCGTGTCCAGCCACTCTGTCCCTTCCTCAGAGGGTTGTTTAAATTCTTTTTCTTCCATAAACCTTCTGTATGTACATAAGCATAAATACCTGCCTACTAAGGGCAATTGGGTGGCTCAGTCCATCAAATGTCCAACTCTTGATTTTGGCTCAGGTCGTGATCTCATGGTTGGTGAGACCAAGCCCAGCCTGGGGCTCTGTGCTAACAATGTAGAGCCTGCTTGGGATTCTATGTCTCCCTCTCTCTTTGGCCCTTCTGCTCCTGTTCTCTATCTCTCTATCTCAAAATATATAAAAGAAACTTAAAAAAAATTTGCCTATCATCTATTCATCTATATACCCTGTAAAACATCTGTATATCTTGTAAAGGTTAAAAATTGCTCCAAAATTTTCATTGTATGAAATCATTACATTTATTGTGATGGGCACTTGATTTGTTTCTATCTTGGGCTATTACAAACAGCACTGCAGTAGAGATCTATATGCATCTGTTATTTTATATATACGCATGTGTTGGTGGGATACATTCCTAGAAGTGGAATCGTTGATTATGCTGAATTACTCTCCATAGCGATCATGCCAAGAACAGTGATGCCTGCAACGTGGACCTCATACAAAGTGGCTGTGTAAGTTATTACTGTAATTTTATCTTCACAACACTTCTATAAAGTATGTATTGTTTTTCTAAGATAAGATGAAGAAATTCAGGCTTGGGGTGCTTGGAGGCTTGCCCAAGATTCCACAAGCTCCCGAGTCAGAGCCCTTTCCAACATAAGCTTTTCTCTTTTTCTTAAAGATGTGGAAGAAGCCATTTTTCTGCCATTAAGTCCTGAGACTAATCAGAATCCAAAAGGCAACTCAGGACATCCTGAGATGTATCATGGTTTTACTATATCAAAGATTTTGTCTCTTTTCTCTATTTCTTAGCAGTACAGAGAAAAAGCATGTGCTCGCACACACATACACATATATATTTTATTGATGCTAAAACATGTGATTTGCTATGAAGGGTCATCTCTGCCACTTCATCTGTAAAACAAAAGTCTGGACTAAATTATCTTTCAGAGTTATTTTTGAAATATAAATAGGTCAACTAAAAGTTTTAAAGTTTTTTTTTTATTTTGGAAAAATTCTTCTTTTTAGTTTAACATGTGAAACCATAAAGACTACATATCTTCCAGATTTGGTAATACATGGTATTTCTCTCTTTCTTGGCAATGCTGTATAATTTTATTCCACTAGAATCATATCATTTCCTAGGCATATGAAGAGAGTGCAAGCCGGAGGGTGATGTTTAGAAGAAGTATTTGGCTGCCTGAATGGTCTGGTATCACATAGCATAGTTCACAGTGCTGTTGTTCTAGATGATACACGTTTATAGAGGAGGCACTTAATTTATCGTGGCATATGTGCTTTAAAAAAACATGCTGATAATTGTGTGATTGGTTCTTTTACATGTTTCAAGAAAGGAGTACCAAGTTAGTGGTGTAAAGTGCAGCTTTTGCAAATACTGCCTCCCCTTTGTCTTTGACCCAGTTTTTTTTCATTGTATTTTAAATTTGAGCTTAAAAAATAAGTACTAGTTTTGAAAGCAAAGTAAAAGTAAAGGTCACAGATGATTCTCTTTTGCTTGGTCTTCTCAAGTTTGGAATTCTGTTTATGAGAAGTATTTGCAGAAAAGGGTTGGAAGGGTCATCATTTCATTTTCTTTCTCTTCCAATAATGGGAAATGAACTAACTGTGCAGATTTTACAGACTCAAGTTCATACTGGAATTTTTCTACAGTAGATTCATTTAACTGATTAAATTATTTGCTCTTTATTTTAGGGAAAAAAATCACGAGTTAAAGCATCGTGACCATTTGTTTAGGTTTGTGAGACACTCTGCACATCTACTGGGTAGGCAAGTTTATTTTTTCCTCTGATTTAATTTCCTTAATCTTTGGAGTCTTAATAAATTCAGGTCATTGGAGAAATTATAGGTGGAGAAAGTAAAGTCTAAGACTCAAACAAACACAAGCCCAACACACCCAGAAACCCAAATTAGAGATAAGGAATAGGTGAATAATAGTTAGAAAATATTTCCCCTTTTTTTGTGCTCCTTTCTCCCTCTTTTTCACAATCTTTTAAAGATTGCTTTCGTTACTTTTAAGCCAAATAATATGTTTTCTGCCAACATCTCTCCTAAATGGAAATTTACTTTTGTGGGGGAAAAAGCTAGGAGATTTACTACCTTAATTTGCTCTATAGGTACTTTGAATTCGTGGTAAGTTGCTTACCTTAAAAAGTTTTTTTTTCAATTTTTATTTATTTTTGAGAGAGAGAGAAAGAGAGACAGAGTGCAACAGGGGAGAGACAGAGGGAGAGGGAAACACAGAATCCAAACCAACTCCAGGTTCTGAGCTGCCAGTACAGAGCCCCACATGAGGCTCGAATTCATGGACCATGAAATCATGACCTGAGCCAAAGTTGGACTGAGGCACCCAGGTGCCCTGAAGTTGCTTATCTTAAAAATATTTCTAGTGCACAGGGAAAAACGAAGGATTTAGGTTGATTATTGCTGATCTGATTCTACAATCCTTTGTTGAAAATCTGAAATCTAAGAAAAGTCTGTGTGTTCAAAGGGGAAAAAAGAAAAAATGTGGAAAGAAGTAAAGCATGAATGACCCTCCCTGCCTCAGGGCACGGCGTATCAGAGAAGCCTGGACCCGGAGTCCCACTCAGCCATAAGTGGCTGCCCAAATGGAATTTAGGAGTTTCACCAGCACTCAGCTGTGATAAGGTTACTCATCATACCAAGAACCAGGAAAACCTCAACTTAAATGAGAAAGAATAATCAGCAGATGCCAACGCTGAGATGACAAGGATGTTGAATTATCTGATGAGGATTTTTAAATGGCATCATAAATAACAATGCCTCTTGAAGCAATTATAAATAGGGCTTGATACATATAAAAAAATAGAAAGTCTCAATAGAGAAATAAAAGACATGGAGACAAACTGAAATTTTAAAACTGAAAAATAAAGCAAACGAAACCAAACAAACAAACAAAAAACATACAAAAATTTTACAGAATGGGCTCAGAGGAAGTATGTATGAACAGAACAGAAGAAAGAATAAACTCACTTTAAGATGATGAGCAATGGGTGTTATATGGAAACCAACTTGACCATAAACTATTAATAAAAAAAAAAAAGACAATAGAAATTACCCAGCCCACAAATCAAAGAGAAACAGGAAAAAAATGAACAGGGCCTCAGCTACATTTGAGACTGTAACAAAAGATCTAATATTTATCTTGTCAGTGTCCCAGAAAGAGAGTTAGAGAAGAGAGTATTAGAAGAAAGAGTGGTTGGAAATTTCCCCAAGTTTGGCAAAAGATATAAACCTAGAGATTCCAGAAGCTGAATAAACCCTAAACAGTATAACCGAAAGACATCTTGGTCAAGACACATCATTATCAACATCCTGAAAGCTAAACACCAGGGAGAAACTTTAAGAGCAGTGAGAGAGAAATGGTACCTTACCTACAGGGGAAGATAATTCAGATGACAGAAAATGTCTTATCAGAAACCATGGAAACCAGAGAAAGTGCCACAACATTTTCAAGTGCTGAAAGAAAATAATTGTCAACTCAGATTTCTGTATCTATTGAAAATATCCTCCAGGGATGAAGGTAAATTAAAGCCATTTTCAGATGGACAAAAACTAAGAGAGTTTATTGCCAGCAGAACTACCCAAAACTTACGACTTTAAGAAATTTACTAAACAGAAGGGAAATAATACAAGAAGGTGCCTTGGAACAATGAAAATGGACAATGGGAAGAGTAAAAATATGGTGCCTACAACTGATATTCCTTCTTGAGTTTTCTATGTTATATTTGGTGATTTTTAATATCTGGTTAGCTCTCATTGTATATAGAGGAGATATTTAAGATAGTTCCATTATGAATGGTGGAGGGAAAAGGAACTTAAGGGGAGTTAAGATTTCTACTTGTCACTTGTACTATTAAAATATCAATACAAAAAGTTGTGAAAATTATATATGTGAAAGAGTGTAATGCCTAGAACAACTACGAAAAAGCTATACATAGGGGTGCCTGGGTGGCTCAGGCTGCCAAGCATCCAATTCTTGATCTCAGCTCAAGCTGTGATCTCAAGGTTCATGATTTTGAGCCCCACATTGGTCTCTGTGCTAGCAGTGTGGAGCCTGCTTGGGATTCTCTGTCTCCTGTTCTCTGCCCCACTCCCCGCTTGTGCGCTCTCTCTCTCTCTCTGTCTCTCTCTCTCTCTCTCTCTCTCTTTCAAAATAAGTAAATAAATAAACTTAAAAAAACATTAAAAGCTATACCTAGAGATACACTCAAAAAGTACTACAGGTAAATCAAGATAGATTTCCAGAAAAGGTTCAAACACAAAGCAAATGAATAAAGAGAACCATGGAAAATTATTTAAGAAATATTTAAGAAGACAATTTTTCACACATAATGAAAATGATCAGTCAGGCACATTGCTTTCTTCCTAAAACCCAGTTAAGGGGTGCTCTATTAAACCATGTGTGAATTTTACCCAAAGAGAGATCGGCAGTAGGTAGGTTTGGAACTGAGGCCACTTGGAGACGGAGGACTGGCTTAGAGGAGGCTGTTAGGGTGAGGTGCCTCTTGAAGGTTGAGTATGACTCTTAGCAATGGAGGAATTATGTTAGAGAAATTATATAGAAAAGAAGCACTGAAAGGAGATGTAAGCAAGGGAGTTTTGCTTATTTCACATTTTTGCTTGACATGAACCTTTCATCCAAGTTAGAAGGAAGCTCCTTTTCTACTCCTTCTCGTACTTCTTGTATTTTCACTTATATTATCATTTTCTACTCTCTTAAAGTTCAAAAGTATCATTCATTAAATTGTGTTGTAGGCTAAATAGTTATTATGGAGGGACCGTGGGCCAAGCTGTCATGAAAGCATTACTTATTTTGGCTACAAAAGTTTTGAGTCCCCAACAACAAACTCAACATTAGTCTCTTGGACCTACTTTTCCGATGGTTGGAAACTGGGTTCTGCTGAGATTGAGGCTCAGCACTAATGTTCAGAGAATGTCCTCTCATGGGAGTTTATCAACAAGAAGTGAGGAGCTATTTTATTTAGCAGATTATAATGGACAGTCGAACGAAGGATACTTGTCACATGCAGATTCAGTAACTGCAGTGTTCTGTAATATATTAAAAGAAAAGCCAATTTTGATCTTGGGGTCCAAGGTTCTGGTGGAGGCAATCCTTTGCATTGAATACAGTGGGCCCTTCTCTCAGCTAAGTGTAAAGAGGGAATAGGGAAACACACACGCACCTCTGATAAGGATAAATTTTCTTTTACGACTATATTGTCACAAAGCATTTTTAGCTTGGGTAGAGTATCCAATGACAGAGAACAGCTATAATTTCCCTTCTCTTTTTCTTTCTTTCTTCACTCCATCTTCTTTCCATCCTCTTCTTTACTTTTTTCTAAGAGAAAAGAAGCAACACCATTTTCCCAGACCCCCGATTAGATCTTGGGTCCAGATTGACTTTTTTAACACTCAATAGTGCTTTTTTGGACCTTATCAGCTACAAAAGGACTTACAGCCTGAAAGCATAATGTGTCCATTTATGTTGAAATCCACTTATTTCCTGACTGTCGTTAATGACTACTGTCCAGTAAATTCTATTATTCTTTTTAACTGGAAATAAATTTTTAATGAGTTTTCATACGATTGAGATTCTATGTATCAATATGATTATTTCATTCTTACTTTAGTCTGCCTTCTCTACTTAAATTCCATAGTACAAGAATGAAAGGTAATAGAGTTAGGAAATAGTGAAATATAAAATATTATTGCTTTTTGTGGCCCTGGAATCATTTAACATCTTTTTTTAATTTCTGAGGAGAGAGAGAGAGAGAGAGAGAGAGAGAGAGAGAGAGACAGCGTGAGCAGGGGAGGGTCAGAGAGAGAGGGTGATACAGAATCTAAAGCAGACTCCAGGCTCTGAGCTAGCTGTCAGCACAGAGCCCAACGTGGGGCTTGAACCCACAAACTGTGAAATCATGACCTGAGATGAAGTCGGACGCTTAACCAACTGAGCCACCCAGGCACCCCGGCCCTGGAATCATTTAACCAAGCACAATGTTTAGATAGACAGTTCCTATGAACTTACTAAGTGAATTTCTTTTGAACATAAATAATCATTTTGTCCTGCATATCTGAGAAGCTCAAATATGTAATTAGTCAGTCCTAGGCAGTTTCAAAATAAATATGTTTCAAATTGAATAGAAGAGAGGCATTTTCTTGAATAATGGGTGTGTGCAATTTTGGCTTCTTTCAGCATAGAATCAGCCCTGTAGAAGAAGTCTCAGGGTGTACCCTTGCATTGAAAATAATTAACTCCTCACACACTAGTGTTCTGTAGGCTGTGGATCAAGTTTGTGATTAAAAAAGTAACAGGCTATTCAGTAATTATGCCAGACCAGACATCTTCACAAGAGGGGATTGGTCTTGTTTTGTGTGTTATCTAGAAATGAATTGTCCATAATTTTCGTCATTATGTTGTCTTTGAGTGGGCTTGGGCATTCAGGTGACAATGGTGAGGAAGTGATTGGCAAGACACTCACATATATTAAATGGATCTTTGGTATGTACCTTTGGGACAAATAACTATTTTCATATATTTTGAAGAAGTTCACTCAATTCAAGATGAATAATCACTAAAGACATCGCACAACTGAGTAGAGTTGACCTTTTGCCAAGGGCTATGAATATGGCAGAGGGCTTTGGGAAGGGCGAGGGCTAGACCTAGGAAATGCTAGGAGAACAGTTACCATAGGAGTATGGTAAATTATCACATTTCCTATTAATGTTTTCATTTAAAAGACACTTCTGCATTTCAAATTCCATCTTTGAAATATAAACTTTAGAAAAGGAAGTTTTATTGATGGCATTGTAATGGCCTGCCAAAGTATAAGAAATAGGTCGAACGGGTTCCAGCTCTGTCCATTGCACAAGATTCTCTACACCCTACATTTTGCATATGAAGCATGGGTTTTGTTTTGTTTGTTGATGTGGAGGGAAGTCCTGTAAAAACTATGAGGAGCGATTTTTCTTTCCTCATGCCAGTCATTGTAATCTACTTACAGCAATTTTTCCTCACCCAAACCCCACCTAATAAGGTGTCATATTATGGGTATGATTTATGAATCTGACTTGAGTACTTCCTAAATCAGATGAAGTGGAAAACAAGAGAATTTGTGAGTCAGTGAAGAATTCATTTGCCTATAATACTGTCTCCTTTTTATTTTAAAATTTTTAAATGTTTATTTATTTTTGAGATAGACATAGAGTGTGAGTGGCGGAGAGGCAGAGAGAGGAGTCACAGAATCTGAAGGAGCCTCCACCTCTGAGCTGTCAGTACAGAGTCTGATGAGGGGTTTGAACCTACAAACCAGGAGATCATGACCTGAGCTGAAGTTGGATGCTTAACCCACTGAACCACCGAGACTCTTCTCTAATTCTGTCTCTTAATCAAAGTCTTATATTTAAAATGTTGAAATAACTTCAGCAATGCTCCACCCTTTTGCTGTAGCTGTCACTGTAACCCTGACAAAAGTGGCTCTGATACACGGTGGCTGCTGGGTTAACAGGAGTAGAGCTGTGCATCTACTGGCACTATACTACCTGAGCAGAAAGGTAACACTGCGCTTCTCACACTTCCTCCTCCCCTGCTGTTGTAGGGAGTTTTCTTTATGTTTTCAACAATTCAGATGTGCGTCTTTTCCTGGGGGCAACTTCCTTGAGTGAGACATGTAGTGAGAAGTGTGGCTACAGCATTTTGGTTGGAATGTGCTACGAACACAGCCAGATATTTTTTCCCTTTTCCTTCTGTAGGATATTTGTTTAGTCTTCTAAAGCAAAACCACAACATGGTGTTTGATTTTTTTAAACATTACAATATACACTAAATGAAATGGTGAGAATGTAAATATGTTTTCAGCAGCATTAAACCTTTTAATTTTAAGTAATAACGAAATTTGTTTTGCAGTCATGGACCTACGCAGAGAGATGGTCCAGGCAGATATTTTGCTTGAGACTCAACAACCTGATGATAGGTGCAAAATTGAATAAGGTGTATGTCTCATTTGGAATGAGTAGAAGTGAAAGGACTGGGAAAAATTTAACGTAATTAAGCTGATTAAGATGTTGTATCACCTTCTTTTATGTTAAAACCATTTGTTCAAGGAAAGGAAATATTACCCTGTGAAGAGCATGGGCTTCAATAAAAATTTATTGAACTGTAATGTCCCATTTGATAAGACTATCTCTCAACCATGTTCAGCATTTTAAAGACTCTACGGATAGCAGAATCCAAAATGCTTCTGAAATGTAGCAGGTGAATTGTCATTGTCTAGCCAAAGTTGGAGTCGGTTCAATAGGACTATCCCCCATGTTTATCCAGTTGTAAGTAATGTCAAGAGGTGAGATGTTTGATGAAGGGGATATGATTTCTCATCTATGAAATGCTATTCTCATTTGTTCCTTTGGGGACTGTAGCTGTCAAAAGGAAAAAAAAACAGGCTGGAAAAAGAAAATCTTTATCCAAAGTGTACCACAGAAATGTCTATTTAACCCAGATTTTAAAGACCATTTTATAATCTTGATTAAAAAATATAAGCACCTCATTCCTTTTTAGTCAGCCATGTATAGTAAAATATACTATTGCAGTGATCACCTGGCTTTCGGTGAGTAACAAGTCAGTATTGATCACCCCTTAAGAGTGCAGTGGTCTAAGAGGCTTTGGGTAGTCACATTTCATGGAAAAAAACCATTGACTCTCACTTTTTTCCAGTCTCCTATCTATAGATTTAGCCCCCTGGTAGCTCTAGAATGTCTTCTAGCTCTCTTAGCCTTCCAATACTCACAAAAGACTTTTCGTGTTCTCTCACAGGTAAAATATGTTATTTTACACCATTTTGTGCTTCCAAGATGACACTATATTGACAATTGTAGAAAAAGTATGTGTGAAAATTTTATATATACAGCTCAGTTGCACAATTAGTTACAATCAAATGTCCTTGGTGTCTGAGCAATAATTAGTATTCTATAACATTGATGAAGCACAGTTTTAATATCTAGTCTAAAAAATGGATTCAGTAGAGGATCCACTTGGAAAGCAGAGGCCTACCTGATCGTTTATAGATAAATATATATACTTTTTGTAGTTTTAGTTATTGATGTAAAAGACCACCTAGACTAATGTTTACTTATCCGGAGGACTTCTTGGCAATTGATTATAAACACACATTTAATTAACAAATGAATCACATGGATTGGATTTATACTGCCAATGGTTTTTTATTTGACTCATTGACAATTAATAATACAAAGCATTTAAAGTTTTATTTAATTCATTGCTGTAGGTTTGAAGATAAGCCGAGCTGGCGATGACAATTAAGCTTTTTAACTGGCTTTGTTTGGTGCAAAGAGGAATCCCACAGTAATTTCATCTTGGATGTGTGTGTGCTGTGTGTGCTGTGTGTGTGTGTGTGTGTGTGTGTGTGTGTGTGCTTGGTGATGGGGGGGTGGGAAGAGGCACAGAGGGAGAAATATGAAGCTCTTCTTATCAGTTGCCTTTTGAATAGGACTTTATCCTAGCCATCAGCAATGACAGAGTTTAAAAAAAAACAGAGAATACCAAAGAAGGAAGACATATGTTCCCCATTTTTGTGAATAAGTATTTCAACAACAAAACTCAGAACTATGGGGTGGTTCATAAAGACAGCATCTTATTTGTATCTCTAGGACTATTTAGGTACTCTAGTAATATATTCTATAACCATTAGATGAGGTCTTTATCTCCCTGATCCCCGAAAGTATTCCTTCATTTTACCTGTAACTGGGTAAGTCATAAACATTAAATTTACTTTAAAATATTAATAACATAAAAGTCTGCCATTAAATCACTTCTCTGCCCCCTCAACAAATGTTTTTGTTAATGTTTATTTATTTATTTTGATAGAGAGGGAGAGAGCGAGAGACAGAGCCACAGCTAGTTTGTGTACGTGCAAGCAGGGGCAGGGTAGAGGGGGAGAGAGAGAGGATCCCAAGCAGATTCTGCACTGTCAGCAGAGCCCCAGTGCAGGGCTCAAGCCCAAGAACTGTTAGATCATGACCTGGGCTCAAATCAAGTGTCAGGTACATAACCGACTGAGTCACACAGGTGCCCCGCTAAAAAAATTTTTTTTGATTGGATTAAGATACTCAGTGAGCTAGATCCTTCTAATGGGTGATCCACTTCTGAGAGAAAAGTGGGCAGTTCTGTAAGTTGTAAATCTTTTTGTTTATGAACAAACCTTGTTTTGGGTAACAAAGCAGTGATTTAATAAAAGTAAATGAACACAACCTCAAAACACCTTCTTGTGCAGACCCTTTATAAGGAATGTATTGGGCAAAACATCAAATACACTAAAGGCATTTTATCCTTTCCTGTTAGGAGAACAACCTAGGAAACAAATAGCCTGGTAGTATCTACTTATTCCCATTCTGTAGTCAACCTCCAAGGACTGACTTCTTTAGAATAATGCTTGAGCCAGCAGTGAATTCTATAACAGCCATATGATTGGGAAAGACATCGGGAGAAGGCAAAGAATGGAGGCATAGGACATATACCTCACTGATAGGGAGAACATGGCCTCAGGCTGATGAGGGTGTGATAACTCTACGGGGCACGGGGGTGGGGAGAGTTGGGGACAAACAGAACAAGTAATTCTCTGATAGTGTTTTGAAGGGTTATACAAGAAGCATGGAACCCAGCTGTTCCATACTTTATGAAGGCCAGACAAGAAGGAATGAGCTGAACTCGAAGTAAGAATTGACAAAGGAGGTTCTTAAGTCCTGGAAACGCGCATGAAAGGCGGTTCTGTACTTGCCCCTTCGCACACACATACACGCTCAGCTGTTAATCTCCATTGACAGAGACCAGGCTGCAAGACCTTTTGAGGCCCTTCACAGTTTTATAGAAATTTGAAAACTAACTGAATTGGATTATGTGACTCTGTGAACAAAAAATTCTGGTAAACTCTTCTGCCTTTCCAAACCCAAGGTCTGAAGGTCCTTTCAAAACAGTCAGGATATGTATAGTATCACTGGGAAGAGAGTCTTCAGAAGCCTGTTACTTTCCTCTATTGTGAGCCAAATAGAGCGTTTCCAGGCACTGTGCAGACATCTGGTCATTTGCAATTAGGAGCAGCCATTCACTCAACCATTCTTTTATTCATTGCCTTTTAAAACATACTTTTGAATGGCTATTTAGCTGATAGTCTGACTAATTTCACTAAAAAAATGAATAACTAACAATTTCTAAGTGCATGCAATTATGTATACATATGTATTTTATAAATTAAGGTTATTTTCCTCATTTGTATATCGCTGAGCTCTCTGTCTTGTTTAATGTAGATAAGCCTGGAAAGGAATGGATGAGCATTTAGGATTATATTATGTGGAGAGTTTTGTATTTTAATTTGTTAACATAATTTTTAACGCATTGTCTATTTCACCAAACTGACATTGAAAACAAGATTTTTACTTGGTGGATACTAATTAGTGCTTTTCTCCATGTTAGAGATTAAGTTGCTTTCATTTTTTCACTGTAATGAACAGTCCTTAGAATAGAAACTTAGAAGGAGAGTTGCTAAACCAAAGGGTAAGAACATGTTTAATGTTCTTAATGCTGCCAGATTCCTATCCAGAAATTCCATCAAAAGAGCCTGGAAGTGTCTTTTTCATCACACCTTCACCAGTATTAACTGTTAACAGCACTCAAGGTTCGGAATAACATTAAATGGTTTCTGATGTGAACAGGATTGATGAAATGATTAATGCATAGACAGGTTATCACAGGCGTATGGGACTACCTCCCGAGCTTTTAAATGAAATAAATCCATTAAAAAACGTTTTTGATTTCATTCCCTCATGTTCATTCAGTAATTTGACAAATATTAGCTACGTATTCAATAAGCTCCTACTATATGCCAGGCTGAGACCTCTGTTTAAAAAAAGTGGGTAGTGGAGCGCCTGGGTGGCTTAGTCGGTTGAGCGTCTGACTTTCGCTTAGGTCATGATCTCGCGGTTCGTGGGTTCGGGCCCCGCGTCGGGCTCTGTGCTGACTGCCAGCTCAGAGCCTGGAGCCTATTTCAGAGTCTGTGACTCCCTCTCTCTCTGACCCTCCCCTGCTCACGCTGTTTCTCTCTCTCTCTCTCTCTCTCTCTCTCCTGGAAATAAATAAAAAACATTAAAAAAAAAAAGTGGGTATTGAGATTCCTGTGCCGTTCAGGTCACTATAATGTCTTGCCTAGTTTACTACACCAGCTTTTCTCATGCACTCCCTGGGTTCTTTCTTTTTTTAACATTCACCACTGTGATGGTTACATTTGTGTGTCAATTTGACCTGGCCATAGGGTGCCCTGGTATTTGGTCAGACATTATTCTGGTGTTTCTGTGAGGGTGTTTTTGGATGAGATTAACACTAAATTAGTAGACTGAGTAGAAGTTACAAACAGGCTGACCCCCCACCCCTGCCACCTCTGAGTAAGTGAGACTTCCTCCCACTTAATTACCTACCTCATTGGTTCTCCTGGTTCTCAGGCCTTTGGACTTGGACTAGAACTACATTACTGGCTTCCCTGGGTTTTAGGCTTGCAGACAATGGATTGTGGGACCTTTCAGCCTTCATAATCTTATAAACCAATTCCTTATAATAAACCTGTCCCTTTGTCTGTCTCTGTCTCTATAAATAAACACATACATATCTCTCCTATTGGTTCTGTTTTCCTGGAGAGCCCCCATACAGCCACGATAGCTAGAGTGATCTTTTCGCTCTCTGTCTCCCCCATTAAGTGTGCTCTGTCGCTAATGCAATATTTACATTCCCGTGAACACTCTATGTTTTATGACCACACTGGGCCACCTCTCATGCCATTCCAGCTTTGTAGTCATGTTCTCTTCTTAGTCTTTTCTCTGCCTCATTTCTGTTCATCCTTTTGGTCTTAGCATAGACAGAATGTTTTTTAAGAATCTCTTTAAAACTCTTAAATCTAGTTAAGGAGCCCCAGCTGCTTTCCTCATGATAGCACTTACGATATGCCGTAGTTGCCCACTTCCTTACCTGACTTTGCCCCTTGGCATTGAGAGTCTGTGAAGGCAAGAATGCATCTGTCACTTTTACTCCGGAACCCAGCTTCTAACATCATGACTGACATAGTCTAGCTTCTTAGTAGACACTTGAATAAATGAGTGGGGCATTTGATAAGATTTTAGGGTTTCCTTTATATGCGATTTGATATTGTTGAGGTTGCAAATCAAATGCTTTTTACTTAATGAGCCTGGTAACTCATTTAATAGATACGAGTCATAGGGCGCCTGGGTGGTGGCTCATTCGGTTGAGCTTCCGACTTCCGCTTAGGCCACGATCTCGCATTTGTGGGTTCAAGCTCCACATCGAGCTTGGAGCCTGGAGTCTGGAGCTTGCTTCGGATTCTGTGCCTCCCTCTCTCTCTGCCCTCCCGCCCAACTCTCTCCCCCTCAAAAAATAAAATAAAATGTTAAAAATTTTTAAATAAATAGATAAGAGTCATGCCATTGACATTGCTTATAATATTAGACAAATGTAGTTCTAGAAAATTAGCCCTCCCTCTGACAGCTGGACTATTCAGCTACAGTGCCCAGTGCGTTCTGCTTTATCTGTGATTCCTTTCCTAGAACTATGATCTCTATCAGTGACTCTAAACTGGGGACTATTTTGTCTTCCCAGAGGACAGTTGGCAGTATCTGGAGACACTCTATAATCATGGCTTGGGGTTGGAAGTGAGGGTCCTGCAGAGTGAGGGTCCTGCAGAGGCCGGGGACACTGCTATGTATTCAACATTGCACAGGGTAGCCATCACAACAAAGGCTCATTAGGCCCCGACTGTCCAGGAGGCCAAGGTTGAGAAGCTCTAGTCTATATTAATCCAGAGAAAGTTTATGAAGAGCAAGCCACCTCCTATGATGGGTACGCTCTGGTATATCTGTGGTCTTCCAAGGTTGCTGCATATTATTTGACCATTGAAGGAAAAACAAAAGCAGGGGGCCAGGCAGCCAAATGATGCACTGTATTATTGCATGGGAGCTGTTTTGGTGCTGTATTTTAACTCATTAACATTTAAAAATTGTTATGCAGCAGAAAAATAATTATGTCCTTTTAACTGTTGAAACAGAATCCATTTTTCCAAGCATACTTTTTTTAAGGGCATATTGCTAAAACACCAACTGTTTTACAAGCACAGTAATCACATTGCGGTTGAGTATATTGTGTTTTGTTAGGACACACTTTATAGTGTGGAAAATGCATTTTAAAGTAATTCTTCTGGGCATAGTTATGGGAAAGAACAAAGGTATGCTTTAGTTTTGTACGTGAACAGTTAGCTGCATAGTGACCCCCTCTGGCAAATGAAATGTGCAGTGGTTTCTCCAGGTGGTTTCTGGAAAGTTCAATATCTGAGTCTTTGACCTTCCCTCAAAAAAATGAGGAAGCTAAAGAAAGAAAGAGGGAGATGGGGATCATTTAAGAGGCTCTGAATTCTTCAATCCCTTTCAGGAGAATAGTTTATCCTGTTCATAATCAGCAGTTCTATTGTACCCCTTCACTTTGCACTCCCATCACCCAGGAAGGCGCTGGTTCTTGACCTGGTTTTATGGACCCACATATCCACATGTGGAATTTCAGTGGGATTTCGGAATCACTGGAAATGTACATAAGATTGGTGTGTATGCCCATTTCATTTTTCTAAAGAGCGGTGTTCACAGCTCTATAGGAATTTCAGAAAGATTGTGACTGGAAACGAGTTTGAGACTGCTCTTTTGGAAATGAGCATATCCAACTATAGATGGAGTTTCTTCCTTTGTGTGGCTTTAGGAGAAGGTGTGGAATGCTCAAAATGAGGATGCTTCAGCACTAATGGCATCTCCAGCGACTCCCCAGTCTGTAGGGCTGCTGTGGGATGCCTGCATGTAAGATTTGCTTTGTACTTCTTATTCTATTACTACACAAATGGGCCAGGAAGATTATAATTTCTACACTGATAGACGACTTCCAGACTTTTATTCTCAGATTTGCCAAAGATGAGTTATAACTCACCCAACCCTGCCTTCATCTGATTTTGTAGGCTTGAAAAGAACCTCACTTCAATTAACACATAGCTTTCTTATCCTGATGTCCTTTAATGTATGATAAAATATAAAGGAAATTTAATACATACATTTTATTAAAACAAGACTAATAATAATAAAAAAAAGAGTAGTGCAACTTCATGTATTCTTTTTTTATTTTTTAAAAGACTTTGTTTCTTTAATGCTTTATTTATTTCTGAGAGAGAGAGAGAGAGAGAGCGAGTGAGATGAGTGAGACGTGGAAGGTCACAAAGAGAGGGAGACACAGAATCTGAAACAGGCTCCAGGCTCCGAGCTGGCAGTCAGCACAGAGCCCGACGTGGGGCTTGAACCCACGAACCTTGAGATCATGACCTGAGCTGAAGTCGGAGGCTTAACCGACAAGCCACCCAGGCGCCCCTCGTGTATTCTTCTTACACATGGAAATTCTGGTCTGATCTTGATTACATTGATGGCCTTGGGCTCATTTATATGTTCCTTAAAGAGTTAATGCTGGTCTCCTTCCAGGTTCATATGGTCAGGTGCACTGCCATCTCTATACATTATCAGCCTGTATGTGGCACAGAGGGTGAAAGTGAAACTGGCTGCTATAGTTTACTTTGGAAGCATGCAAATTTGCTTTCTCCTGTGAGATAATTAAGCAATAACCAGACATGGATGAATCCTCAGTTTCCCTTTCTTCAGAAGTTGTTGGTGTGTCTGACTCTGTATTCTTGTGCAGTTTGAACAGTCATGTTCTCTAGACTGCTTGCCTTGGGGGTGGAGCAAGGCAGAAGGGACTGCCGTGTTATTAATATAATATTTTCTTACCCTCGACATTTCTGTGTTCTTGAGAGAGGATTATGCGATTTAAGTTTGTATAGTCACAATTCAGTGAGGGCTCCTAGACTCATAAACAGGTAAACTCTGATCATGAGAATAATGAAAGGTGGCAAACATTTTAAAACAAACTGACTGTGGAAAGACCCTAAATAATTATATTTTGAAATGGATGCATTCTACTATGAATAATATTCATTGTATATAAGGAGTGCTTATTCCGTGCTGAACTCTGAGGTTTTTTCCTCATATTCGTTTCTGATTGTAAATCATGGGTTTACAATGTTTGATCTGTGTAGAAATTAAAAAAACATAAATATTAAATGATGGTGCTAGCATAGCATTATATTTCCTCAATATCTTATTAAAAAGGTTTCTTGTCATGATATTGGAAGATCAAATACCATATTATTCAATGTCTAGCATGAAACTGAGAGTTAAACGTGGGCCATCAGCATGAGAATGTAGATGCAATCTTTCTTTTCACTTAAATGTCTTTTAAAAAAAACTTTTAAAAAAGGGGTGCCTGAGTGACTTAGTAAGTTAAGTGTCAGACTTTGGCTCAGGTCAGGGTCTCACGGTTTGAGTTCGAGCCCCAAGCCTGGCTCTCTGCTGTCAGCATGGAGCCCCATTCAGGTCCTCTGTCTCTCTGCCCTTCCTCAGATCGCTTTCTCTTCCTCTTTCTCAAAACTTAACACAATTTTTAGTCATAAGGGTTGTGGTTCAAAATACTTCATGGGTCATTTAAAGTTTGAGGAGACTTTGTGTTTAAAAGTGAATTTAGCTTCAGACAACACTGGAACTCTGGAGAGAGGTCCATCTCCCTTTTGCAGGTGGGGAAGCTCTTGGGAGCAAAGGTCAACCCAGGTTATAGCTACGTCAACAGTAAGTAACAGGTAGTAAAGCTCCACGTTGTCCTGGTTGTGCTACTGGGCACTGCACCAAGTTGGTTAAACAAACGCAATGGGAACCACACCAGATTATCTACATAAGGTCAGAACATGCCCTTTTGATGTATAATTTACATCAATGAAAGCACTATACCAAGAACAAACTTATATAATCACGTTGTAGCAAGAGTAATAGTACTCATAGTCCTTAGTTGGGTTTCATGTTGATTTAAGAACACATTCTTTTAAATTGCATTGTTCTTAAACTACATCAACTGAAGGAAAACTTTTTTTTTTTTTTTTTTACTGTTAGAAAGAGAGAGAGCTTGAGCACGGGAGAAAGGCAGAGGGAGAGAAAGAGGGAGAAAATCTTTTTTTTTAATTTAATGTTTATTTTTGAGAGAGAGAGGAAAAAAGAGTGCACAGAAGTGGGGGAGGGACAGAAAGAGGGAGACAGAATCTGAGCTGTCAGCACAGAGCCTGACATGGGGCTTGAACCTACAACCGTGAGATCATGACTTGAGCAGAAGTCATGTGCTCAACCAACTGAGCCACCCAGGCATTGAGAGAGAGAGAGAGAGAGAGAGAGAGAGAAAAGGGAGAAAGGGAAAGAGAGAGAGAGAGATAATCTTAAACGGGCTCCAGGCTCAGTGTGGAGTCCAACATGGGACTTGATCACTTGACCCTGGAATCATGACCTGGGCCTATATCAAGAGTTGGACACTCAACCAACTGAGGTGCCCAGGTGCCCCAGGAAAGCATTTTTGAAATCTCTTCATTAATGTTTTAATTCAATGAATTACTTAAGTATTTACTGAGTGCTCCTGACATATATAAAAAAGTGTATTTATTTAAAAGTGTATGTATTTATTGTTTTTGAGAGAGAGAGAGAGAGTACATGTGTGTATGCATGCTAGTGCATGAGCAGGGTAGGGCAGAGATAGGGAGGGAGAGAGAGAAGCCTAAGCAGGCAGGCTCCTCTCTGTTAGTGTGGAGTGACAGCGTCGAGTTTTCATGAGGCTTGATATCACGAACCTTGAGGTCATGACCTGAGCCAAAATCAAGAATGGGAACTACCCAGGTGCCCCTAGAATTTACTTTTTTAAAAAATTTTTAATGTTTTTATTTTTTTCTGAGAGAGAGAGAGCATGAGCAGGGAGGGTCAGAGAGAGAGAGAGGGAGACACAGAATCTGAAGCAGGCCCCAGGCTTTAAGCTATTAGCACAGAGCCCGATTCAGGGCTCGAACCCACCTACCATGAGATCAGGACCAGAGCTGAAGTCAGGCGCTTAACTGACTGAGCCACCCAGGGCCCCCCCCTAGAATTTACTTTTGAAGAATGTATATGTAGATTCTTAATATATGCGACATAGAGAACTGAGGCCTTTCTGTTTTAGAACAGCCTGTGCAAATGACATGGCACCATGTGGTTGGAGAACAGTGAAGAAAGGAGTTTGACTGTGGTGAAAAATTTGTGAAGTGCATTTGGCCAAGGCAGGCTGGATTCTGACTACAGAAGACCTTGAATGACAAGGCAGGGAGTTGGAAGTTTACCTTCCTTTCAATTCTGAGCCGCTGAAGATTATTCAGATTTCCTATGCCTACTGGTGTTCTTTCGGTAACCTTATGCATTTCAATGTCTCTTTTTCGTATTGGAACTAAGACCCAGAGAAAGTACGAAAATTGCTAAATTAAATGACGTTCGGATTTCAGGTCCCGCAAGAAATAACAACGAAATTACTTTTTCCTAATCTAAAGCACTTGATAGCATATCCTTCCCAGGAATGAGCTAACTATGGGTACACTGTTCTCTAGCAATCGCTGTCTAAACACACCACTCCATTCACCGAGGTCTCTTGTGTACATAGTGCTGGTTGAGGTGTTTGTTTTATCCCACAGTGAACTGCACATTGCACTTGCCATCAATCACCAGTCATAGGTGTGTCTCTTAATTGCCATTTAAAGGTCTTCTGAATGTGACTTATATGTATTATTTTTCTCCTTTATTCACAGGCAAAATTTCTTGTTTAGAGCCAGAAAAGGATGCTAAAGATGGACTATTACATTCTTTTTTGAGTTGCCTTCAAATTTGAAAGAATCAAGAATTGTTGGTGCGATTCAGGATTAGAATTCATTTGTAGGAGCTTGCAGTATATCTCCTTGGAACAGGAGGATCAGTGTTTTTCTAATGGCAGGAACCAGATGATCTCATTACTTAATGTCTGATTTTTCAAAAACAAGAAGATAAATTCTATAGATTATAATTTGGGGACTATGAGGTTCTTCCTAAGCAAAATTCTAGAGTGACTCATTCAAGAATAGTTTTGTGGGTGTTTAGAAGATGAACCTTTGATCACTTTCAGCTAATATACTAGAAAGAGTGTATTTCAGACTGATCTTATGGACTGTTTACCTTTATTCAAATCTTCTTTTCTGAAATTTGTTTATTCACTTAACAAACGTTTAGAAGTCCAATTCCATAGTAGGCACAGTACTAAGACCTTTCTTTCTTTCTTTCTTTCTTTCTTTCTTTCTTTCTTTCTTTCTTTCTTTCTTTTTTATCTTTCCTTTTTAACATTTATTTATCATTGAGAGACAGAGAGAGACAGAGCATGATCATGGGAGGGACAGAGAGAGAGGGAGACACAGAATCTGAAGCAGGCTCCAGGCTCTGAGCTGTCAGCACAGAGCCCGACATGGGGCTCAAACTCATAAACTGTGAGATCATGACCTGAGCAGAAGTCGGACACTCAACCGACTGAGCCACCCAGGCACCCCTCTTTCTATCTTTCTTGTTGTACAAGAGAGGCATGGATCATACCGCTATGGAGCTTATGTTCCACTAGGAGCAGTGAACTCAAATAAAACTCAAAACAAACAATAAGAGCACCCTGCAGAAAGAAACACAGGAAGACAGAAAAATAATTTTAAACTGACAATATGTCTGTGAAGGAACCAAAAAAGGATGAGAAAAAGGTTGAGAGAGACCTGTATGTGTAGGTGCTCAAGGTCATTGCTATATTGAGACTTACCTGTTACATGGCATCCTTTAGAGTAAGCTGGTTTGCGGTAATAAGTAGACTAAAAAGTCCTGGGTTCAACATGGTAGAAACTTATATCTAGCTCTGGTAACAGTTCTGGACAGTGTTTAGGCAGGCAGCGTAGCTCTGCTCTATGCAGTCATCCGAAGGCCCAGGTTCATTCAATATTAAAGCTCTGTCATCCCCTAGAGTAGCGTTTTTTAACTTTGGCACTATTGACTGTGTTGCGGGGGACTGACCTATTCATTGTAGGATGGTTAGTAGCACCCCAGCCTCGGATCACTAGAAGCCAGTAGCCCTCTCCACTACCCCTTCTTGACAGTCAAAAATGTCTCTAGCCATCTCTAGATGTCTACAGTGGGGCAACGTATCCCCAGCTCTAAGGCCTCATTACCATTTGCATTCAGCAGGCGGAAGGTGACAGAACACAGAAGAGGTAGACCCATTCGCTTTCAAACTCAGATCCTGAAACAGAAGATATCTCTTCTACTCATATTCTTTTAGAGAGACCCAAGTCATGCAGCCAAGTGTCACCTAAAGGGGAACTGTGTCATAGGGTCTAATCACGAGCTCAGCTATAATCTTGTTATTATGAAAGGAATAAAGAAACCCGTGTTGGTGGCTACTACTGGCCTTTGCCACACATTTCAAAAAATTAAAAGCTATAATTATCCCATAGTTTTGGAATCTATGAACTATTGCTATCAGCTTGTGACACCTGTGAAATATTTGTGTGATCCTTAATGGAGAAATAGTCTTGTCCTTAGATCATCCATTGTTCCTGTTTCTTCACAGTTTTAGTGAACAAAGTCACACGTAGGATACAGGCTTAGTGAAAGTCACCGCAATCCCGAGGGAGTTCTCCAAAGTGTGTGATGTGGCACTCTCACATTGACTAACATGTTACTTTGAATAAGCCTGGTTTTAACTATTGTGTTCTAAAGATATGTAGAGAGAACAATACTAGCCTGGAAGAAAACAACAGAAGGCACTACAGGTAAAGGAAATAGTCTCACCAAAGCAGATAAAAAACCCGTTGGGTAGTTAGCAAGTAGGTATCTTTTATTATACAAAGGAGTTATATATTTTAGAGCTGAAGATGTAAAATTATTTCTCATGGAAAACTAAAGCATAATACTTACACAAATACTAGAGTAAGTAAAATGTTTTTGTTAGTTTTGAATGAAGAATTTTAACACTGTGGCCATAAAATAGTAGAGTGCCTCATCTCTGAGAAGAGAGAGCAGAAGAAGCAGGGGGAGGAGGAGGAGGAGGAAAGAGAAGGAGAAAAGAGAGCAAAGAGTGTCTTTTGATAGTATGCTTAGCTATTCATTAAGGGGGGACTGAGATCATTCTTCAGTATTCTCTTCCACCTACCTAGCACACATATGATGACTGAAACTGAGTTAAACTAGATTTTCTCCATGCTGGTCTTTGTAATCATTCCAGGAGGCTAGTTCCTTTGAAAAAAAATAAAAAACAAACAACAACAACAACAACAACAAAAAAAAACCCCCAAAATCCCCAGTCTATCCTGAGGGATTTGGTGTAGTTTGTATGCTTCCCAATCAGATTTCTTGGAGTTAGACTTTTCCTTCAGAAATTCCTCTGGGGTGAAGGGGGAGATGGGCATGGAGGAGGGCACTTGTGGGGATGAGCACTGGGTATTATATGGAAACCAACTTGACAAAACCTATTTGTAAGAAAAAAAATAAAAATTTTTTAAAAATCAAAAAAATAAAAATAAAAAATAAAACTCTGGAGAATAAATTAGAAAGATGTACTAGAAGATGGACTTTAAGAACTTTCTAGAATAAAATAGACTTCTGGAAAATAAAAAAATAAAAAAAAAGAAATTCCTCTCCAGATGCAAGGTTTTTTTTTTTTTAATTATTTTTAATGTTTTATTTATTTTTGAGAGAGAGAGAGAGACAGTGTGAGCAGGGCAGGGTCAGAGAGAGAGGGAGACACAGAACCTGAAGCAGGTTCCAGGCTCTGAGCTGTCAGCACAGAGCCCAATGTGGGGCTTGAACCCAAGAATCATGAGATCATGACCTGAGTCGAAGTCGGACACTTAACCAACTGAGCCACCCAGGCACCCCCAGATGCAAGTTTTAAAATATTCATGGAATCGTATGATGTTTTTGTCAGGTAGGTTATAGGATACATTCTTAACTAGACATTAGGTGTCTTTTTCATAACAAAAATTTAAACTCTGACTAGAGGGGTTTCATCGTATCATTTCCAAAGAAAGATTTCATAACACATGTGTTCATATACTCATGCCCTGGAACTTCAAAATCAACCTCTATTCCACTTTTGGTTTAGTATACTCTCTTTGGCAATTTGCTTGCTCTAGAAGCCTACTTCCCAGATTTGCTCTTTCGTCTGGAACTAAGGTTCTTATTATGAAGCTGTGCTACAGACCCACCATTGGAAAACATCCCTCTTTAGGGTGTAACTTGGCACCTGTGGACTCAGGCAGAGCAACAGGATGTGACAAATTAGGACGAGAAAACAATGGTATATATTGTACTACGGTGGAGTTCGACATGATAGAAGCGATTTGAAGAAGCCAAATTGTAGTTTGCCAAGACATTTGTTCTCTAAGGAGTCAGCACTGATTTTCCGGATCCACTGGTAGCAATGTTTAATTAAAGCAAAAAATAAATAGTTTTTTTTTCCTTAAAATGCATCATCTGGTTAGAGTTTTAAAACTCTCAGTTTGTAGAAAAATGGATACAAGTTAGTTCTTAGTTGCAGAGGACACACTTCAGTGGCTCAACTTATTTTCCAGGATATTGTTTATCCAATGATTTTGAAAGCAAAGCAGGATCTTAAATGATGGCAAGAAACCCGTGAGGAAAACTACCTCCCTCCTGGTGGGAACACATAGTTCTATGAAAGCGCCCAGTTCAAGTGATTGTACTTTTCTCAGCTTAGTGCATATTCCCCATTTTCTCACTTGCTTCCAGCCTCCCAGCCTGTTGCTCTGGGCCGTCCCCAACTCCATGCCTTCCGAGTCTGTCTCTAGCTCCCTTAATTTTAGACCCTTGAAATTCATTTTCTCCCTCTTTCTCGGTTCTGAGGAACAAGTACTTTCCTCTTCTTCCCTTTTTTGGGGTCCTTAATGTTATATTTGGTGCATCTGCCAGAACATTAGCACTTTTAACTTCTGTTTTCAGTGGTCTTCCTCCATCTTACAAGAAGCGCCGTGGAAGATTACCCAAAGTCCTTTAAGCTAATTTCTCAAGCTACTTTGCCTTCATTCTTGCTCTCTTCTTGGGGCTTGCAGCCTCTGTCCTTCATCACTCAGTCATTCCTTAGTCTTTGCAAATGAACTTTATACAGTGCCCTCCTAGATTTTTCGTACACCTTGGAACATTGCTTCATTCCATTTCTTCTTCTAAATTCTCCCAAGTAGGTGTTTTCCAAGGTTCAGTTCTTGGCCATCATCGGTCTCCTTACTTCTCCATATTAGCAACATCAGGCACACTCAACTCTTACTTTGAAGTGAATAATTAGTGATGATGTTATTGCCATGCTTATTTCTTCGTGGAGATTCTGCTCAACATTGTCAACTGCCTGCTGCAAATCTCTAAATGCAACATGTTCCAAAATCATGAAAATGCAACTTCTGCTCTGTCTCCCCAAACTACCTCATATTTTTTACTGTCCTGGTTCTTATATGCAATCATTTGCTAAATTCTCAGTTTACTTCTTTTTTTTTTAATTCTCAGTTTACTTCTATTACCTTTCCCGTCATCCTTTTCCTTTCTCTTGGCATATTCTTAATGAAAATAGGTACTAATTTACCAGTTTTCTAAATAATCTTTATGCCTTCCATATTCTTTTTCTCCAAATTTATTTTTTTTTACTGTCATCAAATTAAATGCCAAATCACTGTTTCCCATGAAAACATTCAATGGACCTTCCCTACATACTGAGTGTGATTGAAAACCCCTTAGCTTGGCATTGAGGTTGTCCCTTCGTGCTACAGTGGGAAACAATAATACTTCCTAAGTATCCTTGGGAGATTAACTGATCCTTCATAAAATCAGGAAAACAAAATTTGAGTTGACTAGGACTATCTTGTTCATGTGGCATGGTTGTCATAATTTGGCTTTGAAATACTTTATAAAACTGCTGGTTATAGAATTTAACTTGAAATTGATGTCAGTTTTCTACAGCTCTTCAGTGTTTATCATTTTAGATTGACAAGTTTTCTTATTATGTGCCCTCAACCACAATCGGATTTTATTGCTACAGTAACTACTTAATTCCTTTTAAAATATAAAAACAAAACATTATCTGCTCTAATTAGGATAGCTGTTTTCATTTGAAATGAACATCGTGGCTGAGATGATCATTGTCTTTCCAGGAGAATTAACAATGATGAGAGTAATAAGTGTTACTCAGATTATAATCAGATGATTTTTCTACCAGTTAGAATGAGTTATGGTTTTGGTAACTGCCATATTGGCATTTAGAGATCCACTAATCCAAAAACTAGAAAATGTTTATGGATGCATACAACCTTTGTTGCCTGTTTATTTCGAAAGCCAGTGCTAATGGAGGTCAATTAGAAAAGACAATAATGACTGTCACTTCAATAGCTTTTGCATCCTCTTAACCCACCAAATTTCTTTTTTTTTTTTTAATTTTTTTTATTTTTTTATTTTTATTTATTTCTAGGAGAGAGAGAGAGAGAGACAGCGTGAGCAGGGGAGGGTCAGAGAGAGAGGGAGACACAGACTCTGAAATAGGCTCCAGGCTCTGAGCTGGCAGTCAGCACAGAGCCCGACGCGGGGCTTGAACCCACGAACCGCGAGATCATGACCCAAGCGAAAGTCGGACGCTTAACCGACTAAGCCACCCAGGCGCCCCTTAACCCACCAAATTTCTTAACCAGACAAAACCAAAAATATAACCTGGAAAGGCAGCCCTTTCTCAATCAAATTACATGAAGTATTTAATTCACTATACTTTTTGGTAAATGGGTCACAATATTTGCCTCAAGCTGTCACACCTTGAAAATGTACTTGTCCTAGACAAGGAGGCAGATGTCACGCTTAGGAGTTCACATCCTGGGAGAGGTTTCTGGTTGAACCTGAGGTGTATCTGGTTCAGCCCTGCGGCAGAAAAACTGGATGGAGCAGTTTCCCCCCTTCCGCCGTACAGAGTATGTGATTTGTGCAACAGCTTTGGCTTGGCAAATAGGGAAGTGTCTCTGCTAAATCAGCTTTACTCTAAGGGCACAGTGTGCCTGTGTCTCAACTCACTGATATCCAAATCCAGAACCATTTCACTTCAAATGGAATACACACACAGAGCAAACATTCTCAAGGTCAGATGTGCGTGTTCTTTATTTCCCACCGCAAGCACCATTTTCCTTGTTCAGAAAGTGGCACAGAACTCATTCATGCTTCAGAACAGGAAACTCCATGGGAAAAAATATTGAAGAATACACTCTATTTAAGGAGAAGATGTTAGGCAATCAGTGTTTATGGGATAATCAAACAAGGGGAGCGGAGGCAGCCCAGGTCTGCCTTCCTGGGTCCATGCTGGACAATCTACTTGCAGGATGGTCAGATTATTACCGCATAAGGGAAGCGAACAATTGAAGCAAGTTACTGTCTAATACCAGCCGTAGTCCATGACTTTTCAGTGTCAGTAGTTCAAGCAGCGGTAGCGTTGGGGACAAAGTCCTTTGGATTATTCCTTCTTTTCCTGTTTTCTTTTGGTGGAATGAGTAGCTGTACAGTGCGGTGCATTTTGAGTGTGCATGTGTGCGGGTATAGTTGTGATTATTATTTTATTGTTTAACACAGCTTATTTTTGTGGAAACAAGATTCAGCAGCTTGATAAAGCAGACTGTAATTGCCCAGTGCTTGTTACAGAATAGAGAAGAGTGGATTTTTTCTTTTCCTTCTATCTTGTGTTATTACAGACAGTGTCACAATTACAGAGGGATGGGTCTTTTACATACACAGGCTCAGCAAATACCTCTGGGCTCCCTCTTCTCAGTACTGAATGCTGTCTTATTGTTTCTTTTCAGGTTGTGCCACTTCATATCTCTTACCTTTTTTCCCCTTAGTTTTATGTAAATTGTGTGTGGATAATGGAATGAAATGGTTTCCATGGAGCTGAACAAATATAGGTCATAGTGTAAGAAACTCTTCCTCTCCTGAAGTACACAGGTGAATTTGCATATAATTTTAATTATTCAGTTTTATAAGTAGGACTGAAACCGTGAACAAAGTTGAGCTTCTGTGAGGTAGACCTTCATTTTCCCTCATAAAATATGTATAGATACAATAAAAACTCACACGGCACAAAAATGTTAAAACTTAGTAGAGAAAAATCAGATGGGAAATCTGGGTTTTCAGATATGTTTTTATTACACATTAGCTGAGTGACTTTATGGTTTACTTCTCAGTGCATCAGCTTTAAACCTCTAAATGCAGTTGTCTTTTTTAAGCCTTCCATACATCTAGGCTACTCCCCTTCATTTATTAATGCGTTAATTAATTTATTCAATAAATGCATAAACTTTGGAATCAGACAGACCTGTGATGGAATCCTGGTTACACTCCATACTAGCTTTCATTCGGGAAAGTTAGTGAGTCTCACTGAATGCGAATTTCTTCATGAGTGAACATGGGACGATTGATACTACCTTACGAGTTGGCTGTGATGCAGAAGGACATGTATGTATATACTACCGGGTCCAGGGTCTACCACATGATAGGTGATATTGATACCACGAGAAGGCAAGCTGCAGAGCTCCAGCTCCAGGAAATGTTTCTTATCAAGAACATCAGCTTCTGTGATTTGAAATTCACCAGTGCATTGGCAATGAAGCCATGCGTAAGCTGCTCCCAGCCAACGACTGGGTCATCGGGGATGGTAATGCAGGTTTATTCCTGGAAGACGAGAGCCTCCTTAGCATGGGTGCTTTGGCTCAAGGATACCTTGAATGTCTTGGTCTGGTTGAACCTTCCTCACACTACAAGGCAGCCTAGGACTCTTCCACTTAACATTCCTTCTGTTTTATTTGCATTGTGGTCTGAAGGTTTTCCCAGCCTTTCTCAGCACCTTCCTCATGTTCTCTCACAGAAGATTCTCCTAAGAAAACCCTTGCATCTTGGTGTCTGCTCCTGGGAGACCCCACACTAATACAGGTGCTCATTAATAATAGTTGTTGTAAAGATTATGTTTATTACCTATTATGTGCAAAGCATTTTCTTGGGCTCAGTATGACACAAAGCTGGGTTAAGCATATTTCATTATTTTAAAGAAGTGGGATCATGATACTGATGAGTAGTATAATAAGGGTAAAAGATATAATATTGAAAACTTTTACCCCTCAGATGAGAAGTACCATAAAAATTAATGATGGACAAAATAAAATTAAAGGGCACCTTTTAAAATAGTCATTTAGAAATGTGACACGAGTGCATTTCTAGTCTCCTAATATCACGTTGCCATAGCATAATTCCTCAGAATAATGTTTCAGAAGGATATATGCAATAAAGGATTTGTAATATGGGCTTAATTTACTCTAAGAAGGGCTACGTGTTTTTGGTTACCATAGTTCCATCAGAACTATGAACAGGTTGGTAGTGGAGAGAGAAAGAAACTTTGATTAAACAGACTTCTCCCTTTATTGTAATCTTCTGTAAGGATCTTAGGTCCTCTGTAAAATACTTACACCTCTTATTTGTCAAAATAAGTTTGAATCAGATGAGCAAAAGATCCAACATTCTCTGAACTTCTAAGTTCAGTGACTGCATGCCTTTTCAGACAGATTGATAAGGTGATGATTGAAATTTCAAGACATGTCATTTTTTTTAAGGCTTCCATCACTGAACTGACCATTCCCACTGTCAAGCTTTGGAGAACAGCTTCTGGAAGGAAGATTGGCTTTCTTCTTCCTCTTTTTACTGTCTCTCAACCTGTAAAGATATGTGTATAGGTACGTGTGTATATATTGGCATGAATGTGTGTGTGTGTGTGTGTGTGTTTTGGAAAAAGAAGAGAATATTGCTTTGAGTTAGAAAAGAATTATTGAAGGGAGCCTGGGTGGCTGAGTTTGTTAAGGATCTGACTTTGACTCAAGTCACAGTCTCGCAATTCAGGAGTTAGAGCCCCTCATCAGGATTTGTGCTGATAGCACAGAGCCTGCCTGAGATCCTCTCTCTCTCTCTGCTCCTTCCCTGCTCTCTCTCTTTCCTTCTCAAAAATAAATAAATATTTTTTAAAAAGAAAATAATTATTGAATATTCTTTTAAGGTGTATGTTTTGTTTTTTAATGATTATTTTTAAAAACCTTATAGAGTTCTGTAGGCACAATGTATTAATTTTCACTCTCTCAGGCAATAGAAGAGGGAGGCATACGTTATTATTACAGTTTTACAGATTAGGATCTTAAGAAACCCAAATTTAGTGGCTTTTTCAGCTTCAGGAATAGATCTGACACATGCTGATTTCCAATTTCCATTTAACTCTACAGGTATTTCCTGTAATTGAGGAAAATTGTATTAACAAATCCAAATATCTTGAATTTTTGCCTTTCATCACAATATTGCTGGATACCAGAAAAAGTCATTAATAGCTTGACTGTGTAATACACATACCAAAGGGTGGATTCATGAGAATTATCATCCATGAAGCAAAATAATTCAATTCAGTTATTTCAATCAGAGCAATGAGTTTTCATTTTAACACCAAAGTTCCTAAATAAGCTCTTCAGGAAGTTCATATTTGAAGTGGGAAATTTTCAATTTGTATAACTTTCTTGTCTTCTCTGCAACTCCAAGGTAATATTTTGCATAAAATCTGAGATTGTTGCTGGTGCTTTGGTCACTGATGGCAGTCCGTAGGACAGCTGCATCTGGGACTTGAGTGTATTTCAGACTTACCTTCCCCAGTGCATCCTTTTCAACAAGACTTTATCAGACATGGGCCCTATATTGGCTGCCTGCTTCTCATCCTTGCAGATTCTGATTGCTTTTTTTCATAGGATGCACACTTTATTTTTTGCACACTGAATATTAAAGGTTAGCCTCTCAATGTCTGCCTCTTACTTCTGCTGGCTGTGCTGTTATATGAAGTGTCTGGATTGACCCTATCTCATGGTACTGACTATTTAGTTCCTGGATACTCTCTCAAGTCATTTGTGTAAACTTGAGTTGTTCTTTTTTTTCAATGTTTTAATTTGTTTCCAATGTTTTATTTATTTTTGAGGGAGAAAGAGTGCAAGAGGGGGAGGGGCAGAGAGAGAGGGAGAAACAGAATGCAAAGCAGGCTCCAGGCTCTGAGCTGTCAGCACAGAGGCCTATGTGAGGCTCAAACCCATGACCTATGAGATCATGACCTGAGGCAAAGTCAGACGCTTAACTAACTGAGCCTCCCAGGCACCCCCCCAGAAGTTCTTAAATATGTCAATAATGTGCATTTCAGTGAATGTATAAAAAAGAAGTATACACAAAGTGCTCTTAGTCTAATTCTGGCATGAAACTATGTTCCTTATCCGTTAAGCCTGCAGTTCATTCCAGAACTTTTGTATATTCTTTTCCTAAAGTTCTTATATCTTCCTTGAAGTTTCCAGCATCATTCCTTTATATACTCAATAAACTTCCAGACTTTTCTCCTATCCTTTTCTCCTATCAATATGTACACAGTAAAGTGGTAAGTATAGTCTTTTTCAATTTTGTTTTATTTCTACAAATCTTCCTTAAACTTGTATGCTGTTCTTGCTTGAATTTGTGTGAGACAAGGTCTGATTTTGAACAAAATTTCACTAGTCACTTTACGTTTAACATCTCAACTGATTCTGGTGTTCACATACAGCCATAACTTCAGGGCCTCTGTTAGCTGAAGGGTGATGACCGCTTAACTGGAGAAGTATGTCTGCTAATTTATCCACAGTCACAGACTTGACACCTTTCTCTGAATATCTATAGGTCAGTTCTCTGGATATTCCAGGGGAAAAAAGCTTCATGGCCAAGTCATTTTAAGAATTGCTGCATATTTAAACTCTTTATGCTTTTGTTGTTTTAGGCGGACCTGCCCTCAAACTTTGATTAGAAAAAAAAAAATTGTTCACAGCCTATTTTCCACCATTTGGGGAAGGAAAGTTTCCATGGTCTTTTTTTTTAAGTTTATTTACTTTGAGAGAGAGAGAGAGAGGGAAAGCGCAAGCTGGGATAGAGGAGCAGAGAGGGGTGAGGGGGGAAGAGGAAGGAAAAGAGAGAGAGATAACGAGAGAGAGAGAGAGAGAGAAAATCTTAAGTAGGTTCCATGTTCACTATGAAGCCTGACACGGGGCTTGACCACTTAAACCTGGGATCAGGACCTGAGCAGAAATCTAGAATCAGAGGCTTAACTGACGGAACCACCCAGGCATCCCTCCTGTGGGCTCTTTTTATAATATAATCCTAGCAAATTTACTGACCAAAAAATCTAAGATCTAATCCAAGCATCATCCTGTTTTGAAACCTATTGTGAACTCCAATTTGCCATTGATTAAGTGCTGTTATTTAGATTGTTAACTTCTTGAGGGAAGAGGGAATATATTAGGGAAGAGGGAATATTTATGTCATGTTGACATGAATTAGATATGTGAGTAAAATTTGTACTTTCATCAAATACGTTGGGGTGAACCAAATAAAAAGTAGAACAGTCTAGCTATATACATACCTGAGTAATGGGAAAGACTAGCATCTCTTTCCAAAAAACTTAGTTTTAACATAGGAATTCCTTTTTTTTTTAATTTAAAATTTAGCTAACATACAGTGCAATATTGGTTTCAGGAGTAGAGTTCAGTGATTCATCATTTACATACAACATCCAGTGCTCATCACAAGTGTCCTCCTTAATACCCATCACCCATCCAGCCCATCTCCCACCCACCCCCTCCCCGTCAACCAACAGTTCTTTATTGTTAAGAGGGTTTTCTGGTTTGTTCCACTCTCTCCTCTCCCCCTTTCCCATATGTTCATCCATTTTGTTTCTTAATTTCCACATATGAGTGAAATCATATGGTATTTGTTTTTCTCTCACTATTTCGATTAGCATAATACACTCTAGCTCTATCCATGCCATTGCAAATGGCAAAATTTCATCCTCTTTGATGGCTGAGTAATAGTCCATTGTGTGTGTGTGTGTGTATATATATATATATATATATACATACATATATATATATACATACTCCATCTTCTTTATCCATTCTGCAGTTGATGGACATTTAGGCTCTCTCCATAGTTTGGCTATTGTTGATAATGCTGCATAAACGTAGGGGTGCACGTATCCTTTCAAATATGTATTTTTGTATTCTTTGGGCAAATACCTAATAGTGTAATCGCTGGATCATAGGGTAGTTCTATTTTTAACTTTTTGAGGAACCTCCATACTGTTTTCCAGAGAGGCTGCACATGTTTGCATTCCCACCAACAGCTCTTGTTTCCTGTGCTGTTGATGTTAGCCGTTCTGACAGGTGTGAGGTGGTAGGTATCTTATCATGGTTTTGATTTGTATGTAATTGAGCATCTTAATCATTAATCCTTTTCTCTTAATCCTGGCTGGATTCCTGAATCCTAGAATCAATTGGTGCTTTAAAAAACTTGTGATACTCTGGTCCTATCCCAAAGTACTTAAATTAGAGTCTTTGAGAAGCGGCAGTATACGGGGCCAAGGCATTAGCATTAAAACTCCCCAGAAATTCTAACTTACATCCCTAGTTAGTTAATGAACCATTAGTTAGTGAAATATCAATTTATTTCTGATGAATTTCTTTATGAGTATAAATTGGTGCCAAATAGTTGGGTTTCTCTGCATATGGGTCACCTCCTGAGGAATTGCTATGGATTCCCGGGACTTAAATTGCACAAGGCACACACACTTCGGGGTATGAGACGACCTCTGTGTGTGCTACCAAAGAGCTGACCTGACCGTCTGGGCAAAAGCCAATTCAAGGGCAAACAGAAGCCTGTGATTACTCCATGGGAGCTATTCTCTGAGCTTTAGGTTTCCAGGAATAAAGTGAAATCAGTCTGGACTCCCACAGGCTTTAGTGTCAGAATAGAGTCAAGAGAAAGGAATCTATGGGTCACCTCCCCTCATCTTCATTCACATACTTACAGACACCTCTCTCTATAACCCCAAGGTCCAGGCCATTCATTTATTTCTCTATTCCCTTTGGCAGTTAAGTCTGATCAACATCTACTGGCCAATTGAGGATGCAGGTATGCCAACATCATAAAGCATTGATGGGAATATAATGTGTTTACACGCAAAAAAAAAAAAAAAAAAAAAACAGAAAACAACCAACTCTGCGATCCATTAACACCTGAGTAATATATATCTGGCTAAGTAAGCAAATGCTTTCTGTTGGAATCATCCCTTATGAAATCACTGCCTTTCTTCCTCCTCATGGTGTTGGTTTGTTTCTCGGTACCATGAGCTTGGTTCTGAGTATTGGGAGCCTGCCTACCTTATTCTGGTCATGGAGATCTGTCAGTGTCATGGCTCTCCCAACATGGGCAAATACCCAAGTCACATGGCAGGGCTGGCTGAGTGGCTGCTGAGACTTTGATCTCCTCAACCCCCAAAGAGACTGGACGGTCTCAGGGCCAAAGATGTCACTGGACAGCCTCCTCCAGATACTCCAGTATGTACTGTAAATACGGTCGCTTTCTATGTGTCCTATGACATGAACAAGTCTGGGAGGTGTATGTTTTCATGTCCAAAACTAGATTACTTTTTTGATGTGTGAATGTATATATATATATTATATAAAATGTTTTATTTACTTAGCAAATTCCATGTACTAGAAAACAAAATTCTGTATTTCATTATATCACTTAAATCTTGACATGTATTGATTATGTGTTGAGCCACAATGAGCCCTAATTTCCATGAAGGAATTTCTTCCAGACGTTTCTCAGGTAATTTATCTTTTTGGAATCTTCCACCTTCAGAAAAATCGGTTGAGACTTGAGAAAAATGGGAAGAGGCATTCTAATTCTCCTGTGAGAATTAAAGAAGTTACTGGTTTAAGGAATCCACTGATGTTAAATCAAAAGCAAGAGCAGAAAACACCGACAAGAGAGTTGAAATTTCCAGAAACTGCAATGGGGGCAAGGAGGAGAGAAGTGGTCACCACCTAATCAGTCAATCTTGCTTATAGTTGGTGCCTGGTTATAAGTGTGTGTTTGTGGCCCTGTCTGTTGCTGACACAGCCATTCTTGCAAATTAAACAAATATTAGTAAGTCCTGGCACATAATACATTTTATACAAATCCTATGAGTGGTCTTCTATGAGATAACGAGTTTTGAAAGAAAATAACGTTTTAAGTTGGAAATTTCACCATGTGAGTCTGTGTTGTGCTGTTAACTTTTCTAGGTGACTTGAATGTTTCCTTATTTGAATCCTACCCAATATTGTACACTATGGTTTTCTAGCATTTGAATATTCGCCAGAGGCTACAGTTCTTTCTAAGGACTTTAATAGAAAACTACAAGGTAAAGAAAAGAATTCAATACTCAGATAAGAAGTCAAAACCAATCTAAAATCTAAATTAGCCAAAGCAATAACGATTTCAGTGGCAAAACCAAGGTCAGAGCAAGCAGGCAAAATATTTTCATCATTCAAAAAGGAATTAGTTCATATGAAGTAAGTTGCACTCTACCACCCAGCTTGAAAGTCCTTTTGGACACACTCTTAGCATTGCAAATGAAAGAAGCTTTTCTACATCTTTAATATTTGTCATGAAACAAAGGTCAAGATGGGGTAATTAATGTTTTGTATGTTTAAAATTTCATTGTAAGAGTAGCGGCTCTTAAAATATTAAATCTTTATGGTATTGTCTTTTTTAAAAATTTTAAATAAGGTTTTATTGGCATTTTTGTACTACTTTTTTCTTGTAACATTTTTAACTATCAAATGTTTATATCAAGTGGAGATCATTTTTATATGTTACTGAATTTTATAATATATATTGTTTCATAATATTAGCAAGTCATGCATTTGTTATTACATGTTTTGTTGACAGAAAAATCTATTAAAGTTTAATAGAAAATCTCTATCAGAAAAATGATTTGCTATTTATTATTATGGTCATTCTTTTTTAATTAAACACACGTAAATGAAAAATGCATAGTGGCGTGATTTGGGGAATGCCAGAGAATTTTTTTTGCATCCTAACATTGAAGATTAATATCAAGAATTTGCACCATTAAGATACAAATGAGATATCTTGGGGGCCAGTACCAGGGGCAGAGGAGAACAACAGGATGCCCTGGCAGGGGAAAAGTTGGAGGGTTAAGCCAAGTTCAATTACAGGGTGTCAGGACAGAAGGCTCCAGGAGCAGAATGGCATGGACACCAGAATTGGAATCCTGAAGACACATCAAAGTCAGGAAACATCAGAGGCAAATAAGGGGGCAGAAGGGGAGTTAAAAAGGAAACTAATTCCAGGGGTCAACATCTTCTGGAGTCAAGATTGCTTTAAAATGGTTGAGTGTGGATCTCTGTGGTCCTTGAGGCAAGAGATCTTAAAGGAACAGCCTCTTGTCAAGTGCTGCCTCCTGCAGAGTTTAAGGATTTAAAGATACACGTTTGATAAATTCATTTTTTGGTAATAGACCAGTGGGAGATGGTGATAGGAAAGAAATCTATTTCTATAGCCAGAACTTTCCATACACTTCGTGGATTATGTATGCATAACTTCTCCTCCCCTTTCCTAATGTCTAAGCCAGAGGATTGTGACGGGAAGATAGAGAAGAGAGGGGACAGAGCTGAGGGCTGAAATCTGGGGAAGTGGTGTCATTCATTAATCTGAGGAGGAGAGACAGTTGAGGTTTTTATTCTTTTTCTCTTCTTATAGGAAAGGGAAGGGAAGTATTCTTCATCTATGTTAAGCGAAGGACCTTCAATATACTTACCTGTAGAAACTGGAGGTGACTAAGAGAAACAAAGATTGGCATCCTGGTCCTCTTTAAACTCCTATTAATGTGATCTCTGTGACTACTTGGGCAAGAGGAGAAGATGGAAAGAAATGTCAGGCAGAGAGAAGAGATCAACAGCCCAGTGTGGTGTGGCACACTCTGGTTTGCTCCTCTGGGTCCCCTGCAGTCTGTACAAAGTGGCCAGACTTGATCTGATTGGCTGAAGACACACCTACGGGGACTGGATGAGTGATCCTGCTGCAAGGATCAGGGAGGAAGCCTACCTACTCAGAAAAGGTTGATCCAGGGAAGTCTCCTATAGCAGGTGTCAGCCGAGGTGGGGGTGGGCTGTAGCTGTGCCCACGTGGGGCGTCACCCCTTGTGCACTGGGTGACGGCCACCAGGAAAGTTTCATGTAGCAAAATCAGCAGAGTTGATTCCAATTGCACATCTAGGTTCTTTTCTCTTTTAAAGTGATTTCTTCTACATAATCGTAGTCCATGGATGTTTTGTTGTCATTTCTGCTCTTCCAATTGTATTGATCTTTTCAAGTTTTTTAAATACACCATACTCACATTTGTTTCAGGGCTTTAATGTATGCTGTTCCTTCTGTTTGCCAAGAACATTTCTTCCTGCTCAGTGACTCACCAACTCTTAATAATTCTTTCAAAGTTTTGTGTAAATGTTGCTTCTTTAGGGAGGTCTTCCTTAAGTCTCTCGTGGTTTTCTCCTCCATAAGATATGCTTTCTTATCACCCTAAAATTCCACTTTCTAACAAACATGTCAAAGATCATGTCTGTCTTGTTCAAAATTGCACTCCAGGATCCACTACTGAGCTTAGTGGTGTATGGGTAATTAATGTATATTTTTTTGTCTCAGCAAACAAAAGTAACTATAGTCACAAAAGGAAGAATGAGAAAGCAGAATTCATACTAGGAATAAAAACCAGTTGTATATAATAAACCATTTGCACTTTGGAAACATTATAATGGCCTAATAAAAAGTCAAGTTTTGTCTCTAGCCATTTACCTGAGGATAGTCACAATTCCTATATCAGCATTAACAATACTGACTGTTCTATCTATCTATCTATCTATCTATCTATCTATCTATCTATCTATCATCTATCCATCTACCAAGTTAGCTAGCTAGCTATTGGCATGGCTCAGGGTTGGGAAGAAAGTTATGACTGCACTCAAGTAGGTCTTTCACAGAGATGAAGTGAGCTATGGTATATATGACATGGGCTGAAACATCTTAAGGCATCACTTACCTTAAAGATCTCTACTTCCTTGGTCCTCCCTGTACTAGAAATTCAACAACTCAATTAAATACTCCTTTAAAGTGAAGGTAAGTTAAGAAAGAGATGAACTGTGGGAATTTTAGGGCTAATATGGATTAGAAGCAGTTCTCCTTTGGTTGTCTTGTGCTCACCTGCCATCTTTTTCTCAAGGTCTGTATCTTCACATCCAGTCAGACAGATCTTTCCTGGTGGTGAACAAAGGGGCCCGAAGTTACCATAGGGAGTCCTTAGCTTCTTTCTTCAGTTCATCTCTAAGTTCCCTGTTAGCTTTGGCAATCCATGACTTCACCTAAAATAGGGCATTTTATTTTAATGAAATAGCACTCAACTAGGGAGTCAAAAGATCGAATCTATTAACACTCCTGGATTTTTAACATCTCTGAGTTTCAGTTTCCTTCTCTGAAATTTAAGGGTTATAATTTATGATGTCTCAGGACTTTTCCAACCTTCAAGTTTTGGAAATGTTGATAATTATTCCCAATAACAGATAATTATATGAAGGAATGATCTTTGAAAGTTTTCTTATAACAATGCAAAAATTCCATCTATTAATTACATGGATGGCAGTAGGTAATACATATATTTAAAAAAGGAGAGAGAAATTTATCTAAAGCCCACCAAAGTATATTAAAGAAGAAACCTCTTGACAATGAATTTTTATTGCAATGTTCATCTCTCAAGGAAATCGAAGGAAACGCTCAACATTTGAGAAAGATGATCCAAACAGCAGAGTCTCTAGTGGGTTAGGAGGAGGAGAAGGAAAAACAAGATTACCTTTATGAAATGCATTTAAGAGAGAAACTCTAGATGACCTTGGCTTTGGCAAAAATCTTCCCAGGAGTTAAAGGTCATTCAAATTTCTCCAATAGATCCATGAATGGATTGCTGTATTTCTATCACTTCCTGAGTGAACCTCACAAACTCCAGGTTCTTTACTTCCACATTATGAGTTGAAAGGGATAAGAGGGATTAAGAAAAAGTTACCCTTTTGTAAACAGTTTAAACCAAGTTTGCTCCCGCCATGTACAGAGAGACATTAGCGAGGGGCTTACTCTCTGTGTAAGAAGTTGCTGCATGCTGCAGAAATCTCTAGCTGGGCTCTCAGGATGGCTCGTTTAAGGCCAGAGGTCCTGTTTCTCCCGAAATTCAAAGGTTATACTCTGTCTAGAGGAGAGAAGCATGCAGGGAAGATTCCTCCACAAAAGGTCGGGCGTGGGCCCCCTCCTCCGAGACAGATACCATCACAGGGCAACAGGGGGTCTCAAGATCAGTGGGTTGAATTTCTAGCCTCGTTTTAGGCTCCTTCAAACTTACAAAAATTAATCCTTTTGATGGACTGTGGCTCCTAATCTTGAGGATAAGCTCAGAACATTTGCCAGTTTTCAGCACTGCTTACCAGGCCAAGTCTAAGCACCAAATTATAAGTTTTGTCATTGGTGACCTTTCCAATCATCCCTTTTCACCTGCCCACTTGGTAGCTCAAGTCCTCCTCCTTCCTTCTCTGTGGAAATTTCTGTCAAAGTGTTTGGGATTGTTAGGGATTTAAGGAGATCAAATCATTCAGGCATTTCATTTTCAGAAGAGAAAACGAAGATCTAAAGAGGCTACACGACTTCCCTAAAGCTATGTTTTAAATCCTCTTCAAGATTTCAGTATAAAGCATCAGAGTTAGTTACTGATGTTGGGGGAATCATTATTAATTGGTTTGACATGTAGGTCACAAAAATTTTAATTTGGTACTGCCTATCATTTCTAGATATTTTTTAAAACATTTATTCATTTTTGAGAGATAGAGAGAGACAGAGCAGAGTAGGGGAGGGACAGAGAGAGAGGGAGACACAGAATCTGAAGCAGGCCCCAGGCTCTGAATTATCAGCACAGAGCCCAACACGGGGCTTGAACCCACGAACTGTGAGATCATAACCTGAGCTGATGTCAGACACTCAACCAACTGAGCTGCCCAGTCGCCCCAAAATATTCAAGTGCTAATGCAGGCCTGTTTCAAAATAATTTAAAAATCTTTAAATACATAAGTCATCTCCTATCATTGATTTTTAAAACTTCTTAGCAAAAACCAACAACTGTTCTTTGCTACTATTTTTTTTTTTTTTTTTTTATTTCTAGGAGAGCGAGAGAGACAGCATGAGCAGGGGAGGGTCAGAGAGAGAGGGACTTACAGACTGAAACAGGCTCCAGGCTCTGAGCTGGCAGTCAGCACAGAGCCCGATGCGGGGCTCTAACCCACGAACTGCGAGGTCATGACCTAAGCGAAAGTCGGACGCTTAACCGACTAAGCCACCCAGGCGCCCCATCTTTGCTACTATTTTGAAAACAATTGCAAACTATGCAATTAAAACTGGTTTACACTTAAAGAGTATAGTATCTAAAAAGAAAAATGGGTAGGGGCTCCTGGGTGGCTCAGTTGGTTAAGCTTCTGATATCGGCTCAGGTCATGATCGCATGAGCCCTGCATTGGGCTCTGTGCTGACAGTTCAGAGCCTGGAGCCTGCTTTGGATTCTGTGTCTCCCTCTTTCTCTGTCCTTCTGTCGCTGGCACTTTATTTCTCTCTGTCTCTCTATCTCTCTCTGTCTCTCTCTAAAAAATAAAATAAACATCAAAAATTTTTAAAATTTAAAGATTGAGAAGGGGTAAAATCCCAAAACAGTTGGAGAGCCCACATTCATTAATAACTTTAGTGGTGTGAATATTGTCAAACAGGAAGACAAGTGTTGGGTGGAACCCTGTGAAAATCAAAGTTATTTGCTTCCCGGAGAAAGCATGTAGGTAAAGTCTTGGGGTTAGCAAGCAAGGATGCACAGACTCGAAGGCAGAGTCATGTGACCTGGGACTTATGAAGTGCTATACACCTTGATCAAGATAGCGATTACAAGGATCTCAACATTTTTGTGACTCTGCTTGATGCAAACGGTTCCCCGGAGGTTTCTACTTCCCAAATGAATTCCAGCTTCTTTGTAGAACCACTAACACGGGACATCTTATCAGTAAGCAACCTCAGTGGAGTCTTTTATCATCAGCCTATTGGCCTCATTGCTTTGGGCTTTCTTTCCCCTCATCCTACTACCAATGTACGAGTTTAACTACCAGCCACGTTGCACTTCTCAAAGGCATTTTGTCAACATTGTCAAAGAGATGCTAGATTTTGAGTTTGGAAGAGAATTGTTAGTCTATTAGGTAAATGATGTATCTATGGATCTATTCCCCAGTAAAATATTTCAGTGCTAAAATAAATAAAATAGTGTAACTTAAAAATTTTTTAATGTTTACTTTTGGGGGGAAGGGACACAGAGAGAGGAAGAGAGAGGATCTAAAGCAGAATCTGCACTGATCTCAGAGAGCCCGACGAGGGGTTCGAATGCACAAATTGTGAGATCATGACCTGAACTGAAGTTGGACACTTCACTGACTGAGCCACCCAGGTGCCCCCAAAATAATATAACCTTTATGAGGGGCGCCTGGGTGGCTTAGTCAGTGAAATGTCCGACTTTTGCTTAGGTCATGATCTCACGGTTCGTGGGTTCGAGCCCCGCGTCGGGCTCTGTGCTGACTGCCGGCTCGGAGCCTGGAGCCTGTTTCAATATGTGACTCCCTCTCTCTCTGACCCTCCCCTGCTCATGCTGTCTCTCTCTCTCTCTCTCTCTCTCCTAGAAATAAATAAAAAAATTTAAAAAAATATAACCTTTATGAACTTGCTACATTTATCTCCAGATGTCAAATATTATTAATTTCTTAAACATTAAAATATTTCTATAAGTTATTAAAAATCTTCTTGAAATAACGAGAAATAATAATTTAACACCAAAGAAGATATTAAACATCAGCACAGTATGTGATTCTTTTAATTTAATGATTATTTTATACTCCTTTTTAATACCTCTTCTTAAAAAGCCAGCACATAAATTGTTGGTTAACATTGTAACATCTAATGGAAAACCAGGACACTCTGGCCTCTTGCCTTTACCGTACCTACTCCTAGTGCACTTCCCTCTTCCCAAGCACAGTGGTTTAGAAGATATGGCTTCATAGTTCAATCTTTTTCTGCTGCTTTGCCCCCATTTTCCATTTGGATCCTTTGAGTAATCTGGTACCCATTTTCAGAAGTCATCTCTGAGGAAATCATATTTCTTTTTTTATGGAATGGATAATATTTCAAAAGACAAGTAAAGCTTATCAAATAAAAATAAAACCATGGACCTTCTGCATTAGGTCTGTATCTGTGAGGAAGTATTCTCCTTCCTTTCCATTCTTGACACAAATGGGATGTGCTTGTGTCATTGGTATTTGTATTACTTTCCTTGAAGTCATCTTTTTATCCAGTTTCCTAGAATGCATATGGTGCCCATGTTAGGTCTAAGGCTTTTGATTAGTGCTGCATGTAAGGGCTTTTGATTAGTGCTGCATGTAAGATCCTGCTTTATTCCAATGGAAGCATGAGAAGACGATGTCCTGCATGCGTCCATTGTTGAGAACAATAGAAGATTAGTCTTCTATCCTGTAGGTTTCCAAACTTGGGATGGCCAAGGACCAAATTCTACCACCTAAGACTGGAAAATCTGGACATGTTCCATTAATAATTGACTTTAATGCTGCTGACCCTCCATAGAAAGGCTGATCAGGAGGCTTTCAGGATCCTGGCTCATATGGCACACCAAAGGGCCAGTGTGGATGAAATAAATAACTTTGACTTTTTCCTTTTTATGCTGGAACAATGATACCTTATCAGATCCTAAGCCACAGGATACACTCAGAACTCTAAATAAGGTAACTGGGTAGGGTTGGGGACAGGGTTTCAAAATCCTGCTACTTCTGTATCGCTGGCTGTGCATATGCATTATATTCATCTTATATGTTGATATGTGTAATGCATATTTCTACACCTTTCTCTGAATTAGCCTCGGTAGCATTATTTCTTATACAGTGCCTGGAGCATTTACAAAGGAAGAAAACCAAGAATTCTAAAGTAATTAGAATCTGTTCCTGTCAGTATGCATATTCTGGTGAGTCAAAAGCATCTATCATATGCAAAGTGTCATGCTAAGGGATAGTTGGGTCCCACAGTGCTTGGGGGGTATTACTATCTGGGAGGGGGACAGACAGATCTGTGCAGGGTAGATCATGCTGAATGGTCCAACAGAGGTGAGGTCTAGCATTTACCCCATGGGCTCTGGCTTCGGAATGTTGTGCAAATTCAGTTTTTATTGCTAAACATACATGCGATTTTGGAAAGATTATTTAATCTCTAGAAGCCTCAGTTTTCTCATCTGAGAACTTGCAGTTAAAATGGGATCTTCCTCATGGAGTCAAGGTTAAGTATGATGATTTATGTCAAAGTTCACTTTTTAAAACATAGCACTGGCCACGCAAGCCTTCTAGCTCAACAAATGTTAGCTGTCATTATAAAAAACAAAGTCCCGTGAAAGTATGGGGAGAGATAAAACACACACACCATTGGAAGAGTTAAAAAAATCTATCTCCATTGAGGAATATAATTTAAGGCTACCTAGAGATGGCTTTAACTTACACATACTGGTAAGTTATGCGGGTTTTACAAGTCTGCTCAGTCTGTTAATTCAGTGACAAAATATGTACTTACAACAGCAATTAAAGCAACTTAAAGTAGTGCTGTAATACATCACAGAATACCTCTGAAAGGAAACACAGTTGCTATAGATAATTTTAGATGGTTATGATTTTATGAATATTTTAAGAAGTAAAAAAAAACATCAGTAAGGTGTAGTGCTATTATTTTTAAACTCAGAGCTCAGAAATCTAAAACTGTGTCATGGAAGAGCTCTAAAGAGCTCTTTTCCTAAAGCAAGATGTCTCACTGCATTAAAGATTTACCTTTGAGTCTGCTGATTACTGAATGAATGGAAATTTGTAGCATCTTTTAAAAAAATACGTGTTAAATATTGTTTTTAATGGTTAAATAAAAATTTGCAGATAGATGTTCTTGTTTTGTACATAAAGATTACAGCTAGGCTAGAAGGAAACATAGAAGGAAACAGAACAATTTTGAGATGATATTACTAAATATCTGTTCAGTTTTTTTTAAGTTTGCCCAGAGAGGGGCGTCTGGGTGGCTCAGTCAGTTAAGTGGCGGACTTTGGCTAGAGTCTCACAGTTCATGGGTTCGAGCCCCACATTGGGCTCTGTGCTGACAGCTCAGAGCCTGGAGCCTGCTTTGGATTCTGTGACTCCCTCTCTTTTTGCCTCTCCTCTGCTCATGCTCTGTCTGTCTCTGTCTCTCTCTCTCAAAAATAAACATTAAAAAAAAAATTAAAGTTTGCCCAAGGAGAACTCCAAAGAAGTCTGACAGTTACACGGACTCTATCACAATAGGAATTAGTAGTGATAGAAGACACTGGGGGAAGTAGGTTTGTTTTCAGTTGTGGTTGAAACAGAGGAACTCACCTTCCTCAGAAATTAATGGAGGCTTTCAATCTTGCTGGCACGGCTACTTTATCATTCATATGACTAAACAGACAATCAATTTAGCCGCAATGTATGGGAATGAAGGGAAGGAACAAATAAGCTATGAATGATGAGAACAGAAAAATCAAAACCCCCTCCCTTATTCTTTTTTAATGGCTAATTCCAACAGGGACAAGACCAGTAAAAAGAGGTTAATGAATTGCAAAGATTCTTTGGAAAGTGATTGACTGGTATTGAAACACAGTCAAATCAGTCATAAATATTTACTTTTATTAGCAACAGTGGGTTGCCTGTTATTTCCGATTGATTTTTAAAGCTAGCAAAAGTCTACCACTGTGACTATTATCAAATGTTCCCAAGTTTGTCAATATTTCTCTGCTCGAAACAATTCCAGAACACACATCGCCTTATTTCAGATGCATTTTTTTCCAACACAATTTCCAAATGATTACAAATGACGAGTTAAAGTGAGTTTCCCTGTATCATTAAGAATAATTATAATCTTTTCATTTTGACATTTTTTCAAATGGATAGAATGGCAGCAGTTGTAGGCTTAATGTTCTTGGATAATCTATATTCAATGAACATCGACTTGCTAACCTACAGTTGTGTTGTTGTACCAAGTGAGAATGAGCCATAAAAGAAACCTCTTCCTCTTTTTCCTCTCCTCCTCCTCCTCCTCCTCCTCCTCCTCCTCCTCCTCCTCCTCCTTCTTCTTCTTCTTCTTCTTCTTCTTCTTCTTCTTCTTCTTTTCTTTTTAAATTTCCAGCTCCTGTAGCAGCGACTGGAACTACATGAGTTAACAGGGCAACATTGGTCCAGTTTCTGAGCAGTGTGCAATACTGCTGTTTGTTTATATCATTGAATAAGATGCCGCTTTATTTTGTGAGATCCAATCCAGTATAAGGACATTTTTCTGAAACTTGCCATCTAGACCATCAAAAAGATGGAAATCACTTTTAACACAGCGTTTGTAACATTCAGATCCAATAATTCAATTCAAAGGAACATAACAAAAGGACTTTCCTACAGATAACAACAAAGAGTTAATATTTCCCAGGGCAGACAAGTTTCCAATTCAATTAGTTTTAATGAACCTTCTGCTCACTGGTTACTGAACTAGAAAGAACAGCAATAAATGCCCAGAGGAAAGAGGGAGAGGATATTAAAGGAGGGTTAGTGTATAGTATATAAATTTCCAAGTTGACTAAAAGAGTAGCCTTGATGTAGTTTTGGGAGCTAAAGACAGAAAATCAGATCTGTCTTCTGAGTTTAGTGTACAGGGGACAGCAAATCTCAGCCGGTTGTTCTGTGAGATGAAACAAATACACCAGTCCATCCCCCCTGTCTGATGGTAAAACAGATAATACAATAGATAATCCAATCACACAGTCTCTAAAAGCCCTGAGCTCATTCCATACGGAAAACACAAAATGAATTCTTTACTAATCATCAGCAGGCTAGATTTGTTAGTTTATTCACATGTACAAACGTATATATGAATATATGGATAAATGTGTATGTATCTTTCACTGTATGTTTTTCAAAGAATTAAGAGAGTTTGTCAGTTTCCATGTAAACAGAAGTTACATATTCACTCATATAGGGAACAACAGAGACATAAATTTATGAAAGTAAAAAGCCGCCATCCACAAGCAATTTCCTATTTGAGATCCAGAGAATGAGTTTTATCCTAAGAATTTAATGGATTTCATATTTTTATTTGATTCTGATAGTCACCTTAAACCTGTATGATAGCACGGCAAACTTATATTTCCAGGATCAAGCTGCAAGTCGTACTCTGTGGTTAAACATGACTACCTGCACAGATATGATTGTATAAATATACAAATCCACTCCAGTTAAATATTTGAAATAAATAATAGAGTCCAGCAAGAGCCTCCATGTCTATTATTGTTTCAAGTAAGCGTTGTCAGGTATTTTTCCATTTCTTGAACTTCTGCAACATTTTTCATTCCCCATCACGCCCTCATTATACTGAACTATCTTTTTATTCTTAGTTACAGCCCAGTTTTCCCCCATGGTCTGGAAATCTTTTTCTGGACCCTGAATATGAAAAGTTCTAAACGTATATTAGATGGCACTGATATATTCCATAAGGTGCATAAGGATCCCCCCACCCCCACCAACGGCAGGGCCAATTTTTTTCTGGAGCAAGGGTTAAAAAAGCTGAAGTGCTCTATAAAGGTGACCCACAGCTTGCATCCCTGTCAGCTTCCTGAGGTTCACATTTGAGAACAGGGCCGAACATCTGATCAGCAGCTACAGCATTTCAATGATGCATATTTTTCCTTGCAGACACATTTCTCTTTGACTGAGTTTAAAGTTAACCTTGTGCTTGTGGATGGCTGCTTTGTCTGTGAACATTTGGATTTTGAAAATTTAGCACCTGGGCTGGTTTGGAGAGAAAAATGGTTTTTGGCTTTGCAATCACGTGTGTAACCACCACCACCAGCACAAAATTAGGATAGAATGGAACCAAATCAAATGCAAAGTTGTAGTTTACAGCACAATGTCTTTCTTGAATACTCTTTAAGGAAGCTCCTCACATAACTGAAACATTGTAACAGATCAACTATCTGCAATGCTATCGGCCACTCCAAGCACAGACTGTTTTGATACTCTAAAAGTTTTTTTTTTTAAACTACATTTTTGATGTTATTCAATGTCCTTCATTTATTTAATGGTGGTACTGCATTTTCAAACGAAGAGAAAATATTCACTCACTGCATAGTTCCTAAGAGATGACTACTTTAAATAGGATGAAATTTTAGAAAGAAAGGAAATAAAACTACATACAGAGCACTCATTTCCAGCACAAATCCTGTGTCTTGCAATTATCTCCATACTGGCCACATAAAAATTGTTATAAATAATCAAGTGACCTCACGCTAGTTAAAAAGTAGAATATGATAGGGCTAATCTCTTTGAAAATATAAATATTCATGTTACTCAAAAGAGTTATTTCCAGGGATGGACTTTAAAAATTCATTTTCACTTTGGGCAAATGTTTCACTTTGTCTTACATTCATTGGAGGTTCTTGTTGTGCATCACTGGTTGGGTGAGTTTTTAGAGCTTCTGAAGGAAAAAGGGTTGTGGGTGAATATAGAATTCACGTTTGCACTTTTGGTAGTGGCACAGGAAATGACACTTATGGGAAAGGGCATACTTTTTTTTTCAAATGGTAATTAGCATATGAAGAGTGATTATGAACACATCAGCGGAAAAACAACCTTATTTACTCGTGGGGGTGCCTCAAGGTAGTAGAATTCAGAACCTGTTGAGGGCCCGCCAAACAAAAGCAGAGGACCTCCTTCCCCAGAACAATAGGGACACGCAATAGGCAGAGGTAGGCACAAAAGGAAACATACATTAGACTAAGGCATTTAATTGCAAAATAAGAACACAAGTGTGCAAAACACTGCAGCTCTCCAATGCCCAGTTTTCTTAAATAGCGAAAGAAACTCTAGAACTTTGCCTCTAAGGTATTACAAGAAACTTTGTCAAGTTGCACATGAGAAAATAGAGCCCACAGCCATATAGTAAGCAAAAAAATTCTGTTTGAGTATTGACATGACAGTTTTTGAAAGTTCAAGCAGAAAACCAATTATAATGAGCACTGGAAAGCCCGGAGCCCTGCTGTTCAATAAATAAAAAGTACAACAAACTATTTTCCAAAAAGGTTCTAGAGAGTTTCTTCTTGTCCCACTACTTACAATCTGATTACATAAATAGTCTCTATTTGCTGTTGAATTGCCAGGCAGCTGTATTAAAGTACAAATCAAATCAAGTCAGGATTAGAAAGTAAAAGAGCATGGTTTAAAGTAATCTATCCCCCAGGAACTGTGCTCAGATTCATCAAACAGAGCTTAAAGTACAGTATATCTTATACCCTCGTGTTTCCACGCTGCATTGCTGCAAAACCAGTTATTATTTTTGATATCCAGAGAATGTTGCTTGTTGCTGAAGAAGGCTCACTTGCTTATTTAAAGGTACTATTCGTATGTGCCACTTATTTATTACTTTTTTTGGTTAAGATTCATGGGAAGGACATACGTAGTAAAGACTGGTAGACTCTTTATTGACCATATCCTATCTGTCTCAGCTGTGAATTGTCATGAATATTTCTTATAGATAGAAGGATGACTAATTTATTCCAGATTTTGGATGATACACAGTTGCGATGATATTAAAGAAAAGCTTGTTGCCCTTAGATGCTATTGGCTATAGAGTATTATGCACACCTGCCCTCGGAAATCCTCTTCTGTCCAATTATTACCAAAGGAGAAGGCGATTTAGTCATTTCAACCCGTGATTGTTTTTGATGGAGAGCTCTACATGTAATTGTCAATGTGCTCATCAGAGTTTGGTATTTACAAAATTGCCGTCACCTTAAAGTAGAAGGAACACAATTCGGTAAATACATGTAGTTTTGTCAGTGACCATTTTTGACTTTTATTATCTTATAGGACAAACTTATTTAAATCTACACATATAAGTTTATATGTCACCACATTCCTTGTATTTATATGATAGCTAAATATCTGTTCAGAGATGCTATATTGGCTTCAGTTATCATATTCTACATTTATCTCCAAAGGGCATAAATGTAGCCTGTGGAGATAGCTGGATATTGATTTAGAGTGATAAATTTATATTTTATGTGTAACATGGAGGAGAAAACAGGCAAAAGTGTTATTTCTGTGAGCTGAATGGCTTCAAGAAAATGGGTAATGTGTGTTTTAACCAGACAGCCCAATGATCATTTTTCTTCCTACATCCCTAAGCTGAGGGAGAAAAAGTCGACGGTTGCCATTAGTTAACATTTCTCATGTAAGTTGCAAACTACGCCACATTAAAACAAGCATTCGGTGTCATCGATGTGCACCAGGAAATTTGAAATGCTGGCACCTCTCCATTGCAGTCTGAGGCACTTCAGCCCAATTTAAAGTTCAGTTCTCTGCACTTTGCTCACCTCATCATTACCAGTGACGCAGAGCACCCGCGGTGAGATGTAGCCAGGTGACTTGGGCAGCGATGGGAAGGGACCTGCGTTCATGCAGGACACTTGGGGTTTCTCTGGGTGGGATAGAGCTTCCTGTCAGAATTGTTCAAAAAGAGGGAGGCTGTTATTCCCAGGAAGGTAACTGCAGACCAAGATCCTCCACACAAGGTAGTTGAGGGGCGAGTCAGAGTCAGGCCAGATGTTGCTTTCTAAGAAACTGGCTGCCAATCGGCCCCGCGATTGAAACAAACAATTTTTGAAAATCTTTTAATGAAATATTGATTTTATCAAGCACATCAAACTAAAGGCAAATGTACCATGGTGCCATGATTAAAAAATAACAATATATTACAGGTAAACTAAGATAAATGAGTTAAGTGTTCAGTTTGCGGTGCAAATTGAAACCATACATCACAACCTTTCATCATATGGCATTCCTGCTAGAGTACAGAATAGGGAAGCTGATTGAATAGTAATATCAGATTAGTAGGGAGCTTTACCCTGCTTCAGCTGATGGCAGAATTTGGAGCTAAAACGGGATTATTTCCATCACAAAAATTTCTAAGAAAGATTTTTAAAGTGAATGTGCCGGATAATCAGGAAGACTATGGCACCCTGAAATTGCCCTTCCCAGATCTCCCATGAAGAAATGAAGGGATCTGTATTAATTTTCAAGCTCCCTTTGATTGGGTGAACCTGTCTCCGTTTTGTATGACATTGTTGCCACAGGTCATTGCCTGGTGCGGTGTACCATGAAACAAACAAATAGAAAAAGGCACCTTCTGGCACTTTAAGTCTCACTGCCATCTGACTACTACCCTCGTGGTTCAGAATGATGAAAAGCAGAGGCTGGGAGAAATCTTCCTATGGTTAGATTGGGAAAAATGAGCACGATGATCACATGGGCTGGGAAGGGCAAGAGAGACAGCCGAAGTCGTCTTGGAACTCAAGAGAAAAGGAGAAGACAAGAGGTCACAATTATATTCTAGCATCACACTCCCTTTCACGGAGATCTGATATATTCAGTTTGTTCTTGTATGGTGCTTAGGGAAGTTCTAATTAAGGGAAGAAAGAATTTTGACACATGTGAAGCAGAGATCAATATTTAGCACTATAATCAGCAATTCCTGATGGTTTGACAGTGTCACTGTACACATTGTAACTATCCATTATTTTCTCAGGGAGGAGAGCCAGGCAGAGGCTAACAGGCTTACGGCAAGCTATCATGAATCACATAAAGCAGTGTCTCATTCGCTTCTATTTGTCTTGCTTTTCATCTTCATTCATCCTTATAAAGAAGGCTGTACTGCCACCAGCTCTGAAACGCCACCTTACCTCTGAACCACCTTACCTCTGCACAACAACAAAAAGCAAAAACAGTCTCTAAAAACGTCTACTGTGTAAAGTACGCTAGCTACTTTTCAGAGAAATTTTTTAAAAAAAGGAAGTGGTGATTGTTTACCCTCTGAAAACATGCATGGTAGACTCCTTTCACATTTAACCTAAAGGGACTCGATTAGCCACTAGAAAAATATTCATTTAAAACACTTTTGGGGGAGGTTATGTGTATAGTAAGTTACAGGTTTAGAATATATTGATCTCGCTTTTCACCCAGACTAAACAGTGGCTGTTCTACAACAAAGAAAATCCCACCATCACAGACTGAACCAAATTCTGCATCGAATCTTGGTTTTGGCTGTAGAGATGAAATTGTAATAAAATATCAGAATAGCTGGTCATCTTAACTTTAGAGGTGCAAGCAGATGGTTGAGTGCTGTGTTCAGGTTTTTTATCCCGCCAAGAGATTTGTCAAGCTGTAAATCTTTCGTTACGTTCGCGAATATGAAGTTTAGGTTTATAAAGCATCTCCCTCACTCAGATTTTGGCCAAGAAGATGTGGGTGATGTAGTCTACCTGGATATAGTTTGATTTCTGTTTAAGTTACATATAGGATATCATAATACTCAATGATCATTTTATCACATTTAATAACCAATGCAAAAATAAAATACAACTCCTAAGTCTAGTGTTCCCTTGATTTTAAGTTAATTGCATTCCTTGGCTCCAGTAAACTAATTATAAAGTGCTATTCTCTGTTTTTTTTATATATATTAAAAATGGTGCCAGGTCTGTCTGGTTAATTAAAAAAACGTTAATTGTCAGAAAGTGATTTCAAGATGCATTTTACTTATTTTTGCACATTAGATTTCAAGTGGAGAACATGGCCTGGATAACTTAAAGAAATAAACACCCTGTAAAATGTGATGGAATAATTTGACTCCAATTTACATACAGAACATCATTTCCAACATTTTCCATAACATTCACGGGCGTGCAGCGTGCAGTGTATGACTGTAGGTGGAAGTGGAAGACCTGGTGTCTCGCATTTCAAACTGTCAGCTGATTCTCACTGCTCTATTCCTGTTTAAGTGAGATGCTGACACAGGCTCGCACACTGACTATCCCAAGTAGCACTAATTAAGGGCTGTCCAACTGTGCTTTCTGTTGAGCAGTTTGCTCCGGTGGGTGACAGGAAACAGCCTGAGCTCTGTCTGCAGAATGACATAACAAAGAAGGTTTAAAAAAAAAAAAAAAAAGAACACAGATCTGCTGGGCTGGATAAAAAGACCTGAGAGAGATCTAACTTGCCTATTTGTTGCTATGAATATATAATTTTGGATTAAGAAAACCTGCTAAGTCATTGTTTATTGTCAGTTTATTAGGGTACTCCTTGCTAGAATTACTAATAATTATAGAAGAATGTGCATTAATAGGGAACTTGGGGATGGAGCACTCCTCTTATTCAAAAGGTTATCAATAAATCTCGTCTTATAAATGGAGGTCAAGTGTGGTCATTGTGGTGTAACGGCATTATTTGTAACTTGGAGAATTTAGCTTAAAAAGCAAAGAATTGAAAGGAATGAGTCTCTTGGGTATGATGGTGAAAGTTAATTTATTAACAGTCAGGTTGATTAAGAGAGTGTATTTAAAAAATAAAAGAAGAGAAAAGACACAAGGAAAAAAAACGAAACAAACATTCCTATAAATGAGGAAGTAACTAGAGCAACATTAACCTTAAGTTTCTTCCCTGCATTTGTTTTCCTTAAAACTCCAATAAATTTGAACCCGAGATTCAGTGTTTGTTTCTACTCACTCTAAAACTGATCTCATGTAGAATGTAGAGTCTTAAGGAAAAAAAATATATGTGTATACAGACACACATACACATACACACACACACACACACACACACACACACACACATATATGAGCCAACTAATACCCAGGGTATTATATCATTACTTGGAAGTATAATAGATCAACATGGATACATGGTTGAAACCAAAGGGAAGGAAAACCACTAAATTGTGTTCTCCAGGTATTACTGTGTATTCTGATGAGGATATCGTCACCACCATCATCTACTGAATGTAGTCGATTTCTTGACAGCACTAAGCGATAACGCCTCCTGGCTGCTGTGGTGTGCTTGAGGAATTGGCTGGACCACTCCTGTCCTTTTACAATGGTTTCATTTAATTGTAATCCAAAGATCAAAGGTCTGTAACTCTTTAACCAAATTCCAATGTCTGCCAAATTCAATAGCTGTCATTCTTATAGAAAAAGGCAGTGTAATATGTGTGTCCTGATCTAATTTTATAGAAAAAGACACAATTTACATACTGTTTATTTAGTTAAGTCCCTAAAATCAATACCTTTGTCTGTACCTCTTTTGTTTAAAATACATCATGACATGGCAAACAGCTATATAAATGAATTTTTCTAAACCACACGCATTGTTAATGCTTCTCTATTGCACACTCAAAAAAGAATAGTTGAAATCATAGCATTTTATAGATCATCCTAAATGTATTTTAATATTGGATTACTAAAGAATGTTAAGTTTTACATTTCTAAAATTATAAATTTTGTTTGAAAAGGTCAGTCATTTTCCCGAGCCACATTTACCAACAGGAGAACATATTTCAACCATTGAAATAAAAGGAAAAGTGATTATGTTCACTATTAAGAGAAAATAATTCTTAAAAATGTGTCTCTGTAACAAACAAGTAAAAACCCAAACAGCAATGAGCTCCTGAAAAAGTTTCAGGAGGGAATAGCAGTATTCTAAAAGAAGAAAAACCACTTTCTGTTGGTAAGAAATAAATCCATTCAAATAGTTTTCTTACAGATTAATCCATAATTCATTACACCTAAGAAAAGCCTGGTTTCGCTTTGTGTTACAGTCACAGACATCTCTTTACTGACATTCCTCTGGTCATGGTAATATTTCTTTGAAATGTGAAGCAAATGACTATCTTTAGAACCATCTTTTTCCCAACACTAAGAATAGCTATTTGTGTGTTAATTTTGCAATTTTGCATTTTTAATGACATGTGGCTTTTATATTTTGATTAGCTCTTTAGAATAATTTCCTTCCTTCATTGTCTCTGGTGTGTAACCATAATTAGTTAGCAAGGTTAAGCAAGATGGATCGAAGTGACACATACAGTGTGGCTGGGATAGCGATCACGTGACAGTGAACACTTAAAGGTGCCTGTGAAGACCCACATGATCTCCCCTTGGTAAAATTTGGCAATGTTGTGCTTTAAAAAGCATAAAGTGTATGTTATTCCCATTTCAGTTAATCAGAACTCAAAAGCCAAGGTATTTATATATATATAGTTTGTCTTTTCATATGAGATATAGAACATTTAGTTTCCCGTAAACTTTGTTTTTCTGGGAAGAATTTTTCCAGGCTTAACTGAGACGAAATCTTTCAGGATAGGAAACTTAAACCACACATTTTTTCATGTAAGGACAATTTCTAAACCTAAGTAACCTGTTTTTCTCGTGGAAGGGAGGACTGGAAGATTCTTGGTAAGGGGAGGGGGAATTGGGGCCCCAAGTCAGAGGTCTGAAGGTTTCTATTTATTCCTTAGATTTGTAATTGGACTACGTTGCACATAACCTCGATAAAACTGCACTGTCATTTTTTAGTTCATTTTACAGATTCTACACACTCATCATATTCTAGTCCCTTCATTTCAATGTTTTAGGTTCTGGTATTTAGGTTAATACTTTGGCTCCCAGGCATTTTGTAGGTTTGTCTGGATATCAGAAAACTCTCTGTCATCCAATAAGGAATATCTCTTAGGCATTTCTATGCTTCAAGAAAGAAAGTTTGCCTGGGAACTTAAGAATGTAAGTCATTTCTCTTAATTAAAGGATATTTCTAAGTACCTGTAATTGCCACAACTCATCTATGAATATTTACCTAGTCATTCATCATCCTTCCCATCCATCCACCTAACATATATTGAATATCTTCTCTATGCCAGGTACCATGGTAAGAGCTGTAGAAACAAGGATGACTGTATCAAAGCCACCCCTTTTGACGAATTCTTGCTACAGTGAAGGAGACAGTCATATAAAAAACTAAACTAAACCAAAACAACCACTCCCCTAGCCCCCAACTTAAAGCCATGTTCTTATGTATCTTAAAAATAGTTTCTATCTTTGGGTAGACTGAAGTGTCAAACTCGTCTGAAACCTGGTATATACACCTCATTCCCTGCGTCTGAGACATTGAATGGTACTAATGTGGAGAAAAGGATGCTAATTGTTCATTCAAGCTTTTTAGTTGATTTTGGGAAATGAATATCTCATGGTAACTTCAGTACAACAGTTGCTTCTAAAGAATCCAACAGGTTGAGATTTCCCCAGCCTAATATCGGAGACAATTATCCTAGAGGTGAATAGCTATAGTGTTTATATTTCATTTTCATTATATAATTTGCCATTTGTGGTTTCCATATCACTCTTCATAGAAACAGTACAGCCTCCTCCAGCACCTTTCCTCATGATAGGACCATGTCCTCCCCTCCCCCACTGCCCAGACATGCCATTTCCAAGGCATTGGAATTCCTGAAGTCACTTCCATTTCCCAAAACCCATCTTTTCTGTAATTCTTAGGTGATGGTAGCCCCCTCCAACTTTTCACCCAACAGCTTCCTAGCTGTCCAAAGGCCAGAGTCTGGGACTTATTTTGTTTCTTTGCTACTTAGGACCCTGTTTAAAGAAAACCAATACTTTCCAACCTTGGAAAAAAATCTCCTGGACAAATACATTGGTCCCAATAATTGTCCAAATACATGGGCAATAGACAAAACCTTATATCATTTTAAGATGGGCCAGGAGTTGTGCAACTGTCTCTGGCTTTTGATTTCATTACATTTGATATACATATGCTGTGTTTAAAACATTTTTCTGGGAAATCTGTCAGGGTACAAAATTGGAAAAGGGGTAGTTCTTGTCTCCTGGGTTCTCATCATCTGTGAGCAATACGTCTTTCTAAAACAAAGTAGATTATGAAAATGCAGACTATACCATTTTTAGAGTATCAACAAAATATCAGAGTACTCTTAAGTATTTCTTGATGAGTCATTTATATTCAATCATACTCTTTAGACCCTGGAATAGGAGCAGCACATGTCTCCTTCAAGGTCATGTGATAATGGAACACACTTCTTATAGAGAACGCAAAGTTTCATTCATTAGACCACATAGCCTTTTTCGTGTGATCTAGTGTCCTCCCTCTCCTTCTCTTCCTCCTCCTCCTCTTTCTCTTCTTCTTCCCTTCAGGGATCCATGTTCTTTTTATTAGACATGTGCTCAGTTCCTTGGATTTTTAAAAACTTAATTGGTGAATTGGCTCTTACTGCTTGTTCTGGGACCAATCCATCAGATGATTTGAGAGCAGTTCTCTTCATTCCCAGTAGGCGATAAGAATGAAAGAACTAATACCACTGAAAATATTTTTTTCTTTGGAAATTAATTCACATTTTAATTTTACACGATATAGACTATTTTGTCCATTACTTTGATATAATGCTATCATTATTTGGAGCTTGACTTAATGCTTGAAGTGGGCAGTAGAAAATTGGATTTACTGATCTAACCAGGAAGAATTTTTTTCCTGTTTCCATTAATAATTCAAAATAGAGGACCATGTTAACTGAGCAGACATTCCTCTGAGGCCGGAAGAAGGGTAAGTCGGGACCTGAGTCTCCCCACTTATTTGATCCATTTGACAGATTGTTTCAAACTGAAAATCTTGAAACTTTGCTGATTATAGGCTCATATTCAAGCTAGAAAAAATGTTTTAATTTACACTTAAGATGCTAGCACATAATTCTTACAATATTATTACATGCTGCATTCGCAAGAAAAAAGAAGGAAAAAAGGAAGGAAGGAAAGAAGGAAAGGAGGGAGGGAGGGAGGAAGGAAGGGAGAAAGGAAGACAAGGTTGGCTATTGAACTGGGCATTTAATAGGCATTGTTTCTGTGCATGATTAGATATCATTATATTCAATTTACAGATTAATTTAAAAAACTCGGTAATTTAAGTACTTTGTCCCAGATTACATATGTAATAAGTGCTGAACTGAGCTCTAAACTCAAGTTTGACCTACTTACGTCTGCATAACTTTTTCTTTTTAAATTCTTTTTAGTGTTTTAGTTATTTCTGAGAGAGAGAGAGAGAGAGAGAGAGAAAACAGCATGAGCAGGGGAGGGTCAGAGAGAGAGAGGGGGAAATACAGAATCTGAAGCAGGCTCTAAGCTCTAAGGTGGCAGTTAGCACAGAGCCCGACGTGGGGCTCGAACTCATGAACTGAGGGATCATGACCTGAGCTGAAGTCGGACGCTTAACTGACAGCCACCCAGATGACCCTTTTTAATTTTTTAAAATTTATTTAGAAAATTCTTTTTAATGTTTTATCTATTTCTGATACACACACAGAGAAACAACTGAGCAGGGAAGGGGCAGAGAGAGAAGGAGACACAGAATCCGAAGCAGTCTTCAGGCTCTGGGCTAGCTGTCAGCACAGAGCCCGACGCGGGGCTCGAACCCACAAACAATGAGATAATGACTTGAGTCGAGCCCCATGAACAATGAGATCACGACCTGAGCTGAAGTCCGTCGCTTAACAGACTGAGCCACCCAGGTGCCCCCCTACCCCCCCCTTTTTTAAAAAGTAAGATTCATGAGTAAATGCTTTGAGAGAACTGGTAGGTGAAATAAGTATGTGAAGTATTCAATCCAAGTAATAGGACTGAAGTAAATTGCAGAATTCTGAATAAAGACATTTGGTTTCAGAAATTTTGAAAATTCTATGCTGGCCAATAATATATTTCAAATAACTGCCATAGTGACAAAAGCAGCAGCAAGAACGAAAAGCAATTTGGAGCCCATTTTCTACATTTGAGGTGTCCTCTTCATGCTAAACTCTCCCTTAGAATGATTGCCCTGTTTTCTAGATTTTTATTTCCAAAACTCATAACTGGAGGAAATGCTCATTGCTTTTCAATAATACTTTTCTTCCATTTGCCTCAATTTTCTTTTTTTTAAACTTTTGTTTATCATTAAGAGACAGAGAGAGGCAAAGCATGATCATGGGAGGGGCAGAGAAAGGGGGAGACACAGAATCTGAAACAGGCCCCAGGCCCTGAGCTGTCTGCACAGAGCCAGAGATGGGGCTCAAACTCACAAAATGCAAGATCATGACCCGAGTTGGATACTCAACCAACTGAGACACCCAGACGCCCCTGTTTTTTAAGTTTCTGTTTAAGTCTGGTTGTAAAGAAGTCGGAGGTAGCTTGAGTACTGTGGGAATCTGTGGATGTAGGAGGAGGGACAAATGGCAGATGAGACAAGATGGGGAGAAAAGGATAATTTCTTCTTCCATTTACAAAACACCTTAGTAATGCCCATTATGCTTTTGATCGTGGCTTAGACTGTAACTTCTTCCAAGTAGCATTCCTTGATCCTGCTAAGTCTGTGTTCTTCTGTAGCACCTTGTACTTACCTTGTCATAGAATGTTATTCTCTATTCAGTTGCCTATATATTTGTCTTTTTCTCTTCTTACTATCAACTCTGTTGGCAGGTAACATCCACCTTGCTCATCGTTGCATTTCTAATATTGCATATGGCATCTCCAACAGAATTGGTGCTCAAGAAATATTTGTTGAATGAATGAGGGAGTAAGTAAATATTAAATGTTATACTTTTCTCTTTATACATATTTAGTTATATTGTTTTAGAAATATTTAACTCTTCCCATGGTTGTGAATTATAGAAATGAGAACATTGTAAAAGTTTGGGAAGCAAAATATTTTGTGTTTATTCTAAGTAAGCTGCAGGACATTCAGAGCTTGGATGTTAGTCAGGAAAACAGCATTTTACGTGTTTCAAATAGGAAGGGTTTTATTTTATTTTATTTTATTATTTTATTTTATTTTATATTTTTAGGGAGGCTTAAATTCAGGAGCTTAAAATCATTTGGCAGAGCTGAGGATTTGGTGGAAGTCATAGAAAGTTTTGCGAGCTTTCCGGAAATCAGGAATTTGTGGAATTTGCAAATGCTGACGGCCAGTGGACCTGGTTGCCTTAAGCACGAAAAGGTGAAGATGTCCCAGGAGCCACTACCAAATTCTCTGTGCCTGTATATGACCACCAGGAGAATAATAATGACTTAGATTCTCTTCCGTGTTCCAAATTTCATGTGATCGCCCCCTCATAAGAGAGGGTGTTTTAATTTCCTGTGATTGCTCTAACAAACTATCAAACACTTGGTGGTTTAAAACAGCACGTGTTATTTTCTCATAGTTCTGGAGGCCAGAAGTCTGACATGAGTTTCACTGGGTGGAAATCAATATGTTGGCAGGGTCATATTCCTCCTAGAGGTTCTAGGGACAAATCCATTTCCTTGACTTTTCCAACTTCTGGACAGTATTCCTATTGCTCATGGCCCTGCATCGCACCATCTGCTTTCTTCTTCGTGTTTCCCTTGCTCACACTGACTTTTCTTTGTGTTCCAATTCTCTCTCTGCCTGCTTCCTATAAGAACATGCACGATTACATTTAGGGTCAGCCTCGATAATCCAGGATAATCTCCCCATCTCAGTATTCTTCATTTAATAACATCTGCAAGGTCCCTGTTGTCATCCAAGGTAACACTCACAGGTTCCAGGGATTAGGGGCTAGATATCTGGAGGAGAGGGGTGTGAGGGGTGGAAGGGGATTATTCAGCAGCATAGGGGAGAGCGTACAAGGAAATGAAAATGAATGCTGGTGATAAAACAATCAATATCCAGCACAGAATTCAGTAACAGTAAGTTGTCAATAAAGATAATAAATTTTTATTTTGGGGCATTAATAGCAGATACGTGTCCTGAACAAAGGAGGCCGTATTTCTGTTCTAGTCTGCATTAGTTGGATCACATAGAGATCAATGGCTTTAATTCTGAGTATAAATCTTTAATTTTTTTTTCCTGAGTGATTCTAAGGTAGGATGGAAGTAACTAGTAGCTTTAGTCCAAATGAAAGAAGGACTTTCTAACCATAAAAGTTGTCTATAATGGAATATGCTGCCTTGTGAAATAATGACTAAGACATTGGTGGACATGAAATTAAGAGAGCGTATAATTACCATCTATGAAATCCTTAAAATTCTATTCATGCCAGTTTCACTTAATGGTTCTGTAGTTCATAATTAAAGAAAATATTTTCAGATTCATTTAAATTTTCAGGTTTACCACTTCTTGAGTTTCTAATGAGTTCCTCATATCTATTATTTACTGAAGTTAGTACAATTTCTTTTTAGTTTGCTCTAAATTTAATGGGCTTCATTTTCAATGGATATCCCTTGCCCTATTAGTTTTGACTAATGCAAAAGTCATTACTATCAACTAACCTCTCAAATTAAAGTTGTTCACAATTTATCCCTTTTTTTATGTTATACACACTATTTTTCAAGAAATCCTATGGTTTCTACCTATTAAATCTATATTTATATCTTTATACTTTTAATGAGTTAATAGGTTTCACTAGTACATTCTTTCAGTTACTACTTATCCAGACAAAAAACTGGGGGCACCTGGGTGGCCCAGTTGGTTAAGCGTCTAACTTCAACTCAGGTCATGATCTCGTAGTTCATGGGTTCAAGCCTCGCATCAGGCTCAGTGCTGGCAGCTCAGAGCCTGGAGCCTGTTTCGGATTCTGTGTCTCCCTCTCTCTCTGTCCCTCCCTTGCTCATGCTCTGTCTCTCTTCCGAATACATAAACATCAAAAAAACATTTTAAAACCTGTATAATTATTTTACTTTGATTTTACTACAGAGTGAATGTTTCTAGTCGTCCCCCCCCACCCCCCCATTTATATGTTGAAATCCATCCCAGTGTGATGGTGTTGCAAGGGTAGCTTTTGGGAGGTGATTAGGTCATAGATGCAGAGTCGTCGTGAATGGGATTAATGCCCTTATACAAGAAACACCAGGGAACTCCTTCCCCTCTTCTGCCATGTAAGGGCACAGGGAGAAGATGGCCATGTCTGAGCCAGGAAGTGGGTTTCTCCACACCCCAAATCTGCCAGTACCTTGATCTTAGACTTTCTACTCTCTTGAACTGTGAGAAATAAATATCTACTGTATAGAAACCACCCAACCTGTGACAATTTGTTATAGCAGCCGAACAGACTAGATACATTCCTTTCAGTTCAATTTGTGCTTTAATTGGTCTTTGAAACTATTCGGATTCTACAGTGTCATTCTTGGGGTAAAAAGATAGTATTGTAGAAGAGTACTCAGTATAGCTTATTTTAAGTGTCTGTGCTTTATTTCAGGACCTCTTGATGCCTACTGACCTGTGGAGCAAAATGTAGCATAGTGAATATTTTTCAGGTTGTAGCTATAGTGAAAAGTTTTATTGTTGGGATGTCATTTTGCTAAAATATTTACAAAACATTGTGCTTGTACAAAAGAAAGACTGAGTCCCTGATTTTATATACACTTGTGAAATTTTGTGGGTTGCACTGTGCACTACCGTTCCAGAAATTTTCAAATAAAGGATATTTCCCGAAATAATTGTCCTCCTCCTAATGCTTCCTATTTTTGTGTACATTCTGGGTATAGATCCAGTCACAGGGATTGTTTTAGGTATGTACATGGCACCTAATCAGAGCCAGGGAGACAAGGAAAAACATCTCTTAAAATCCTGGAAAAGAATCTCTTGCCTTTTTTGGGGAAAAATATTTATTTATTTACTTTGAGAGAGAGAGAGAGCAAAAGAAAGAGAGAGAGAGATTGAGAATCCCAAGCAGGCCCTGTGCTCTCAGTGCAGAGCCTGACATGGGGCTTTGATCTCACAAATTGCAAGATCATGACCTGGGCCGAAATCAAAAGTTGAATGCTTAACCGACTGAGTCACCCAGGCGTCCCTCCCTTGCCTTTTAAAAAATCAATATTAAACATCTTGTGACATCAAAGGCACAGACAACAAATGACAAAATTAAACAAATTAGGCTTCATGAAAATTTTGTAAGATGCATTAAAAGATGCTATAAACAGTAAAAAGACCACCTACACAATGGGATAGAATATTTGCAAACCATATACTGATAAAGGATTAATACTGAGAATATATAAAGAACTCCTGAAGCTTAACAACAACAACAAAGAAACAACCTGATTCAAAAATGGGCAAATGACTTCAATAGACATTTCTCAAGGAAGGTATACAAATGGCCAAGCACATGAAAAGATGTTTAACATCACTAATCATTAGGAAGTGCCTTTCAAACCTACAGTAAGGTACCAACTAATGTCCTTACGATGGCTTTTCTCAAAAACAAAACAAGCGAACAAACAAACAGAAAATGTATTGGTGAGAATGTGGAAGAATTGGAACACCTGTACACTATTGGTGGGAATGTAAAATTGTGAAATGGTACCACTGCTATGGAAAATAGTAGAGCATTTCCTCAAAAAAAAAAAGAATTACCATCTGACTCAGCATTTCCACTTTTGGGTATAAATCCAAGAGAACTGAAAGTAAGGTTTCAATTGTCCTGAAAAGATAATTGTTTACTTATATTCATAGCATCATTATTTACAGAAAGTAAAACGTGGAAACAGCCCAAGTATCCATTGATGGATGAATGGATGAGCAAAATGAGGTATATACATACAATGCCATATTGTGTAGTCTTAAAAGGAATGAAATTCTGACGTAGGCTACAACATGAATGAACACTGAGGACATTATGCTAAGTGAAATAAGCCAGTCACAAAAAGACAAGTACTGTATGTTTCCAATCATGAGGTACTCAGAGTATTTAAAATCATAGAGACAGAAAATAGAATGGTGGTTGTTGGGGGCTCAGGGAAAGGAGTAGCTGGGAGGTTAATGTTCCCTGGGCATAGAGTTTCAGTTTTGCAAGATAAAAAGAGTTCTGGAGATGGATAGTGAGGACTTTAGCGCAGCATGGTCAATGTATTTAGTAGCACTGAACTGTACACTTAAAAATGGTTACAATGGCAAATTTTAAATTATGTGTATTTTACCACGATACAAAAATTGAGGGAAATAGAGATCAAATGAAAACACAGGATAAAGTACTAAAACAAAGGCATAAAACTGAAAAGCAAGTTCAATATCTTGCTACCACAAGGTAAGCCTAAAGCTGTCAAAAGTCAACATGTTGTGGTTAGTGATGGAAGCCAGCAAACTAGAAGGCAGGGAAAAGAGGAAAACCTGGTTTCAATGACATCATTTGAACTTCTGAACTCCTCCTGTCTGAAGCCCAACATACTCCTTGGACCTTTCAGTTATATGAACCAATAAATAATCTTTGTGTAAGCCAGTTTAAATTGGGTTTTATAAATAAAAAGACTCTTAACGGATACATCCTGGTAGATATCGAAATCACTGTGTATATATCAACTGCATGTCACAGCTCTATCTAGATTCACCCTTCATTTGTCCACTTACTGCATTCCAGGGCTGTCTTTCCCAGGATCTAGCTAGCCATTCCTCCATCCCCTGCCTTACCAGAATGTTCTGCAGCGAGCATTCCCATCCTCCTCTCCACCATTCTCTGTGTAACCATGGTCCCACAGCATCTTGACTTTTCTGACATCATTCTCTCCAATAGAAGTAAGCAGTTTTTTAGTTGATTTATGCCACTTTTATCTCTGAAATCAAGTGTTGCCTATAAGTACTAAGAAGTGGATTTCCTGGAACATTTTGAAGACAGAAATTACATAATAGTGTTGAACTGGTGACAGTAGTTATGGGTGTTCCTGTGGGGGAGACCGGAGGCCTCAAGAGATGTGATAAAAGATGGGTAATACTTTATTAAGGCTGAGTATCTTTAGGGTGGTGAGGATTACCCAATGGCCGTTTCTTGCTGATGTGAATTTTGGTTTATTTCCAGGGAAGATGATGTGCTTTCCTTGGTGCAAGGTGTCTCTGAAAAGGTGGGCATTCCTTACTACACAGCATGCAGGAGAAGCTGGTGCTTGGTCTCAGGAATCTTTGAAGAATCTGCTGTGCACTTTCTTAACTCCAGCATGTGTGGTAGCCTGAAGCACTGGTTTGGAAAGAGTGTTTCTGTTTCTCATGGATACTTAGTGCTGCTTAGGATACTTAGGATCTTAGTGCTGCTACTTGTTCCAGAAGTTCGCCAAATGCCATGTTGTTTGGAGCTATTACTTTCGTGTGTGACTAATGCTCTGCTTTCCTCTTTCATATGGTTGGCCTATTTCCTTTTGCCATTCAACACTTTGTGGAAAGCATTTTATCCTTTGCAGTCATTTGGTCCTTAAACATGCTCATTCTTTACTCGTACTCAGCAACGCTTACTTATCCTTCAGCCATAAGATACTTCTATTGGGAACGGTCTCTAGCCCATCCCCCCATCTCTCAGTTCCAAGTGTGGATTCATGTGCTCCTTCTATATATTTATGGATCATACTGTACTCTCCCATTTTAAAACATTCAACACACTTCAGTGTGTTGACTTACCTATGAACTTAACTCCCCCATCCAGTGACTACAAGCTTCATGACAGCAATAATTTTATCTTGTATCCTACTTGGGTCAGTGCCAAATACAATGCTTGACCCTTGTATTTGTTGAATGAATAAATGAATGAATGCACGAATGATTACTTGAATATCCTAAATTATTTTATCTTTATTTTAAGGGATTGAATGCAGTGGGCATTTTTTGAGAATGCTTACTTGTCAAAATTTTTCATAGAATTCATTCATAGAAAAGTCATCTTTTTTTGGATTTGGGGAAAATTATTAAATGTTGAGGATTCCTTAGACTAGTTTAGTTTTAGAAATGTCCTTTGTAGATTATCTTGTTGCTTAATCGAATTATTTTCTTATAGGTACGGAATCATCTTTGTTCACTTAAGACCACATGAGCCTTATAATGGTCAAAGATTCAATTGCTGGCAAAGTCTTGAAGTTAATCCAAATACATATTTGTTTTAATTGAACTAACATCAAGCATTGGAAGATTTCACACCAAAATCTAGGTTTCTAGCTCATTTTGGAAAACTAGACATTTATCAACACTAAACCCCCTTTCCTACAAAACAAAAATTAGGTGGAGATGAAGAGTGGTTTCCCTTTGGAGCCGACCACATGTCCGCTAACCACGGATTCCCAACACTCACATTTGACACATCCCCATATGGAAATGTTATAGATGTCAGTTAGCGTCCCATGATAGCTCGCATAAATCCAGGGCATGCTTGAAATATGGATAGACAATGGGTTTTGTTTATTGTTGACAACAATTCACAACAAGTTCTTCAATGAAAATTACTTTTGTTTCTACTACTTGTGTAGACACCAATCCAAGAGAGATGTCTAAAGTTGTCAGAAGAAAAAACAGGACTTTTGTAGCAATTTTGTGCATTGCTGACATTGTTTCCATTGGTCTCCCTTTTTCTACTCCTTGCCCTCCTTAGAACACTCTCTGATGTGATTGTTTCATGTTGTAAATCTGAAAATGTCATTCTTCTAATTAAAACAATTGGCCTCAGGGACCTACATCCAATGGCTCCTACTTCTCTCTCCATTTTCTCCTGGAATTATTCTCCCTATTTCTCACCCAGCTTCAACTATGGCACTTTTAGTTTCATAAATTAGGCAAATAATTTCCTAGCAAAGCCTTCACACATGCTTTCATCCCCCAGTTGGCTCAAAAGCTTCTTTTCTTTTGGGTTTTGTTTTCACTCTTCTTTCTAGAAACTTTCCCTGAACCACACAGTTTGGAGTGGGTCTCCATTCTCTTCATTGTTTTTAAAACATTCATCAGAATTTATAACTAGATATTTATTTGTGTGTTTACTTTCCACCCCATAATACTTTTAATTACATGAGGTTAAGGCTCACATGTATTTTTACATGGTGCTATATATAGTATGTCTACCATGTGATATGTTTATATGTTGAAAAATGAATATATATTTAATGGCCAGGTTATTGTGGAGTTCAAAAACAGTAAATCCTGCATGAGTTAAAACTTCAGTTGCTAATATTTATCACCATAAGAACATAATTTCTAAAATTATAGATTATGAAAAAGGTTTGTTTTGAGATGTGTGGTATAAACAAATGCATATCGAAGTAACTCCCATTTGAAGCAGTAGGATGTACTGAATAACAGCATACTCTTTTCCAGATGAATGCAATTTTGTGTTTCTCCTTTTTTCAAATGAGAAATGTAATCTCACTTGGGAAAACACTGCAAGACTCTATAAATATGTGAGCAATCTCAATCTGGTTTTTCTCATAAGGAATTTTCAATTTAGCAAATAGAGAGATACCCCTTCTCCATTGCTTGAGATTTTCTCCCATAAAACTGAATCTTTTCTTTCCAAAGGACTCAAATTTGATTAGGGATAGCTATGCACCAATATTCTGTATTCTTCCTTTTTCTATGGTGACGGAATTATAAAACAACTTGGCCAGGCTAGAATTTTATTCGTAGTTTTGCTGATCAGCATTGTTGCTTCAATTCTGTGAAATTGTATCACTGGCATGTAGAATCAGTTTTTCAAGGAGAGTTGCCATGGACAAAGAATACAACATGTTTACATTTCCTCCGGGGGGGGGGGGGGGGGGNTGTTGCTTCAATTCTGTGAAATTGTATCACTGGCATGTAGAATCAGTTTTTCAAGGAGAGTTGCCATGGACAAAGAATACAACATGTTTACATTTCGTCCGGGGGGGGGGGGGGAGGGAACCCTGTGCATGTATCCATTTGCATTTAGGCTTACGATTTTAGTGTCAATTACAAAATATTTACTTTGATTAAAATTTACCGTTGACACCTGAATGCACCGAATTGTTTTTGTTTCTCAAGGTGTTTTTTTTGTGAGTGGAAATTTGGCATTAAAAGATTTAAGTTTAAATCTAAATAAAAGACAAGTTCAATAAAAATCTCTCACTTTGTGACTTGCAGGTGCAATTTCACTTAGCACGTACTGCTGACCCTACCTTTTCTCACATATGCATATACACAAATACGCACTCGTACCTGTAATAGTCTTTTCTCTGTTTTGTAACATGAAGCATTTTCAGTAATTTAAAGTATTCTTTTTGGGGAAGAACTGTCAGAAAATTGCTTACCTTCTTATAACAACTTTCAAAATTAAGAAGTTTGGGACAAACCAACTTACTTGGTGGCCTCAGTTTTAGACTGCTAAACTGTGCTGGTTTGCACGTAAGCGAGGTCAAGAAAATACATCGTAAACTCCACCAGAACTGGGGCTTGGTTTTGTTCACTATTGTATTCTCAATGCTTAGGAGAACACCGGGCATATAGAAAGAACTCGACATGTATTTATCGAATCAATGCATTCTTCTTCTACCTCCCAGACTGCCCACGTTTGTTGGTGATACTCTGTGACAGTGACAGCAGCAAAGCTGAGAAAATGGGCTGACAGACCAGACTTTCCATAGATAATAACAATCTGGTTGAACTGGACTGAGCAAACCATCCTGGGAATCTTTGGGAACATCTGGAGGGAGAATGCTAATCTTAGCTTATGTTTGTATAGCAGTTTACTCTTCTAAGTGCTTTACTTCTATTAACCCATGGTATCCTCACAACACCTAAAGTTAGAGGTAGGAAATAGTCTTCACTCCACGGAAGAGAAAACAAAACACTGAGAAATTAAGTGACTTGCCCGAGGTCACATCTCTAGTAAGGGGCAGAAGTCGGCTCTAAAATTTGTTTCTTCACTCACTGTGCTATTGTTTCTCTCTCAATCTGAGTAAATGGGGATTTGGAAGTATATTAACTTCAATATTAAAAGACAAGCAGACATATTTTGAGCTGCAGTTTAAAAAAGGGCATGTCAGTTATGGGCACTATTTTGGTGGGAAAAAACAGGTAACTTCGTGATGACTCTCTTTCATAATTTTTAGGCATGTTGGTCCAGGCATGTCAGATATGCACATATGCATGCATGCGTGCGCGCGCGCACACACACACGCACTCACGCACATATATGAGATTTTTTTTCAATTTAAAGTTTGACTATATATCTGATCTTTTGTTTCTCATTTAGTCGTGTGTGTGCATGTAACATATATTAGCTTTTAAAAATTTTTGGACAGGGGTACCTGGGTGGCTTAGACAGTTAAGCATCTGACTCTGGTTTTGGCTCAGGTCATGATATCAAGGCTTCACCGGTTCAAGTCCGGTACTGGGCTGTGCAGAGCCTGCTTGGGATTTTCTCTCTCTTCCCTTCCCCCACACATACTGTCTCTGTCTCTCTCAGAATAAAGAAATAATTTTTTAAAAAATAAAAAGAAGTTTTTGGGCATAGATTTTCAGAGAGGGAAAGGAGAATGAAAACTGTCATTACCCTGCTTAAATAATCATTGGTTTTATTAAAAAATTATAAAAGTAGTAATTGAATATGTATAGACAATTAAAATGGTTCAAAAAGGAAAAAATAAAAATTGAACATTTCCTTTCCACTCGTCACAACCCCTACTTTGCTTCAAAGTTTAGCAGAGAGGACTTTACAAGGGGAATGATAGGTAGCATTTAGATTCAACTACCACTTTTAATTACATTTTGGCACATACATTTACATGCTAATACATACTTTGTCATGTTCTCTCTAGAACTGTTATTATTTTTGAAGCTGAGACTTTAATAGGTAAATCTTCCATGTTTGGCTTCCTTTTTAACTTCTAAAGTTTGGGAAACCAGAATCAACGCGAGAATTTCTTAAAAGATTCCATGAGTAAGAGATGAACAAAAATATTCCATACTGTGCTCTGATTACAATTAAAATAAACGCTCTTCCTTTTACTTATAATTTTAGCTCTGAAGATGCAATGAGAGCAACTGAATCATTTCCTTTTTCTTCCTTTTTTATGTGCTATAAAAATTGTCATATTATTCTTGGTAAAAACATCAACAAAAATGTACCCATTGAATCCTTAATTTACATAGTTGTTTCTTTAAGTACTTCTTTTTAATCCTAAAATGCTTCAACATTTTGATTTTAAAACAGTTTTTAAAAACCTCATAGAAATCTGAATTTAATTTTTATATGTGGTTGATATTAATTCTTGAAATATGAAGATAATTTGGGGTAAATGTACCTCATAAGAATCCATCAGTAAAATATTTATACAGCATATATACACGCATTTCAATTTATGTATATTTAATAAACTCCTTTTTATATGAACCTACCCTTTAATATTAATCCTGGGAATTTTTACTGCTGCAGCATATCAAATTCTTGAATTTCATTGAAATACGTTGGTTGTTTTCATATATTATGAAGCCTACAGTAATGTTAATTTCATCTTTGACTTTCATGCCAGAAAGTGTTCTTTCTCTCAGTGTCCATGTTGTCATTGGCAATCCTGTAATTTTAGGACATCAAATTTATTTTGAAAATTGGATCTTTTTGTCTGCGATCAGTCACTCCAATTTATACAGAAGCAACCAATAATCAAATAATCAAAATTATTCCAGTCTTAAAATGCTGTAATCTATGTTTCCTTTCTAGATATTTCTAAATTTCACCGTAATTTGAGGTTTTACATCACTCCACATAATTTATGGATGCAATTTTTATCTTAAAAATTTTAGTTAGAACTCGAAATTTTGACATTTTAAGTAATAGAAAATTAATTTGAAAAATTAAGCCAAATTTCCCCCAAAATATATATGATGTTGAGTCAACATCTATATTTAGGAAGTTAATATGAAGAAAAGAGATAATTTTCATATCTTATTTAGAAAAATTGTTGCTATTTTAAAATTATAAAGATCTTAGAAATATACTGTTAAAAATCTTTATTTCTTCTCATATTAAAACACCAACAGCATGCATATTTTTAAAATTCTGAAACCATGGAACAATTTTTTGTGCACTTACCAATTAAAAACTATTTCCATATGAATTAAAAGCTAAAAACTTACTACACTTTGCAGGCTATTTACTGAGTTTCTACCAGATGCTAAATACCTTTTGATTACAAAAAATGATACTAAAGAGCTTAAATTTATAGCACTGTTAAAATAAGGAAGTGGATTCTTCTGTGTAATCCACATCATTGAATTAATGATCCCTCTCATTGTAAAACATATTTTAAATGTACCACTGATTGTATTACTCATTCATTCATTCATTCATTCCATAAAGATTTGCTTATTCATCCAGTGGTTAGTATTTACTAAATACATCTATTGCATATTTACTAAGTACAAGACAATGGGAACTTTGACAGGAAAAAAAAAATATTTCTCAACTTGTGGAAAAGAAAGAAATACAAATGCTTAAAATAATAGTATAGTTGAGTACAATGACAAAGTGTCCATGGGTGCCATAGAAACCAAGGAGATGTGCACTCCAGTCTTACCAAGAATAGCAAATAGTAGATCCAGGCAATGGAGGGGAGAGACATGAGAACAGATGTAATGATATTTTGTTTCCATGAGAAATCTCTATGGATTCTGGAATATAAAAGACAACTGACAAGTGTGAGGAGAGAAAGAGATACAAAGAAATAGCAAAATCATCAAGTGCAAATTAAAACGCCATTTTAAAAAATGCCCTCCATAATTTTGTGAGCATACACCCTATTATTACTAAAAGTTTTTGCTCACAAAATTGGAGGAATATTTTTCCCCTAAGAGAATGTGGTTCCTTATTCATTTTACTTAAGGAATAGATATTAGTAACGAATGTTAGGTGGTCATTTCGGCTTTGGGATTTCAGGGCTCAGAAATTTTCAACTTAAAGAAATAAAATGCCAAAATGTACAGTGAAAGTTAACTAAGACAAAATGAGAGCATTAGATCCAGTCAACTTGAACATTAAAAGACAAAGTTTTTAGTTTTGAGAACACAAATTTCTGCTGCCTGCTTCTTTGTAATGTTTTGGGTTTCAAACAAAATAAATTTTATAATGCCTAAAGCTCACAACTAACTCTTTGGCCACTCGAGAAACTAAGCTATTTGTAAAGATACATTCCACCTGCTGACTTCTTCAGTAATACCCTACCATTCGGTCTAGGTGGTTTTTTTTTTTTTTTTAATTGTGCTCCTTCAGCCAGAAGCTGACACAACTGTCAAAATATAGTCACTCATACACTAGTCAGTCACACTCCGATAATGTGTCTGTCATCATGTTAAAACAGTCATTTGCTGACATATTTTATGGCCATGAACATGTTTCAGAAACCAGCAAAAAGGGTTGGCCTTTAAAAAATAAGCAAGAGTAGCATTTCCTTCTAGTGAAACGACATATAATTTGAAATAATAGTGTGTCAATAGTGACTATAGGAAATTGCTAGAAAGTGGACATTTCCAAGTCCACTTTTATCTGGGAAAAAGTAGTTCTTTTTAAACCAGTAAACACTTTATTGAATTAAAAGCATCTTTGTCAGATTCTGAAAATGTTTATTGCACAAAGCTTAGAGTTCTGAACTTCTCTAAATATGTGGAATAGAAATTTTGTGAAAAATAAATGCTAACACTGTACAAGATAACATTCTATCCTCAGTACCTTTTCATTTATATTAGACCATATCCAAATTGAGTTTTGCATTTAATAACCTCTATCAGCAAGTGTAAGAAAAGGCAGGGAAAATGTATAGATAGAAGCATAAACATCCACATAGATCAGCTCGCGTCCGATGGTTTATTCCAAAAGCTCTTAAAATATTTCATGGATCAACTCCAATTATGTAATAAATGGGAAACAGTTTTTGAAAATAATGAAGCTTAGAGAAGTCCAGCAAGATTATATAGAAATGCACATTGATTTTTTACTTGCTAGTGAAATTGTCAAAATAAATATTTTAGTGGGTCCCTATGTCATTTTAAGAGTAAGTAGTATCTCTTTAGAGTGAAGAATTCACTTGTTAAAAATACCTGCTAGTCCCCACTCTGCATTAAAATTCTTACAAAGAGCTTATGTTCTGTTCATAATATTATTGTCTTCTGATTCATTAGAATCTTCATATGTAATTCGAAGATCTTATTTTTGAAATATGAAAACCATTAAATGTGAACAAGGAAAATTATTTCCTTACTTTCTAAAATGCTTGCCAAATTAGGAAACCGATCGCAGTCCCCAAAACTATTTCATCAGCTCTGTTAGAGCTGTGGGTAAGAAGATTGTACGTTAAACATTCGTGAAACTGTAGTGACTTTCTTATCCATAAGATTTGTTGGTTCTTTTACAGTAATTATTTAAAAGTATTTTGGTGTTCCCGATTACCACAGACATTTGAATCTAACATCAGCTCCCTAGCAAGGATGGAGATCCAGACTGTCTCATGGATGCTATGTCCGTAGAAGCAATTTTTACAGAAGAAACATTCTTTCACTTTCTTTCACTACCTGGCTTCTTTGTTCATTAAGCTAATTACTCTAGTCTACATCCGCGCCTTTCATCTACCTGGTTTCTTGAGCTTGATCCTTTCCCAACCCTGAATCGACTCTTACTGAACAGTTGAAGCTGAACAGGAAGGAATTGCAGGTGTCAACTCACAGTTTACAAATATGACATCTCCTCTGGCATAGCTGGAAATATGAAATATTGATTTATGTGCAGTAAAAGGTCTTATAAAAATGATCACATACACATGAGAGATTAATGCGCAGGAGATCAATAGAAATTTCATTCTTGACGCTAGACTGTCACCTATGGTGAAATGCTAAAATACAGAAATCAATATTATCTATGAAATGTCAAATTTATTATAATTATGAGGATGAAAGCTGGCCAAGTGGCTCCCAGGAGAGAAGGAAGGATAGGTTACTGGGCTGAAGCATCCTTCATGTCCCTTGTTCACTTGCTGCCAATTTGAGAGCAATATTGGTGCAGGGGGTTTTCAGGCATTATGTACCGCTGTGTAGTAACAAATTCCTGCTGGAATATTTAACTCTTGAAACTGACAATAATACAAGTGTCCACATAGCCAAAAGGTGCAGAGCTTTTAGCTCCCGAAATATGGAGGACATTTTAAGCATAGCTTTTACTGTGGTATGTATACCACAGCCCATTGCTTAAGACAATTGAGCTTTTACAGACCGAAGATTAATAAGATCTCGGTGCAATTTTATTCAAGCTCATGTTCCTTTCTCTCCAGTGGTGGGGGAGGGGGGAGGGAGAGAGCAAATCCTAAATTATCTATTAGCGGGCTTCACATTTTCTATAGTTTAAGCCATTAGCTTGATTCTTAGAAATTGCCATTCAATTTCCACTGCTAGGCAGCAATTCTTCGAAAAGATTTTTATGAGTTTGTAGCAGCCTACCAGTCTCATGTATCAAGTTTAATAGAGTCTTTGAAAAAGTAACACAAAACTAAAATTTTATGAGCCTATAAGAAAACAATAAAATGAGAGTATTTTGTCTTTGCCTTTAAGTGGGGAGGGGGATTTTTAGAAGCTGAAGTGAAAAGCATAAAAGAAAAAAAATGCTTCTTTTTACATATCCTCCATGTCCACAGAAAAGCAGAATATTAAACCCTTATTAATGGTATTATTGTTTCCTATAGGGAGTGGAGGTTTTACAAGCTCCTGTTGGTGATGTCACACTGAGAGATTGGAACCGGGTGTGGATATAAGAGAGGATGAATGTGTCTGACCAACACATGAGTTAGGAAACTTGAAGGAAAATCGTATTCCATTGTAGGACTATAGGTGAGGAATAGATTGTGTTATTTGCTGTCAATTAACACTATTCCTCAAGCACTTCTGATTCCAATTTTAACGATTCACAGTTTTGAATAAGCAGTGTGCTGTGCTCCACCAGCCGTGCCCACAGGGCAGCACACACACAAAAAAGCCTATTTATTTTGCTACTCTGGTGCCTCCACCTACAAAGTCCTCAGAGATTTGCAAAATGAATGAATGAATGAATGAAACATTAATTCATCCTACAGTGCTCTGGTACCACGAGTGGTGGGGGATAGAACTTCTTCTGATATAGGGGCACCTGGGTGGCTCAGTCGGTTAAGCGTCTGACTTTGGTTTACGTCATGATCTCACGGTTGGTGGGTTTGAGCCCCTTGTCGGGCTCTGTGTTAACAGCTAACTCAGAGCCTGGAACCTGCTTCTGATTCTGTGTCTCCCTCTCTCTCTGACCCTCCCCTGCTCACGCTGTCTCTCTCTCTCTCTCTCAGAAATAAATAAAACATTTAAAAAATTCTTTTCATTCGGACTTAACATTCATTTGTTTTTAGACCTATGATTCTCTTGGGGCACAGGGGTGGCTCTCGGTTTTAGCTCAGGTTAAGCGTGGAACTCTTGGTTTTAGCTCAGGTCACCATCTCGAGGTTTTGGTTTTGTGAGCTCAAGCCCCGCGTAGGGCTCTGTGCTGGCTGCATGGAGCCTGCTTGGGATTGTCTTTCTCCTTCTCTCTCTGCCCCTCCACCACTTGCGCTCTTGCTCTCTCTCTGTCTCTCTCAAAATAAATAAACATAAAAATAAAAAAAAAAGAACTATGATTCTCTTTTCTTTTCATTCTCTTTTCAGATCTAGACAGATTTTTGGTAATCAACGCTTCTAGATAGTACAGGGGCTTGAGTACTATTTGCGATATATGAAAATTTCAAAACATAGCATCTACCTTGTATAGATAGATGTCTTTCACCATGCACTCTTTAATGTATGGTCTATCGCTGAGTTTTTAACTGGAATTACATACAATATGGGAAATTTACTCTCAATTAGTAACACAAATCTATAATTAAAAATTTTATAATAACTCCTGTGAGATTGTTAACAGTCTTGTTATTCTACATTTCTTTGCATCTTCCCAGCTCTGAATTAATTTTAAAGATTGGTCTTTGATCTGATTCTTAGGAGATATTTCTTGTCTAGACTTTGATTTAGTTGAGGACATTTGACTGAAGCAATATTCAACACTAATATCTTGCATTTGTTCTCAGTTTTTAGGTATCGGTATAAAAATGGAGCAGTGACATTTCAATTTGCAGCAATCAGGGCCCCCGCCTGCTAGTGAATTACCCTTTTTCTTGGGTTTCAGTTTTTCAGTGTTATTGTCTAAAGGCACTGTTTTTGTTCATGACATATATTCTCCAAGCAATACTTCTATATTAGTCATGGAAGAACACCTATGAGAGGTGCCACAGAGCTGGCAGAATTAGACATCTGTCACAGAGGAACACAAAGTGGAGTCACAGGGAGGTTCCCCAAATGCTGAGCAAGACCCCATGTGAATGTCATTTAGGTCAGTGAGCATTAGTTGAATGTCTACTATATACAGGAAACTTGGGGGGAAAGATGAAAAGGGCACAGATAGAGCCTTCATGGGGTTCACAAAACAGTACAAATTGGATGATATTTAGAAATGGGAAATATTTAGAAATGGAAATTGCAAGACTTGGAACCTGAATCCTTGGTTTGGTGTTCTCTCAGCTCAAATAAAACCCATTTCCATATCCTTTAGAGAAGAGCCAGTCCATAGATATTCCAGAGACATAAAATACCAAGTTCTTTCTCATCTATTATTACTGAATTATTTACTCTTCCTAAATATTATCTCTTTTGGCCAGAATTGTAGGATTATTATTACTGCCAAATATGATGGAGGATTCATAAACTTTCCTCCAGTTGGTAATGTAAACACTTTTTTTTTTTTAATCTGGAAAAGAGATAAAGATTTATTTACTTTTTAAAAAACACTGTAGCATTTACACAATTTATAAATAGAGATTTGGGAAGATTTTCCACTCTACACAGCTTCTTAAGGCTTTTTTTCCCCTCTTCTGTACCTCAAGTACCCAAAGCAGTTAAAGTTAATACTTAATGCAACCTAGTTGAAGAGATAGGCGTTTCTTGCAGTCAGGTCTCAATTAAGAGATAAAAGACAAAAAGTGCAAAGCGCTTGATAAAGCTAAGAATACAAGGCCAGCCATGGATGTGCTTGAAGCTGTCCATAGCGATAACTGGATAGTCAGCTGGAATCTTCTTGAATTGAAGTGGGTGCTCTAACTTATCAAATTCCACATATGGGGAAATTATTGGTGCCTACAGTGGTGATTAACACTAACCCACTGGGTCAGAAACAAGCTGGGATAAAGGTGAAAACTGTATCTGACTATCAACACCAAATACATCCATTTAGAGAAAGATAGCAGAGGGTTTTTTTCTCTTTTTATATCTTCAGTTGTGCAGGTTGTCAGGCTGGTCACACAGTTAGCGCTGCATATAGAGTGCTCTCTATAATGTGCAAATTGCAATGCACATTAAAATGTAATCTACTTTAATAAGTCACATGAAGATTACATTTTAAGATAATTGTTTGTGTGTTTATGCTACACACCAAAAATATTTTCCTGCTTTGTTTACGGTATTTTCTCTTTGCCTTTAAACATAATGATTGCAATTATTAGCATTAAATAACTCCCTTCTTCAAATGGTTGGGGACAAAGTTATGGAGATTCAAATTTTGGATTCCTAGAACTATGGTTCACAGTATAATGTCCAAACTGCCTAATCTTGTTGAATTTTCCCAAATTAAACGTGTTATGATGTTATGATCATCAAAAGTCTCACTCAACATCATCATTAGGACACTTGACTTGAATTATCTAGACAGTTTTACAAAGTTGTCCACTTTTCAACTTCTGGGTAGACAAACATATTTGAGAAGTGACAATTTTTGAAATACTTATAATGACCATCATAACCTGGGCTTTCTGACAAATCTATTCACTTGAACCACAGCCAATTATCAATGATTTATTAAAATGGGTGAGAAGAAAATTAGAGGAAAATGGAAATGACAAATAATCTCCAAATTTCTCATTGTTCATTCATTTAAAAGTCCTTTTCCATTCAGCCACCAGTAAAATCATTTACAAGTGATGACATTTAACTGAAAAGATTTTCGTCTCTTTTTTCCCTCCCATCCATCTTGTAAAGGAAGTACCAATGAATAGTAAAATAACCCATTGGGTTTAAGAGGCAAAATAAGTGCTTATTAATTTAGTGGATATTGTGTATTCAGCAAGAAGCAAAATGACTGGCCTACAGTTGGTACCTAACCAACATTTCTTGAATGAATGAATGCATGAATGAATGAACCAAAAATATAACTGAATTATAGATTGACTGAACTATGTATTTTTAGAATCTGGAAATTATTATAATGCTCAAACATGCTGTATGTATTTTGAATTGCTTATGGAGAGACTACGGCACATGGCTTAATCATATACAACCACTTATTTCATCATAGTAATGTCACTAATATATGTCATGTTACCCAGAAAGATTGTAATAGCCTTGCTCAGGGTCCATAGGACACTAAGTTAATGTGCTTTTTTCCTCACTAATCTCTGGATTAACAGAGAAGACTTTTAATCTACTTTCTGTCAAAATAATTCAGCGATCTTTTTTTTTTTTTTTTTTTATCTGTTTGAATACTCTGACAGGAGATCCCAACATTCTAGAAAAGTAATGGAGCAATATACTGACAGAATCTTTCAGTCCCAGATGATATAAAACTCAACTGAATCAGATGTCAGAAAAAAGAAATATTAGTTTATATATGTAGCTGAACATTTGGCAGGAGGTCTTCAGGAATAGCTCGACATAGGAGTTCAAATAATTTCATAAGAATTCAGCCTGTCTTTACTCTTGGGCATAATGTTCCTCTGTGTTGGCTTTCTATGCAGGCAGCTCTTCCCACAGGAAGGTTAAGTAGCTCTCAGCAACTCAAGACTGCTTTATTACTAACCACAGTCTAAAGGAAAGATAATCTCCATTTCAATATGCCACCAAAAGTTCTGGTTGAGAGTCATTGGCTTGGTTGGGTCCTGTGCCTATCCATGACCCAAACACTCCTGCCAGACAGGTGAAATACACCAGTTGTAACCTCAGGAACACAAGTCCTTTCCTAATTCAATTTGTGTTGCCAGTGGGATGTGGTGCTCTATCTTGAGTCCTATGTCTAATGCTTGGATTCAGAAGTAGGCTTAGTGTAAACTGAACCACAAGTGGTGAGTGTGAAGGAAGATGACTCTCTAGAAAACATTAAATTACATTTGCTGAGGGAAAAAATGGATTGTGGGGGTGAAAGGAACAATAGATGACATTGCAAGAAGTGTAGATGTAGAAATGAAAATATTAGGAAAAGGATTACAGAGAAATAAAGACTTCATTAGCTCTGAAATCATATCTACGAAATGACTGGAAGGCTCTATCCTACTGCTGTGTTCCAAATGTAGAGTATCACTGAAGATCCACGTCTTCCAAAATATTTTGGATTGTATTCAATTCATTATTTGAGAAATGTGGTCAATACATTATTTTTTTATATTGGTTCCTAGGAAAGGAACCAGTATATATAGACTTCCTGTTTTTAATTTAACCTGGACTTTGGTTTTGAAGGCAACTGAGAGTCAAAGCTGGGATGAACAGAAGTGGCTCATTTTTCTCCTATTGGAGACTCTTCATCTGGGGGCCTCTGTGGCTTGCTCACAGCACACTGAATTCCACTGCCCCTAGAGGACATTATTTTTAATGTCAGGAATAAAATCACATTATTGAATGAGAATGGAGAGAGAACTAAAATGGTTACTTTGATGAGTTTCAATAGATTAGCTAAAATAATATTCTGACATAAGATCTCATCAATAACATTAAGCAGCATTTAATTCTAGACTCTTAATGTGACTTAATGAGTTAAGTAAAAGATAGCATCTGAAGGTTTGGGGATATAGAATAAATTAATTTAAATTTAGTGTCAATTTTGAATAAAATACTTTATTTTATATGTTCGACTTTAGTTTGGAAACTTCATCATGTTTAACTTTGCTCTGATCTTTGGCAACTATCACTGAAAGGAATTATTGTTTATATTTCTATTCTATTGTTTCTAGCAAAAGAAAATGTTCCTCCATCACAATTTTAAACACTTTTTACCAGAATTTCTAAATTCTAGACTTTGGAACAACAATGAAGTCCCCGTGGTCTTACAGGTTTGAACAGACTCAGGGTTACAAATCTGTTTTGTAAATGGTTCTTCCTAATTCCTTCTTGATCTACTATTACAAATATGCAGTATTTCTCTTCATCAACTCATCATGTTTTACTAAATTGTGCCAAACTGGGTAGCCTATTCCACTTCTTAATCATTTTCTAAATGATCTCGTGTCAAAATCTACAGGATTTTGGAGCACTTTACATACGGAACTAAGATGATATATCAAGATTTGCGTTGAACTTCAGATCAGGCATTACATTTCAGTTTTTCATGAATTGTTTTCACAGTTCAGTCTGTACTGGCTTTTATGAGCAGGAAGCTGTGTGCTAGAGTTGAGGGGCAGCCAAAAGGCCCTCTGGACTTATAAAACTTCCTTCATCACGGAGTCTCTTGAAATAAGTACTGTAATTCCCATCAAGTGGGGTACCTTATCATGAGCTCATTATTCCCAGAAAGCCCTGTGAGGATAACATATATGGTCATTAATAGAGCCATTGACATTTGAAGCCAGCAAAGGTATGGACGCTGGAGAGGGGCATGGGTAAAGGATAGGGTCTCAAGCCCTGTGGTTTGCCGAGGAAGGTCTTGCTTAATTGCAGAAAAATAAATACTTTACAATTTTGCCTTCTTTGTCATTTTGTGTAGACTAGACTCTAAACTGAGATGTTATAAAAAAGGGAAATTCGCTTGAGATATAAAAATTTTACACAATATTTAGGGGCACCTGAGTGGCTCAGTTGGTTGGGCTTCTGGCTTCGGCTCAGGTCATGATCTCACAATTGTGGGTTCAAGCCCCACGTCTGGCTCTGTGCTGACAGCTCAGAGCCTGAAGCCTCCTTCGGATTCTGTGTCTCCCTCTCACTCTGCCCCTCCCCTCCTGTCGCTCTCTCAAAAATTAATAAAGACATTAAAAATAAAAATAAAAAAATTTTACACAATATTTAATAAATATAGTTTTGGAAGACATGGTTTGTTGTTCCAATGGGTTTTGTTGTTGTTGTTGTTCATCTATTCATTCTTTTTTGAAAAAATTATCTTTTTCAAGTTTTCTATGTGTCAGATATTGTCCTAATTGTATTATACATGTTATCTGACTAAAGCCTTCAAAACAACCCTCTGAGATAGGTACTGTTATTATCCACATTCTATAGAATAAAATGACTAGTATAGATATTAAATAAGTAATATCACAGGCTAGTAAATTACGTGTGTAGGAATTGAGGAGGTTTGAAACACTGCAAACAAATAACAGGTACATGAAAAGCTAGTACATGTAAAAAAAAATCAAAATAAGTGGTGTGACAGAATAATGAGGCTTTGGTGTAGAAGGGTAGAGATTATGATGCGTCAGGTGGTTAGGGAAGGGTTTAGGAGGAGGTGACATTTGAGAGAAGACCTGTAGGATAATAGCAAGCACTAGTGCAAACTTCTTGAAACAGAAAAAGGTTGGTGTGTTTGATTAAATGAAAAGAAAACTTCTGTTAGCTATATCTCAAGTATAGTCCTTCTCCAACAAAGCCTCGGTCTACTTAGAGATCTAGCTAGATGAGAGGAAGAACAAGTAGTTGTTTCTTTTATTTCATTCATTCATTTGTTTGTTCATTCCTTCCTTCTTTCCCTTCTTCCCTCCTTCCTCCTTCCCCCCTTACCTCACTCCTTCCTTTTTCTTTCTCTTTCTTTCTTTCTTTCTTTCTTTCTTTCTTTCTTTCTTTCTTTCTTTCTTTCTTTCTTTCTTTCTTTCTTTCTTCTTTCCTTCCTTCCTTCCTTCCTTCCTTCCTTCCTTCCTTCCTTCCTTCCTTCCTTCTTTCCTTCCTTCCATTTGTTCATTCTTTTCGTAAGTAACTTTCTTAAGTTCTGTTCAATTCTACTCATTCTCTCTCAGATCAGCAAGTCTTTGGTACTGGATGTTTTCTCTCCTTTTGGATTTCACATGGAATTTCTCTCTCTGGCCCTTCTCATCTAAATTCTTCTCTTGCTGATATACATACCAAGGTTCCACAGTGTTTAACAGAAAAGCAACTTCTTTCTTTACAGTCTTCATTAAGATGAAAGTCTAGACTTAATTAACATGTTTCTTTAACTCACTCAAACACTAATTCAGAGCATTGTTAGTATATATACTCAGCTTAATCCCGATTTGTCATAACTACTATTCTTAAGGAGTTGAAAGTCCAATATTATAAATATTTTTTTAAGATATTTTTTATTTATTTCTAGGAGAGAGAGAGAGAGAGAGAGACAGCGTGAGCAGCGGAGGGTCAGAGAGAGAGGGAGACACAGACTCTGAAATAGGCTCCAGGCTCTGAGCCGGCAGTCAGCACAGAGCCCGACGTGGGGCCCGAACCCACGAACCTCGAGATCATGACCCAAGAGAAAGTCGGACCCTTAACCGACTAAGCCACCCAGGTGCCCTGAATATTATAAATATTTTTTAAAAAATAGGAGCACCTGGGTGGCTCAGTTAGTTGGGCGTGGGGCTTTGACTCAGGTCATGATCTCATAGTTTTGAGTTCAAGCCCTGCGTTGGGCTCTGAGCTGTGCAGAGCTTGCTTGGGATTTTCCCTCTCCCTCTCTCTCTGCCCCTCCCCCTCTCGTGCACTCTCATTTCTCTCTCTCAAATAGATAAACTTAAAGGAATTAAAAAATTAAATTAAATTAAAAAGTAAAAAAGTAAAAATATATTATTTAAAAAATATTTTCCTAATTTGCATTTTATATCCTATCAATCTTTTGCCTTGTGATTCCACTCTCATTGAAGCCAGTGAACGACTCATAGAAAACAAAGAAGTCATTATTCATGCTTAAATTTCAAAAGCAGTTTTAAGTTAAGGAAACAGGAGTATTAAAAAACAAACTTTCTTTCTGGAGAAAGAAAATGGTGTTCAAAGTTTCAGAAGTTTATCTAGATATAACTACATATATAATGAAATATATATATTTCTACATACAAATGCATAATGAACAAAACTTAGAGATCTTATTCTATATAGTAATTAACTTGGATTTGAATTATAAAAAAGAAAGGAAGAAAGGAAGAAAGAAAGAAAGAACGAAAGAAAGAAAGGAAAATCTAAACATTAAAAAACACTTGGAGATCTAAGTGTCTTATAAAGTATAATACATGGAGATTGCAAGACATATTGTTACAGAAGTTCTTTTTTAAAATTTTTTTCACATTTATCTGTTTTTTGAAAGACAGAGAGAGACAGAACACAAGTTGGGGAAGGGCAGAGAGAGAAGGAGACACAGAATCCAAAGCAGGTTCCAGGCTCCAGGCTCCAGGCTCCAAGCTGTCAGCACAGAGCCTGACTTAGGGCTCGAACTCACAAACTGTGAGATCATGACCTGAGCTGAAGTCGGATGCTTAACCGACTGAGCCACCCAGGTGCCCCCATAAGTTCTTACCAAACAGCAGGGGAAAACCCTTTTTGTTTAGTATCTGGTGATACGAAAATGCGGAAACCTTGAAGAAATGAGAGAAAGAAAGGCATTCCATGGGCAGCTCAAAGGCTCTCTCTAGCCTTGGCTGTAGTTATAGAAAGATGGGAAAAAATGAAGACAATATATAATTGAAATAGAAACAAAAGCTTTAGGGTTTTGTGGCTCCTTTCCTCTTGAGAACTCTGGGAAGGGGACTGTCACAATAGGTCATCATTTACCTGAGAGCATAACACAAATTTAGGGGATATTAGTCAAATTATAGTTCATCTTAATTGTGCCCCTGGAATTGTACATTGCTGAGCTATAACTCTGAATATGGTGTCTTTGACTACCTGCTCATCCCAGAACAAAAATAGCTCCATAGGATGTTTAGGCAAAGAAGGGCCTGAAATTATCCTCATGAGTTTCCTTCTTTCCACATTTGATGGAAGAGATTTGAAAAATTCCCACATACCTTCAGTTGAGGAATGAAGAAGGAAGATATTAATGTTGGGGATTAAATGGGAATCATGGCCAGATCACAGATTTGTAACACCAATGAGAAACAAAAGCAGGGCATGTTAGATGACAGGTAGGTGGGCCCGTTCCTTTCTCTAAGGGGAGAACAGAATAGGCAAATAAAACTGCAGCCACTTCAGTACAGGACAGGAGAGAGTGAGGACAGAGGGTGCTTGCTCCCTACAGGTTAGGGGGATGAAACCCCAAAAGGGAAGTTGAGCATAAGGTCCTTTCTTCAGTGCCATGAGTTAGGGCCAGCTTCTTTTCACACCCAAATACCATTTTGGGAAGGAGAAGATGCTTTGAAAGGGAGTTGAACTTTGAATTGTCTTCATAATTATCATAAATGGATGATTCTGAATCAGAGATGAAAGTAATATGACTTGGTAAGATAGAGTGTTTTATTACTTTTTGTCCCCTGGATCCCTCTCACAATAAAACTTGTTTCTGGTTTTTTACACTTCCACTTCCATACATGCTTCTGGTACTAAAAATAAAGCAAGATATCTGCATTTTATAAAACCAATAAAGTGGTTTTGAGTTCAGGGGAAAACCAGATTCTTTATAGGTAGAAGTAATCTAGTATTATTAAAATCTGTTTTCTTATTGTTAAAAGTGGATTGTCCACGATGGATGCTCAGTTGATTTGTGTAGTTGGAGCTTTTTATGCTTTATTGATCAACTTTCAAGATTGATTTGGATTTTGAATAGATAGTGCTTTCAACAGTTAAAGAGGGATTCGTTTTATTACTCAGAGTTGGAGTCCATTTTGTTTTCCGAATGTATCAAATTTCTCCACGGTAGAAAGTAGAGGCCTTGATGGATTTTCATGGACTCACCAGGTTGTACCTGTGCCAACAAAATTGCTTTAGGGTTTTCAATAGAAAATGAGATCTTTAATGAGTATCTGCAATAAATTCAATTTAAATTTCTAGCAATAATTTTAAAAGTCAGTTTATTCTGGTAAGGTTTTGGTTTCATCTTTACTTTCTTATTAATTCTTTTGAGAACTCTCCTCCAAAAATTGTATCCTTAAGTTTTGCCACAAGCAGTATTTAAAATGTTTATCAACTGTTATGTCTTATTACCAAAAAATTAGGGCCACTGTAGACTGAAACCGGCCAATATTGCTCTCTGGACTAGGGCCAGCAGATTGTCAGCCCTGGTTTGGGTGAAATTACTTCAGCTTGATTTATTGTTTATTAAAGTTGACACTAATAGTACCGGAAGTTGCTATTATTATGAAAAATGGGGTTTTCTGATATTTTTTCCTCACTTTTGGAAGAAAGTGTACATAACCACACATTTCTGAGCTCCTGGGCCATATAAAACTAGGAAAATCAAGTTATTTGTTTGTTCTCAGTTTAGCTTGGGAATGCAGACAAAAGAGAAAGATATTTTTGTAGTATAATAACAGAGGAGTTATGTAATAAGGACAACCAATCTCGGCAGGAAAGGGCTTGGTTGTGTTATAAATTATTTTCATGGAAGCTAGACTAGGACGGATAATTTTCCTTCACATCTTTCACCAGAATCTGGAAGTCTATTCCCTTTCTCTCAGGTCACTGGTAGATAAACAACAACATGTGCAAAGCATAGAGGAGGAAGACTCAACCTTGTTGGAGCTCAGAGGGAGTAAAGAGCAAGGACATTTCAGAAGACAAGGAGAGGAGATTTCAGAGAAGGGGGTGCTCCTCAATGTCCACAGAAAACAAAGTGTCACTGACAGGCAACGGCAGGCATAAATAAATATTCTGCACAGCTCTAGGACACTTTGGGTGCTTGATTGTCCAACAGTAGTGCTTTTAGCAATGGACTGCATGTTTTTATTCTTAATATTAAGGGCATACCTTAATAACTCGTGTGTTTGTCTTCCCTCTGGTGAACCCTATGGTAGAGTTTGAGGACTGTTTGAATTTTGTTCTTCCATCAACACCTAACACAGTATCTGACACACTCTCAGTAAATGAGCAAATGACAGAGGGTAAAATTCGAAAATTACATATTTGTTCTTTATGATGCCAAACATCAAATTTTCATTTAGTTATTGGCCAGTTGATGCCTCTAGGGTCCTTAAGACCCAAGGTGATCAACACGTAATTTGATACAAGTCTTTTTAAAAGCAAACTCCAAATGTATGAGGTTTTCTTTTTTTCCCCTCAAATTATGAAGAAAAATAAACTCAAAAAAATGTCAAATGACTTAGCTTATTATAGGAGAGAAATAAAATAAGCTATTGTGTTTATAGCACATTGTTGTAGAACTGTGGTAAAATTTATGGAACTTTTTTCATCAAAGATAATCATTTAAATATTAATATATTGATTTAAGATCATCTTTGCTGCCTTCCCCTTAGAACATCCTTTGACCAGTTAATTTATTATTTTGTTAATAATGTGTCTCTCTTAAGTGCAAGTAATTATTAGTCTAGCAAAAGAGTTAGAGTAGTGAACAAAATATTTTCCTGCACTGGTGAAGCTTATATTCTAATGGGAGTCACAGGAAATAAACAGTAAATAAGGAAATTACAAAATATAGTATGATTACTCCTATCTGACATTATTTAAAAAATTAACTCAAAATGGATCAAAGAACTAAAATGTGAGAGTTAAAACTATACGACTCAGTAGAAAACATAGGAATAAATTTTTACAACCTCAGAGTGGGCAAAGGTTTCTCATATATGATATGAAATGATCAAGCAACAAAAGAATAGTAGATAAATTGGATTTCATCAAAGTTAAAAATTTTCATGTATCAAAGGATTCAATCAAGAAAGTGAAAAGACAACGTGAAGAACTGAAGAAATATTTTTAAATCTTATATCTGGTAAGAGACTAGTACATAGAATATATAAAAATTCTTACAACTTAACCATAAAAAGATGAACATCCTAGTTAAAAAATGGGTAAAAGACCTACATAAACATTTCCCCAACAATTATATACACATTGCCAACAACTGTATGAAAAGATACTTGACATCATTCGTCATCAGGGAAATGGAAATAAAAATCTCAATGAGACACCACTTCACACTCACTAAAATGGTTATAAAAGGAAAAAAATACAAAATAAGTTTTGGCAAGGATGTGAAGAAATTGATATTTTTGTGTATTGTTGGTGGAGATCTAAAATTGTTCAGCCATTGTGGAAAACAGTTTGACACTTCCTCAAAAAGTTAAACATAGGATTACCATATGGTTCAGCAACCCATGTCCAGGTGTACACCCAAAAGAATAGTAAACAGGTGTTGAAACAAAACAGTACAGAGTTTTGTTCATAGTAGTTCTACACATGGTAGCTAAAAGGTGGAAATAACAGAAATGTTCATCAGTGAATACCTGGATAAAGAAAATGTGGTATATCGGTACAACGGAATATTGTTCGGTTGTACAATATTTCATTTCAAAATGAAATGAAGTACTCATACGTGCTACAATGTCGATGAACTGTGAAGACATTAGGTTAAAGAAATAAAACCCCACAGATCACATATGGTATGATTCAATTTCTATAAAATAGCGAGAGTCGGCTGCAGGATAGGTGCTAGAATTTGATGATGGATTATATACATGCTATATTAGAGAAAGAGGAGTGAAGAAAGACTCCAAAATTTTTGGTCTGAATAACTGGATAAATGGAGCTGCCATTTGCTGAGATGAAAAGGGCTATAAAAGGAAGAGGTTTGGGGGAAAATGAATTTGGTTTAGGAGATAAATTCGAAAGACCTATTTGATGCCCGAGGGCAGAAGATAAGTAGGTAGTTGGATATACTCGTCTGGTATTCAGGGGAGTGGTCTGGGCTCATAAGCAAGAAGACTGCATTTAAAACTATGACTTGAATAAGATGACGGGAGCATGGTTAGATGTGAGAAGAATGACAGACTAAGAGCTGGGACATTTCACTTTTAGAGGTTGGAGAGAGGAGGGACTGCAAAGGAGAGTGAGAAGAAGCAAGCTAGTAGCTAGGCTTTTAACCCATTCTGCTGGGTCTCTCCTTTCTTGTCAGGCAAGTAGTAAATCTAAATCATCAGACCCCACATCTTCCTACTCCCTAGGTTACATTTTTCACTGATGCTATAACTTGATTCTGGTAGAACCTCTAACTCAATATACTGTGTTGCTAATTATGTGTCAACCCCTCTGTCCAATTCAGTTCTCATTCCTGCTTTCTGTATGCGTTCCGTAGGGAACAGCACCACTGTGTCCACTTGGTCACTTCCGGAACATTTCAAGGCCTTTCCAAATGCAGCCACATCCTGATTTACAATCTTGTGTTCATTGTCCTTGTAGACACCCTCCTCCAAACACCACACTCCCCTGCTTGTTGTCCCTCGACTATCACTCTATCTTTCTCCCTAATCTCATCCAAATCTTAACCACCTTTCCAGGCCCATTTCACATGTGAAATCAAGCCCGGAGAACATAGCTTTTCTTAATCCCCCAGCCCACATGAACTATTTCATGCCCTTGGGAAGGTTTTGCATTTTATTTCTTCCAACCCAGTGAGGTTTGGTGAGTATTGTCAGTTGAGAAGCTAGGCCTCCTACAAGTAATGGCATCTGGGGTTTCTTGTGGGGGAGCTATTAATAGTTCATGTTCTTCTCCTGGACGATTTGGATGGTACCAAGGGCACTCCTGATGCAGAGATGGTCACGTGTCCAGGTTTGCTTAAACAGCTCTGCTACATGCTCCAGGGATGGGCAGGTGATACAAAGGAGCCAGGTGAGTCACTTTCTATCCTTGACCCTGCTTTCCTTTTTTTTTTTTTTTTTAATGCTTATTTATTTTTGAGACAGAGAGAAACAGAGCACAAGCTGGGGAGGGGCAGAGAGACAGGGAGACACAGAACCTGAACCAGGCTCCAGGATCTGAGCTGTCAGCACAGAGCCCACCGCGGGGCTCAAACCCACAGACTGCGAGATCATGACCTGAGCTGAAGGCAGATGCTTAACTGACTGAGCCACCCAGACGCCCTGACCCTGCTTTCCTTTTTAAATAGCCCTTATCATAAATAATTTTACATATTTATTTTTGTATTTGTATAATTATATTTTCTCCACTAGAATATGAACTCCGTGAGGCAAATGGAGTCTGTTTTGTTTATTACCGTAGCCTCTAAGTCTGTAACACCACCTAATACTTACTCTCTGCTTAATATTTGTTAAATGACTGAATGAATTAATGACACCATCCCAGTTGTATTGTGAAGAGCCTGAAATTAAGGCCTCCATTAACAGCAACCTAGGGCTGCACGTAGCTCCAGTTCCAGGAAAAGCCTCAGATTGTTCAAGACTAAAGCCATCCTCAGACCACCCTCAGATCAGCTAATCAAAAAACATTCCTATGGTCTGAGTCAAGGCTGGGAACTGCAAACAGTTATTTTATACAAAGTAGCCAATTTCTCACTGCTTGCCTGAACCCCATGTGGGCCCTTTAAACTCACCTCATAATTGGTCATTTTCAAAGATTTTCAAAAGTCATGATTGGGTCCCACCAAAAGTAATGAACACCTCACAGATACTGAATGGTCAAAGCTGTTACCATGGGCGCTGTACTATTGTCATTGGTGCTTATGTGATGATGCTACATGTACTGTAACACCCCCATCCCTTACTCCTTAAAAACCCTATTCCCTATTGTTCTTCGCTTCATCTTGCTGCCACTACACTGGTAGGCGGGGGAGTCCCTGCTCGAGCTTGTAATAAAGACCCTTTTGTACTTGCATCGGTGTCGGCTCCTTGGGGGTCTCAGGGGACTTGCGAATCGGGCACAACAATTGCAAGAGCTATCAGGAAAAAGACTTGCTTATCCCCCGGGTTGACAGTCTGGGAGACTGGAAATATGGAACTGGTAGTGGTTATTTAACCACCACACAGGGAAGCCTGCCTGAGAATGAAGCCAATCCCTGTTCAACATATAACCAAATGACAGATTTCTGTCAATGTGATTTGAATGCCTAGACCCAGCTGGGTGTGGACTTCCTAATACTTTTGGAATTTGCAGCTTGTGAAGCAATGTATTCTTCCCTTCCCTATATTTTTTTTCTTAAGCCAGTTTTAATCATTTGCGGTAGCCCTGATACATGGCTTTTATTATACTCTAATTTTTACAGTGTATTATAGAATTGGAAATTTTTTATCTCCTCTGTTAGACTGTAAGTTATCTGAGGGTGAAGACCTTGCCTTATACTCATCTTCACATTTCATATAGCACTGACCTCTTGGTTTCCTGGTAAATACTTTATAAACACTTGTTGAATCAAAATAAAATTAACTGTTTTTATTTGAAAGTCAGAATTATCTTTTCTTACATCGTGTTTTGAAGAAAGGTATTGATATTCCTGAAGAAAATGTTTACAGAATGCCCATAGTTTTAGTATGCTCCAAAGGATAAACTTCAATAACTTAAAAAATATTTTTACTAACATTTTATACTATATTCTATAATAATATATTAATCATATTAGAATCTTGGATGAGCCTAATAAAGTTTGATACAACTTGGCTCCTTATCAAAAGCCTGGGAAGAATTATTGAAATATCTCTGTTGGAATTTATAACTCAATCTGAGTGCTTCTTTGGTGTGCTTTGATTTAAAAAAAATAGAGGAGTTTATTTGTTTGAAAAAAAAAAGCTTCATTTAACAAGAGGTATGATGTGTTTTTGGATTTGTAGATCTGCGTAACCCTAATGGTTTGCTATCAATATTCTATGAAATTCAGTCCAAATGAAAGTTTATAGCTGTGCCCAAGCTCATTAATTCCCTCTCTCTTGCTGGTGACCACCCTTACCTACAGGTCTGCTGGCCCGAGTTAGAAACCAAATGATCTCCCTGGGCAAGGAATCAGCAGTTTTGATCTCCAAAGTTCAGGATTTTATATTAATTGAAAGATATAAGGTAGTTTGTTGTGGTTCATTAGTATTTCAAGGAGAAGTAAACAAAGACCATCTATTTTCCTCTAACACACCCACATGCCAGTGCTTTGCCTCCTCCTCTGCCTCCTTGTCATTTGAACATTAATGCACATGTTCCTGAAATTGCCTTCTAGCCAAGAAGTCAGAAAAATGTTTGACCCAGGAGATTAGAAATCCCTGGGTGCAGAGCACAGAACCGATATGTGGACGATGTCCTTGCGTAGGGAGAAGCTTGTGGAGTGAGACCACGCCTTTTTTTGTGTCACATGCACTGACTCAAAGCAGAGGCTCCCAATGACCTATTATATTTAATCAATGGAGAGATAGAGTTCAGCTACTGTCTTTGAAGGAGAATGACATGCTATAAAACTCAACTTATTCTTTGAAGCTTTCTAAGGGGATTTGGTACTATTCACTGATTAACAATAATTAGAGTCAAGATTTTTTGCATAACATTTCATGGATACATTTAATGATGCCTGTCAAGATTATCATGATTGTTATTACTTTTAGTTCAGTGCTCAGTAGAGTCAGAAAACAGTTGCTCAGCACCTTTCTTATAATTTCAATGTATTAATGTAGAAGCCTCTCGGACTTCTCTTCCCTCTAGCTTAAGTGTCTTTAACACCTCAGAAAACCCCCAGCATTCAGTTACCCCCTTTTTTCCGAATTACCTTTCTTTGGATAATCTCCAGTTCCTCCAAGTGCTTCTTTCAAGGGTGTAAAACTCCATTACTTCAGGCTTCCTTGGACAATAACAATTCTGTCCCTGCCCTTTGGTTGAAAGAGTAGCACAGCTAACATGATGGTAAGGTGAGGGCCCGGGGACCCAAGAGTTGTTTCCTCCCCGTATTCAGTTGCCAGTTTAAATACTATCAGGGTTTCCAAATTTATTATACTGCGGTCTCACGTTGACTGAGGAAATTCTTATATCTTACAATATGAGAGAGGTGATTTTCCAGTTCTTGCAAACACATCTGCAGGCCAGTGCCCCAGCATCAGGTACCACAGTTCATGCTGGTTTAAATGGATGAAGCTGGTCAAGTACCAAGCACCTGCTCTAAGTATTCCGTATGGTTTTCCTCCCAGAAGGAATGACCAGTCTGAAGCAGCTGTGGGTAATTTTATTTGCCAAAACAAGCTGGAAGCAGAAAGGAAAAAATAACATGATTAAAATCCTAAATAGAACTCAGTACAACCTCATTAATAAGCTACAAAGCATTTAAATAGCCAGGGTGCCTATGTGCTTGCCAGTATTACCACATCATCAAGAAAGTGAAAAATGGACGTACATGTTATTCATTAAATCCTCAAAGGTAGGAAACTTGTGGGCTGATTAATTCAAGTAGGTAAATGAAGCCAAGAAATATGGATCACTTGATGGAAAATAACCAAATGGGTCCATTTCTAGCTCACCTGTCTGGCTGGTGTATGATATCCTCGTCGAAAACTCAGAGCAAAATCGTGGGAGTTACCAAGTCAAGGAACATTTCTTGAATGGCCACTCACTGTAGTGTTTCAGGCACATTGCTGGTAGTATCCACTCAAATCTAGAGTGCTAGAATCTAGTAAGGAAAATGTGCAATAGAAAATTAGAACAATCCAGCAATCACTAAGCCAGAAACAACGTGTGGTAAATAAATAAAATCTCCCAGTCCTGTATGTATGTCCCTGTAACATGACTTGGCTGGTCCCCTCAACCATTGAACTTCCTTTCTTCACCCACTGAATCTGGACTTGCCCTTGTAACTTGCTACACCCAAAGGAAAGTTAGCAAACATAACTCAAGCAGAGGCTTGAAAAGTCTTTGTACATCCGGGCCTGTGATGCTTGTTTCCTGTGTCCCTTGACTGAACAAAGGGATGTCCAGATAGCTTGTTGACTATTATTTCTGGGTGTGTCTGTAAGGGTGTTTCCAGAAGAGATTAGCATTTGAATTGGTGAAAGACAAAGCCCTTCTCAATGTGGATGGGGGTCATCTAAACCCTGAACTGAACCATAAAAAGGAGGAAGGGCAAATTCACTCCCTCTCTCTCCTACAGCAGAGACAGCCATCATCTCCTGTTCCTGGTTTTCAGGCCTTCTGGTGCAGACGGAAATACACTACTAGCTTTCCCGGTTCTCCATTTTGGGGCTCCTCTACCTCCACAAATACACAAGTCAATTCCTATAATAACAATCCTCTTATATGTATATCCCTATATATCCTATTGATTCTGTGTCTCTGGAGAATCCTGAAATAGGGCCTTGCTCTCTCTCCCTGCTGAGAAACCTGCGAGCTCCAAGTGAAGAAGCTTGGGCTATTCTAGGAGAGAGACCAGAGAGAGAGAGAAGCTCAAACATTCCATTCTCTCCATTCAAACATTATGCAGAGAGAGGCTCAAAACATTTTAGCCATCACGGCCACAGCCTCAGACATTTAAGTGAAGCCAAGCTAGACTCAACCCCTCTAGCCCAGAGCTGCCAAGCCTCCCACAAAACATGAGAAATAAGAAATTGTTTTAGTTTCAAGTCACCAAGTCACTAGCAAAGGCTAATTGATACACAATGAAATAATTATTTATGGAATTAAAATTCAACTGTAAATTGTGATATGTGGTGGTGGAATGATTAGAAAAATGACGCAAAGGTGAGGCTGGGATGGAAAAACCTCAGAACCAGTGAAATTTGGTGATTTTGTGCAGAGCAGTTTGCAAGGATTTTTTTCCACTTCATTTTCATCCCCAAACCATCTGCAAATCCTGGTCACTTTATATTTAGATTCCTGCAAACACCTTCTTATGCATCTTCCATAAGATTTGTGGTTTTGTCCATAATCCAAATAAGTATGCTTAGAGCCATTTGAGTTATATATAAATTCTTTGAGGAATGGAACTATACTTAGAATCAAGATTTTTTGATTGTTCAAACAAAGTGTTTTGGCTCGGAAGCTAAACAGATAATGTGGTGATTTTAAAGTGTCTCTACAAATTCTTCGACGACCACACCCCACTTCAAAAGGTGGACGCTAGTTTTCTAATCAAGTTAGTCTGCTTAATGGGTCTCTGCATGAAATGGCATTTGCCTCTTGTGAAATAGGCTGGAGGGACTTGCCTCTAATGAATACACGGTAGTGGAAGGGATGCCAACTGACTTCTAAGGCTAGGTCATTGGAAGGCTAGAGCTTCTCTCTGTCCTGAATCATTCAATCTGGAGGGCAAAAAAATTGTGGGGACAATCAAGTGCTCTCACGGAGAGGCCCACCTGGTGAGTGACTACATTTCCCACCATCGACCAGCACCGACTTATCAACTCATGTGAATGACCTACCTAGGAAAAGGATCCTCCAGCCCAAGTCCAAAATTACAGCCCCAGCCATTATCTTGACCCCTTCCTAGTGAAGGGCAGAAAGGCAGAACCATCCATCTCAGCCGCTCTAAACCCTCGTCCTGGGAAACTGTGAGATTTCAAATGTTTCTTGTCTTAAGTTACCAAGTTTTAAGGTAGTGTGCTTTACAGCAGTAGATAACTGTTACACATAAATAAGGAAAGGATGAGATTTCCATGGTCCTTTTAAAATAAAAATCATAAATCGATCAACTTTTAGTCCAACAGGTGAATTAAGGAAAATTAGTTCCAATCCCTTAAGTGTCAAGATGTGGACTTCCACACATTTTTAATATGTTACAATGATATAATGTGATCATCTAATCAGATCTTATTCAAATTGTGGCAAATGTTGGAATAATCTCTTTTATAGAAGGACATTGATCATCCATTACAGGTAGATACAATGAGATACAATGCCTCTTTAATGTCCTTTAATTTCAATAGTTACAAAGACTTTATTTTTTTAAATCAAAACAAAATTTTATTTTTCAACTTTATTAAGATATATTTAATATGTAAAAGTTGTACATATTTAATAGATATACATTAATGTGAGTATTTTGAATGTGGAAATCATGCATATACCCATGATACCCTCACCAAAAGTTATATAGTGAACATAGTCATCACCTCTAAATGATTTGAGTTCCCTTGTTGGTTTTGTTTTTTTTTCTCTTATGATAATAACACTTAGCATGAGAATCTAGGATAGGCAAATATATAAAGACAGAAAGTAGCTTATGGCACGACTGGGAGGTGATAGCTAAAAGGTATGGGTTTCCTCTAGAGATGATGAAAATATTCTGTGATTGATTATGGTGATGGTGGCACATCTGTGTGACAATACTGAAAAGCATACATTTTAAATGGGCGAACTGTATAGTATGTGAATTGGATCTAGATGAAACTGCTACAAAAAAGTTCAACTAACTGAACACTGACAACACACTTTCAGAATCTAATGTTGATGGTATAGATACAAAACAATCTGTGCTTGTGAATTTTCAAGTTTACATTACATTAGATTTGTGTTAGAGTGTACATATTCTCAACTTCAAGAATGAAGTTTCCCAAAGAAGGTTTTATTAGAATCACAAGAATAGAGTTGGGTTATGCAGACCGGGTTGTGGATTAGAGTTTTTGCCCACACCGATGCCGATCCATTCTTTGCATACAAGCTGAGAGAGACATCATAACACCACAAGGCAAGAACAAGCCAAATCACCAGCTAAGGGAAATCAAATTTTGAAAAGTTAAGGCTTTTCTACTTTTCAAAATGAAACAGACGGGACGTTATTCTTTTTTTAAAAATGTTTATTTATTTTTGAGAGAGAAGGAGAGAGAGGAAGCACGAGTTGGAAAGGGGCAGAAAGAGAGGGAGACAAAGAATCCAAAGCAGGCTTCAGGCTCTGCTCTCAGCACAGAGCCCCACATGGGGCTGGATTCCACCAACCATGAGCTCAACCAACGAAGCCACGCAGGTGCCCCAAGGGACACTATTGCTGAACTCTGGGGACAAAATCTCAGGATATAGATGTTCATGTGGTTATATAAAACATGCTCGAGCATCCATGCCAGTATGTTGGCCCCACCCATCACCAAACCAGCCCAACTCCAGGACACTTATTGGATGATTTCCCCATGTCTTTTTGTCTGTCTATTTTTTTTCTATAATCTATTAGTAAAGGCTTCTTATATGTTTACAGCGGTCTACAGTCTATACTCTGTCACTTCCACCATCTACAATTTATCACCAAGCATGATTCGTCATTCCTTAATAATGTATTAAAGGCTATTGAATTTTTCAATCCGCAAGTCTGTGGACTACTTTAACATGGAGAGAGTGCTTCTCTCAGTGACTATTGCCCAAGTATGAGAGGGTTAGGTACTACTTAAGGCCCTGCCAGATTGGAGATGCTTTAAATTAGTACGAGATTGGGAAAAGAGCTGGAGTTGGGGGGAAGGGCAAGCAGACTTGATTTTCGGAGACCCTTGGGAGAAGAAGGGAGGAAATACAGACCAGAACAGGACTGGCAGGTGGTGGAAGGGGGGGCACAGCAGGCAGCCACTATGGTGGTTTTTCTATTCCTTGCTACAGATTGTTGGTACTGATGGCAACCTCTTTCTGTCACTTCCTTCCCCAAATGATTTCCCTCACTTAGGCTACACTTGAGATTACTGGTCAGGGTGAGCTGGCAGTGATGATAATCCCCAGGAATGTTCTGAGGGCCAGGATGCCCAAGTGCCTGAGGAAGAAGGCATGATACAAAGCCAAAATCAGGAGTTTGAAGTCTGCAGTCAGATGCCCTGGGGAGCCTGGAAGTGCTCTAGCCTCCAGTTCCCAGATGGTAGAGCTGGGGCTTAAGAGACAGCCTGGGAGCAGATTTGTGTTCAAGTCATAAGTTCTACACCTTACTGGCTATGCGATCTTGGCCAAATCACTTCACTCTTCTGAAAGCAATTTATTTTAACTATAAAATGGGGATAATGGTAATATTCACTTCATATAGTTATTGTGAGAATAACAATATTTCTCACTAATAATAATAGTAAAAATATTGTCTGATACATAACAGCAAATAAATGATCGACATTTTTATTACTGTGTTTAGACATCACACTTGCAGATGGAAATGAGTCCTGGAAGTGAGGTGCTGAACCTTATTTTTTTCCATTCAGCCAACCAACAAATGTTGAAACTTTTTGATCATTGTAACATCCTGACTATACAGCCATCTGGAATATTCACAGGAAATATTTTGAAAGACTTGATAAAAGCTCATTGTAATATTTTTTTTCAAATGAAATGACAGCTGTGGATGGATAAGAAGCCCTTTCCTATCACATTTTGGACAGTTCTAAAGTATTTAACATTTTCAAAGAAGAACAGGTTCTGGAGATCACTTTAGATGCTTTTTAATTTATTGAACAATGCCACTTTGGTTAGAAATTAATTCTCAGCATTTCACATTTCATAGAAGGAAGGTAAGTATCTTTTGAACTTTTCTCCCATATACCCACAGGATCCGGGATTTCTTGATGGTGATTAAAAGAGAGAATAATCTTATTGACATAGAACATCTCATGTGCCAAAATAAGTGGCATCATGGTTAATCGTCTCTAATTAACAGCTGGTCATGAATAGTTCTATGCTTTTCATCGAGTAACTTACTTTCTGGTATGTGGTATTTAAATTTGTATTTTATATACTGGCAAGTGTTCCTGGTTTTAATTTATGTCACGGATACAAAGTTAAAAATTTTTTTAAGGGAGTTATTTTAAAGAAATATAGGACAGGTAGTATATGGATATGGTGTGACAGAACCCAGCCATATATTTGCATCCCTAGTTCACAGCGTCTATTTTACCATGTGCTTAATAAACACTTGGTGAGTGAATAGATGAGTGGGATTCTGCCTTGCTCCCAGGGCGTCCCCGCCATATTCCCCAGTTCTAAGAAATGTGCTTTCTCTGAATCTGCTGTTTTGAGTGTGAGCTTTTACCTCTTGGTTGGATCTGCTTATACATCTTTCTTTCTTTTTTCTTTACTATTTTTAAGCATTTTTGAGCAATTTGAGATCTAGAGCAGCTCTATATTGCTCTTTGTCTTTCCTCTTTACCCTTTTCTTTTCCCACCCATTGAAAGCTCTCCCATATTCAGTTTCCAGAACGTTTGTTGCTATATACTTTAGGTATTGTCCGGGACATGACACGGTGTCTGAGATTTAAGTCCTAAATGCATGCTTAAGGTTGATCACAGAGTTAGCTTAGTGCCTCTGTGCATTCCAACCTGGTGAAACCGGAAGTGCTGCTTGCATATACGGGTTGAATTCTCAGTCCTCATCTTTCTTCATCTTCTTATTATTTGCCACACCTTTCTTAAAACACTCCCCTCCCCCCTTTTCCTCCAGGAAACCATTCATTCCTGGTTTTCCTCCTACCATACTTGCTACTCCTTCTCAGGATCGCTTGTCAGTTCTCCTCTTCTCTTCAGACTGTTGATGTAAGTGTGCTAGGGCTCACTATTTGGATTTACTATTTAAACTCGCTTGACAAGCTTATCAACTCTTTCAGTGGTTAAGGCCAAAAATGTTGGAGGCACTCTTGAGTCCTTTCTTTCTCTCATATTACATAGCTAATCCTTGTGCAAACGTTATTGGCCCTATCTCTAAAATGTATCCAGATTTCAATCACTTCTGTCCACACTTCTACAATCCTGCAAACAACAATTATATTATAATTAAATTATTGAATTAACCTTTTGAATTACATTTCTACTTATACTCCTTTTTCTCCATACTTTATTCTCAAAAGCCATTTAAAAAATCAGTAATATCAATCATGTCCCTTTTCTTTCCATCATATATGTAATGTCTGTTTTAATTGTTCTCCAGTTCCCTGATTCTATTTGTTACTAGCATCATTATTGATTTGAGGTCTAAGGCAGCTTTGTGGTGTTCCTGATATGTATATCTATTATAATTGATATGCAATAATCTGTACATATTTAAAGTGCCCAATTTGTAACTTCTGACATATATGCGCACCCATGACACAGTCACTACAATCAAGATAATGAAGACATTCACTACCCCTAAAATTTCTTTCTGCTCTCCCTTGTCTTCCATCCTTTCTGGCCTTTCTTCCTCCACCCTCATTTTCCTGGCATCCACTGATCTGCTTTCTGTGACTATAGGTTGGTTGAGTTTTCTAGAATTTTATATATGGAGTAATACAGTATGTATTCTATTTTTGTCCCAGTTCTTTTACCCAATATAATTGGGATTCATTCATGTTGTTCTGCATATCAACTGCCTATTCCTTTGTGTTGCTGAGTACCAACCCATTAGATGAATGTACAATGGTTTGTTTTACCATTATCAACGGTTGGGCATTTGAGTTGTTTCCAATCTTTGGTACTGATTAATAGAGCTACTATGAACATACTAGTGCAAGTCATCATATGGACAAAATCTTCCATTTCCTTGCGGTAAATACCCAGGAGTGGGATGGGCAGATCATACAGTAGATGGCTATTTTACTTTTGAAAAACCTCCAACCTATTTTCCAAAGTGTTTTATCAGTTTACCTAACCACCAGCTGGATATGAGAGTTCCAGTTCCTCCACATTCTCACTAACACTTGGTGTGGTCAGTCAATTAATTTTAGTCAATTTAATATGTATGTGGTAGCAGATTGGTGTGATTTCAGTTTGCATTTTATTAATGATGAATAATGTTGAATATCTTTTCATGTGCTTATTTATCACCCCTATATCTTCTTTGCTGAGTGTTCTTAAAATCTTTTGCCCATTTTCTTATTGAGTCCTTTTCTTATTATTGAGTTTTGAGGGTTTTTAAAAAACGACTTTGAATATATATATATATATAATCAAATATATCATTTGCAAATATTATCTCCAAGTTTGTGGCTTGTATTTTCATTATTTTAACACTATGTTTTGAAAAGGAGAAGTAATAAATTTTGGTGAAATTCAATATATCTATTTCTCTTTAAAGAATCCTATTTTAGGGGTGTATCTAAGAAGTCTTTGCCTAAGTCAAAATCACAAACATATTTTCCTTTTTTTTTTTTCAGAAATTTTATAGCCTTAAGGCTTACATTTAGGTTCTATGATCCATTTTGAATTAACTTTTATACATGCCATGAAGTACAGATTGAAGTTCCTTTTTTAGGCATATGAATATCAATTATTCCAGTTCCATTTGTTGAAAACACAATTATCTTTCCAATAAATTGCTTTCTTGTCTTTGTAAGAAATCAGTTGTCTGTGTATGTGTGGATCTATTTATAGAATCTCTATAAATCTCCACACTGTCTTATTTATGCATCATATTCTAATGAACAGACTATATTGTCTCCCCATTTCTTTTGTTTATCATCTATCTTCCCCAACCCCTGGGAAGTAAGCTCGGCTTTTTCCCAGAATATTGCTCACTTGGCACATTTTGTTAAATAAATGAGTGGACAGAGAACTCAAGTGAAGAGATGATTAGCTTTTCTCAAATTGAGGTGACAGCAGAACTTCTAGGGCTATCTGGGTTTTGAAAATATGAGACTATAGAGAGGTCAGATAAGAGACAGACATCTGGGAGAGATTTGGACAGAGGAGAAATTTCTTGAGGTCTTTTCATTGTTTCAGATGACTTAAAGACAACAGCAAGGCGATTCAGATTCTGGGTGTTGATTCTTGGGGAAAGCCCCACTGGCCTCTGCCTGGCATAAAGAGTGGTGGAGGCAGGATTTCCCCCTTTAAGTTGTCTGGTTTATGAGACGATGCAACTCTGCTACTTGTCCAGGTTTCACGCTCACTCTACTAGCTTGACATCTGACGGAGGCATGATCTTTTTCTTTTTTTTCACTCAGCCTTGATCTTCCAATTGGCCTTTGACTGCTGACTTCTGTACTTTACTTGGTTCCAGCCTGTCTGCTTGGCTGACCCTGTGCTTAATTCCTGACCTCCACATGACTCTTAGGGATGGAAGCTTGAACCCTAGATTGACTGCTGTCCACAGTTCAGTCAGAAGATGGAAGCCTTTAGAATAAATGGATCCTCAATGGGAGGAGAATATATATTAATATAAAATAGGTCTCTGGGTCAAACCTTCTGAAATGCTCAAAGTAGAGGAAAGGAAGAAGGGAATAAAAAGAGAGTAAAAAACACCGAAAAGGTGGAAGAGCATAAAAGAGGGTTTTAAAAAGCGAGAAAATATTTTCATGAAAAAAAGATAAGTCAGCTGAATGAAATATCATAGAGAATAAAGAATGAGTCAAGTCCACTGGGTTGTAAAAACAGTAAGCCATTGGTGACCTTTAACTGCACCCTGAAATTTACCTGCTAGATAATTTTGGTCCTGGTTTGAATGCGCTTCTTCGCCATTTAGAAATGAACATATGTTTCTGTGTATATAAATGTAAGTGCTTCAAAGAGATAATTTGGCTTCATCCTTCCTGGAGGTAGGGGATGGTGTATGTGTGCACATGTGGAGTGTGTATATAGGTATGTTGGTGGTTGTAGGAAGCAGAAGCAATTAGGATTTACTTTTTTTTTTTTCTTTCTCTTCTTTTTCCCTCTTCCCTCTTATAACAAATCCAAGTGGTATAGAAGTATGAAGCCATGGTTTGGTTTGAGCCATTTGTTCTGGGTCACACAGTATTTTCAAGTTTGCTGTGAGGGAATAAAAAAAAACCTAGCTTTTTGTTCACCCATATCAAACTGTAATTTGCTGCTCTTAAGGGCTAGCAGCATTTGGAGAGCTGTGTTCTACTTTCATTCAAAGATCTTAACCCAGTCAGATGGTTTACATGATGGAATGGTCTCACACGGTTCTTTCCAAAGTTTAAATCTGGGTTTAAGAAGCTGTTGTTGGCAGCAAGATTCGATTAAGCATATTAGAAGGACAAAGATAGTTTTGTGTTTCCACAACAGCCAGGGTTTAAAGAAAGTTATTTCAGAAATTTATATACATGTAAAGCCTATATATATAATATATATTGTAGTGTCTTGACCAACATTGTAGTGTCCCAACTTATAGGGTTGCTTTGGAGTATTCAACACACGCATAGGCATACACACTCACACACATTTCAGTTATGGAGTAGGAGAAAAAGTGCTAGTTTTGGGGGCCTGTTTGATTGCATACCACAATTCAAGGTAAGCAGGTGGCCTCGTGCAATATAAAAGGCTTGCTAAACAAAGAATTTTATTTCCTGGCTAGTGCCTGCAGGGGAGAAATTTTGAAAGGAAAGCAGAAACCTGACAGCCAAAGAGAGTCCAGAATTTTGAAGCGAAGTGTTTTTATTGATTTTTAAAAAGTATGCAAATTAATTACAATTTATAAACAAACCTAAGCTTTTGAACGTGATAGATTATTTTAAAAAATAATAACAGGTTAAAAAAAAAAACCCAAACAGTTCACAGACCCTATGGGAAATCCTAGCACTGGCTCGATAGAAGGGTGTTACTCCATTTTATCATAGATGACAGATTTTGTAAGAAGCCAAATAAAGGCACAATTTGAAAGAAAGAGCAGTATATTGCTTAGTTACCTATTCTTTTGCATAAGCTATTAATGGACAGATCACACAGGAAGAAGAAATCCTTGGGGGTTTCCGCCATAGCAAATTCTACTACATTTTGAGCTACAAATTCTAGCTTCACAGTATTTCTAATAGGAAAGACCATCTACCTCAAGCTAAACAAAATCTTCATTTTAGTAGACACACTGAATAAACATCGTGTGCTCCTTGCATTTTTGAAATTAATAGTTACCTGGAGCCACCAATGCCCACATTTGCTTTCTTATTTTCATAGATGATTTCAGTAAGCAGAAGCCCTTGTTAATCCTACATTCACATAGCTAGAAGGTCAAAGTTGGTCAGTGAGCCAAGAAATACCATATCAGGGTTTCTTTCCTCTTCAATTGAGAAAGGTATAAATTGTGGAATTAGTGTATTGATTGAAGGCTACAACTTCAAGCAATCAGTTTTTCTGGCTTGACAAGATTATTTTATCCTACTTTTCTTTTATTATTATGTGTAGTATTTGAGTCATCCTTCAGGCAGATGAAGTGACAGCTTGATTTAACTCAATAAAATCCACCAGTTAGGTAACCTACTGAGCCGAACAAAAGATGAAAACAACCGCAAGGGGCAGGTGCACTGTTAGTTTAAGCGAGCAGAGGAGGCTGAAGAAGAAGAAAATATTAACAGAAATTATGCTCTAATCAATGCATTTCTATGGAAACTTGAGGGAAATTTATAAAACCTTCTTGCTGGGCAATTGAGCAGATAATGCCTTTACTTTAAAAACAAAACAAAATAAACACATCTTTAAAACGAGACTACTTGCATGAAAAACAATGTCTCTGCAATGGCTGTGCTTTTGTTTAATTGCAGCAAGTCAAATAATCTTTAATTTCTTGGTATATTTGAGATGAAAACGGTGCCTGATGGATTTGCGGTAGTTTGGAAATTAAAATGATAATTTGTGTCTCTTTCATTGAACCTTTGCTTTCTCACATTGTATCCAATTGACATCTTTAAGGATTTCTTAAAATCTGAGTGCTTGAACATTTACAAATAATATCAAATTGAATTTTCCTAAGACATCTAAATATACAAGTCATGGTGGGTATTTTGTTTGCAGAACTAGAAGGAGAGTCTTTTCATTTTAAATGTTGACTTAATGGAACTGAAGTCTTTATTTAAGGCTCTTCAGACCTAAGGATGCTCATTGTTCTTTGATTACATATAAAGCTTTCATTAATGACAGTGAGAATGTCTCCATGGGCAACTGGGAACTACTCGTGTGAGCTGAAGTTTGCTTTTAAATTAGCTGTTTCATTAGTATCACATTTTAGGGTTTTAGAGACTGCATTGTTTAGTGTATTGACTTGAATAATACTGGGTTAGAAACCCTGGCGGAGTATAGGTGAGGTTTTTGGTGTGGTTGTGCGGTGGAAGTTGGGGAGTGATTTCATTATTATAAGGAAAATTGGGAATTCCTTTCATGGTAGCACTCTGAGGTTTTATATGAATCTAACCTGGTCTTTACAGAAAGAAATCATTTCTTAATGTAGCCCAGACACATGAGCACCAACTCTTTAAATATCTTCCAGAATTTTACTCAATAAGCAGTATCAGTATTAAATAACTTTCAGAATTCCTTCTTGTAACGTGTATATAAAACTCGCACAGAATGGCAAATAGATTTTTCCTTGCATACTAATTTTGACCACTTGGCAGTGTTTTCCTGACATTATGAGATGTCGATGGTTCTGAGGTTCTATCCAGGCTCTGCAGGAACCAATACAATGAAGCATTAGTGACAATTGTCTTAAAGGCAGAATGGGGAAGTCAGGGCACCTGGGGTAATATTTTTAAACTACTTTTTCCCCCCAAGAAGTATAAGTCCTATTTATTTGTTAAATTAATTATTTTCTTTAACTCTTATCTTTGCTCTTCGCTGACTCTCCTTTTCCACACATGTTTCTCTCACCAGATCTTTCCACAGTTAAGGGATTTTCTGATGGCTAAGGGCAGTGGTGTTGAGACAGTGCGGTTGCTTGGGTTGCCGGGGGTCTGCACTCACTCCACAGACACCACGATGGTACTGGCAAGTTTAAACCATTGGGAGGGAAACAGGTGGGCGGTACAATGGGACAGGTGCCCGTTTACTGGAGGCGCCAAGGTTGCGAAGATTGATTTTTTTCAAATACTTTCATTTCCTTTATGACCCAAGGAATTGGAAGCACCTTGGAAAGCTGTGCTTCATATAAAGGAAATTAAAATCACATGCCTAAGGATGTAAGCCTTTTCTACCATTAAGTTTAGGAGAGAGGGAGAAAGAAAGGAAAGGAAATATGTTGTTTAGAATTCATACGGGATTGTCCTCTTAGAGCCAGTGCAGTCACTTTACCTGAGATATAATTTAGAAGGTACTAGTATGTGTCTAAAACATAATTCAGCTCCTAGTGGTGTAAGATGTTGAAAGTAATTAAGGTTAATGTTATTTTAATAAACTACATTTAGAGAATGAATAACTTGTCAGGGAATTCATGTCTAACGTTGACTTTTTAATCCAGGTTCCCCCACACGTCCTCCATTTTGTTTGTGGTCATTGTGGGAATGAAGCAATTATAGTACTCCCAGTTTAACTGCAAACTTTGTACAGATGTTTTCTTTAGTTTTGTTTTATTTTGTATTGAAGTATACTTCACATGTTCAATTTGATGAGTTTTGACAATTATGTATACCCATGCTACCATGATCCAAACAAGATATAAAATGTATGTCATTTTGGAAAGTTCTTTCCATGTTCTTTTAAAATCAATTCCAGCTCCTCCCTGACCATGTTTATAGGCGGTCAATGTTTTGATTTCTAATATCACACACCACATACACATACACACACACATACACACACACACAGAAGCACATATTTATTTTTGTTTGCTTATTTTTGGACTTTTGAAAATATTTATTTATTTTGAGGGAGAGAGAGAGAGAGAGAGAGAGCAGGGGAGAAGTGGAGAGAAAAGGAGAGAGAAAATCCCAGGTAGGCTCCATGCTGTCTATGTGGAGCCCGACGTGGGGCTTGATCCCACAAACCTTGAGATCATGACCTGAGCTGAAGTTGGATGCTTAACTGACTGAGCCACCCAGGCACCCCTGTGTTGGTCCTTCTTATTTCTGAGTAATTTTTCATCATATAAAAACACCACAATTTATCCATTCTATTGTAGGACATTTGGGATGTTTCATTTCTGTTTACTGTGAAGAAGGCAAGTAAGTACCAGCCTTTTGTAAACATCTGTTTTCGTTTATCTTGGTAATACCTGAAGTAGAATTGGTGGGTCCTAGGTGAGATGTACATTTTGTACATCCTCTCTACCCCAATTCTGCTTGTGCTCTGTCTCTCAAAAAAAAAAAAAAAAAAGAATAAAAGTTAAAAAAAATAGAATTGCTATACATATTCAGGTGCAGGTTTTTGTGTGAGTGTAAATTTTCATTTTTTACATGCTGATGTTCTATCCTCCTCTGAACTTGCCAAATTTAGTTATTTAGTTCTATGAATTTATTTTTTATTCCTTAGGGTTTCTACATAGACCATTATGTTATCAACCAGTAGGAGTGGTCTTATTTCTTCTTTTTTAAACTGCATTCATTTAACTTTATTTTATTTTCTTACTGCACAATCTAGAGGTTCCAATAAAATGCTGAATATGAATGATGAGACTTGACATTCTGTCCATATGACTGATTTTAAGGTGAAATCATTTATTATTTATCACCAAGGATGATGCTAGCTATGTGTGGTTTGTTTTGTTTTTATTTTATTTTTGTTTTTAAGTTTCCTTTATGAGCTTAGGGAAGTTAATTTTATTCTTTGCTGAGGGTTTTTTTTTAAATCATGAGTCGACGTTAAATTTTGTCAAATTATTCTCTGTACCAGTTGATATAATCACATAGTTTTTCTTCTTTACTCTGTTAATATGATAAATTACAAAAATTGACTTTCAATATTGAACTAACCTTGCATTACTGAGATAAACCCCATTGATTGTGATGTAGTTTATAAAAATTTATTGCTGGATTTGACCTGTTAGTGTTTTGTTGATAACTTGTTTTTAAATATTCATAAAGAGTGTTGGCCAGTAGTTGGGCTTCTTCTTATATTCTAGTCTGTTTTGTGACTAATGCTAGCTACACATAATGAGTAGGGATGTGATCAATCATCTTCTGTTTTCCTAAAGAAATTGTTTAGAGTTGGTATCATTTCCACTTTAACTGTTTGATAGAATTCAAAAGTGAACACATGTGCTTTGAAGACAATTCTCTAACATATTTCTTACTTCTTGAAGCATAAATAGTCATTTATGGGTTTTTTTGTTTTGTTTTGTTTTGTTTTGTTTTGGTCTGATAATTCCAATACTGGTGCCATCTTAAGTTTGGCATCTATTGATTATGTGAAATGCGAGAGGTTAAATTTTTTCAATACTTATATGTCAGGTCATTTTGGATTCCAGCTACACATGTTGATATTATGCTCTGTGACTCTAGGTCTTGTTTAGTCCTGTGGAGAATATGATTGGTTTTTGTTGGTTTCAGCCAACCCAGATCCACGTACGCTCAGCTTTGTAGTGAGCCCAGTGGTTCAGGCACATCTTATGGGATCCCTTTCTAGAACTCACAGCTTTCTGTAATTTCCCCAACACTTTTCTTTTCTCCTCAGCTGGAAATTGTGGGTTTTAGTTTCCTTGCTTTGCTGTGATGTTGGTGTGACAATGTTTGCTTCTAGGAGTAAGCAGTAAGGAGAGGAGAAAAGACCAGAGAAAAGGAGAAAGAGAGAGGAAAGCAGAAGAGGGAGAGAGAGAGGGTAGTGGGGGAAGGGGAAAGAAGTGCAACAGCTATTCGTTCCCCCCATACTCTTAAAAAAGCAGCTTCTCTGGTCAGTGAGGAAGGTTCCCAACCTTAGAGTATTGGGCACCCATCCATCTCCTGCTGCCAGCACTCCAATTATAGCTTCTGACAAGGCAAGAGAGAACTGCAAAAAACAAACAGAAGCCCCACAAGATTTCCCACACTGTCCATGACCCATAGAGGCCTCTTTTCCTCCTGCATGGACCAGCAATAGGAAGTTTCTCTTGGAACATTTTCTTTCCATGCTTAGAGGTGTTAAGGTGATTTTGAGTCCAGGCCAGGAGATACTGTGGAAAAGTATTAAACTTACTACCAGTTCAGTGGCATTCTGGTTCTGGTTTTCTTCCCTTAACCTTCAGCTGCCATTTACTTTTTAGAGTCCTCAGATAGCTGCTTCATGTTCTGTGTGTTCTATCTACTATGTTTTGTTACCGTCGGTAGGAAGAAATGTTGCAAGGTGCTTACTCCACCTTGAGTGTAACTGGAAATTGTTAAAGGTATTCACAGAAGTGGGACACTTGGTTGGTTCAGTTGGTTGAGGAACTGACTCTTTTTATAAATGTTTATTTATTTTTGAGAGATAGAGAGCACAAACAGGCGAAGGGCTGAGAAGAGGGGACAGAGGATCTGAAGTGGGATCTAGGTTGACAGCAGTGAGCCCAATGTGGAACTCAAATTCATGAACTGTGAGATCATGACCTGAACTGAAGTCAGATGTTCAATGGAGTGAGCCACTCAGGCACCTCAAGCATCCAACTCTTGATTTCAACTCAGGTCAGACCTTGGGACCGAGCCCCACATCTGGCTTTGCACTGATCATGGAGTCTGGTCAAGATTCTCTCTCTGCCTCTGCCCCCTTTTTCTGCTTGTGCTCTAAAATAAAAAAATTTTTTAAATTTTAAAAAGATGTTCACAGAAGTATGTGGAGTAATATAATCTTAAATCTGGGTTTTCCTTTAAAACACTTCAGTTTGAACAACACGAAGTGAGGGAGAAGCTGCAAGTGTACAGTGACACCCCCCCCCCCCCGCTTTATTTCCAGTAGGCAATTATTTATGGGTGAGAAGGGGATCTGGGAAATTAGACTTGGATATAGTACAACTGAAATTTGAGATTGGCCTATGTCTGACTTTATAAGAAAACTTCCAAATTTTACATGAGAGGTCTAGCTGTTCCATATCCCCATCAACATTTTATACTGTCACTTGCTTTGATTTTAACCAGCCTAGTGGGTGTGAAGTGCTATCTTCCTCTTTGAATTTGAATTTCATTGATGACTAATGATTCTGAACACTTTTTCATGTGTTTATTGGTCAACCACATACGTACTGTTGTGATGGACCTATTTTGCTTCAATGGATGACATAATTATGGAAGATTCTGATAAAGAGAGAAGACTTTACTTAAATGAAAAGATGTCAGCCCAATGAATAGAAGTATATAAAAAAAGAGGCTACTAGGGAAGCCAGAGAGCAGAGTACCAATTTCATAAAGTTATTATAAATATCAAAAACATAATAGTTGGAAATTCCATAGAATAGTGTTTGGTTCATTTTGAATGCTGTGTATGTTTTGCAAAACAAATCATATATAAATAAAGTGGGATTAATTCTTTAATTGTTTCTCTTTACAGTGACTATATACTGCTCTTTATCATGTATTCATGATTTACATGACTAGTGAGTGTTCACAAATACACATTTTTTCTCAAGTTTTGGATATGTAACAATGAGCAACAAATTCTTACTGATTGATAGCAACCAGCTAAAAGATACTCTTTTAAGAGGTCATCGTTAAGTGTATTTTATTTCACTGTTGATGCTATTTTCTCAGTGAGACTGTCCTTCAGTCCTCCAGATATACTAAGCCTACTTAAAAGTCCACAAATGATCTCATTATATTTAGATAATTTTCTTCTCAGGGATAGAGATTGTTCAAGAAATATTTTGGTAAATTTTGAACCAAGTTGTTTATATACTTTTCTTGAAAATAAATTAAAAAAAATTTAAATATATCTATATTTCTGAAACTATGTTTAATAGTTTTTCATTTTATTTCATTTTACTTCAAACTAACACAATTGAGCAGTTATTGTATAGATATTTTTTGAAGCTTTAAGCTAAATTATTAGGAAGAATATAAATAACAGAAGATAATGAATGTTATTTTTCTAAGCAAATACTTCTAATAAAATTCATAAGAATTTAAAGTTTATAAAGGATTTGTGGAACAATTTAATTGGTAAATCATTAGATCCACTTTTATGATCTTAAGAAAGGTCATAAAAATATGTATATGAGAAAAAATTAGATAATTTTAACAAAAGGTATTTAAAATGTATATCAAAGACTTGATCATTATCCTAAAGTGGGTTTTAAAATTTTCTTTTCTGATAGCTACTGGAAAGAAGAAATGTGGATTGCATATTGAGTTATTTTCATGATTAGTATCACATTTATAACTTTGATTACTTAAAGACAATTTGAAGGACTCAAATATGGCCTTTGTGTTTATTTTTAGACTCCTTATCCTTAAAGGAAAATTTTAAGATTTAACGAGTGCATGTTTGAGTTTAGAAATTCTGTTGATACTATAACTTTTTAAAAATGGTTCGTGTTTTTATTTTGTCTTGTAAAATAATTATTGAAAATAATACAATATGGGGCTCCTAGGTGGCTCAGTGGGTCAAGCATCTGACCCTTGATTTCAGCTCAGGTCATGATCTCATGGTTTCGTGAGTTGGAGCCCAGACCCCTATCCATACCCCGATAAACAGGTGGAGCCTGCTTGAGATTCTCCATCTTTCTCTGCCTCTCCCTCACTCACACTCTCTCTGTGTCTCTCAAAATAAATAATAAACTTAAAAAAAAGAAAATAATACACTATGTAATTACAGAATAGTATGCTATAAAGTAGTTATACTATAGTATTTTAATTATTTTCAAAATAATACATTTACTTGGTGTTAATGGTAAGGTTTATCATTTTATGTGCTTTCCTATCAAGTTCTTTAAGCTCTATCAAATAGGTTCAACCATGTCCATGTATGCAATTTCTCAGACATTTTGAACAAAATTGTGATGCCTCCTAGCTAACATGAACTGTGATTATGAATAGATCTTGTACTAGATTCACCTTTTATGAAACATCTATGGTGAACTAATACTGCACAATGTCTTTTTTATATATTATATCATTTAACCCTCACAATAATTCTGGGAAGGCATCATTCTTATAAAGTGCTACTAAATATTGCCTTTTCAATAAATTAGGGTGACTTATTCCATTTGGGCTGCTATAACAGAATTTCACAGGCTAAGTGGCTTAAGAATAACAGAGATTTATTTCTCACAGTTCTTGGGAAGTCCAAGATCAAGGTGCAAGTAGATTCAGTGTCTGGTAAGAGCTCAGTACCTGGTTCATATGAATGTTATCTCTTCATTTCTTAATATATGATACCAGTGTTTTTAATATGAAACTTACTTATCAAAGTAAGTGAAGGAGGCCAGCACACATCTGAGATTTGATCCAGACTACTGAATGGCCAGGAGAGGCCGAAATGATAGAAAGTACATTATTCAAGTATGAGTTTGGGGTCTTGGAATACATGGAAGATATGTATCAGAGTGCACGTCTGCAGTCATGAACAAGATATGGCAAATGCAAAACACAAAAAAGAAAAAATTGAACAATTGAACAAAAGGATTACTGTTTAATTTAGTTGCATTTCCTTCTGTTAACTTAACTCTAGCCAACATTGTTTGCAAAGTAGTATAAGTGAAGAATGCTTGATCCATGTAATAAGGTTTACATGTATGTCACGTATCAAAGTGTGATAATCACAATAATCAGAATTTGGAATTTAAGAAGCAGTAGTTGGTAAAAGGTTAAAGCCCTAGGAACTTAATCAGAAACTTTTTTCCTTAAATAATGGCAGGTTATAAAGCATCTCACTTGCTCCCTCCTTCCCCCAATGTAAAATAATTTAAAAAATATATAAATTCAGTAAAAAATACATAAAATGCTTGCATATATTAACATTTTATATTTTGGTTAGGTCCATTTTTTTCATAAAAATAAACTTTCTGATAAAGAAACATATAAAAAAGAAAAAGAAACTTAAACAGGATGGTACATTTTCCTTTCATCTGAATTTGTTTATAATCAGGTAATCTGAGTATGGTCCATGGCATAATGCTAATTGTTCATTTCAATTATTCTGCATTTATTCCTTCATACATTTTGAAAGTATTGAGTGCCAACTTTCTGACATGCTCTATTTTAGGATCTGGAGATAGAGTAATGAATAATAGAGAAAAATCCTAGGCCTTATGGAGCTTACATTCATGTGGGGAAAGATAAGCAAGTCAAATGTATAATATGCCAGATAATGATTAAATCATTGAAAGAGGTGAAATACTGGTGGGTGTTGGTTTGTTTCTTGGTAGTAGGTTCCTCAGGGCTAGCCTCATTGTTAACGAGATCTTTGTACAGCAGCCTGAGGGAGTGAGGATGTGAGTCATGCTGATATTGGGGAGAAGGATTTTAGGCAGAAAGACCAGTAAGTTAACAGGTTCTGACTTAAAGGGTGTGATTGCATGTTTGAGGAAAACTGAGGGCCAGATTTGCCACAGCATTGTGAGTGAAAGGGATTTGGAGGCTGATGAGATCACTAAGGTAGTCAAGACCAGATCGCGCAACTGTGATTTTATTGTGAGTGAGAGAGAAAACCTTTTGGGAGTTTTGAAGAGAGGAGTCATATGATCTAACTGACAGTTTTAGAAGATCACTCTGGCTGTGGTGTAGACGGCATGGGTCTGTGTAGCGTGTGGAGGAGGGCTGGAAAGGATGACAGCAGGACACCCCTTAGAAGGCTTGCTGTCAACATCCAGTTGGCAAAAATGGGACCGGATTATTAATGGTGAAGATGGTAAGAGGTTGTTGTATTTTAGATACAGTTTGAATGTTGATCTTGGAATTTACTGATGAATTGGATGTGGATAGGAGGAAAAGAAAGGAGTTAAACTTGCTCCCAAGGTTTTGACTTAAGAAATTTGAAAAACAAGAATATTATTCAGATAAGGAAGACTCTAGAGAGATCAGGTCCTGGGCATATCTTGGGGACGTCTTTTGGGCAACTAAGTGGAGATGTCAGGTAGATAGTCTGATACATACATCTGGAATTCAAGGTAAAGATCTAAGTTAAATTTATACATTTTGATGATATCAATGTTCAGAAACTGCTAAGACTATCTTGGGAGTGTGTGCAAATATCAAAGGGAACATTTAGCGGTTAAAGATGAGGAGGAAGAAGCAAAGGAGTCTGAAAAGAGAGACCAGGAAGATAAAAAGGAAACCAGGAGTCTGTTATTTCTAAAGATAACTGAAAAAATATTTGAAGACGGAGAACACATGTGTTTTAATAGGAGCTCTTGGTGCCACATTCACATAATTTGGATCTTACTATTCTGAGTTGTTTCTATTTTCAGCTGTCAATATCCACATCTTCATACCTGAGGGTTGTTTCCAAAACCAAAGAAAGCACTTTTCCTGAGTATAAGCCAGACCAGAAATGTTGGGAAATTAATACAACACTGCCCCTCAGGAGCCCTTAAGTGATGACTAGAGGAAGTAGGTATAAAAATACTCCAGCTCTAGATCCATAGGTGGGAATAATGCTGAGGTCAGTGTCTATTCTGTTTCTACACATTTATTCATGGTACTGAATTCTAGTGGCAGCTATTTTAGTGATATACCTTTTATTGGCTGATTTTCCTTTCCTGTACCACTTTCCACTTTCTCTGAAATTTCTAAATAAGCTACTTGCATTTGAACCCTTGTCTCTGGTCTGCAAAAACTGGCAGATATGGTTGTGTTCTAGTAATATTTATTTATATAAAAATACATTGTACAAGTTTACTGCATATAAGGTTAGTACACAAAAGTCAATCACTTTCCTATATACCAGCAACGAATAAGTAAAATTTGAAATGAAAGGTACAATGTCATTTACATTACCACCGCCCAAGTTGGAGTACTTATATAAATCTAAAAAAAAAAAAAGTAGAAGATCTATAGTGGAAAACTACAAAACTCTGATAAGAGAAATCAGGAAAGAACTAAATAAATGGAGACAGAATTCATGTTCATAGGTAGGAAGATATTACTGTCACTTTTTTCCAAATTGATCTTCAGATTAAATGCAATTATAATAAAAATCTCAGCAAGCTATTTTACAGGCGTCAACAAATTGATTCTAAGGTTTATATGGAAAGATAGAAAATCCAGAATAGCCAAGAAAATATTGAAGAAGAACAAAGTTGGAAGAATGACACTACCCAACCTGAAGACTTAGTGTAATATGGTCATTAAGACAATATGGCCCTGGTAAAGAATAGAAAAATAGATCTCTGGAACAGAAATAAGAATCCCATAATAGACCCACATGAATAGAGTCAACTGATCTTTGACAGAGAAGCAAAGGCAAACAACAGAACAAAGATAGTCTCTTCAACAAATGGTGCTACAGCAAGTGGACATCCACATGTAAAAAATGGATCTGTACTCAGACCTTATGCTGTTCACAAAAATTACCTCAAAAGAGGCCATAGACCTAAATATAAAGTGCAAAACTATAAAACCACTAGAGGTTAACATAGGAGATACAACTCCAAAGGCAGTGTCTATGAAAAAAATAACCAATAAGTTGAATTTTATTAAAAATTTTACTAAAAAAATCACAGAGCTCTTTATACACTCTGTGAAAAGTAATGCCAAGAGAATGAGAAGATGAGTTATAGACTGGTAGAAAATATTTGCAAAAGCTGTATCTGATAAAAAGCTGTTATTCATAATATATAAAGAACTCTTAACACTCAACAATAGGAAAGCAAAAATCAGATTAAAAATAGACGGAAGACGGGGCACCTGGGTGGCTTAGTCGGTTAAGCGTCCGCTTTCGCTTAGGTCATGATCTCGCGGTTTGTGGGTTCGAGCCCCGCGTCAGGCTCTGTGCTGACTGCCAGGTCAGAGCCTGGAGCCTGTTCCAGTCTGTGACTCCCTCTCTCTCTGACCCTTCCCTGCTCACGCTGTGTCTCTCTTTCTCTCCTCCTAGAAATAAATTAAAAAAAAAAAAAAAAATAGACCGAAGACTTGAACAGACACCTCACCAAAGAGGATATATGGGTGGGAAGTAAGCTTATGAAAAGATGGTCAACATCATGTTTCAATAAGAATTGTAAATTAAAATAACAATGAAATGTCACTACACACCTACTAGAATCACCAAATTTCAACACCTTGACAACACCAAATGTTGGCAAAATATTTGGCAAAAAACGTTGGCAAAAAAGAATTCTCATTCACTGTTAATGGGAAGACAAAATGGTAATAGCTACTTTTGGATGATAGTTTGACAATTTCTTCCAAAATTAAACATACCCTTATATCAAGCAATAACACTCCTTGATATTTATACAAAGTTGGAAACTTATGTTCATATAAAAATATGCACACAGATATCCTTCCTTAAGTATTATTCAGTGATTGAATAAACTGTGGTGTATCCAAATAATGGAATATTATGTAGTGCTAAAAATAAATAAGCTCTCAAACCATAAAAAGACATAGAGGAAACTTAAGTGCATATTATTAAGTGAAAAATCCAATCTAAAAAGGCCACAAACTATACAATTGCAATAACATGGCATTCTGGAAATAAGAACACTATGAAGACAGTACAAAGACCAGTGGTTTCCAGGGATTAGGTGGGAATTAGGGATAGATAAGAGGAGTCCAGAGGATTTCATGCCAGTGAAACTATTCTATACAATACCACAATGGCAGATGCATGTCATTATACTTTTGTCAAAATTCATATAATGCATAATAACAAGAGTAAACTGCCTGTACACTGTGGACCTTGTATGATAATGGCAGGTCCCTGTAGGTTCACTGATTGTAATGTAACAAATGTACCACTCTGGTGATGGATGTTGATAGTAGAAGTGGCTGCACGTATGTGGGGACAGGGTGTGTATATATGGAAAGCTGTTTGCAATTTGTTTAATTTTTCTGTGCACCTAGAACTGCTCTAAAAAGAGTCTATTGCAAGAAAAACAAGTAGCTGGCCCGTGGGCATAATTACCAACCTCTGGTCTATGGTATGCCTATGAGTCTGGGTCACTGGAATAAGCTGAAAGATAAGACTATTGAAAGAGACAAAGTCAAGGAGTGAAGGAACTGAGTGTTGACAAAGCCATGAGTGTGGATACTGACATTATTCAGTCCCATGAAAGTAATGTTCAGGAAAGTAACAGTGAGCTTGTCACATGTTTAAGGAATAAAGGGGGGTGACTCTGGTGTTAGTTTCTGACTGCACAAAGTTAGTACCTGACTCTGATGTTAGTACCTGTGTGATAGAACAATCCTTTTTTTTTTTTTTTTTTTTGTACAACACAAAGAAATTCCCAAGTATCCTGCCTATCTGAACTTGAGTATTATTTAAAATAACATATAAAAGCAAAGGCTCTTTGGTTAAGGTTAAAGAAATGTGGAACTATAACCAAGAAATCAAACTTATCTTAAAGAAAAATGCTATTTGTCCTGTACCAGATCAAACTTTATCTATGGCATGGATATCTATGACCACTGATTAACCTTGGTAAACTCAGATGCCAGGCTTATTTGGAAACATGTTGCTCTGGGTGCATTCAGTGATAATTCAAAATAATTTGCTTACTTTGTTATTTGTTCTCTTTGTATCTCATATTAATTTCCCTTCTATTTGGTTAAATTTAAAGATCTGTTAATAAAATGATTCTTTAAACCCATGACAAAACTAACCTCCAGTCTTAGGTAATAGGCTCGTGTCTCCTGAGATACCACCTCACACCAGTCAGAGTGGCTAAAATGAGCAAATCAGAGAACACGAGATGCTGGCGAGGATGTAGAGAAACGGGCACCTTCATACACTGTTGGTGGGAATGTAAACTGGTACAGCCCCTCTGGAAAACAGTGTGGAGGTTCCTCAAAAAATTAACAATAGAACTCCCCTATGACCCAGCAATAGCACTGCTAGGAATTTACCCAAGGGATATAGAAATGCTGAGGCATAGGAGCACATGTACCCCAATGTTCATAGCAGCACTCTCAACAATAGCTGAAACATGGAAAGAGCCTAAGTGTCCATCAACAGATGAATGGATCAAGAAGATGTGGTTTATCTATACCATGGAATACTACATGGCAATGAGAAACAGTGAAATCTGGCCATGTGTAGCAACATGGATGGACCTTGAGGGTGTTATGCTGAGCGAAATAAGTCAGGCAGAGAAGGACAAATATCATATGTTTGCACGTATACGAGGATTAGGAGGAACTTAACAGAGGACCAAGGGGGAGAAGAAGGGTGGAAATGGTGGGGGAAAGGGAGAGAGGCAAAACCTGAGAGACTCTTGAATGCTGACAAAAACTGAGAACTGATGGATGTAGGGGGGAGGGGGGATGGGCATGGAGGAGGGCACTTGTGGGGATGAGCACTGGGTGTTATGTGGAAACTAATTTGACAATGAACTATTTATAAAAGAAAATAAATAACTAAAAATAAAAATATAATTTACCATGAAAAAAAAATAGGCTTGTGTCTCATCACTCCATCAGAATCTGGTTGATTGGATGGACAATATATGTCTCTTTTCACAGCCTCTGATTTGCAGAAATGTGGCTTCTTCCTAAGCTGATGTCAGCCACAGCTGGTTAGGTACTGTGAGGGCAGGAAAAGGGCAAGAGCTACTTAGAGGAGTTTTTGTTTCCAAATGATTACTCATAACCATAGATTGTAACATTAAGATGACTGAGCCTGTAGATTAATCTTTTTATCAACCTGTATTCTTTTGTCCACCCATCACCTTTTTACCATTTAAATTCTTGATATATTTTTTTTTGTCTGAATCACATCACAATCTCTTGAAATTATAGCTGGGTAAATTACTTGTTTAGAATTTAAGTGAATGCATTCATAAACAAATATAGTTTTCTTATATTCCTCACTAGAGGTCATTTACTTTGTCTAAATTTACTTACACCATTTTAACCTTTCAGTGAAAGTCCAGGGGTTATTATTATTATTTTTTTAAATACTCAGCTGACATTCTGATTTACCAAAAGGACATCACCATCCCTACAAAGTGTGTTTGTTCAAAATCAGAAGAAGAGAGAATAAGGGCTTTCATTTTCTATTCTTCTCATTACTTTTTTGCTTTAAGGAGTTTGAGAAATTATGAAGTTATTGGTGAATCATAAAGTTCTTAAATTTCATAAGCTGTATGCACTATGTACTAAATGCTGTCAAATGTACTATTAAAAAAGTCACTCAATATCAAAATAGTCATGACTTTTTCTTTATGCACATTCCAATCTAAGTATTTCTCCTATTGATGCAATAATATACCATCCTGTGTATTAGAGAGAGATGTTCTTACATCCTCTTGTGGGAGGATTAGGCTCTCAAAGGAGGGCTTTCCAAGATCCTTTCTGGGTATAGCCACATTTACTTTTTTGGGGCCTCATGTGACCAAGGGCATTGACCAGATGGCTGGCTAAGATTTCAAAAACTTGCAAGAGTTGTTTTTCTTCTTAGAAGGCAGGTTTTTGGTAGACACTATTACTTAAAAAATTATTGTTTTCAAAGAATCTGTTTCTAATTACATAATAGTAGAAAGGAATTTATTTTGGAGTGAACATGGAATAATAGGTGGAACAATGCTTGTTTTCATTTTATTCAAAGAAACACCTTTGCTGTTATTTTATACAAAGGAAAAGATTTCCTATTATTCATTTAGTCTTCATAGTGGAGAACAGTATATTCAGGGAGAAAAGCCTACCTTTTTGGGGTGTTTATGTGTGTGTTTGTGTGCACATGCACATGTGTGTATTGCATGCATGTGTCTGTACAGGGACTTAACACTCATGAAGGATAGAAGCTCATTAGTTACGATGGCAAGCCCACATGTCTGTTGTTGAAGAATAGAATTTCTGGCATAGAGAAGCTTCTAAATAACCAGCTCAGAGATTTTTAATGATATGTATAGGTATTTGAAACAATACTACTTAATGGGCTAAAAATGCATGAATTTCAGGTAACTTTGCAAGCGTATTATAAAAATAGTTTAATACCCTATATATTACATTCTGTTTTCATTCTATACTTGGTAGAAGTAGACTAAAACATATTTGATTTTCACTTAGCACACATTGGGTTAAATTCTTTCTTAATTTACCTTTCATAGTGGATGACAGAATGAGCGTGCTAATTTTCATTTTTCAATTACCTATTATTTAGAAGAAGGATCTATTAAAGCAATCATAATGTATATGGGAAGCCTTGAAGTTAAAATCACATTTCTAAAAGGTACATTATAATTCTAAGAATGTGTGTGTGTATATGTATGTATGTATTTATTTAGTATTCATGGCCTAACTGCTAAGAGCAATTTTGTATATTACACAGTCCAGAATCTGTAAAGAAAAAGAAAGAATAATTAGAGCCATACTGTATGTCTCCCTTTTTTATTTGAGGACACTATTTTTCTCTGCTCCTTTATTAAGGTAAAGCCATGCACTTTTGTAGTCTTCATTAGACAAGAAATTGTTGGGAGAATTTATTTATTTTTAAAAAATTTCTACTTAAAGCCTGTGCTAGGTGCTAGGATGGCAAAAGATACAAATGAGACTGAAAAGAATTTTTCTGTGGAGCAGCTGTCTAATAACATTGGGAAATGGAGCATATTACATAACAAAACTTATGACAAAGATCGGCTTATTAAAGCATATTCTGACAATCCCGGAGTTTAACTTTGTTGACGGTCCCACTTCCCAAAGATTCTTCTTTTACAAAACAACCATTAACATCTCCAGCAACTTCTCTTTGATGGAAGAGACTCTGGAGAATGCAAGGTTGCAGTAACCTTTTTGCCTTAGTTCAAACCCTCACCACCCTCACCTCCTGTCGCTGGTCCCAGTTAACGCTCAGCAAGGCAGGATCTCCCGGAGTTTACCCACCGCAAGGAAGGATCTCTCTGAGTTGCACATCAGCAGCCCCAGCTAGAGACTGAGGTGGGCATTTCTGTCCAGTTACTTCTTTGTAGCCAAAGTGGATAGGACAGCATCACTTTCTCAGATTTCTGATTTGGAAGACTCTGACTATACAATTTGAACATTATGATGTGTACTGATAAGATTTCAATTGTTAGTAAGTTCCTAGCTCCCTACCCAGGTAGTGAGCATATTCATAGTCCCCATGTCACCATGGGAAACCATTAGAGATTTGGGGCAAGATGAGGCATTTCAGAACTCCAAAAGCACGATGCGTGTACAGTTCAGAACTTGGCTTAAATCATCAACCTGCCCTGCTCTGAGGAGCAATACAATTATATTTCTAATTGACAGTCTTGCTTTAAAGCTGACTTGAAAAATAGAGCAAACACTTTTTTTTTCATTCAGCAAAAATATTTTAAACCACATCGCCTTGGTGGTAGGGTGCCCATTGTTTGTCATCCAAATGATTGCAATTCTCACAACTGATTTCCATGTTTCTACCCATACTCCCCTCACTCAGAAGGATTTCCATGTTTCTACCCATATTCCACCCTCCCACAAGATTCACAGCTGAAAGGACCCTTATAAAACAAGTTTGAGCAATTACTGCTATGTCCAGAACCCTCACATGACTGGCCATTTCAGAGAGAAAAGCCAAGCCCTCATAATGTTCAGTAAGGCCGTATCTTCTATCCATTTCATTTCCCACTGTCTCCCACTTACTCTCCTTTATCCAGTTACACTTCCCTTCTTGCTTCACATTCTCTCTTAATGAAATAGTCTTCCTCTAAAATAGCACGTGGATCACTTCCTCACTTTTTTAAAGTAATAGCTCAAATACTAGTTTCTCAATAAGACCTACTGTGACAAAGTATTTAAATTTGCAACTTTCCCAATGCTCTTTAACCTGCTTTTTGTCCATAGCATACACTGTTGCATAACCTATTCAGTTCATCCAGTGTTTATCGTCTGTCTGCACTGCTAGAACTTAATTCAATGAGGTCAAGGTTTTTTGTACGTTAGTTTTGGGTTTGGCATCATTTATTAATTGTTGTCTCCCAAGCACCTAGAAAGAACATTGCTGACACATACCAGGTGCTCAATTCATATTTGTTGACCAAATGAATGAATGAGTGGGAAAATAATCAAAACCAAATGCTTTCCATTTGTTTGATGAAAAAATTCATCAACCTAAATAATTTTCTTTACTTTTGATAAAAAATTCTACTGCTTTTCAAGGGAGAAAAATCTAGCTTTCACCCAACTAATTGAATTATTGGTTTCTCTTCAGATAAATAAACAGAAGAATTATGAAACTCCTCACAATTTTAGTTCTTGTGTAGTTAGAACATTATTTTGGTACTCGTTGTGGGTTTTGAGTTGTACACTTTAATCTCATGCCAATACCTGACATCTAGATAAATGTTGTAGGGTCCTGAAAGCAATATTCTTTCTTCATGACTTGGGCAGCAGATATTTTCTCCAGCATTGCATTAGCCCGCATTAGTCATAATGAAAGCCAAGATTTCAAAAGGCAGCAAGAGATATGGGCTTTGCACAAGTGGAAGTCACAGAAGTTTTGGTACTGTATAATTTCTCCATTTCTCCCCAAATGTTGCTTGAAAAACAGCAGAGAGAAAAACGCTCTTATTGCCTGTGATGGCAGGTTCCCCATGGGGCCAGGGTGGGAGAGGCAGGCTCCAGGCTTAGGTCATGTGTTCTCCGAGGAGGATTAGAGGACTCTGAGCAACAACTGTGGGGCGAGGGAGGTCAGCGAGCTGGCAGAGCTGGATAAAATAAACCACTGTGTGCCAGATCTGCACAGCTGTGTCCACCACTCATAATCCTCCTGTAGGAACAAGCCAATTGCTTCCTAGAACATTCTGGAAGGGGACTTACTATATGCAAGAAAACATTTAAGAGTCAGAGTCTTCAATAGAAGTTCTCTACTCACTGCTTTTTGCTGTCACTTTTTTTTTTTTCTGGAGAGAGAGAAAGTGGAGGAGGGGCAGAGAGAGGGGGGAGAGAGAGAAGAGAGATAGAGAGAGAGAGAGAGAGAGAGAGAGAGGACAGGAAGAGAATCCTAAGCAGGCTTCACACTGTCAGCAAAGAGCTCAACATGGGGCTTGATCCTACGACCGATCCCACAACTATGAGATCATGACCTGAGCAGAAATCAAGAGGCAGATGCTTATCCAACTGAACCACCCAGGTGCCCTGACTATTGTCCCTTCTAATGATATTTCTCTATTTCCTTCATTGATTGGCCTTCCTTATGTAAAACAGTAAACCTAAATTCTAAGTAAAAAGCAATTTTTACATATTGACTTACTTCTTTTGTGCTTTTACATCTGAAAAATATGTTAGCTTGTTAATACCAAGAAGAAAACTCAAGGAATACCCAAGTCCTAGCGTCCTGGTGTCCTGAAGACCTAATTCCCTGTATTTCTAACCTGAAACGTCAAATTCTAGTTCATTGACTACACTGATAGGATCTTTCTTTTCCAACATGTTCTTTTTAACCTCGACAGAAAACAGTTATTCACCTGTAAAAGTGTGAAATCGATAATTATATATTTTAATCTGGTAGATTAATTTTAAAATATTAGTTAAAAGCCTATTCCTAAAGACAAAATAAATTTTGTAAATGATTTTAATGTTTTCTTCTTGAATTCCCATATATATGCAAATTTCTGTAATGAAAATTATAATTTAAAATATCTCTCAGAAATTTTAATTAAAATTATTTATGCTATTTATTATTATTATTAATTTTTTGTTACTCCAAGCTAATCTTTACACCAGGGATCACCAATTAATTTTGCATTTTTACTTTAGTTCCTTGTGACAGTTACCTCTGTTTCTCTTTTTTTAATTTTTAAATATCACTATAATGTGTTCTTACACAATATTATACAAATATTACACATGTAATATTACTTGGTTCCAAAAATTCAGAAAATTTTCAATGCAGAGATGTACAAATTCAGAAAATATTTAAAATATGTTATAGAAAATGAATGTCATCTGTAATTGCCCAAACCTGATGACCATTATTTACATTTTGCTATATATACTAGAATTGTCTCTAAGTATTTATTCTATAATTGTGGATATACACACATCCCCTTGCACATGCACATTTTTAAACCTAGAAGCATAATTTGGATATTGGTTTATAATCTATTTCTTTATTTAAATGTATAGTATGTACATCCATTGAATAGATGTATCATAATTTACTTAGTCTACTATTAACAAGTATTTAAATTATCTCCAGTGTTTCATTGCAATAGACATCTTTTAACACACATTTTTAAAATATTTGTATAATAATAATGTCTGGTGTTTGATCTTGAAATTTTAACAAAAATACAGTATAAGTAGTCTAATAAGCTCATACACTTTCTATACATTTTCTCATAAAAGTAAAATGCTTTAAGACTTCCTTTTCAAGTTCATTACTTATTGTATTTATATATGTGGTTCGTGGTCCTAATGGAAGAAATCCAGGATTATAATACTAATAATAGAGACATCTAATTCAATGTTAAATACCCTACTGCATTTTCCTGGTGCCTAACGTGTAGTGATCAGAGACTGAAAACTAATTCAGGTATAGTTAAATCCCATTGCTAAGTGCCTTGCGAGTCTTTTTTGAATTCACCATGGTCAAATTAATTTTGTTTCCAGAACATTTATTATCTTGTGCATCTCTCAGAAAGCTTATAGTATGGTTCTTGTACTCTCTGGAAATTAAAGCTATTTCCTATTATATTTTGGTAAAATATAATTATGAGTGTAATAAATTACTGTGAGAAAAGCAAAAATATATAGAATATATTCCAACACTGTCCATAACATGTTATCATGAAAAAATAAAGTAGGTGCTCTTAAAATTCAGTCCAAGATCAGAAACAAATTAGCCACGAGGGAGGGTCCAGTCACAGTTTCCCTGAAATGTTTTCCTCATTTGCTGAGTTTTATCTGCCCTATTGACTTTCAAGATAAGTAGTTGTTTGGCTCCTAGGAGGTAACGTATGTTGATAGTTTTCAAACAACATCAAGAGCTATTTTACACACGGTCCTAGCATGAAGGAGAATTTCCACGTTGATGTTTTCAGTTGAAAAGAAGTGAATCAAATCACTTTGTAGAGGGTGGTATGGGCATACAGAGTTACAGTCAGGGTTAAGGAAGCAAAAGCTGGCAATATAGGCCATGAGCACCCAATAGCAAGAAAGAATTACACCTATGTTAGGATGACTGAGGCCAGCTATTCTCAAAGGCTGGTCCCTGGACGAGCAGCTTCAGTATCACCTGTTAGAAACACAAATTCCTGAATTTTACTACAGGAATTTCCCCCACTGAATGCGAAACTGAGTGTGGGTCTAGTGAGCGCTCTAGGCAATTCTGACTGACGCTAAAATCTGGCAACCGCTGAGCTAGATTATGTTTGGGCAAAAAATCACTCCAAATAAGTGAATCCCAAACCACTTATCTCCAGCTCATGCAACATGCCCGTTATTGTGCACCACTTGCGGTTGTCCTCTTTGTGTTCTTTCTAGGCCCCAGGCGGAGGATGCAACTCCTGCGGGCAACACTGCCTGTCGCGTTGGTGGAGGGTAATGAGAACACGGTAGAGGCTGGCTGAGAAGTGACACACGTCATGTTGCTTTTTATTGCCCAAAGTTGGTCACTTTAACACATCAGCATGTGTATTTCACCTAGAGTGGGGTTCCCTGGAAATGAGTGAAAAATAATACTATCCACATCACCACTCCCAGGCCAGAAAAAGTCCTGCAGGGAAATAGAGCTCTGGAAACCAGGACAAGCTGGAGCCATGGAAGAGAGCTGCCCAGAAGAAGAGAAACATGGTGGAGTGAGCAACTGATTGAAAGAGACACACACATACAGGCCTCCACACTCCTACTGCGTTTGCACAGGTCTGTCTATCATGACCCAGAATAGGGCAGAGAGGCATGGAGCTTGATTCCAAGGTGCAGCAAATACAATGACCAATTCAGGAATTATTATCATGGATTCCATGGTATCTAATCGTTTACACCCTCATGTCCCTTCTTTAGTCTGTAGGAGTGAGGACTGTCCATGCATGAAACACTCGTATCTACGTTATATATCCCACATTATATAAATGTGATATCCGGCTGAGCTAAATATGATTGTAATTGTTTTGAGTTACATGAGTGTTTATTTCTTAATCACCACAATATTGTTTGGTAACATTGTCATCAGTGTCAGAACATTTTGCCTCAATAGATGTGGATGAAAATGATCAGGAGACAGTGCACTATTTCTTTCTTTTTCTCTTAATGTTAATTTTTGAGAGAGAGAGACAGAGCATGAGCAGGGGAGAGGCAGGGAGAGAGGGAGACATGGAATATGAAGCAAACTCCAGGCTTTGAGCTGTCAGCACAGAGTCTGATGCGGAGCTCAAACCCAGGAACTTGGAGCTCCTGACCAGAGCTGAAGTCGGACACTTAACCAACTAAGCCACTGAGGTGCCCCGGCAGTGCACTATTTGTACAGCAAAGACAGCTTCTACAGTTGACAAAGAACAACAGAGTGAACATTTCTTCACCTGGGAGTCAGGGACCTTAATTCTAACTCTGGATTTGCTGTAGTCAGGCTGTAGAATTGTAGGGAAAACTGTTTATTCATCAATTAAAAGTTTGGTTGAGATACCCTCTAGGATTCTTTTTAGTAATATAAAACAATATATTTTAATGGCACATTTGCTTTATTATTGGATGGCTATTGATAGAAATGGAAGTGAGATAGATTTGGCTGCTGCTAATCATCATTTTTCACTAACCAATCCTATACCTTATACTGTGACCAGTATTAATTTATCCTCAAAAGCTTCAATTCCAAGAAAACTTGGTAAATATATTGTTGGTTTCCAGCACATATTTCTTGATTTACAGATTAGCAGTAGGATTCTCTTGGGAAGTGAAAGAGGTTTGAAGTTTTTTTGTTGTTGTTGTTTTCTTTTTGGGTTTTTGTTTTGTTTTGTTTTGTTTTAATCTCCACATTAAGGAAGATAAAAGGAAAACCAGAGTGAGAGACAGTGGTATCTTGAAAAAGTTTGCACATCTAGTGAACAGCAACACTAGTTTGTGTGGTCTTGCCTAAGTTATTTAGGCCTTTTTGAGCCTCAGTTTACTCATCTTTGAAACCAGGAGTACAATACAAATATTAGAATTATTTTGAAACAATTAGGAGAGATATCATATGCATGTTCCTTAGTGAAGCATCTGGTATGTAGCAAGTTCTTTATAAATATTAGTTCCTTTTGCCTCCTGTTTATCCAAAGCACATACGGCAACATTTTGAATATAATAGGGATTTAGTGTATAATGAATTCTTGTTTGATGGAATCTAGAATATCTGATTGGCTATAACTGTGTAGTAATTGCTGTAGAACATGCTGATTGAAACAGTGGTGACTTTCATGGTTACTTTTATTTTTCACAACTTAAAACTTTAACAACTCCATGGTTTGGAGTCCAGGTGTGAATCTTGACTCTGCCAGTTATAAGCTGTATGATCTTAGTTATATCACTGCACTCAGTTTTCTCACCTGTAAAATGAGTATAATGATGATGATGATTATAATACCAGTGATAACCTCCTCATAGATGTGTGTGTGTGTGTGTGTGTGTGTGTGTTGAAGTTGTTAATATCCTACAAACACTTGAATTAATAATGTTCAGCACAGACAACACTCAAACACTGTTACATTTTATTATTCTGTTTTGTACCACTGTTTGATCCATGTTTATGTCCCCACATGGACATACACACAGACACAAATTCTCTAAACAATGCAAATGATATTCGTCCCAAGAATGACCCCCAACAGTACAGTATCAATATGCGTCGGCTTCCAAATGTCATTTTATAAATGGGCACCAAATACTCTCTTAAGCAACAGAAAGGGAATCAAATGCCAAAAACCAATTAAATAATATGAAGGGTGAAACACTATCTGACACAATCAGACGGCGGAGAATGAAGGCTAAGATAGCGTTTGCTGCTGTACACTCGGGTGCCCTTTTCCCCCTCGTAACGGGGTGAGTTAAGGTGGAGTGTCATCCTTAACTTTGAATTTTGCTGCTTTTGTCAGTTTATGTCACAACCTTAACATTATTTAAATGTACTTTTTTGTATTTAATATTCATATTCAGGTGTTCAAGCCATAATTTCTGTTAGTAAAAGTGACATTTCTTAAAGTTCATTATTTTTTCCACATAGAAATCTCAGACATTAAAAAAAAAAAAACAGACTTTAAATAATAGAACAGAAGTGTCTTCAGACTAACAGCCACCCCTTTGATTTGTCATTTTAGTACTTGAGTACTTGGAAGAAATAAGTTTGATAACACCCGAGTCATTTAGCTTTGTGATTAGAAACCCGGCAGTCAGAGTTACATGTCTTAGGCAGCCCTTCACATTCAGTGGAGAGCTTATATAGACTGTGTTGCTCTGGCTTTTTTTTGCTTGACATTTTCAAGCCAAGATGCACTATATAAAGTGTCCATTAAATTTGCCAAGGATTTCAAGTTATCACGGCGATGTATCTTGATGATAATCAAGGAAGTGGCAACAATTATATGGCATCCATCTGTGGAGTTTAGGTAAGGCACTCAAATGAAATCTTCAAATTAAGTCACTTACAAAAAGCAAAATGAGTAATTCTTTTGGCTAAGAGAAAGAGAATAGAAATAAGACTTGTTGCAATGTACCAAGAGAAAACCAAATTATTATGAAGGCAATGAGAGGGTCCTTCTGGTAGATTTTATTGCATACATATAATAACATCAATTGTACTTTTTTCTTTTAATATGGCAGACGTTTCTGAAAGTCCTTCCAAAGAGTACTACTTCACACTTATCCCATGGCATTGAACGAAGGAGACTGTTTCAGAAAAGCATGGTGTCTTGCAGTTGTTAGAGTCTTTCAAATACTGTTGATCATTAATGTTATTGGTTTACAATAACGGAGAGGACAGGAAAATCTGATGTTACAGCATACATGAAATAAACCAAGATTCGCACCTTCAAATCCCTGATCTCCATTTTAAGAGCCTATAATGCTTATTTATATCTCATTCCCACTGAAGGGTTGGTATTTGTTTCTTGGTTAAAAAGAATGTTGTGTCGTATTCAACTTTAATAAAAGTTGGCATCATCTAAAACTTCAAACAGGAAAAAGTTAAGCTATGAACTAGCACTTAAGAAATAAAAAGAAAATATTCTCCACTTTCCTTAAGGATTTACTTCAAATAGTAAAAAGACCTAACCAAGAGAGATTTATATATACACCTGTTCAGGAACATCTGAAAGATCTGTGTTGTACTTCTAACAAGTGATGGCTTTATGTCCTATTCAATTTGTATAAAGTTAATAAAAAATAAATTGTTTGAAGAAGGACATAGAAAACCCATTTTTAAAAATAACTTTTAGGAGCACCTGGTGGCCCAGTTGGTTAAGCATCTGATTTTGGTTCAGGTCATGACCTCACGGTTCATGGGTTCGGCCCTGTGTCAGGCTCTGTGCTGATGGCTCAGAGCCGGGAGCCTGCTTTTGATTCTGTGTCTCCCTCTCTCTCTGCCCCTCTCTGGCTTGCGCTCTGTCTCTTTCTTCCTCAAAAATAAATAAAAACATTAAAAAAATAAATAAAAATAACTTCTAATGTTTAAGTTTTGCTGGCATTTAAAAAACATGTTGTTCTGTTTTCTCTGTTGGCTTACATGTATAATGATACCTGTTGACTGGAGATTTTAACCCTTTTATGAAAGTAAATTGCTGTTCAATACTTGTTTCAAATAAGGTCAATGTTTTGGGTCCAGGTGTGATTATGCCTTTGATAGAGACTTGTCTTTTAACTTTTCTTTTTAATGGAATTTATCCAGGCTCCACTTCTTGCTAAGCAGGGTATAAAAAGACACAGATCTTTTTTGGAAGAAAAAAACTCAGCAAAGATAATATCATTTCCTCAATCCCTCCTGGCATGTTAGGGCTTCTTAGTGAGGTTCTTCCTTTTTCTAGACAGTATGAGACAATTGTGAGAATCCCTTTTCCTTAATGAGAACACTCTTCCAAATTTCCTTTACCTCTTCAAATCCCATCCAATTCTTTCAGGCCTAGGTTACATTTTACCTCTTCCTTGAGTCTGTCTTTTTCTGTGCTAGTTCCTTTTCACCTTCATACTCGGGATTCCCAAGGCATTTTTGTAGTTTTTTACACCCACTTTTGCATATTACTGTATATTGAAAGTATTATTTACCTTTGTCAAAGCTCATGAAGGCAAATGCCAATGCACAAGACTGATTGCTAGATCTTCAAAAAGTATCATTAGGCTGATTATTTCTTTTTTAAAAAATTTTTGTATAGTTTATTTATTTTTGAGATAGAGACAGAGCATGAGCGGGGGAAGGGCAGAGAGAGAGGGAGAAACAGAATCTGAAACAGGCTCCAGGCTCTGAGCTGTCAGCACAGAACCCGATGTGGGGCTCGAACCCACGAACCGCGAGATCATGACCTGAGCTGAAGTCGGACGCTTAACTGACTGAGCCACTCAGGCGCCCCTGATTATTTCTTAAAATGCTGTATTAGATTTATGTAAAAAGTATTATTTCTATATAAAATCATGGATATCATAGAAAATTGCAAGCATTGTTTTCAGGATGCAGTCTCTAGAAGTTGCGTGTACTGTATCTTCCTCAAAACTCCATTAGAACCTTTATAAGAATAAAATACTGTATTTTTCTAAACATATTTATTGTGTACATTCTTTTAAAGAGATATACCGTCTACTTACAAAAGTTCAAGGCAATAAATGGGAGGAACAATTTAGTTTTAATCATTATAATTGCCTAACACCATTGGGTCACGGTTTGATTTCTAGGGTAAATCATGGGTACCAAAAGAGATTTTAACTTAACGTCTAGACCATTTAGCTCTTCATATCACTCTCATAGTTTGGGTCATATTATTTGCTGCAAGCTTAGTTGTGGGCTATTCAGGTTTTAATCCTCCAGGAATCTATAGATGGAGTGAACCGCCCAGCTGTGAAATGCAGATTACTAAACAGATTTATACATTACCTTTTTCAGTGATAATCATTGGTGGCTAACTCCTTTAACCACAGAACTGACTAGGAAAATAATCCCATTACCGACACAAAATGGAATGGAGCTGGTTTTACACATTCCGTTAAGGCAAAGAAATTAAATCTCTTATTTAAGAGACAGCTCCCTGAAGTACATGTTCAAGTAGTTCATGAATGAAATGTCTTTATTAACTTGAGCCCAATATTCTTCTGGGAGCTTGTTTTTACCCAATTTAACCTTAACATGACCGTTTCCCCCCATATTTGGTTAAAATTTTCTCATTGTGATTCATAGATATGTTGTGTTAAGATAATGCTGGTAAAATGTGCTGGGCTCCAATGGAGAAAAAAGGTGATCAAGGTCATGAGAAAGTATTTTCCCACAAAATTTAATTGTCTGAACAATATCTGGCTTTAGGAAACACATGTGATAAACAATCCCTTTATATATTGGGTTTCTAATAAAGCCTCAAAAAATGAATGTTTTTGTGATTCAGTGAGCCCCTATGGCATGAAATGATGTGTTTTTCTAATAAATTAGAATATGAAATGAAATTATCACCCAATTCTGGGTAAGACATAGAAAAGTATTATGGGTTATTAGGTGTCTCCTAAGAGTGGCTTAACTTTCTAAATTTCTTATGCCTTTGTTATAAAAAAACATTACTTGATACAAATTTAAACATTCTTAGCATGTTGGCAAACAATAGTAACAAAGATATTTTCTTAGAAATAACTGCTCCATGCCTCTCTCTCTTTTTCCATTAATAATGTAAGATATGGTGAACAAGATGGGAGAACCACAGGAGAAGGAAGTCACAGATCTACCGGAGATAACAGTCCCAGGAGGATTCTGGGAAAAAGGAAGAGCTCTTCATTTCTATTTTTCCTACTGTTCTCTTCAATCCATGAGCTCTCCCCACTATTTCTACTATCTTCGTGTGTGTGTGTGTGTGTGTTTCTACTTCTTATTTCTATCTTTTTGATATCTGTGGCTGTTACGTTTTCTTTTCTTTCTTTTCTTTTCTTGGCCATAAAACATTTGTATAAAATATGTTTGGTTTATTGGGTGTTTAAGAACCCATATCCACTAAACATGATTTTAGTAGGTGTACATAAGGTGTGAGTTTGCACCATTTCACTTCTATTAAATATTTAAGCAGGATTAGAAAGGTTGCAAGGTGGTGGAAGTAGATAAAAGTTAGTGATTCTGTTTATCAGAGATTTAAGATATCTGACTCCTTAAGATACTCCTTGGTAGCACTCTATTTTTCTGTAGAGCAGAAGAACTAGATTCCAAATGGGAAGATTTGTGTTAAGCATTCTGGAACAGTGAAACATACTAAGCAAATATTGAGAGGATGCAATGAGTAGATTCAGATTCAAGTCATGTTGAAGGATTTAATTACTGGATTAGATTGGAGTTACCTGTGTGAATGACCAAAACTTTACACAGAGAGCAATTATTCAATAATCAACTTATTTTCAAAGTTTCAAAGTGCACCGTAACTATCTTCACTTCCTATTAAAATAGTAATTAGTTTCTTTAGTGTTAATCTCACCTGCAAAGATGATTTTACTTAATGATAAACTGAAAGACATATTCAGCTTTTTTATTAGCAAAGACATTCGGTAGCATGGACAGCATATCAGAACCCCTCTAGAAGGAAAAAAAAAGGCCTTGTAATTATGAAATAGGATTCTCTTTCCATGGTAATTACTTGTATAGTAATTTCTTTAACCACTTGGCATTTAGCCTTTATGTGATAGTACCTGCCACTTATGGTCACCATGAGTTGGTTTCGTCATCATTTTTTACTTTTGATGTTAAAGTTTTCATTTAATTTAGTTTCAATTTTGCTAAGATTATTATTAACTCTCCTTGATTTCACTGCCTTTGGTTGTTGGGTGTCTAGTAGTTGTGATACAAAAAAGGTTAAGTGTTGTTTAATTATTTTTAAAAAATCAGAGAAAATATTTATAATGTGTAAGACTAATAACACTCTCTAGTAAATTAATTCATTCCTTAAACATTTTTACTGCGAGTACAATACATATGAAAGACTATGCTAAAGGCTGTGGATAAAAAATAGAAGAATTTAGGAGCACTCTCAAAAGTGATAGCAAAATAGTGATTCGAGATAGCACATGCAGCAGTTATAAGTATCAGGGCATATATACTCGTGTGTGCAAGAGTGATTACATTCTTGTTTTACGTTATCTCCATTATGACTCTACAATCCCATCCAGGCCAGCTAGCATAAAATTTCATCTTAGTCATCAGGAGGGCTCCTGCTTTTTATCAAAACCTTGGGGAGAGAGAGGCAAGATAGTGGAGAAGTAGGGAGCTCTGTACTTCCCGCCCACCTGCATCTCTCAAACAGAGAAGACCTGAAGCAATAGGACACTGAACTGCAGAAGACTGGGAGGGAAAGGGACAAAGTCCACTAAGAAGATAGCCTGAAGGGTGTGTGATTGTGAACTGGGAAGATAAAAACGGGCCAGTCCCCAGAGACACAGAGGGGAGGGAGCCCCCTCTCTGGAGAGCCGAGGAGAGACAAAAGAAAGAGTGGCTGAAACTGCTCATAGAACTGAACCTTCTCAGATTGGAGAGGGATCCTATTTCTAGCTGTGGTACTTTCTTTGGGCTGGGTGCCCCATTCCCAAGTGGCACCAGGAGAAACTGCTCCACTGTTCTCCAGGCTCGATTCCCAGCTGGGAAACATCTGGCCTGTGGGATTACATTTCGGGTGGTATCATTAAAGTGCTCGGACAAAGATCTGGAAATGAGGCAGGGCATGGAACATAGAACACAACCCACCTTGGCTACGTCCACGGCACAGGGAGATCGGACCCAAAAGAGTGATTTGCAATGCTTGGTTCGTGAAGGGACCTAGGTGCTGCCATTTTTCTCCCCACAGCCACCAAGGCGGGACCTCAGGGAGTGGCCCACAGGACCACAGTGGAGGTGAGACTTGCCTACACCAAATCACACCCATCTCCACTGGAGAGCTGTTTTTTTTTTTTTTTTTTTTACTGGAGCCCAAGCCAAGACCAACAATGATGCATTGCCATTATTAATTCTAGATCAATTCTTTCTATTCAGATATATTTCCCCTTATCTCATTCTTGTCCCTCCCCTCTGCTGTACTGGGCACTCTAATCATTGGTTTGCTTAAACAGTCATATTTAATTCATTCTTTAGAAGCATATTCTACACCTCCATTATTACCTTCCTTTCTCTCTCTCTCTCTCTCTCTCTCTCTCTCTCTGGAATAATCAGACTATGTAGTTTCTTTGGGTAACATTATCTTCATTTCTTTCTCTTCACCTCCTGCCATATTCTCTTCTTCCTCTCTCTGAATAAAGCCTCTTAGTTTCTCTGCCTGGTCATTGTCCAATTTCACCTTCTCCCTGCCCCTGTCATTTCTCTCTTTGTATATGCCCTTCCATCAGCACTACATACACCTGACTCTTTATTTGTAGCTGGGAATTCTGGTTTTGTGCTTTTAGACTGTCTTTTGTCTTTTGGTTTTTCTTTCTTTTCTTTTTTTTTTTCCTTTTTTCTTTTTCCCTTTAGGTTTCCTTGTTTGTTGGATTTGTCTGTGTGCTTGTGTGCCTTTGTTCCCTGTGTGTTTGTCTGTTTGTTTTCCTTTTCAGGACTACCTCAAGAAACAAGCCAAAGTACACATGGCAGAGAGTCCCAAATATCACTACGAGTAAGGAAATGAAATAACCAAAGTCTCAACAAGAAAGACCAAGAGACACCATTCAAAGAACACTTCCTGAATGGACAGGCCATGGACAGTCAATGAGCCTACTCTAATATAGCCGTATTCCCAGGTGCAGTGCATAACAAGCTTTTAAAACTGACAAGAAAGCTAGCCAAAATCATGAACCAGAAGAACTCTCCTCTCAAGAAATTCCAGGAAGAAGTGACAGCTAAAGAATTCGCCTGGGTGGCTTAGTCGGTTAAGCGTCCGACTTTCGCTTAGGTCATGATCTCGCGGTTGGTGGGTTCGAGCCCCGCGTCGGGCTCTGTGCTGACTGCCAGCTCAGAGCCTGGAGCCTGTTTCAGTCTGTGACTCCCTCTCTCTCTGACCCGCCCCTGCTCACGCTGTCTTTCTTTCTCTCTCCTAGAAATAAATAAAAATCTTTAAAATAAATAAATAAATAAATAAAACTGACAAGAGACAGAAAGCTAGCCAAAATGATGAAACAGAAGAACTCTCCTCTAAAGAAATTCTAGGAAGAAATGACAGCTAAAGAATTGGACAAAACATATATAAACAACATAACTGAACAAGAATTTAGAAAAATAGTCATAAAATTAATCACTGGGTTTGAAAAAAGCATGGAAGACATCAGAGAAGCTATTGCTACAAAGACTATAGACCTTAAAAATAGTTATGATGAATTAAAAAATGCTATAAATGAGATGCATAATAAAATGGAGGCATACAATGCACAGATTGAGGAGGCAGAGAGGAGAATAGGTGAATTAGAAGACATAATTACAGAAAAAGAGATAAATTGATCCAGGAGCACGAAAGGAGAATTCGAGAACTGAGAGATACAATCAAACGGAACACTATCTATATCATAGGAATTCCAGAAGAGAAAAAGAGAGAGAAAGGCACTTTGAAGGGGTTCTTGAACAAATTATAGCTGAAAACTTCCCTAATCTGGGGAAGGAAACAGACATTGAAATCCAAGAGGCACAGAGAACTCCCCTCAGACGTAATGTGAATCAATTTTCTGCATGACATATCACAGTGAAACTGGCAAAATATAAGGACAAAGAGAGAATCCTGAAATCAGCTAGAGATAAAAGGGCCCTAACATACAAAGGGAGACCTATCAGTGTGGTGACAGACCTATCTAGTGAAATTTGACAGGCCAGAAAGGAATGGCAGGAAATCTTCAATGTGATGAACAGAAAAAATATGCAACCAAGAATCCTCTACCCAGAAAGCCTGTCATTCAGAATAGAAGGAGAGATAAAAGTCTTCCCAAATAAACAAAAATTGAAAGAATTCATACCACTAAACCAACCCTAGAAGAAATCCTAAGGGGGACTCTATGAAGGAAACGGTGTAAGGAACACAAGTTACCAGAGACAGCACTACAAGCAGGAATCCTAGGGAATACAATGACTCTAAACCTATATTTTTCAATAATAACACTGAATGTAAATGGACTAAATGCTCCAATCAAAAGACATAGGGTATCAGAATGGGTAAAAAAAAAAAACCACAAAGTCTATCTATTTGCTGCCTATAAGAGTCTCATTTTAGACCTGAGGACACCTTCAGATTGAAAGTAAGGGGATGGAGAAATATCTATCATGCTACTGGAAGTTAAAAGAAAGCCAGAGTAGCCATACTTATATCAGACAAACTGGACTTTAAAGTAAAGGCAGTGACAAAGGATGAAGAAGGGCATTATATATTAATTACAGAGTCTATTCATCAGGAAGAGCTAACAATTATAAATGTCTATGCACTGAATTCGGGACCACTCAAATACATAAAACAATTAATCACAAACAGAAACAATCTTATTGATAAGAATGTGCTAATAGCAGGGGACTTTAATACTCCACTTACAGCAATGGATAGATCAACTAGACAGAAAGTCACTAAAGAAAAAATGGACTTGAATGACACATTGGACCAGAAGGATTTGACAGATATATTTAGAACTCTACATCCTGAGACTATGGAATTCACTTTCTTCTCAAGTGTGCATGTCACATTCTCCAAGATAGATCACATACTGGGACATAAAGCAGCCCTCAATAAATATAAAAGAATTGAGATCATACCATGCAAGCTTTCAGATCACAATGCTATGAAGCTTGAAATCAACCACAAGAAAAAGTCTGGAAAACCTCCAAAAACATGGAGGTTAAAGACCACCCTACCAAAGAACAAATGGGCCAATCAGACAATTAGAGAAGAAATTTAAAAATACATGGAAACCAATGAAAATGAAAATACAACAATCCAAACTCTTTGAGATGCGGCAAAGACAGTCCTAAGATGAAAGTCCATTGCAGTCCAGGCCTATTTCAAGAAACTAGAAAAATCACAAATACAAAATCTAATAGCACACCTAAAGGAACTAGAAGCAGAGCAGCAAGGGCACCCCAAACCCAGTAGGAGAAGAGAAATCATAAAAATCATGGCAGAAATAAATAATATAGAATCCAAAAAAAAACCAGTTGAACAGATCAATGAAACAAAGAGTTGGTTTTTTGAAAAAATAAACAAAATTCATAAACCTCTAGCCAGGCTTCTCAAAAAGAAAAGAGAGAGCACCCAAATAGACAAAATCATGAATGAAAATGGGTTTATTACAACCAATCTCTCAGAAATACAAGCAATTATCAAGGAATACTATGAAAAATTATATTCCTACAAACTGGACAACCTGGAAGAAATGGGCAAATTCCTAAACACACACTCACTACCAAAATTCACACAGGAAGAGATAGAAAATCTGAACAGACCCATAACTAGTGAAGAAATTGAATCAGTTATCAAAAATCTCCCAACAAATAAGAGCCCTGGACCAGAAGGATTCCCTGGGGAATTCTACCAGACATTTAAAACAGAATTAATACCCATTCTTCTCAAGCTATTCGAAAAAATAGAAATGGCAAGAAAACTTCTGGACTCATTCTACAAAGCCAGCGTCACTTTGATTCCCAAGCCAGACAGAGACCCAGCTAAAAAAGAGAACTACAGGCCAATATCCTTGATGAATACAGATGCAAAAATCTTCAACAAAATACTTGCAAATTGAATTCAACAGCACAGGAAAAGAATTATCCACCATGATCAAGTGGGATTCATTCCTGGGTTACAGGGCTGGTTCAATCTTCACAAATCAATCAATGTGATGCATCACATTAACAAAAGATATCAAAACCTTGGGAATTGAAGGGCCCTGTGCACCGTCCAGAACTATCGTAGGATGGCTGAGGTACATCAGGTACAACCAACTGAATCCAATCTTGTTCCCTTGAATCCAAAAGTTCTCTTCTTTAGAAGAATCTTTGCTGGATTTGGGAACACTGTTTTCACAATGCAAGCGTCCTGGGGCCAGTTAATTCCCTATCTAACATGTAACAAGAGTGGGGCTCAGCTGACTTTACCATTCTTCCCCTACAGGAATTTATCAATGTACCCTCTCTTTCTCTGTTGCCCCACCCACAATCTCTCCTTTCCTCTCTGCTTTCCCTATCTCCTCTATCTACCTTTCTCCTCTATCTTTCTCTGGGGCACCATCTTCTCAATGAACTCTGACTTTACAAAAAACATGAAGAGTTCCTGATTCTGATCACTTCACTCTTTCTGCTTCCTAAACTCAGGAGAAAAATTGCAGACAATATACACAGAATATATAGTCATGTAGCAAATAAGTTAATATTTATCTGTTTTATATTCTCTAAGACAGATAATTCTAAACTTCAGTGAGTGCATTTGGGGTATAGGACAAAAATATTACCATTTGTAATTTTTATTTTGCACAATTTTTGTCCCTTAAGCTTAAAAACAATTACATGTTTTTTATGGGCATGCTCTATTAATATAATACCAAGTATATGCATGTAAAATTTGCAAATGAATGAATATGTGTTGAGAATGGGGGCTTAAAACTATATAAGTACCTGACATGTACTAAACAACATGCTAAGCAGTTCAGGGCCACAGAATGTCAAGATAGATCTTGCTCTTATGTAATTTACTATGTAAATGTGGAGTGAGAAAATGAAATTCATATCTTCACCATGTCCTGTAAAAAAGAATCTTTTGAAGAGAATCCTTACATGAAGTTTCAAAAGAAAGAAAGTTCACATCCAGTTGTGTTTGTGTTGTGGGGAGGATGGGTAGGACATGGATCATGAGAACTTCATGAATGCAGTGTTTTTAGATTTGTGTATTGAACGTAAAGGAGGTATTAGCTGTGAAAGTAAATTAGAGAAGGGCAATCCAGGTCAGTAGTCTTCAAGCATGGACATCTTTGGGTGTTCCTGAAGGCACCCAAAAAATTTGTAGGAGGTACTCAGACCTGGGTACTTATCAAGAAACAAAACTTTAGAATCTCAGCATGTATTCCTTCTTAAAATCGACCTGCCTATTTCTAACAGTATCTGGAACACAGAGTGGTAATTCAAGAAGTTGGGTTCCCTGTCCCTGCTCCCCAGCCCTCAAACAACACTGCTCCCTGTGCATGTAGAAGGATCGCTGGATATACATTAGAAACGCTGCAACTCTCATTTTTCCAACATCCTTATAGAATACATAGGACGTATCCCCAAATTACACAAGAGGAAAGTATGGCTCAGAGAATTGCTGCAACAAGACAAAGGCCATATCTGTGGCTCAGAGGAACTGTGACCTGAACACAGGCCTCTGGGATATATCTTATGTTATTTTCATGCCACTTTCTAGTCTTTAGGCCCATACCACTTTCTAGTCTTTATGCTGACTCTATTCTTACAAGTCTGCAAAGAATACAAAGTAAATTGGGTAAAATGAAGTGTAGTAAGGGCACCTCACCCATCAGGAAATCTGATACAAACCAGATTTCCAGATTTTGAAAACCATCCATATCGTCACTGCCAAAGTGTAGTTCACAGGCCAGCAAAAATGACATCACTTGGGAGCTTGTCAGGAATGCAGAATCTCAGGCCACCAGCCCGGATTTAACCGAATTAGAATTTTCATTTTTAACAACATCCCAGATGTTTCTTTAAAGTTTGAGAGGCACAAGCGGAGATGAGAAGGCAAACCTTTCGATAAAGGTAAAATAGCTTATTTGACATTTACAACACAGTGTTTACTGGTGAATGGTTCAAACATCTGCCTCAATATTAGAAATTCTTGTTATCCATAAAAGTTCAAACAAAGAAAAGGTAACTTTCCACCACTCCTCTTCCACATAAGGGAAACACTTTATTATATTTTAATCCAGTCATCACTTTATTTTAAAATAATATTTCCTTAATTTAACGGCACAATATCACAACCCAAAGATTACAAATGAGATAGAAACTATGGGCAGATTGGCTGATGATTGAATATTTGGTAGTTCCAGCATCTATAAAGGAAGTATATGGAAGGTTATAAATCATATTTTGAGCTCCATGTTGTCTCTTCTTCAGAACCAGAACATCGACAAATTCAAAAGGCAACCACAAAGGAGTGGACTGGGAGTTTGTTACAGTTTCCCTAAATTCTGATACACTGCCTCATGCTTCCGATACTCATCAGGGTTTTGTTATTGTGTTTTTTTTTTTTTCATCAAGTTAAAAAAATATTTATAAAGTTGGTGGTGGTTTGTTTAAACTCATTGCACTTTTGTAAATTTCAAGTGACAAGTATGTTCTGCCATTAATAGAGTTTTTGGAGCCATTCATACAAATGTGCCAGCCCATGGAAAACCACACATTCTTTGTTAAACTAAACAGTCCTAAGCATTGTGTGGACTCCTGGCATACTATGGCTAAATATTCAGACACATGCCTATATAGTACTGTGTGTTCTGCCAAATAGTGGGAAAACAAAAGAAAGAAAATCACATAAATATACTGGTAAACATTGACTTTGTAAGGAACAGCATAAGCTGCTTTGGAGAAAAAAAATCATGGAGCATGATTCAAAGAATACATTTAAATTCTTCTCCTTAGGAAAATGTATCTAATTTGTTTTTCATGAAAACATGTATTTAGCAGTGGGGAGTTTTTCATTGGCTAAGATATTTTGGCATATTTATAGTATAAAGGTGATTGGAATAATATTTGCATTCATTTTGCACTGAAATCTGAAATAAGTATAAGATATACACTTTGTAACATAAAATCATTGTTAGTCAGGATATACTCCCTTTAAGAAAGCATAATTCAGTACATGAAAATTCAAAGTGACTAACCTATAAATATGGGGGAATTATTCATGTTACCAAAGGATTCTTTTTTTTTTTTTTTTACCAAACATCTATCACAGGGTATCTTTAAATAACTAGTTTCCTTTTAGGACATTTAAAAATACTAGATTTAAAATTTTTGATGTTCAGATGTTCAAGGAATATCTAAAGAATATATGTGTATATAAGGCATGAGCTTAAATAGATGATTTTAGAAGTCCTTAATGACTTTGATTTGTGCTACAATTATTAATCATTACCAGCCAAGAAGGAAATTGAAAGGCTAATGGCCAAGCCAATGTGATGTTTCCTCAAATACTTTCTGTACCCACAAAAGAATAATGCATCTGAGTTCATTTTTTTCTCCTCATATGATGACTTTCTAAATGGCATCCTATTATGCTTATAATTATTTATCCCAGAACAGGTGCTGACTTTTCAAGGGATATTTGGAATCCATCTCTCTTTCCATAAAAATAATGCTCTGCTTTCCTTCCTTCCCAAACACTTCTACAAAATTGCACAATTAAATCTCCTTCGGACCAGACTAATTTAATTTCTTCTCGGTCCTCTCAGAAGCTACACCACATCCTGACAGGTACACTGAGAGGTACGGTTCAAACTGATGGGGTAGCTTGAACCAGCTGTTGCTAGCTCACTTTTCCATTCTCATTGGCTCTGGACAAACTAGCAGGAGTAATCAGCTATTAATCGCTTGTTCATGACTTATTCCTTGTACAAACCATCACTGAGGTCACGCTAGTTTTCGTTCACTCTTTATGCATCATAGAGCCTCGTGGTTCTCTCCACTCGGGGCCTTTCTTTACCTTGTCAGCAGTGTGTGTAGTCTAAGAAACAAATCCAGCCATACTATTCCCTTTCCTAAAAGCTTCCCATTATATTCTTTTTAATATGGGAATTTCCCGCTGGCAAAGAAATGATCCAATGACTGGCCCAACTGAGCGAATGGTTTAAGTAGTCTTAAAAAATTTGTTAGGGTCTATTACATGTACTATATGGCTTATAGCAGCCCCCCAAACATGGGAAAAAACAACCAATGGCCTTTGTGTTTGGGCCCAATATGCAGGAGAAAACAGTCACTTACATTCTTATCCCTCCAGTTTCCAATACCTGCTGTTGTGTTCATTCCCTTTGCACAGACATAGTTCAATGGGCTCAGTTTACTCTGTCCAATGCTAATCTCAGGGAATAATATTTCTTCCTCTATGTAAATTTTTTGTATAATGCTACCTATCTTTTTGTGGATGTACGATTTGTTTTATCTCTTCATTTCCTTTCCAGACTTTTCTTTCCTATTCATTTCTAACTAAGGTACACACAGTTTCTCTACTCAGAAAGAATGCACTATCAATTTTGTCAATTCAGGTGTCAGGCTTCTACAACCCATATTTTGTGCCATTCTGAGCAAGATTATAAGGCAGGGCGGAGCCAGGCATATGCAGCATCACCTTTTAAAAATAAGGATTTTCATAATGCTGTTATTTGGAAAATAATTTGCATTGGCTTGTAATTATGGTAACTCCTACCCATCATTTCCCATCATGTATTTGATTCCATAGTTGGTTTAAAAAACTTGTCATTTCCTGTGTGTACTATACCCTTGTAGGACCACATGTTTTTACACATGCTATTTCTCAAATTTGAAATTCTTTGCCTTTTTTTTTTTCACTTAAAAAATTCCTATGCATGCTTCAGAGCTCAAATGTCATCTCTTTAGTGAAGTCTTCTAAAATCTCTCTGGGCAGACTTATGCTTTCTCCTCTGTGCTGTGGTGCTTTAAAATTCACATTTTAAAAAATATATAAAAAGACATATATATAAGACATATAAAAAAGTATCCGTTTTATAATTTTTAGGATGGAAGCTTTAAATTCACATTGGTATCCATACCAATGGGTCACACAGTAACCTAGGGCTCTGATTGTACTACAGTCAGAATAAAAACAAAAGAATCAGAAGAAAATTTTGAACATTTTGTTCATCCCTTTTTTCTGCCAAAGGTAAGATCATCTATAGGACAAAGAGTTCTCTCATTTTAGAAGAAAGACCAAGAAGCATATAATGACACCAGATGTATAATTTAGAGAACTTTATCTGCTAAAATTATTTTAGTTGTCCAGCTATCAAGAAAAATGCAGAAAAAAGATATAAGCTACTGCAGCGGGTGAACTAGCATACATTCTTACTTGCATTGACAGGCTACAAACTTCAACATCACCTCTAACATTTCAACCAATATATTAGGTGTTCCTAAGCCAATTTCCCCACCTAGGTAGCTTTCACTGAAGAGTTACAGGTTGGGAACTTGTCTCATTAATATTTCACACAGGTGTACTATATGAAGTTCAGCTCTTAAGCTCTCTGTTATTTAGTATTTGCAGACATATAAAAATGCACCTTTTCAAAGCATGAGGCACGTGCTTTCCCTTAATCTGCGTCCACACATCACCTTCTCACTTATTTTGGGGGAAAATTTCATTAATTTTGGAAGAAACGTTGGGGAAGGTTCAAAAGAAACTAATGGTATTTAAATTAAAAATGATTAACCCACTAAAATTCTACATTGGGATTTATGTCTAATAAAATTAAATAAGAACTCACTTGAATTGGACTTAAGGGGATCTATTTCTGTTTAGGAGATTTTTTTTAAGTCAAAAATGACCTATTTCAACCAGAAAGCATTCATAATGGTCTGAGTCCTTTTGTATCTGATTTCCTCAGGTTATAGCAACTTAATCACAATCTGTAACACATAGGCACTCAAAGCAGCTACAATTTGTTTTTAAAAGTCTGATTCCTAGTCTTGCTTTGTTAAGCATATTTCCCAAAGATTATGTTTGAAGAGTCAGCACACAATCTATATTTTCAGGACAAGCTTGTAAGGAATAGATTATTATTATTTTTTAAAGTATAATTTATTGTTAAATTGGCTAACATACAGTGTGTAAACTGTGCTCTTGGCTTTTGGGGTAGATTCCCGTGATCATCACTTACATACAACACCCAGTGCTCATCCCAAGAACATTATTTAATTTTTGTTTAAAAAATTTTTTTTCAGATTGTGCAATTCTTTTACTCTTGTGTCAGGTGTCAAAATATTTCAAAAAGGAAGCTTATCTCTGCCATAGGTGATTTCTGACATCTGATTTATTTAAATGTCATTTTGTATTGCGTCTACCCTCTAACATGGAAAAATATTCTATCGGTCCCGTTACATTGAAGTGGGAGACTTTAAAGGGCAGCATACCCAGTTAAAGAAGATATATTTCCATCTGTGATCAATAGCATGTGAAGAACAGGTCCTTTCTTAGTTTTATCCAGGGCAAAATTACCTTGGTAGTTCCCCAGACCACGGACACGCCACAAGTTTCTAAGGTTGAGCAGCCCTGGGGAGCCATGCCTGATTCTGAGGGGGAAGCTATTCTCTTTGTGAGATCCATGGAACATGGCTCCTCACTGTTCCCCAAAGCTGCAGGACAGCTTTCAGAGGCTGTATCTTTTATATAGACCATATAATAAGCAAGAGGTAAATAGGTCCCAGAAAGTATTAGAGAGGAACTAGTAAGACAATGTTTTTTCATTCCCTTCTGCTCTTGCATTCCTCATTTTTTTAAAGTTTATTTATTTTTTAGAGAGAGAGGGAGTTGGGGGGGGGGAGGGAAAGCAGGGGAGAGTCAGAGAGAGAGGGAGACATGAATGCAAAGCAGACTCCAGGGTCTGAGCTATCAGTACAGAGCCACCCAGGTGTCTCTATTCTCTCAGAAACTTAAGCCTATATAAAAACTTAAAATACAATAGAAGTCTACTAATGAAGTTTCTATGTAAATCTATCTATAATCCCCCACTTTTTAATAGTAAAATCCCTATAAATCTGAGGTGTCTATTTGGTGTCATCGATCAGTGTTTTCTCCTCCCCTCCATCTTTTGTTCTTTTCCCCTGATGAAGGGGGTAGAGTTAGCCAGGGAAGGTTTTCACTAATTTAAACACAATAATTTCTTTCTGCAGTGCATGAACTAATCAGGTCAGCTCTTAGTGGTTGAACATAATTTCATCCGAATTTGGTCTAGGAAAATGCAAACCAACAAAAGGCATAAAAAAGAAAAAAAACCTATATTTTTGTCACATCTGTATTATATCCATTTTTGAGTTTTTCTTAAAGAAATTTCTTCATTCCTGGGGTTGCTGGCCTTTGGGACTGATGAGAGTTATTTCCTGGAAACAACGGGACCTATGAGTCTTAAAGGGCATTATAACAATTTACTTAGGAAATAAGAAACTAGGATTGGTCACTGGTATTCTTTTTAGTATAACCTTAACTAATTTTGTTGCAGGTTTCCTTTAAGGGGACATTATTGGGCTGCATCATGGACATGGATTAAGGGGATATAGAGAACCAGAATAGAAAGTACAAAAAGAAGGTATAGAGACTTTGGGGAATGTTTGAATCCAAAGAATACTCAGAATTCAGTGTTCAAAACAGATCAGTGTTGAAAGACGACATAGTATCATTGACAGAACATTGGAACTGAGGGCAAGTTTGAATCCTAATTCTGCCACTAATTAGTTGTGACCATAGACAGGAGGAATACTAAATCAAATAAAGCATTTCCTTTAGTAAGGCATGGGACACACTGGTGATTGAAGGAGGCTGAAATTTTCTGTTCACGATGGCAAACTATCCTATTAGTAAATACCACAAAGGTGTTAGTCCACAAATTTCTAATTAGCCTTTTCTCTGAGGGGCATAGGTAGAACAGTTTTTTATTTTACATTAACTTATTTGTTAAACCATAGATATGCCTCGATTTAAAAAATATAAGGTAATCATCCTAAAATGACATTTACTTTTACAAAAAAAAATTACACAATTTCTTTAGAAAAGACAGAGTATAATTTCAAAAAATATTTGATTTATGCACATTACATAGAACATATTTATTGGGAAAAATGTGGGACCCATTTGCATTTTCCAAGCAAAATAGCTTTTTCTTTTTGGTAGACTTTGCAGTTATAAGTCTGAAAATGTAAGTGTTGCTCTGGCAGGAGACAGAAAGATGGAGGAAATAACCCTTTACCTGCCCTTTCCAAATTTATTTCCATCTATGTTACTGCTAGAAGATATCTGAAAGAGATTTAAACTCTTTTTACCTTTTTATGCCTGAAATATATTTGCTGAATTCTTTCTACTAGATAATTACAGAAAAGGTTTTTTTTTTTTTTTTTTTTTTTTTTTTTTTTTTTTTTTTTTTTTTTTTTTTTTTTTTTTTTTTTTTTTTTTTTTTTTTTTTTTTTTTTTTNTTTTTTTTTTTTTTTTTTTTTTTTTTTTTTTTTTGCCTTTTTCCATGTGAGGATATCAATAGTCTATCTAGTCAGAGTGATGTTAATATTTGGGGACATTTCTCATGTTTCTCTATGAGTCAATGATTAGTCAGATGAGATTAATTAGTGTGTTGATTATTCTGGCCCCTTAACCTCTCATCTTTTTCCTTTTTCTCCTCACCTTTTGGTTATTTCATTACTCATTAATAAGCTTATCAAAGAGTGGGAAGGGAGAGGAGGTGAAACCCAGCATCTTCTACCATTTTTCAGGACTGGTTAAACTTTAAAGTGTGGGAGTAAGGGTGGTTGGAAAGAGGAAAAAAGAAAACTATTAGCTTAAATGAGTTAAAATTTTTTTAATTACCTAGAGATTTTATCTTTTCAAGTGCAAAGGAAAGATGAACGTACTGTTACCTTTCCTTCTGAAAAACATGTTTTTTTTAAAGAACAGCATACATTAGCATCTTTTTCCAAGATGAATCAAATAACACTTTATAGAAAACAGAATACAAAGCCTAGAAACTTCCAAGCGCACCCAACTGAGATAGCTGTTTTTGGGGAATGATTACCTTATGAGTAATACTGGGACTTTAACCCCCAAACTCCCATATTCCTTAGGTATCCTTTCCCTCTAGAAAAGGGGAGAATTAACTTCTCCATGACTCTCCAAAAAATTATTTCTATGCTTGGTGTTAGTCTTGTATTCACCCAGTGGGAGCTCTTGTTTGCGTTGCTGCCTATCATATCCTGCAGTTCTAGAAAAACTGGCCTTCCTTGGGAAGATGTTGGAGATATTCATCATGGAGGAGGAGGACTAAGGATGCTCTCCTTTTCTCTACCTGGTTCCAAAACAGACATGGATCCTGTTCATAATTCTGCACGACACAGATGAGACCAGGTTGTAACAGTTAACAAATTGTTCCTTAAAACTTAAGGATAACAAGGTGGTGCCCATTATGGGGTCATTTTACACTGAATCCAACACTGGGTATGACTCCTTATGTGCTGCGTATATCACAAAAAGCAATTTCTTTCACTACCATTATGGGAAGATGCCACTATATTTGTGCCCTGAGTAGTGTTAGCTCTCTGCACACACCTAAAACTCCCCTGCCCTCAGGGGAGAAGACAGGTTAAGTATAGTTTTTAATTCTAAGTCATCTCCATTTCAGTATTATCTACTCATTCCCCATCTCCTATCCACAGAACTTGCCCTTACCTTTAGTCTCCAACAGTGCACCCATGTTATAATGTGTAACCTGACATTAGTTATTGACCAAGACCTGAGCCATTTTCCTTAGAATAAACTGTATGGACCACAGACTGTCCAGGTTAAGGTTCCAGTCATCAAATTCAGACTTATTTCTTCTTATAGGCTGTCCGCTAGCTTGAGGAGAATACAATATTTTAGAGTCTCCTGGGTCTTCATTCCCAATCTCTGGACATCAGCTGTTTGAACAAGAACACACACAACACACACCCACATCCCAATAAGCAATAATTTCCAGAGAATCATTGCATTGCACATCATTATTCCAAATGTTTCTCAAGACGCTACATAGACCTAGAGATGCATTATGTCCTACAACAAAGCACCTCTTTCATAACATCACACAGAGCAGGTAGCTTTCTTAGAGAGTAGCAAAGTCCTTTGTTTCAGAAAAGGAGCTCTGTTTTGCATTTTGTTTACTAGAAACACGTATTATGGTGGTTTTAAAATCAAATCAAAGAAAGTATGTGCCCCAAAGATAAATTCACGTCTCCCCTTCTTTCAATGCTAGAGCTACTGTAAGCCTTTGAAAATGAAGTTCTTCCTAACTTCTGGTATCTGCATTCAAAATTCAAAGATTTGAGGGTCAAATCTGGTCAAATCTCAAGAAATTTATACTTTTTCCCAAGCAGTCTTAAAATAAAAAATTATTTTTCCCAAGTACCTAAACCATAAATAGGTGCTTAACCTTGAGATGAAGGTAGTAGACAACCCTCTTTACCCCTCTGGTATATAAGCTCAGTGCATTTCTTGCTTTAAACAAATGCAAGCATACATTTCAAAGATTTTACTGTAACAACTTTGCTTTTAAGGTCTTTGTATGAATTCTTTCCCATTTGCTTTGAAGCTTTATTTTTGTGTTTGTAATATTTTATTTCTTTTCTACTCAGGAGGCCGTTTTAAGCAATAATATTTTGGTCAGCTTCTTTCTTGGATTGTAAGGCATCAGTTTCAATTTATTTGTGTCCTGCTTTCTCCATCTCCCCTCCTGGATGTAGTGTCTCTTCTTTCTGTAACTGTTTATATTAAATCTCTTCTTTCTCTGATTCTACTGTGCCTTTTATAGGGGTGGCATATAATGCCAATCTGTCTCGTTTGATTCTAATTAATATGCTTCCAGATCCTCTCTGGGTGACCTGTCTTTTTAAGGAACCCAACTAATTGGAAGAGCCATCATAAATTATATACAGTTACGTCATTCAATTCCATAATAAAAATGAAACATAAACTGATATCTTCACAAATCACTTAGTATCTAGGGTTATGAATAAAGGAAAGGCCTGATTACATTTGAATTTTCTTTCCTTTCTCTTCCAAATCATCAGCAGAGAAAGGAAGATGCTTGCAGATTTTCTATTTTTATAGTATAAAGATTATGTTCAAAGAAATGTCTAGGTTTTGCAGCAATCTTTAAAGAAATTACATTCTCCCACGTGCATTTAAGCCTGTTCTATGGGTTGAATTGTGTCTCTCCAAAAATTGTTTGTTGAAGTCCTTAACCCCCAATACTCCAGAATGTGATCTTAGTTGAAAATGGGGTCATTGGAGATATAACTTATTAATATGAAATTATCCTGGAGAAGTATGGGTCCCTAATCCAATATGACTGGTATCCTCATAGAAAGGAGAGATTTGGACACAGACAGGAACATGAGGAGAACATCATATGAAGATAAAGGCAGAGATTGATGTGATACTACTACGAACCAAAGGATGCCAAAGACTGCCAGCAAGCTTCCAGAAGCTATGGAAGGCACAGACAGGTTTTCTTTCACAGTCTCATAAAAGGAGGCTGGGACCATGGAGGGAGCGCCCGTCCAGAGGGAGCTGCTGCTGCTGGAGCTGTTACCTGAGGAGGGGAGAGAAGGGGAGCTACACCTTGGCTTCTCTTTTCCTCCTGTGCTCTTCTGTCTTGTCAGTGCCTCCTGTGGGCTGAACTTCATACTAAGTCAACTGGCATTGGAGTCTGGAAAATGCCATTTTCAGTGGAAGTTTTGGAAATGTATTTTCTGTCCAAAAAGTATATAACCAACATGGCCACAGTGGAGTGATGTTCAGACATGGTGACAGGAGTTAACAATTTTTCAAAACTGGTACCCACATTTTGTTGAAAGGGAAATGAACACTGACTGGATACCTACTATATGCAGGCACCACTGGATGTTTTAATATTTGTGTGTATTATCTCCTTTATTCTATATAAAGCTATGATGGAGATAGATATATTATATATATGTGTATATATAATAGCCAAGGAGACTACAAGACAGAATATTTAGATATTTCATACACGATTATATTGCTAGTAGCTGGTAGAACACTTGAACCATTTGATGCATCTGATCTGAAGCCCAGTTCTGTGCAAGCTCTCTCTGCCATTCCACATTTTTATCTCATTAGGCTGTGAGTCGCATTTGGGAAGGAAGACCAGAAAGTGGTAATAGATGAAGAGGCACATACCTGCACATGAAGAAGAGAGAGCTGGTGTAGGTAACACGAAAATGGGCCAGGCAGTTGAAAGGCAAATTGTTGTAACAAGTAATAGAGTAGCTGAGAAAGAGATTTGGTAAGAACAGTCAGTAGTTTTCAAAAACCTAGTTTATCGTACTGTAGTGGAGGGATCAGAGTCTTCATCCTATTCATTTTAAACATGCAGATAATGTAGAGAAATTGGTATTTTACTTCAATTAGAGAGTGTGTAAACCTAAGTAGGCTGAAGGCTCCAGAATACTGCAAGATGGTTATGATAGTAAGGCAGATTAGTAATTTAAGTGCAGCGATGACCACCACTAGCATTCATAGGTTCCGACCGTAAGAAACAACTAAGCATTGTCATCTTCATGTGTCTCAGAGGATCCTTGTGTGGCTGTCACCATTGCTGAGATAGACAAGGCATAGAGGAGGCCTAGGAAGCCCTTTGTTTTAGGATTCTGATCTGCTGACACGTTTAAAAATTGATGGTCTAGAATTATAACCTGGTGGATAAAATTTCTCAGACATATGATAAAATCTGCAAATTATAGGGGCACCTGGGTGGTTCAGTCAGTTAGGAGTCTAATTCTTGATCTCAGCTCAGGTATTGATCTCAAGACTTGAGTTCTTGATCTCAAGAATGTGAGTTCAAGCTCCACATTGGGATCCACACTGGGCATGGAGCCTACTTTGAAAAAGAAAAATCTGCAAGTTTTACACAGATTTACTATAGTCTTTTATGCTGTAACTCTACTTGACCATGAATGACAATGGCATACATGTAGATACATCATTTCAAAGGCTGGGAAATCTTGCAAACTCCCATATTTAATGTTTCTTTTGGAGAATACTTCCACTGTTCCCCCTATTAGGAATGAGGCAGTTATGGAGAGAATTTCTTCCTCTTGCTTGTGTCTCTCTACAGGAGAAAGAGTGGCTAGTATGTTGGTAAAACAGAGTAGACTTTGACATCCACTAAGTTTTTTTCTTTTCTGGTGGGTGCTCATATTTAGCCTCAAAAATGGGACATAGATCTCTCTCCCACTCTTTCTTGTTCTCCTTCCCTTCTGCCTTCCCCTTCCCATCCTTCCTCTATCACTTTTATCTGCTTTGAGACCTGGTACAAAGGAAATTTGGATGCTTCTCCACTTCCTCTGTTTATATGATAAGTATAATGGGGCCAGATGGTCACTACTCTTTCTTCTACTTTTCATTCACTCATGTCTCACTTTGATAGGAAAACCCAAATAGGTCGGTCAGAATCTATTTTACAAACTTAACACTCTCAACAGGTGGATCACAAAGAGTGTTTGGGGCAAGTGGTTGAAAGCCTTTACTTTTGTCTCAGGTGCCAGCAGTGTGATTCTATTTAGCTTGTCACATAGCTGGACATTTGGAAGGTATGACACTGTAACTGAGGAACTGAGATTTTGATCCCCACTGGCTTGTTTCTATCAGCCAGAATCCTGGGGAAGGGGAAGATGCTTAGTACCCTGGACTCAACATTGACAATTATAAACTTTATTAATTTTGCTGCTTGGAAATTTCCTCCTGTGACGTTACCCTGAAACTACTCCATTGGAGAAATCTTTATAATTTATTTTTTATGTTTATTTATTTGTTTTGAGAGAGAGAGAAAGCTCAGGAGGAGACAGAGAGCTCAGGAGTTGGGGATGGTCAGAGAGAGATTGAGACAGAAGGAATCCCAAGCAGGCTTCATGCTATCAGCGCAGAGCCTGATGCAACACAGGGGCTCTATCTCACAAACCTTGAGATCATGACCTGAGCTGGAATCAAGAGTCGAAGGCCTAACCCACTGAGTCACCCAGGTGCCCTTCCATCAAAGAAATCTTAAATTTTAGCACACTAAATATAGCATATTAATTTCTCACTGGGACCGCATCATGTTTTAGATCTCTCACTCTGTTTTTCCCACTGCAGATATTTTCACATATTTGGTGCCCAGTGCTTTGTGCCCATCTTACCACTTTTATCTCTCAGTATCTAACAGTTTTACTTCCCGTCCTCTTCTTCAACTTAAGTCCTGAATCTCTTTCTTTCAAACACTCTCAATATCCATTCCTCCATGTCCTTCTGCAGGTTAAATGTTCTGTGTTGGATTATTATAACCATCCACCTTGACGCTGTCATATCTGCTCTACTGACAGTGACCAGCATCAATCAGTTCCTTGCGTCAATTTGTCTTCCTCAGTTTTGCCTCACTCACTTTTTATTTTAATGATTCAACTTAAGTTTTACCAATACCATGCATGTACTGTATATCTTTAGATTCTAAACCTATGGAAGGCACAGTCTGGGTTTTCAAATTCTCAAGTAGGACTTATTTATTTACTTGCTTTCATCTAGAGTTTTGGGAAAAAAACCAAACTTCTTTACTTTCCCTAAGTAAGTGCTCAGATTTTTTTTCCCCCTTTAAGGTCTTCTTTTACTGAAGTTGTAGTCCTTTGAGAGTCTCAGAGATGGAGGTGTGCTATTTCTAATTCCATCCTTCTTGTATCCCCAGTCCTTAGTAATCTTTCCCTGCATGGGCAGTATAATCTGAACTCTTACTCACAACTAACTTTGATATTTCCATCTCCTCACTCAAGAACGGATACAGAATCAGACGTGGCATTATTGCAATGGCTTCATCTCTCCATTAGTTTCTGTCTTCTGAGGTTTCTCCTTCTTCTCTTTTCTGTTTAGTCCAACTTGTTTCGAGCTTTTAATCTATTTTTAGCACAATCCTGTGTCATAGGTATTTGCTTATCCTGTCCTAGAGGTGAGGAAACTAAGGCTGAGAAGTAAAGTGACATTCCCAATGTCTTGTGGCTACGAAGTGACAAAGGCAGGCTTTGAACTCAGAAAGCCCATGTGCTTATCTCCACATCCTAGAATGAGAGTTTAGTTCCCAGTTCCACCTTTAAGAATCTTTAAATTATCATCCTCTTCTACTAAAAATTAAAAAATCTAAAATATAGGACAAATATCCACTTGCTATTACAATTCAGCTTCCTAAATTCTTTTTTTAAGTATATATCTTTTTAATTTTTAATTTTATTTACATCTGAGAGAAAGCATGGGTGGGAGAGGGGCAGAGAGAAAAGGGGAGGGAGAATCCCAAGCAGGCTCTGCACTGTTAGTGGAGACCCTGATGTGGGGCTCAAACTCACGAACTGTGAGATCATGACCAAGCCGAAGTCAGACACTTAACCAACAAAGCCACACGCTCCCCAGCTTCCTAAATTCTTGACTAATCTTGAGATAATTTTTAGGGAATCACACCAAAGACATGAAAATCCTGGGTAAATGATCATTTTATATTATTTCTGGGGATATGGGCCAAACTGAAGTACATATTTGGCAAGTATTTTCCCAAGTTTTAGGTTTTAATATATTAAGACTGAGAAATAAAAAAAAAATATTGTCTTCCATTTCTTTAAAACTTAGTCATTCTTCAATATTTACAGCATAGAGAATGAACTTAAAGAGAAGAGAGAGACAATATTAGAAAAAGTCTCCTAAAATGCCATGCTGTACTTAGGAAAACATCTTGCATTAGAGGAAATCTTTCCCCTCTATGTGCTTGGCCTTTGCTTTTGCCAGGCACCCCAGCAGTACTATTTGGCCCGGGACCAATTTGTATGGCTATGGCTTTCTGTATCCCATTCTTTCAAATATATGAGAAAGGAAGGTATGTAGGAGCAACTGAGGTTAACCTCAGAAAAATACACTAGTATATTTAGTGGTTAATGACACTGGGCTCCACTTTTCCTTATACTGACCCCACAAGGTTAAGATCAGAACTTTCCCCTAGCAACTAGTACATGTACTCTCAAATCTAATGGTCCTTAAGCATGGTAATTCATGTGGAACATTGGCTTATATTGTTCATGGCTGTCTCTATATTTAGCCTAGATGCTTTTACATGAGAATTCAAATAACAAAATGACAAACATGAAAGGAACTGGAGCCAGTTTGAGACAGGATGCCCATAACTTCTTTAACGCTCCATATATTTACTCTAATATATGGAGGGTCCTAAAGAATTTGAAAATGTGAATGGCATGGATGATCTCCCAAGAATAAAATTAGCAAAACTGATCAGAGAAATAGAAAACGTGAATGGGTCAATAACTATAGGCTTGCAAAGGCACCCAGCGTGATGGAGAGTGCTCCTCCGAAGGAAAGAATAGAAAAGAGAATAAGTTGACTCTTTACAATCTGATTTTCATTTGAAAAATTATAAACTCAGAAAAGCTAAAAGAACAGTATGATGAAAACCAGTGTAACTCACACCCGGATTTACCAATGCTAATATCTTTCCAAGTCTGATTCATCTCTGTCTATAAATAGACACACAATTCCCTTTTGCCAACTTATTGGGAAGTAGATTTCAGCCACCATGATACCTCACTTCTAAAAACTTCAGCATGCATCTGCCAAGAACATGGACATCCTAAGATAAACACAGCACCATCCTCACACCCAAGAACTTCACCATCACTTTAGGACGCCATACAGTATGCAGTCCACACTAAATACTAAATTTCCCCGCTTTTCCAAGATCTTCCATACAGCTATATGTATATTATTTCCTTTTAATTGAGGATTCAGTCAGGGTTCACACAGTGTAATTGCTTGTTATATTTCCTAATGTCCTTTAGAGCAGCACCCCTCTCTTCCACTCCTCTTTCCCTGCCTCACTCTGTTTTTCATGACTTTAGATCCTTTAAAAACTTCTGTTTGGTTGTCCTACGGGATACCCTACGTTCTGAATTCTTCTGTGTCTTCAGCAAGGACATCTTTAGGATCAATAGTATCTGTTTGTATTCAATATTTTTATTCTTTTTGGTTTTAATTTTGTATTTTACATATGTAAAATGTTTACAGGTTTCAAAAAACAAAACTATAAAATAAAAGTGATACATTCAGGGAAATCTTCTCTATGTGTGTCTGCTCCACTCCAATCCTATCCATTCCCTATATTAAACTATTATCCTCACCTCTAAGTTCATCATTTCTGTGTTTTTTTAATAAGAAAAAGATATTTATGTATTTATTTCTCAAAAAGGTAATATATTGCATATCTTTTCTACTTTACTTTTTTAGAAAATTAATGGCCATTCGGGGCACCTGGGTGGCTCATTTGGTTAAGCATCTGACTTCATCTCAGGTCATAATCTCATAGTTTGTGAGTTCAAGCCCTGCATTGGGCTCAGAGCCTGAAGCCTCCTTCAGATTCTGTGTTTCCCCCTCTCTCTGCCCCTCCCATGCTCATGTTCTGTCTCTTCTCTGTCTCGATAAAAATTAAAAATGTTAAAAAAGTAAAAAAAATAATTGCTATTTTGGAAAAACATTATATGCATAGAAGAATTGCAGGGATTGTACGAAATTCCCAAATACCCCTCATTCAGTTTCCTCTAAGGTTAAAATCTTATGTTACTACGGTCCATTTGTCAAAACCAGTAAACCAACATTGGTGCATTACTATTAACTAAACTCCAGACTTTATTAGAATTTCATGAGTTTTTCCACTAATGTCTCTTTTCTGCTCCAGGATCCCATGAAGAATCTCACATTGCATTTAGTTATAATGTACCTTTAGTCTCTGCCTGTCTGTGATACTTTCTTAGTTTTTCCTTTTTATATAACCTTGCATTTTTTAGATCTACTGGTTAAGTATTTTGTGGAATGTCCCTCAAGTTGGATTTGTCTGATATTTTTTTCACATGATTAGGCTGAGATTATGGGTTTTGGAGAAGACGATCACAGAGATGAGGTACCCTTCTCATTGCTTCACATCAGGGGGGATGTGCTGTCAACAAGATTTAACATGAATGATGTTAGCCTTGGTTACTTGATTCAGGGAGGGCTTGCCAGGTGTCCCTACTATAATGTTACCATGTTTCCCTTTCCATATTCTGTTCTTTGGAGGCAAGTCACTATGGCCAATTCACACTCAAAGGGGAGTAGTAGATTAAGTTCTCCTCAGGGGGTGGAGGGGGGAGGTGGGTAGCACCCTGCTTTCTCACTTTTCAATTTAGCCTGTAGCATTCTACATCACATCCTCTCACTTTCTACCTCTTATATCTATATATTAAAGTAGTTGCTTTATTGAATGGATATTCCATGCTTTATCCAGTGAGTGCCCCACAGATGAGCATTTAGGTTGTCTCCAATATTATGAATTATAAATATTAAACCATAGTAAATACCTTTTATCAAGTTGAAGATCTATTCTGAGCATACTGGAAATTCTTAACAAGATAGTATTGAGCTTTGGCAAATGTTTCTCCTGTATTTGCTGAGATGTCATTTCTTTTTTCTTTTTTATTCTGTGAATACGGTGAATTACATTGATTTTTCCAACATGAACAAACATTGCATTTCTGGGATAAACTGTACCTGGTCATGAGGTAGTCATCTCTTTTATGGATTATTGAATTCAATTTGTTGAAAATTTACCAAAAAAATTATGTCTATGTTTATGAAATCTATTAGTCTGTATTTTTTGTCCTTATAAATCAAGAATTCTTCACTAAGTTCTTATACTTTGTCCAGTCTGACCTGAGAATTCATATGTTCTCTCTTAATTATAAGGGGCAATGACTAGACAGAACAATCACCTTTGTCTCCTGGCTGGTGAATGATTTCATTTCTTGTGTCCCCTAACTCCCCACCAACACTGAACGGCTTTACTTGAGTCAATCAGACTAAATTTACACGTTGTAAAAAGAAATTATGGGGCACTTGGGTGGCTCAGTCAGTTAAGTGTCTGACTTCGGCTCAAGTCATGATCTCACGGTTCCTGCGTTGGAGCCCCGTGTCAGGATCTGTGCTGACAGCTAGGAGCCTGGAGCCTGTTTCAGATTTTGTGTCTCCTTCTCTCTCTGCCCCTCTCCGACTCACTCTCTGTCTCTCTCAAAAATAAATAAACATTAAAAAGTTAAAAGAAACCTTACAATATAACCCAAGCAAATTCTTCCATTGTGATGTCTTCATTTACCCTTAATTGGAATTTTCTGGAAAATATCCTTATTCTTTGAAATCAAGCTTCTGAGCATTTATGGAAAGGTCTCTTTCCTATAGTCTATGGCCTTCTTAGGCAGTAGAAAGGGCTGTTTAGAAAGCTGGATTGAGGGTTGCGTGGGTGGCTCAGTCGGTTCAGAGTCCAACTTCAGTCCAGGTAATGATCTCACGCTTCGTGGGTTTGAGCCCTGCATCAGGCTCAGTGCTGACAGCTAGCTCAGAGCCTGGAGCTGTTTCGGATTCTGTGTCTACCTTCTCTCTCTGACCCTCCCCTGCTCGTGCTGTGTCTCTCTGTCAGAAATTTAAAAAGTAAATAAAAAAAAAAACATTAAAAAAAGAAGAAAAAAGAAAGCTGGATTGATATCTGGGTGTCTTGCATATTAAGTAAATAGGAATAAGAATTCAGAAGTTTTATAAATGATATCAGAAGAGTTTTATTTATTTATTTGGTTGTTTTGCAGTTTTAGTGAGATATACTAGGGGCTTTAAGTTGTAGGGATTGAACACTATTTTTTTTTAGTTCTGTTCATTTAACAAGAGCCATTAGGAATGTATACTTACCTTGAAGGTTTACTTTAGGATTAGGATGGAAAATCTAAACTTATGTTTTAGAAGGTAATTGGGAAAAGACAATTAACCACACTTGTGCATATGAGTATTTCCTACCATTAGCCTCCTTCTTAAGCCCTATTCATTTATAGTTCATTTTAAATTAATGATGGAAAATCCATAAAATAAAAAGAGATGTGAAAGAAATAAAATTAACAACTTTATAGAAGTGATAGATGGGAATGGCAATTGTCTACCATGGTTTTCAAAAATCAAATGTGCTCTTTTTTTCCAATTGTAGTGCATTGCTATTTGATTCAGAGGTCCAAACTGGGTTAATCCAGGCAGCAGATGTACTTATTTTGACTTACATAATGTTTTAAAAATGTTTAAATTGGTGCCAGAATTTAAAACCCATAAGATTTCTTTCCATAAAAATCCAGAATTCTGGTTTCTCTTGGAACATCAAAAGATTAGTCTGGTCTCAGCTCTATGCTCTCTGGAAATAATAAGCTGTTGCTGAATGGTGGGTGAATCATGTTTTTCCTGTTTCTAACAGTCCACCACTGACAACTTTACTCATTTTAATTAATTTCCTGGCTTAGATGGGCATTTGAGTTTGAAATGTCTGATATAAGTAATAATAGCTTTTTTTATTAGGGTATTTTGTGAACAAAATAAAGAAATTTAGTTCTAGGTCAATATGGATAGTTGAACAAACATTTTCCTGTGTTGAGATCTAGAACTTGAAGGTCTTTTTAGGAAGGATAAGATGAAAGCATAGGACTCAAAGGCATTCAGTAGAGTTAATCTGTCCTTTACTTTATATATTTCTCATCACTCGTGTCTAAAATATTATTCATACAATAAACTATTTAAGAAAAAAACTTAAAAAATAAAATAAACAATTTGGTAGAAAAAATATTATTCATTAATGTCTATTAAATATCAGACTGGGTAATTAGATGATAAGTGGAACTAAGTGGTAGAAGAGGACCATGACAGGGAGTTGTAGACCAACATATACATTTATGTATGCAATTTCTAGACTTTACCTAGACTGCTGAAGTTTGGTCTGGAAAGGTTTGCTCCCTATATATGATGATTACAAACAACCAAATTGAGAATTATATAGGCTGTTCACTTTACCATTTCATAAAATTTTTGGCTTAAATAATGAACTCTATTAGCAGTAAAGTAGCCAGTGATGAGGCAAGAGTATAAGCAATTATTTTAGTCTTAAAATAGACTAAAAATAGTCTATGTTAAGCTTTTATTTTAATTACGGTTAGTTAACAAACAGTGTTATATAAGTTTCAAATGTATGACACAGTGATTCAACAATTCCATACATTACCCAGGGCTCATTCTAGGTATTTTTAAAGTCTAATAATTCCAACCAAATAACATATTTGTTATTATGCTACATGCCAAATAAATATTTTATTCATGAACTGACACCACAGGAATCCGTCAGAATATATCTGCTAATAATTTTGTCTAAATTTTCTTAATACATTACATACAAATACTGAAAAATCACATGTACCAATTATCAAAATAACATGAATACTTTATGTGATTTATCTGCAATGAAGTGGTGGTTTTTATTCATTTAGATAAACGATGAAGCTAATTGGAGTTCCAATAAAAGGTTGCTGTGTAATGGGAGCATAAGGGAAAACTTCCAGTTTACAGTGATCAAAAGAAAGCTGTCTCAAAAAACAGGTAATTCTCGCAATAGATTTGAATCCTGGAAAGCAAGCCTTCTCTGTAGGACATTAGTGGCCTTTAAGGCCATTTTGTCTAATCTCTTCCCTATACTTGTAAACCCAACCAAAAAAAAAAAATCTCTGTGTGATGAAATTTGCTTTTTATTATTTGCTTTTGAGAACCCAGACTCACTTCCCAGGGCAGGCAGTTAATGTTGGTTAATAAGAACTATGCTCAGTGGCTTTTGTAGGTTTACACCTCCTCGTGTGCCACTAAAGAGAGAAAAAACCCCAAAGTTTTCCAGTGACTTTGGGCCTTTTCATAAGACATGCTGAATAATGATTAGGGCTCCATTGTCTAGCTATTGCAGTCAACTAGACTCCCCACTGGGGAGGAGATTTTTATCATTTTACCACACCCTCAGAGTTTACCTAGGAGACTCATGATGGGCAGAATATGAAGTCTGTTCAATTGCTTTTTTCTCATAGTTGATGCTTAGAGTTTGTAGGAACCTTTGATACCGGGGATGCTCTTTATTGATATACGTTTTATTATGAGCAGTCATACTTTGTGTTTTAGTGAACGCAGGATGTATCTGAAGTAAAATGGAGGAGAAATTTAAAGCGTTGAGACTAAATCATTTTCTTCTCCTCATGGGCATTTGTAAATTCGAATTTTCATGTTTATTTTACTAATTAATGTACATTTGATGCATAAAACACAAATGTGATATAATTCCACTTAGGTCTCTTTACTTTTCAATATTGATGTATTATGGATCCCATCAAGCATTCTGTTTCAACTATTTTTATTTTTACTTTAATTTTGAATAGAGTGACACTATTTATCCATTGTTAAAGGAAGACTGACAAAAAATATATGTTTGGAAATATCTCTTTATGGCCTGAATTTATTCTTCTCTATCTTTTTCCTATCTTCTGGGAAGATTTACTTGTCATGTCTCTTTCTCGGAATGCTTAAGACACATTATAATATCTACCATATATGCTGCCATTTGGATAGATGCATTGTTTTCAATTTGTTTACTCATAGATTTTGTTTAGGATCCCCAAGAACAAACCCATATTTCTCTCCTTTTTCTATTCCTACAATTCTGATCCATAAAGATATCTGATCATATAGGATCATTGAATACTTTATTGTCATCATTATCCATTAACAAATAATCTTACATAGCATTTTATTAAATGTGGAATATTTCTCATTGTATATGATTACAATTACAATGAGAAACTCTGTCGAACAGAATAAAGTAATGCAATAGACTTTCCACATTTTATACACACAAAAACTATAATTTAACTTGTGTGTATAGTTGAGATTTATAAATTTACTCTCAAAACAATGTTCTCCATGAATCCTTCCTCAAAAGGAGCCATTCTGGCCATTACATTGCTCTGTCTTAATTAAAGGCATTGTTTGTAATTCCATTCCTACAGTTAACTTTTTTCTGCCATCTTTGCTTGAATTTCCAAGATCACAGAACACTGTTTTCCTTCAAAATTTCTGCAGTAAGTGTTGCTGTAGTGTTTCACAGATTTTAGTTCACAAACACAATACATAGGATATAACACTCTGCTTTATTTTCTTAAAAGTCTACCCAAGGCTGACTGTGAGCTTCCTCTCCTGCAATACTGTTTGAAAATTTAACCTTAATACCTATTAAGCCTCTCCATTCAGGGTTCAATGGAGATCATCCTTAGAACCAAGATACAGACAAAGGCTTTTAGAGCCACGGTCATTGGCTCCCATCGGTAACTTTAGAGATGCCCCTTTCAGTCTGGGCAGTCCTTTTGCCACCCATGGGGCAGAGGGATCCTGAAACTCTGTGGCTCCAGGGAATAGGATCTGGTTTTCTTTGTTGTTCTGCACATATTCCTATGGTTACTGCTACTCCAGAGATAACAAACATACTCTCTTACATTTTTAGTGATTCTCTTCAACTTCAAAACCCTTCTCCACCTAATCTTTCACTCCTGAATGTTTACCATCGTCTTTTCATGTCTTTGACTTCATCTGTACGAGTCCAAATTCTTGAGGCCAGGATACACAGAAGTAACTGCCTATCTGCCATGTGAGAGAAGAGTCTGTGAGGAGAAAGATGCCCAGTAGTCTTGCCAGAAGCCCACTGCTTTTTGTCCTTCGCCACTTAACATCATTCTCATCATAGGGACACAAGGAATGTGTGGTCAGAAAGCAAGTTCCATTTTCTGAAGACCACGGAGTTCAGGAAGGCGTGGGGGAAAAGCATTCAAAATGGCCAACGAGTTTGAAAGGCCACGGCAACAGTGGTCATTCTGCCAAACCCACGGCCAACAGAGCTGTTGTGTAACCTCACTCTCCTTTAAAAGCATGTTTTTTAATTGTTTATCTATGTTCGATGAGAGGCAGAGACAGAGCATGAGCAGAGGAGAGGTAGAGAGAGAGAGAGAGAGAGGGAGGCACAGAACCCGAAGCAGGCTCCAGGCTCTGAGCTGTCAGCACAGAGCCCGACATGGGCCTCGAACTCACGAGCTGTGAGATCATGACCCGAGCCAAAATCAGATGCTTAACTGATTGAGCCATCTAGATGCCCTGAAACCTTACTCTCTTGTCGTGAGATCCAGATGTGGCACACACCTCCAGATGTCAAACAGAGATTCCTCTTCTGAATTTAAATGTATGTACTTCCTTAAATTTGAACTCAGTGGAACACAAATGCTTCCACTCTGCCCCTTCAACAGGTGGTGATAGTGTCACTAAGGACTCATGAATAAATAGCATTATAAATAGGTTTGGAACATAATCTGTTAATAAGTACAAGGTTTTCTGTTCTAGAGTTGTACATAGGCACAAAATCAAAGACGGATATAGTTTTTGTCCTTTTCCCCTCCCTTTCATTCTTTCCTTCTTCCCCCTATTCCAAAATAGTTAGTGATAGAATCAGCCTCTATGATATTTTTAAGTAACAAAAAGTTAGAGCATAATGAGCCAGTTCACAAAGTGGAAGAAAAGTGATAAGAATATAGAGATACTGAATCAAAATGAAAGAGTTCAACAAAGAAAAGAATGAAAGAATAAGGAGCCTAAAGAGAGAAAAAAAGTTAAAGATATCATTTGAAATCAGAAACAGAGAGAGACAAAGTATAGGCAAAGAGGACACTCTTTGTAGAAGAAAGTCTGTGAACCTGAAACGTGACTGTGTGCGATGGCTCCAGCATCTTCTTGGAAGGTCTGCTCAGTGCTGTATCAGTGGATACTGGTTTTGGGGAGCAGAACACAGCAGTCAGCATTTTCTAAAGAACTCTGATTAAGTGCTGAAAGGAAGTCTGATTGGAGTTCCTACTATCATTTCTATTTTCTTTGAAATATGATTTGACCTATTCACTTCTCCTTCTTCCTCTTTCTTTGTCATCTTCTTCTTCTTTTGATAGAAAGAAAGAGAAAGAGAGAGGGACAGAGAGAGAGAGAAATTGAGAGAGAGAGAGTCTTAAACAGGCTCCATGCTCAGCACAGAACCTGACACAGGGCTCTGTCTGTCCCACGACTCTGGAATCATGACTTGAGCTGAAATTAACAGGCAGATGCTCAACCAACGGAGCCTCCCAGGCACCCCAGACCTATTCACTTCTCCATCCCATCTTTACATTAGACTGGTGACATGACTGAACTAAAATTAGAGAATTTGCAAACTTTGATATTAATGATATTTTGAGTAATAAAAGTAAATACATGCATAGAATTTCTAAAGTTTCAAACATTTTTTAAATAAATGCATCTAATTCTCTTGGTAACCTCTAGGACACATACTATCATCCCCATTTTGCAGGTGGAGCAAATGCATAAGCATAAAGCACAAGCTAAACAATGGAGATTTGAAACTGGGGCAGCCTGGCCCCAACTGCCCATATGCTCACCCTTCCCACTACACTTCCTATTGTTTTGGAAATAGAAACTGAAGAGCAGCTCATTTAGTCGCTTCTGAAAAAGTCTTATTTTATCATTAAAAAAAAATGCAGCCAATGCGAATGCTACCTATTTACATCTAGTGCTTCTTATAATATTTCTAGAGTGAGTAATGGCTTGCAGGCTACTGGCTCATTTCATTTGCACAATACTTTGTTTTCTTGCCTTATTTTGTCTTTTCCCTGCAGTTTTATGCTCAACCTTTGTGTTAGTTCCCTGGAGCTGCTGTAACCAATTACCATAAACTTGGGGGCTTCCAACAACAGAAATGTATTTTCTTCTCAGTTTTAGAGGCCAGAAGTTCAAAATCAAAGTGTCAAGTAAGAATGATGTTTTTCTGAAGGCTCTGAAGGAGAATCTGTTCCATGCCTCTCTCCTAGCTTCTGATAGCAGCTGGTTTTCCTTGGCTTTCCTTGGTAGGTAACTGCATAATTATAATCTCTATCTCTGTCTTTGCACAGCTTTTTTCTTTGTGTGTCTCTGTCTCTTGAATCTTCCTCTCCTTTCTCTTAGAAGAACACAGGTCATTGGACTTATGGCCATGCTATATCAGCATGATCTCATCTCCAGATCCATGGCTTAATTATATCTATGATGACCATTATTAATAAATAAGGTCACATTCATAGGTATCAGGGATTATCACTTGGACATAGCTTTTTGGAGGCCATTATTGAGCCGATTACACCTTTACACCTTCTCCCCATTTCCTCTATTATACAATTCTCGCAGAACAAGTAAGAAGGATGGATATACAAAAATTGGGCAAACAGAAGAGCACCTACATAAGCTCATGCTGTATAATTGTTCTAATATAATACTCTCACATAACTTTCTCTGATTATACCCAACTGTGTCTTCTTGTCTCCTTATTTCATATCTACTTTTCCATAGGCTATTCCATTTCAGCTCTCATTCAATTCTACTTTTAGTCCTTCACTATTAAGTGGATTGACTATACTTATGTTAAAAATTGAATGTGCTACTAAACCAACAGACATGCATACATTATGCAAATTAGCTGAGTCTGAGTCTACTGACAAATATACCATGTCCCCAGAGTAACTTGGAGTCTCCTAAAATAGCCTTGCTGGCTTCTAGAGATGGTGAAGTCCATGAAGATATTCCCTGTCTCTGATACCTGGGTCTGAACGTGTAGGAAGCATTGTACCAGCTCTAGTAATATTGATGTCTTGATATTTCATTAAAGTAGGAAAGAAAGTTTGAGATTTCTGAGATTTATCATCAATGGAGTTTGACCTGAACTCTATTCAATTAAACTTTTTACCATAAGACTGGGATAGTTATACTGTAATATTTATGTTTTATCTGAAATATATATGAAGCATAATCTTCATACCTTCATTGTTTTCTGATACTATATCATCACCAAAACCACAATGTTAGTGTGTCAGTGTGTGGAATTAATGCTCCCATTTGGATTGGGAATGTTAAATCATTAATCACCTCCCCAAGATTTTATTTCCTGCTCTAATACCTTCAATTCATTCATTACAATTTTAGCATGAAAATTGTTTTTTCTAAACCAGATACTGTTAGTCTTTTCTGAGTCAATTTCAAATATGTGATGTATTTAAAACTTTTTTTTCAGTGCTGTTATGTAACATAAAAACAACTTGGTAAGCCAGGCACATTATATGTGTATTATAAGAGCATAGAAACATAGATTATTTCATGCTTGTAAAATGCATTTTAGTTTATGTGCCACTATACTCCTGATTTCAGAGATGTTTTACTGGCTTTCCTATGATGTTAAACTGTGAAAAAGAGTGTCATGATCTCACAGTCCATGAGTTCAAGCCCAGTTCACCACAGTGTATTTGGCTTTCCCTTTTTTTCTTGTTGATGTTGTTGTTTTATTTTGAATAATTAATTCACTTTCTTCATCCAGCTCTTTTTTATAGGTACAAGATTCTGAGAAACACTTCCCACATGCCACAGTCTGGAAAGAGATGATTGGAATGACCCTTGGGGCCGGTATCTTTGGTCATCAGATTTATCTGGTTGATGTGGAGCTGGTATTACCTTTGGATTTCTCAGGAAATTTTACCAAATTTTCCAGTGACTTATATGAATTAATAAGGTAGCAACTAATTTTCAATTTCTTAACAAAGGGATTCTCAATCACATTAATTCCTTGAGAAAATAAAGCATGACAGTAAGATTTTAGTATGCAGCAAAAAGATTCAGGTCCTTTGGGGGTGGGTCAGCAGGCTTCTATTCAATCCTTCCCTTAATTCCTTATGTGCCAGATGTGGCAGGGAAGGGGACCAGGCAATTGAGGAAAGGGTTATATGTGATAAATGAGGAGAGACATCAAGTTGAATCTCAAGAAATTTGCTCTATACTTTTGCCAGTATAGAGCATTAAACCAGGGTAGGGAACGTATGATCTCTCATACATTATTCCATGCCAACAGTAAGCAATACAGATATATAAATATAGTGAACTTTTGCCAGTTATTTAAGGCTTATTGCTTAATGAATGGAACATTATTTGGGTATTTAAGTGGCCCTATAACATCAGGGACATGAAATGATGAATATATATATTTGTTGTTGCTGTTGTAATTATTAAGAAGTCTTGTTCTGAGTGTAAATGTAGAGAACGATTTCAGTCTTTCCTAAGAGATACCAACAAGACGTATATTGCTTTTGGGTGCATTTAAAAAAATAGGAATGTGAATGTCTGAAATCTACCCAGTCCATTATTGATTTATTAGAATGACTGGAAGAAAACAAAATAAACCGATCTTCCTACCTTCCTTCCATCTTTCCTTCCTTCCTTCCTTCTCTCCTTCCTTCCTTCCTTCCTTCTTTCCTTCCTTCCTTCCTCCCTTCCTTCATCTCTTCTCTTTCTCTCTTGAACTTCTTTTTGGATTCCTATACAGGGTGAAATGAAGTAGTACATATAAAACAACTGGTATAATGATTGTCGTTAGTGGGTTCTCAGCACTTATTACTCCACAGCTGTTCCTATTATTTTGGGGGAGAATAATGAAATTTAAAAAGTAGGGGAAAATGGAGCAGAATGAAGTAGCATGAGTGGGGGCTCAGTTTGCCCTCAGGTTGGCACCAGTGCCCCAATGGCTCAGAGCTACTGTGATTTGGGCTTTGATACAAGGGGCACAGAAAGACTTAGGAAAAGCAGCACTGGATTAGAAGCCCAAAGACATATTATAGTCCCAGTTCTTTTACTTACTAGAAATTTGACCTTGGGTTACTTACTTAATTTATTTAAACCCCTGTTTCCTCATCTGAAAAAATGAAGACCGATGATACCTGCCCTAGCTCCATTCTCTGAAGATGCAGTGAAATAAAGTACTAACAAAATGTGAGGTGTTACTTTTTATTAAAGGAATGCAGTGAATTTACATTTTACAAGGTTACATATGCCATCTCTATGTCTTAAATCCCTCACAACCCCAGACCATGAAGGTGTCCTGTTTTCATGGGGGAATCCCATCTGGTATATATAGCTTATGGAAAAGGAGACATGAAATAGTGAGACAGTAAAACAGAGTGGATATAACCAGAGCAAGTTGCTTGGGAGCATTATATTAGAACTATCATAGCATATGAACTTTATATGGATGAGAATATTTCAGAAGTTAGATTTCATCTAGAAGATGCTCTCTTCCACTAAATTATAACCCTTTCACCAGGGAAGCCCCAGGGGCTCAGAGCAAGAAGGAAAGATAGCTGCTTAGTGTGAATAGAGAGGTGCCATTCTTGTGACCACGAATGTAGTGGTAGATATTTCTCAGGATATTCGTCGGGCTTACTTTTTGGTGGATAGGAAGAACACAGTAAACAGAATAAGTAAATTGTATAGCATGTTAGAAATCTTTGAGTAGTTCTACATAAAAAATAGCAACAATACCACAGTCAAACTTAGAGCAAGCTGGGGGGATTGGCAGGAAAACAATTAGGGGCACAGAGGAGAGATTTTAAATATGGTCAGAGAAGTTCTTATTGGCAGGTTGAACACTAAACAAAATCTGAAGAAGGTGAAGGAGAAAACTGCGTCTATATGATGGAAGAACATTCCAGGGACAGAGAATATCCAAGTCTAGAGGCTTACAGCAAGAGAAAACCTGATGTTGTCAAGAGACAGCACGGCAGTCAGAGGAGAGGAAACTGGGCAGGGAACATGGATGCTTGGCTGCTCTTCTCTCGGCATGGCTATGACTTTTTTTTAACTGTCACCATCATATTCAAATCTTAGCTCTAATTTGTCTAAGCCATCCCATTACATACCAGTATATATACTTATATTCTATACATAAAATATATTATTTTACAACATAATATTTAGGTATATATATTATATATGAATATATAATTTATAAATGCATGTGCAAATGCACATGTATGTGTGTATAATGTTTTGACCATTATATATATATATATATATGTCATATATATGTGTGTCATATATATATGTCATTTTATATATATATATGTATATATATGAAAAAGGATATATATATATCCTTTTTCCATACTTTGGAATTAATCTTTCTCAATTCACAATTTTTTAAAAATCATAAATATGTTGTTGAAGATACCCTCTTATAGGTATTGTTCTCTGGCTTGGATAGTTTCCAGATAATAGTTTGAGTCACACATGCTACCCAAATAAATCAACAGGACTATTCTCTTTATCTATTTTTGTTTTCAGGTTTATATTTGAGGATTATAGCATATAATATAATGAAGCATTTTGAAACAAGTATTAACTGATCATTATAATTGTATAAGTAGAATTTGTTTCTTGTTATCCAAAGAGGATATTTTATATTAACTTCAACTAAAAATTAAACTTTAGGTCCTAGAAAAAATATATACATAGATTTGTGGATATAGTTAGATATACATGTATGTCTGACTATCAATCTTCTACTTAACTATCTTTCCAGCTATGTATTTATGTATGAAAACATACACATGGACTTGTAAATTAAGTAAAGAAATGTTAAGATTCTTTGTCCATACCTTATTCTATGTTCAGCTTATCCTTTCTGATATATTCCTATAATTATGACCCTAATGCAACTGCCTTTCTTTCTTTCTTTCTTTCTCTCTTTCTCTCTTTCTCTCTTTCTCTCTCTCTTTCTCTCTTTCTCTCTTTCTCTCTGTCTCTCTTTCTCTCTCTCTTTCTCTCTCTCTCTCTCTCTCTCTCTCTCTCTCTCTTTCTGGAGTGGGGGGGTGGAGAGAGAGAGAGAGAGAGAATCTTACATAGGCTTCATACTGAGTGAGGAGTCCTCAACCCAAGCAGAAATCAAGAGTCAGATGCTTAACTGACTGAGCCACCTAGGCACCCCCAACTTAAATGTTGATGTTTATGTAGCTATGACCTCTAACAGAGTGTCTTTAGGATTTCCAAAATCTTGGGCCATTTTTCTATCAAGGCACGGAATATTAGAATGAGAAAATCCTTTAAACAAATTTTCAAAAACCTTATTTATCTATCTATCTATCTATCTATCTATCTATCTATCTATCTATCTACCTATTGTTGTGAAAATGATGCTCGGCCAACTGCTGGTGTTAAGGATATTCCTCCTTTCGTCTTTATCAAATGGTTAACTTCTGGTACATAGATTTCAGCTACAGTGTGTGTCGTGAGTTCTTAATAGCATATACTTGACTAGTTTATTCCACAATGGAAAAGACTATAAAAATTTCAAGCCTCTCCTCAATTTTATTCCTATGAAAACACCTTCTTCATCTGAATGTAAAGGAAAAAAAATTCTGAAAGCTAAGATAGAAAAAATATCCTGGCCTGATAACTTAAGAGAACAATGTTTTCCTTCATTGATGTTTAGATCTAAGATTACATCTATTAGAAAGCTTTAAATGCTCAGTCACTTTTATATATATATTTGAAATATCATTGAAAGGTAAAAAGGAACTTTGAACTATAAATGTTTAATGCCTAAATATGGAATAACATATCTAAAAAATAGTTTTATATTTTTTTCTCAGATTGCCTAAAGATTTTAGTTAGTGGGTTATGAGCTGACACAGAGGAAGAAAATCAGATTTCTGAATGCCTAGTCTTCCTGTAGAATCAAACTAAAGTTTCCAATTATCCTATTTTATGTGCATTAGTTATGTTAATTTAGGCTTGGATTATTTGAGTACTGTTTCTAATCTCTAATCTGAAATTGGGAAAGATTTTTCCAATTAATCTGTCTAGAAGAAATATGTTTATGCAGATCAACATAGTCTCTGATTTCCTATCTGTTACAGTGGAAATGTTCAGGAGAAATTTTTTATTCCTTCCATTGTATCTTCAAGTTTCACCCTGGGAACATGGATGTTAACGTTGTTTGGTTATCCTGGAATCCCGACATCCAATGCAAGTGGTGTAGAAGTCTGCTCAGTAACCATCCATGTTGATGTGAAAACAAATAATGTTAACTTACTGTAGTACATTCTGTACAAAGAGAAAAATATGCCTCCATGATAGAGTCTTTAACGGCAAGTGACTCGTTTTCACAATTCTGGCAGTGAATTCAACGATGCCTTAATGCAGCGGGCAGAGTTAGAGCACAGGTGCATTTTTTTGACATGATGTCCTCCAGGGAATTTAACTTTATTTCTGACACAAGTACTAAATGGTAAAAGAGCCAGTGCCTTTGCCTCTTCAAAATGTGCTGCAATTTTTATAACTGTGCTACCTCATCCTTGTTTGAACTCTTAAGATTTTGTACTATGCAATCTGACAGCTAGTTATAGACTGGAAAATCTTGTTGCTTTAAGTCAAATTTGTTGAGAGCAGTAATGTAAAATTTGCATGATCCACCTTTCAAGTTATAATACAATATGGTATTTGGCAACATACATATATATATATATTTTTTTCTCTTTCTGTTTTCCTGTTTTGTGATGTCACCTGTAGACATCTGTCTGATAGAATTCTAAAACTATTTATTATTCTGGTTTCTAGCTCTGTCCAGATGTTTAGCTACAGGGCAGTGTTATTGCTCAGATTAGTACAGCTGGTTAGAAGACACTGTGCTAAATATGTAGAGCATCTGTGGTTTGTCTTGGAAGGTTGAATTTCAATTAATTAAATGTGCAGCTAACTTACAAAGATCTTGCCTCTCAGTTAAAGTGACTTTGGAGCAGAACTAATTTTAAAAGCCAAGAATAAATAGCATAACAGAAAACTTTTAAAAAGACAAATATCCCAGACTACACAAATAGAATAAAAATAAATATTTAAATTAAGCCCCCCCACTGTCATTCTATCTTAAAAGTAGGAATCTATTTTAAATATTGCTAGAAGAAAATAGTAAGATCACCTGAAAACTAAATTCTTTGATTTGATTAAGAATATAGTTTAAGAGGACACCATTTCTTCGTGTGTCTTCTCCACTTCCACTTTTTCTTTTATGTAAGAGAAAGAAACGGAGTCAAAAGTAATCATTCTAACATGATACTGAGCTGAAATTAATCAGATAGAAGCTACAGCATATTCCACTTATGATTACGATGGTGATGTTTGGGTGAATTTCCTGGCTTAATATTCTGCTAGGAGGTCTTTTGTCATTATTTAGACATTTGGAAAATGGATTTAATGAAAACACATTCTAATGGTGAATGCTTACAAAACCTTCCCCTGAACATCTGCAACAAATTAAATAAGCTTGTAAATATAATAAATAAGCTAACTTGAAAAGTACTAGGGAATAAACAAACTTGATTCCGTTTTCTTTGGCTAGCTACAAATAATTTTATTTGTAATGGTTTTTGCAATCTCTGTGGTATACATGTCAGATACCTGCCTGATACAAGGGACCACCAGACTGATTAGTTAAAAGGAAAAAGAAAGAAAGAAGGAAAGGGGGAAAAAAAGCAGACTGGGAGACTAAGCCCAGATTCCACATGTAAGCCAAGTTTGCAATTACATGATTTTTGACCACCTAAAATGTGTGAAATTTCATTGAATCTTTATTTGAATTTGGGGTTATGCTAGGGGCTGAATACGTGCCCCCAAATTCATACATTGAAATTCCAACCCCCCATGTGTCTGTGCCTTGATCTGAAAGAATTGGTGTTCTAAAAAAAAAAAAAAAAGAACAGAATCAAAGATCTCTCTCTCTCCACATATGATGTCACAGTTAAGACAGACATATGAAAGCCAATAAAACAGTTTTCACAAGACCATGCCGACACCTGATCTCAGACTTCCCACCTCCACACTGTGAAGGAATAAATTTCTGTTGTTTAAGCCTCCCTTCATAGGAGCCTATGGCATTTTGTTATGGCAGCCCCGGGCAGACTCGGGTAGGCTACTTCATCCAATGATGACACCTGTTTTAAAATAAGGAATTCTTCCTTATTGAACCAGCTTATCAAGCGTCTTTATAGCTCAAATATTGCTAAGGGATTTGCATAGTTGATTTCAGCTTGCTGTGAAGTTATCAGTACAGATATTTAGAAATTGTAATTTACAGATGAGTAAATAAATGGCCGTAAGCTTTATCACTCAAGAAAGCAATCTCTACCTTGGTTACTGCAAAGCCACCCCCTGGGATAACATATTCCCTGAGGACAGAAACAACCCCTCAGGGGAATTTGAAAGATCATCACCTGCTTAACAGACCCATAGGACCTTTTGAGTTTCTCTGAAATTGGTAACAATATCTGGCTTTTAAAAAACAGGAGAAATTAAACTTTGCAGCATTTCGCTATTTGAATGACCTACTCTGTGGAATTACGGCAGCAAACTAATCCTTTAGGAGCGATGCCTCTATCAATCTTTGGATTTTTCTAATGTAGAAGCTACTCAATTGAATCTCAGAAATCAGGGAGGTAATTACTCATGCAGACAGCACAAAATGAAAGAAAAAAATGCAAGTTCTGCTGAGTATCCCTTTTAGAACAAGCCGCGGAACAAGGAAAACAGCCTCTATAATCAGTCAAATTCTTCCACTAATTTTTCAGGTGTTGAAGGCTGTAGTAAGTAGACATGCTATGAAAGTTAACAAAGCAATGTGGCTTTAAGAGTGGATTTTATGGGAGAGAGAAAAAGAGGGAGAGGCATGGTTCATTTCTAAGCAAGAATTCTACCGTGAGTGAAGTTCCAATTCTTCCAACTTTAATTGTGTTAAGTGTATATTCTGGGACTTCAGTCTGATGGTATCTTGTGTGTTATTCACTAAAAGTTTCATTACTCAATAAATATTATACAGGCATGTTAGTCAGTGAGGTAAATTACAAATACAAATTTTGGGGGCACCTGGGTGACTCAGTTGGTTAAACATCAGACTCTTGGTTTCAGGTCAGGTCATAATCTCATGGTTCAGGGGATTGATCCCCACATCAGGCTCTGCGCTGACAACAGAGATTCTCTGTCTCCCTCTCTCTGCCCATCCCCCACTGTCTCTCTATCTCATTCTCCCTCAAAAATAAATAAATAAACATTGACTCAGGCTGGTTGGTATTTTCAAAAATCTGGGGAGACCTTATTAGGAAGATTAATAACCTGTAAGAAAGAATTTGAGAGATTCTGTATTGGTACTGGATTGGAATTCTAGATTGCTTCAGATTTTTCTGTATTTCAAAAACCTAAAGAATTTATACTTCTAGGTGAAAGGCCTGTTTTGCTATAAAATATTTGCCTCTTAGTATTAAGTAACTAAGAAGCCTCCAGTTTCTTTCCAAAAAAAAAACCTAAGAAAGATAGCACTGTTATTTTGAAGCTTACAGACTTTGGGTTTGCTTTTTCGTTTTTGATACTGGGCACACAAAGATTTGGTTGTAAGTATTCTCTCCCTTCTAGTCAACCTTCCATACCTTCCCTGTCACCCAGTCAGACCTGTCTATTTCTTAAGATATTTAACTGGAGGGGCACCTGGGTGGCTCAGTCGGTTAAGCATCCGACTTCGGCTAGGGTCATGATCTCACAGTTCATGGGTTCAAGCCCCGCGTCGGGCTCTGTGCTGACAGCTAGCTCAGAGCCTGGAGCCTGCTTCAGATTCTGTGTCTCCCTCTCTCTCTGACCCTCTTCTGCTCACACTGTCTCTCTCTCTCTCTCTCAGAAATAAATAAAACATTAAAAAAATTAAAAAAAGATATTTAGCTGGAATATTTAATTTAAATTAGAATGCTGCTTTCTTTCTTCTTCTTCTTTTTTTCTTTCCTGAGGGAAAACAAAGGAGAGAGGGATAAGGTGAAGTCAGCTGCTCATTTTTGTGACCCTGGATGCATGGACTCCAAATATGCTAACTTCTAGTTGAGGCTCTTTTTATAGACAGCCCATCTTCTAGATTGCCTGCCCAATGAGAGTAATTTTGTGCCATAAACATGCTAAAAAAGTGGTATAATTTTCTTGGGCTGCTAGCTTTTTGGCGATGCTACATCTATAGGGATGAGAAATAGCTTTAAGCATATTGATATTTCTAATCTATATAAATGAGCTAGCTATACCCTTGATTTTAGCAGTACAGTTTTTTTCCTCTGGGGGTTGGCAGTTGTGATTTTGCAACTATTTAAAACGCTATCAGTGAATGTAGGCCAGGAAACAGAAGGAGTTGAGGTAGTATCAGGAGAGCTGGGCTTTTGCGTGCCCCCTAGGAGTCATGGGCTATTGGGGACAGGTTCCAGATAACGCAAAAGTGAGTTTCTTTTCTTCAGAAATTCAATTCAAAGTTCACAAGACTGCAGTAGGACATACAGATTGAGGTCCATGTCTTCTCTTACTTCCTGCTTACGATCGTTTCATAACAAATCACAGTTTTCTAGAAGGCTGAAAACCTTACCAGATGACACAGGTTTTGATGAATTAAGGGACTTTAGTCTGGATAGCTAATATTCAAAAGAGTAAATCAGATTTCAAAGAATGTTGAAAAACAGAGGCATCAAATTAATACTCCTACTGAATGCTTATAGAAACCAAGAATGCCACTCACACCACAGGATCCATTTGTCATATAAGTTTTCAGAAAAGTTTTGAATTTCTCATTTTCCATGTACTTTTCCACAAAAATAGCTGTATGGGTAAGACAACTGACATAAAAATACATGTACACAAAATGCTATGGGGGGTATAAAAGGAAGGAGATATTACAGTGTGTATATCAGAAAAAAAAAATGCCAAAGAGGAAGTATCATTTCAAATGGGACTTTAAGGAAAGATTAGGATTTCTTTTTTGCCAAGAGGATCTCAGTAGTGCTTTGGGTGCACTAGTCTGACCACAGTGTGTAGAATGGAAAACCATGAGCTGGGAGAAGAGAAGATGTGAGTGGTGGCTCTAACAGTCAAGGTAGGGAATATAAAAGGTGTGAAACAGAGCAGTGTCTACAAGACTGGGAAGGAGGTAGAATAATGCAAAAGTCATTGGGACATGGGAACCAGGTATCAAATTGAGGGTAAAAAAGGAGTAAACTAGGAATCTAAATTCTTGAGTTAAGAAACTGAAAACATGGTTGAGATATTTAAAAAATATGTAGAAATGTTCAGCTTGTTATTATAACCAAAGAACTAAGATCAGGAATTAAAAGTTATACTGAGAGTCATTTCCATAAATGGGATCATTGAGGCCATGGAAATGATTGAATTTCCTGAATAGAAGAGAACAGAAAAGAAGAGAATTTCAGGAAATGATTCATTTCAAAGATGACAGGATGAAAAGAAGTCCCTCCAAGGTAACCTTACTCACCTCAGAGGATCTAACAGGAGAATTTTTATGGAAGCTTGATTAAAACAGTCCAAGATTCAGAAACAACAAAAAGGATGAGAAGTGAGGAAGATAACTAATCAACGTAAAATTTTCTTTTCTCTTCCATTTATTCATACATACGTCAATATTCTTTGTGACACTCTATATATGAATAGAACAAACTTCTTGAATACAAACTTTATTTACAACAGGGCACCTGGATGGCTCATTTGGTTAAGCATCTGACTCGTGGTTTCGGGTCAGGTCATGATCTCACGGTTTGTGAGATAGGCCCCCATGTCTGGCTCTGCACTGACAGTTCGAACCCTGCTTGGGAGTCTCTCTCTCCCCCTCTCTTTCTGCCAGTCCCCAGATTGTGTGTGCTCTTTCTTTCTCTCAAAAATCAATAAACATTAAAAAAAGAAAACAAAGCTTATTCACATTTTTTGTCATTTACATATTTATGATTCCTATGTGGTAGAAAAAATGGCTTTCAGGAACTAATGACCTAAGACATTTTTATTCTTGTTATCATTCATTTCCCTTTAGGCAAGTTTTCCATCTTCTCCCTTAACCAGTCTCTCTCTCTCTCTCTCCTTCTCTCAAATTTAGTCCATAAGGTGAGTAGTGCCTCAGCACAAAATAAATCCTTTTTCACTTAGAAGATAAGCAACCTGGTAGGCAATAGAATGCTCTGAGGCCATGTCTTTCTCCAATCAGAAAGCATTCACTTCTTGTTTATTCAGAAATAAAATGGCATTCTTGGAAGGAAGAAAACCATGTGTGCCCTCAAGAGTGAACTCTCTGTCAAGTAGAAGAAAATAGCAAAAGCTGCTTCTATTATTTTTTATTTTTGCTTTAGAGAACACAAATGCCTTTGATGTCAAAATGAGAGGGCTAAAATTTGAATATAATATATTTCTTCAGCCTGGAAATGTTTGGTCCTACAAGGACCCCCAAACTAAGAAGTCTTACTTTTTGTGTTTTTAAACTTTCTTTATTACATGTTCTTAACACTTTTTTTAAGGAATTAGAGATGGGGGACAGGGAGAGGGAGGTCCATAGAAAACTTGTTTTGGGTGCTCTGTTAGAAGCCTCATCTCCTGTTTTCCTTTATTGTTGTCTTAAACAAGCAACAGTTTAGTAACAATGCACTTCTAGGCTCGCTTGTGAGGAAGGGTCGATGACCCAGTTACCTATAAGTCTTGTCCTTATACGAGTCACAGAAAAACTTGTAAGTTCCTAATGGTCAGTCAGTTGTTCTCAATAGGGAAACATCATTGTTAAGAATTTTTAACTACACTGGCCTGTTGATTCTTCCGGATAAAATTTATAATAATTTTCTGAAGTGAAAAAAGAAAAACAAAACTATTGATTTTTGATCAGAATGACTTTAAAAATCTAGATGACTCATCATCCAGTCAACGCTTGTCTTCTTAGAGGGAAATATGCGAGGTTGTTTCTTTACTTAGGACTTCCTTCATTAACGCTACACTCTGTTTTGTAGAATCACCCTTAATGGTTGCTATTGTGAGTGAGGTATTTCATGCCTTTATTTGCAATTGGTTTTTGATATTTTAAGAGAAAAAGTATCAACTTCACAATGCACTCAATGTACTTGTCACTCTTCTGCATTGTATTTATAAAAATAATGTTTCCACTAAATAAAACGAAGCTCAAGCAGCAAACTATAAAAATAATAAAAATACTAACTTGGGGCTTACTAAAAGCACTACAGGGTTTTCTAATGTTACCTTTTTTAGTTCACAGTACCTTCTGAAGTTAGTCCTTTTACGGCCTCTCATGGATGAGGAAATTGAAGCTTAAACATACTGCTTTGCTCCCTGTGGTGGCACTGCTGGTAAGTGGTGGGTGATTCTGGATTCCGGCCAAAGCACTTTGACATATTTTTAACCTCTGTGTGACATTGTCTTTCATACTGGTAGTGTTGATCATATGCATATGTAATCACACATTGCAATGAGGGAGACTGACTTAGGAAAACACAGCAGAATTCTCCTCAGGAAAAGAATTTTTGCTTATTTGTTTAGAGAAGCAGGGAGTTCAACTTTCTGGTGTAGAAAGTTCAAGGAGGAAAGAAAGAGACTATACAGGAGAGCTTCTAAATCCTCCAACATCAGAAATGAACAGAAACTTGAGGGTGGAGAAAGACAAGTATACTTTTGCAAGGTAGTGATAAGAAATAAGAGAGAACAGGAAGCAGTGAGGTGAAAGGGACCAGGAAAATTTCCCAGATGCCTGCAGATGTCTTTGGGAGAGCACTGGACTTCTCCTGGAATTGAAGGAGTTTCTGTCAATTCTATATCATTTAAGACGACAGGGTAACATTGGGGTTACATTAATATAATATGTAGCTACCTGAAGAATCAGGTATGCACTGGTGTTTGTCATTTTACTGGTAACTTGAGAGACATATTTGCACCAAACATAAATACTCTGAAAGAGAAAGTTCTGTTTTGATGTAAGTGCAAAGGATGAGAGTAGACTTCAAACTTATAAAAAGCATAGTGGCAATATTTGACTTGACCTTGTGCAAGTAATATGTTTGGCTTGAACAGTGAAACTGAACATTAAATCCATAGCTTATCTAACGAATAACTTTTAGAAACACAGGGAATGGCTGCAATATTGGTTTTACTGCTACTTTCCTGCATCTGTTATTCAGGCTAATTACTGTTAAACTTACCTTGCATACACCTGAAGACAATCATACTATCTGCAAATAATGTTCTCCTCTTTACCAGTAATATTTCTTAATCTATTAAATGATTTATCATATAGGTGAGGACTATTTTATTTTTGTAGGCAAGGAAGATTTTATTTATATTTTTAATCAAGAATCTGTATTGTATTTTACTGATATTCATTGAAACAATCATGTTTCTTTTGAAAATGTATATAATTTGTTGATTTAATACTTAATATTAAATGATAATTATACATAAGAACTATTTGGCTGTGGTGAATTCTTTTAGTGTCGTATGGATTTTGTTGCCCTTATTTTATTTAGCATTATTTATCTCTGTTTATAAGAAAAAACAACATAGTTTTCTTGTTTTTGTGAAATTTTAATGCTTTGTAATTGAAGATTTTCTAATGGGATAAAAGTTAGCTCGTCTTATATATGGGAGAGCAGTGGAAAGATCTATTTCAGAAAAGTTTGAAAGAACCCACTAATAGGGGCACCTGAGTTGGTTAAGCATCTGACTCTTGGTCTCAGCTCAGGTCATGATTGCATGGCTTGTGAGATCAAACCCTCCATCAGGCTCTGCAGTGACAGCATGGGGAGTCTGCTGGGGATTTTCTCACCTTCTCTTTTTGCCCCTCTTCTACTTCCTCATGTGCCCATTTAGTCTCTCTCAAAAATAAATTAAATAAAAACTTTAAAAAAACTTTGATGCACCACTAGTAAAATAAGGTTATTTTGGTGAAAGTGAAAACAAAGCAAAAAAGTAAAATGACAAAAAACAACCTCATAAATTCTCTATAATCATGTTTTGATATTTTATATTTTAATAAATATATTTAATAAATCTTAAAACTAAAAAGCTTCATAATTTTATTCATTCATTCATTCACTCAAAGAGAGAGAAAGAGAGGAGAAAAAGCATAAACAGGGAACAAAGGAGGAGCAGAGGGAGAGGGGAGAGAATCTCAAGCAGGCTCTACATGCTCAGCTTGAAGTACAACTGGGGACTAGACCCCAGGACCCTGAGATCTTGACCTGAACCAAAATCAAGAGTCAGAGGCTTAACTGACAGAGGCAAGTAGGCACCCAAGTTTTACAATTTAAAAAATTTTTTTTAATGTTTTATTTATTTCTAGGAGAGAGAGAGACAGCGTGAGCAGGGGAGGATCAGAGAGAGAGGGAGATACAGACTCTGAAACAGGCTCCAGGCTCTGAGCTGGCAGTCAGCACAGAGCCCGACGCGGGGCTTGAACCCACGAACCGCGAGATCATGACCTAAGCGAAAGTCGGACGCTTAACCGACTAAGCCACCCAGGCGCCCCCTAAGTTTTACAATTTTAAAGTAATCTTCCTTTCTTCCCCCCTCTCTCCTTCTCTCCCACCCTCCCTCTGTCTTCCTTCCTTCCTCCCTTCCTTCCTTCCTCCCTCCCTCCCTCCCTCCCTCCCTTCCTTCCTTCCTTCCTTCCTTCCTTCCTTCCTTCCTTCCTTCCTTTCTTCTTTCTTTCTTTCTTTTTGGTATTGGTGAATTTTGAATAGCACAGTTAATTTATTTTTTGCTAATTCACTCCTTTTCTCTTTAAGGTTTTTTTTTCTTTACATTCCTTTACATAATGTTGCCTTTATTTCTATCTTCTATTTTGTGTGTATATTTACTATATATATGTAATGTTTTTATTTTCATAAATAAAAATATTTTTTATTTTTATAAATAAAAACATACAGAGCTGTATAAATATATATACTTGTATATTTATAAAATATATAATTTTTTATTTTTATTTTTATAAATAAATACATACAGCCATGAATTTACCACTGAGCAACTTTTGACTGAATTCCATGGGCCTGGCTGTGTGGTTTCCATTTTTTAAATTTTCCAGATCAGTGTGTTAAGTATACTTTTCATTTCTTCTTTGACTCTATCATTATATTATTTAGGGGAATTATAATTTTATTATAATATTTAAAGAATATAATCATTACTATTTTGAATTTTGTGATTCATTTCTAGTTTATGGCATTGTGGGTAAGCAAATGCGTTCAGAGTTCTCTTCATGTTTTGAACCATATTCAGTTTCTTTTGTGCTTATTAGAAGATTTGTTTTCTATTCTTATAAGCAAGGTAAACTCTATAGAGTGAAATTTACATACAACTAGAATTCATCTTTTTAATTTTCATTGTTTAAAAACCCTCTGTTTTAATTTAGGTAGTTCACAATTAGTGGGGCAAAGATTAAGCATGAATATGGTAAGGATTTCTACTTTAATTTTGTCCCTGGCCATTCCTGTTCTTATTTCTATGATTTGTTTTATGTATTTTGATAGTAGTATAACCATCAAATTTGATGTTCAAATTAGGACACTCTTGAGAGCTAAAGGAGGTACTATTAACTGAGATGAAATAACAGGGTTTTATTGGAACCATCGTATGAAATTTGTACTTGTGGTTACCCTCACCAGTTTCCATGTTTGTTCTTTGAGAGAAGTTGCCATCCTTGAGAGTTACTATCGTCAGTATTTTTGTTGTTATTGCATTTTTGGAAAAAGAAAACAATGCATTGCTTTTCTTTAACCCAGGTGTTCTAATGCTTGCTGTTCATTCTGATAAAGGCCTGGAATGGATAAAAAGCCTGAGGGTTATGCATAGAGTCACGTCCCTTTCTTCCACTGAGCCACATCTTCGCGTTTTGCACCTAGAGACCCACTGTACACTCTTTTCACCATCTTCTGTGTCTGAGGAAATTAACCTGGGCTATACAACCTCTTGTCCTTTGGCTCCCAATAGGATTCCACCAATGAAAGTCCAGCAGGAGACTGGAGGCTGGAGAGTGATGGTGGTAGGCTTGAAGGTAACTAGCATTGTAATCCTGCATTGAAGTTGCCCCACACCTACCCAGCCCTTGACAAAGATTCCTTTATTGAATATTTTTTTATGGATGTGCCATCCGTTTCCTGCCTACTCCATAACCAATACACTCTCTATGAATGTATGCCTGTGAGTTTTTGTATATAAAAGTGTGTTTTTTACAAATAATTGAAACATCTACAGCTTCTAAGCATCTGTAGAGAGAACAAAAGAAGCTTGCTTTTTTTTTTTTAAAGATAAAATCAAAATATTTATCTTGGCATTCTGTAATTTTTAAAATTGTGTTTAAACCAAACCAAAGCAAACCAAACATCTGGGAACTGGAAACAAATATTTCTAGTCCATTTTTTGAATGTATTCATTTATGTTTTCATTAAATACTGAGTTCTCACCATTTTCTTTGAAGACAGGTATGGCTCCTGCTCATTGGAGTCTACAGTATATCTGAGAAAGTAAGTAATTAGAGACAGGATGCCAGCTACGGAAACAACGAGCAAAGATCCTGATCACTGATAACCACGAGGAGCTAATTTAAGGGCATGTGTGTGTGTGTATGTCTGGGGCAGTGTTAAGGGAATGATGTAACATTTAAGTTGGGACCTCAAGAATTGATCAAACAAATAAAGGATGAGAATGTGAAGTTAGATGAGATGGGTGGGCATGTCCTATGAAGCTTCTGAAGGAATTGGTCTTTACTCTGGACTTTTTGCTTTATGGAAAGGTACTAAATTGTTTTAACTAGAAAGGTAACAGGAGATAGTCATTTTTTTTCAAGATCCCGCTGATTGGTTGATAAAATCTGGGGAGAAGGCAGTTAGGATCAGAGGCTGCTGCAATAGTCTGAATGTTGAATGAAGACAGTGAGAATGGAAAGGGGTGGAGTTTTCAGATATAGTAGGAAAGTAATTATATTTCAGGACATAATCATACAAATTGAACACTGTAATTGATTAGAGGAGTATACGAGTATGATGAATGGGAATACATAGTTAAGTACAAGTCTTCAGTATATGTGGAGAAAGGGCTGATTGTCAAGGAGAAATTACTTTGTTTGGTTTTAGTCCCATTAAAATCACCTGCATATGTTTTTAAAATTGTAGTTTTTATCTCTCCCATGTCCTGGATTCTGAGTAAGTAGGTCCCTTGGAAGGGGTTTGAACATTTGTATGAAGACAAAATGAAGCAAAACAAATAAGTAACAGGAACACAAATCCTTTGGTGATTCTAGGGAGAATCTGCAAATCGGGTTCATTAGTGAGGGAAAAATTTCTAGGCAGAAAAAGTAGAGAGTCATGCATGAAGACAGAACAAAAACATTTTTGTGCTTAGGTAAGGCTGGTACATATATAAAGACAACATGGGGTGAACCTGGGAAAGAAGCAGGAGATGAGGTTGAAACTCTTAGTTTTTTTTCTGTATGTACATAAGCACAATTATTTTTACCAAAAGTGGGAATGATTGTGCAGATTTTATTGTTGAAATTTAACACTCATACTTCCATGTCAAATCTTACTGAGCTAGCTCTTTTTCTACTGGCTGTATCCTATTTTATAATAATACTGTACCATAATTTATATAACCTTTTTCTCATTATTATTCACTTAAGTTGTCTTTTTTTTTTCAGTTTCAAATCATGCTGCAGTAAAAATCTTTGTACTAGTAACCTTGAGCAGATGTTTGAGAATCCTTTCAGAAGTCGAATTATTGGGTCAAAGGACATACTCGCTTTAAATGTCATTGGATGTTAACAATTTGCTCTTCTAAAATGTTTGGACAAACTTATAAACACACCAAGATTTCTTCACTCTCTCAATGCCATTGTGTGTTTCAATCCCTTGGCAATATGAAAGAGGCAGACCGATCTTTGATTTTTGTTTAATTTGCATTTCGTTGACTACTAATAAAGTTAGTAGGACTTTTCCATACATATTGGCTTGTTTCCTTGCAGTCTTGTTTTTGAAAAGTGCATGTTTTTATCATGAATCATATTTCTATTGGGTGGGGTTTTATTTACCATTGTTGTATCCTAAAGTATAGCACTTAAAATACTCATTTTATTGTGTTATTGCATTCTGTGTATCAATAATTTTGAAAGACATCACAGGCTGTCTTTGCTCCATGTCTGGGACTTCAGCTGCGGGGACTAAGAGGAACACGTAGGGATGCCCGTGGACCTCCTATTCCCAGGACCGGTTTCCTAGGTGGACACGCAATGTGTGCAGTCTCATTTAGAAAGGCCCTCATTAAGGGCTCTGCACTTAGAAAGACCCCACACTGGGTTTAATGCGTTGCTGTGGCCATCTCCAAGGTCTTAATAATTTGTGAATGTGGGGTCCTGTATTTCATTTCACAATGGGCTCTGCAAATTATGAAGCTGGCCCGGGCTGTATCACTTTGTGTCAGGCAGAATAATGGGTTCCAAATCTGTGAGCCTTTCAACCCCCATAACCTGTGAATATGTTACCTTATATGCAAAAGGGACATTGTAGATGTGATTATGCTAAAGAGTTTGAGGTGGGGAGATTATCCTGGATTAGCCTGCTGGGCCTGAAGTAATCACCAGAGTTTTTGTAAGTGAAAAGTGGGGAAGGGAGAGTGAATGACAGAGTAATGAAAGAAAAACTCCATTAGCCATTGTTGACTTTGAAAATGGAGGAAGAAGTTAGAAGCCAAGGAATGCAGGCAGACTCTAGAAATGGAAAAGATAAGGGAACAGATTCTACCTTATAGCCTCCCGAAGGAGTACCATCCAGGTGACTCTGTACAATGAAACTCATTTTGGACTTCTGACCTCCAGACTACCAGATAAGAAACTTGTATTGCTTCAAGCCACTAAATTTGTGGTAATTTATTACAGCAGCATAGGAAACTACAACACACTTGTATTGTTACACACAATTGGTACTAATACATTCAGAAACTCATTCACTCATATTTCTGGCACCTAGGATGGGATGACTCAAAGATTAGAACTGCTGACCAGAACATCTCTAGTCATCTCTCCAAGCATTATGGCTTCCTCATAGCAGAGGGTCCTGAAGAGGTGAGTAATTACTAAGCTCCAAGAATAAGTGTTCTGGCAAAGCTGTATTGTCTTTTATGATGTGGCCTTAAAAGTTATACAGAATTACCCTGTCATATTCTGTTGGTTGAAACAGTCAAGAGACTACCCAGACTTAAGGGGAAGGTAAGTAGACCTGTTTTCTAACTGGGAGAAGTGTTGAAGACTTTCCAACAAAGAATTTATACTCAGTATTTAAAAACATTTTAAACATTTATTCATTTTTGAAAGACAGAGAGAGACAGAGTGCAAGTAAGGGTGGGACAGAGAGAGGGAGACACAGAATCTGAGGCAGGCTCCAGGCTCTGACCTTTCAGCACACAGTCCATCACAGGGCTCAAACCCACACACTGTGAGAGCATGACCTAAGCCAAAGTCAGATGCTTAACCCACTGTGCCACCCAGGTCCCCCTAAACCCAGTATTTTAAAACTACCATAAAAGGTTTGTCTTTTTCCAACTGATTTTTACTCTTTGCTTATTATGGTTATGAACCATTTGTACTTTATGATTAATGCAAATTGTTTTGATCAGACTATCATCTACATATCCTATTTTTGAAATTAAAAATATCACATTTAATGAAAAATGAGTAAACATTAGCCACATAACTGAATTTTCAGAGATTGTCAAAGACTAGATTTAATTCACTAACGGATGGCAACTTAATTTGAAGGTTAAAAAGGCAAAATATTATGCAGTAAGATTTCCAGGAAAGAGAGAGCTGAAGGAAGAAAGAGGTAAATACTGTTTTTTAATATGCTTGCATTTACATTGACTTCATCATTTTATTCTGTCTCTGCTAAATACATTTTTCAAATAAACTTTTGCAGCATTTCTTGGAAATGGAAACCACACTTTTGATAGCATCAAACTATCACAATTAACATACATTTTTTCTCTTTTTTTAGGTTTCAATAGACTATATTTTATTTAATTCCAAGTAATTTAGTTTTATAAGCTATCACAGCAAGACTATTTTAACATGGTTATTTGAAGAAGATATGTTTTGAATATCCTAAAATATAGATTGAATTATAAATCTGTCTATATTCAAGTTCGCATCTTCAAGGGTAATAGTTTCACATATACTTTGTGAATAAATCCATATGTTAATAGGTATACTGTTTTATATAATGAAGTATAAACAATTTTTAATCATCGTGCAGGAAAGCTTTGAAAGAGACATTAATTAATAAATATGGATCAATGTTTAAAACCTAATGTTCTTTTAAGAAAGATCACCTATTTAGCACTCGTGTATTTAACACATATATGCTTCAATATATTTGATTGGGACATTAATAAAACCTTATTGCTTATATTAGCATCCACTTGTATAAAACAATTAACGGGCAAGAAGAACCAGGCACAATACATTAATCACTGATACAAAAGCAGAACAATTTAAAGAATTTGCTAAAGATAATCACTTTTGATAAAAATAGGAAAATTCAAATGTAATATTATTCTCTTAATTAGTCTATATACATAAAAGTGTAGGGGAATTATGTTCAAAGACCATAAAAAATGAGAGGAGGAAGGGCTCCGTCACAGCCAAATTCATAAGCCAAACGATTATGCTTTGTGTGTTAGTAAAAAACTCGGGTCTTCATTATAATGATCGATAGTGTGTTTAGGCAACTGGTCATGTCTGAAAAGTGTTTGTTTAGTTTCAAAGAATGCATATATTTACCATTTTAGAATTCTTTCTAGATTGCTCACAGATAATTTTGGATCACACAAAGGGAAGATTAACAGTACTGTTACTCTGAAGATATCTCAGATAACAGAAAATTTAAATTTGCCCTAACAATTATTCATGAGACTTTTTGCTTTCCAAACAGGCATTTTAGATGCAACTCATTCCAGTTGGGCTTTGATCAAGCTATCAAGGATCTATTAATACAGTTCTCAGAAACTACAAGTACAGTGAGTGATACGTTTTCATAAAACTTTGTCTCAACAGTTAATTGTCGACTTCTAGTAGTAGGGCAAACCCTATGGGAAAATCACATCAGAAAGAGCAGATCCCCACTAACCTAACTTACAGCCTGAATGATCCTGTCTATTGTGTGTCTCTTAGGCATGGGCATGGCAACCAAAAATAAACCACTGAGAATGCCCTCATAGTGGTTTAACAGTTTAGTTGATGTCACTTTGGGAAATTTGAAAGACACGGGAAAAAGGGAAGTAAAATTCTGATAGTAGTGAAAGTGTATAAAATATTGTGGCTCATAAAATATTATTGAAGAGAGTTCTTAGGTCAGCCCTTAAGTGAGAGAGTCCCCCAAGGCCAAAGGATGAGAGTATTCAATGAGTATGTACTGAGTAACTGAATCAAAACTAAATGTGAGAGAGTAAAAATGAGTGTTCAAAGGAATGTGAGTTTCTTATTGAGCACCTACTATCTTAAAGGCTTGGTGTTAGATGTTGGAGATATACACTCATCTCTACCAGATTACACTGACTAGAGTTGTGATAAGGCCACCCTGACTGTAAGTGGATTAGGTGATGACATTAAAATGTAACCAGGAGAAAAGTGAGAATTATTTGTGGGCATGTGGGCTACTCCTGCCAGGGTTTACTTTTTTATGATATCTATCAAACTCTTCCTTTTAAACAGAGACCTCATGCCCCCTCCTCAAGAGACACAATCTTAAATCCAGCTGGCATCTCTGGGTAATATGTAGTTCTTTTCATCAAGTTTGGATGCATTTTTTCATAGTCCAAAGGCCTATGACCTAGAAAGACAAATTATCTACCCTTTCCCTCCCCTACCACACCCATGTACTATTTAGAGCAGAAATGAAATAACCATTGTTAATTGCTCTCATCAGAAAGGAGAAAAACAAGAGACACAGTACTTGCTGACTCATAGCAATTATGGAATGCTTCTGACAGTCATTACGAAGTCCTCTCCCTGAGGGCATAGGAGGTTCCTTGGTTAAATTCTCATTTTGCTCTCTGGGGGAATATATACATACACTGTGTGTGTGTGTGTGTGTGTGTGTGTGTGTGTGTGTGTGTGTAGTGTATGTGTATATATAATTTTTAAATGAGATTTCATTTTGTACCAAGTGTCATGGTCATGATAGATAAACTAACTTTTCATCTCTCTCTTCTAGGAAATATTTTAATTTATTTTATAGATTTTTTTTTTTTAAGTAGGCTTCACACCCAGCATGGACAGAGTCCAGTGTGGGGCTGGGCAGAGTCCAGTGTAGGGCTTGAACTCACAACACTGAGATCATGACCTGAGCCTAGATCAAGAGTTGGTGGCTTAACGGAATGCCACCCACACACCCCTATTTTATTATTTTATTTTATTTTATTTTATTTTATTTTATTTTATTTTATTTATTTTATTTTATTTATTATTTTATTTTAGGGAGAGTAGAAGTCAGAGGGAGTGGTTAGGAGAGAGAGGAAGAGAATCTCAAGCAGGTTGAATGCTCAACATGGAGCCTGACACAGGTTTGATCCCACAACACTGGTATCATGACCTGAGCCAAAATCAAGAGTCAGACACTCAGCCAACTGAGCCACCCAGATGCCCCAGGAAGTACTTATTTTTAAGTCTACTCTTTCATTGAGGATATATCCTTTTAAAGATCTTGGCTTTCTATAAGTATCTCAATGCCAAATTTTCAACTCACATAGATTCAAGTTTTTCTATCTTGTCTCTTAATGTCTATTAAATCCCAAATCTTTGGGTACCAAGGTGAGCAATAACCACAATTGCCTCCCTGTCCATACCAACAACCAGGATAGCTAAGCCCTGCTTTCACTTTCATTTCTTGTTTTTAATTTTCCTCCAATTTCTACTTCTGGAGATAACTCTTACTGTCTCTTGAACTCAGTTATGCACATAGAAGGCTTTATGTTATATTTCATACATTTTAATAAGATTTTCATAGCAGGGGAGTTTTCCTAGTAACCAGCAAATTGTATTGTTCATAATGCAAGCCCAGGCACTGAATTTTGATGTTGGACTATGCCAGATATTTCAAGTGGGTAGGCCCTGTAACTGTAAAAGAAAGTATGGAGTCCAATATAATGGAGGAATTACATTTTTAAAGGTTTCAATCTGCAATGTAAGTACAGTTGACCCATGAACAACACAGGTTTGAACTGCACAGGTCTACCTATACATGGATTTATTTTGATAAATACCATGCAATACTACAAATGTATTCTTTTCCTTATGATTTTCTTTTTTTAAGTTTATTTATTTATTTTGAGAGTAAGAGAGAGAGTGTAAGAGAGAGAGTGTGCACACGTGAGAGGAGAGAGACAGAGAGATTGGAAGAGAGAGAATCCCAAGTAGGCTTTGGGTTAAGAGCCCCAATGCAAGGCTTGATCTCGTGAACCTGTGGGATTATGACCTGTGCAGAAATCATGAGTTAATTGCTTAACCAACTGAGCCACCCAGGTGCCCCACTTATGATTTTCTTAATAGAATTTTTCTCTAGGTTACTTTCTTATAAGAATTACAGTATATAACACATATAATACACAAAATATGTGTTCATCTATTTTTATGTTATCACTAAGAATTCTGGTCAATGGAATGCTATTAGTAGTTAAGTTTTGGGGAAGTCAAAAGTTATATGTCCGCTTTTGTCTAAATGGAAGGGTCACTGACCCAACTCCTACATTGGCCAAGAGTCAAATGTGTTACATTTCTCATTTTAAAAATTTTCAAGTTTTAAGACTTACAAAAAACACTTTTTGTATAAGCTAGTTATTTATTTCAACTTTTTTTTTTCATGTTTGAATAATCTAAAGCCAAAAGACACCATACACTTATCTAAAGATACAGTGGTACCTAGCGGGAGAGACGGAGTCTGAATTTCATGTCTTTCTTGACAAGATCATATGGCTTTTAAAAAACTATTATTATTACTTTGTACTGATAGAAGTTTTGAAGAACTAGATGTAGATTCAATTTGATTCAAATTTCCTTGATATATTAAAGTAACATAAAATAATATTTTTTCTATTAAAATAAAGCAAACCACAAAAATACCCTCAAAACTAAAAAGTGTATTAGTGTTAGCCACAGCATATACTACTTAATACAAATTATCTTATTCATAACAAAGAAGACAGGAAAAGTAATAGGAAGTACCATTCTATAAAGAATACAAAATTCAAAGGACATTCACCCAAAAATCTAATTTAATAACTATAACCATTTCTGTTTGATTTGTATAATAAAACTATATAACTATATACTATATATAACTATCTACCATAAATATTGCATGGGACATACCTATACCATTTATTATTTGTTTATCTGAAATTCAAGTTTAACTGAGAGTCCTGTATTTCATCTGATAATCAAAACATGGATGTTGTGTCAGAGGGGAAAGGGGCCCACAAACAATGACAGCTCAGTGCTGAGTCCATAATTTCCTGGCTGTCTTGAAAAAAGATTCTTCTTTCCACTTCTATTTCATGGACTCTTCACTTTCTACTTTTCCTTCTCTCTCAGTTTGCCTACTGGCCCCTGTTTATAATACTGGGGATGTAGAATACACAAAAGACATAGATTGATATATCAGCTGAAGCCCTATTAATTCATATCAACTTATAAAATATATATTTATATAACACAATTTAGTGTTGTTTTCTCCTCCAAGAAATAGAATTTCAATGTTATTTTCCATTTTTACCATATAATGATGTTTAGAGAACCAGATATTTTCCTTCAAATTTGATGGCCAAATTCACCTTAATGGTTAATAAATAATCTTCACACTGATGCAATCATCTCTCTCCAGTTACGTTTTGCCATCATGAAAAGTTTTTATTTATGACCATACCCTCATCTGCCCTTTAGCCAACATTCAATCCATTTTATGTAAATTTATGTCCATTCTGTTTTCCTCCTTTTGTAGACCTCAATCTCTCTACCAGGACCTTGATCTCTGATGTGGAACTTTGTCAAATGCTGTCTGAAATGTAAGAGCACACTCTTCACTGCATGGAGACAAAGCCAGAATCTTCCTTGAAAGGCAAGAGGGTGCTGAATGAATAAACATTGGCATTTCGTGGTGGGGTTCTCTGTCAGACTCAAGCTGCTCCAGATATAAAATTTTGATTAGAAATTTCAAGAAGTGTTGTATGGAAGGGCATTGTCTGTCTATTGCCATGACTTCACAGATTACAATAATACTTTTTCAAGCCATTTGTCAACGATTGAGGAAGAAGACAGGGCTGTCAGGCACTTTGGGCTAAGCACTGCCCAAGAGTGGACAATGGGAGTGAAGAAATGTTTTTCTTCTTTTTGTTCAGGAAAAGACAGTTGTGGTAAAGGTCTTAGGAATAGATCAGTTTGACTCCTTTAACTTCTTTATCCTGACAAAGGCTTGGTGAACTGTGAATGAATGTTCAGTATTTTTAGAGAATCACTGATGACTTTTAATGGCAACTTTCAGTTTTATGAGCAAACATATGCTTCCTATTCTGGGTTGCTGTGGGATGAATGCATTGTTTTAGAATCAAGTATAGATAAATATGTACTTTTTATATATCTAAAACAAGGTCAATTCTCTTTAAAGAGCCACCTAGCCAAATAAAACTGGAAACCCACAGAATATCAAGATTTTTATCCAGTTAAATTTACGGTTACAAACTTCTTTAAGCTCCATTAAAATAGGATTTAATTTTCCCCTAGCCTTCATTTTAGTGATAGTGTACAAATATAACCCTGCCTTAGCTAATAAAGGAAAGATGAATCCGGTGTAATCACCATCTCTTCTTTCCCTTCTCCACTGAGTCTGAGTGAAATTTGAGAGACTATTTGAACTTAATTTCTTCCACGTTCAGAAAACCAACACATTCAACATTCTTGCAAAAATTTCTGAATTTTATCTGCATTTGTTGATATCCATGTTTTTAAAACTTGTATACTGGAGTCCTTACTGTGTGGTCCATGGGGCCCATGTGGTCTGGCCCTTGTCTGCTTCTCTTTGTCAGGTCTTGCTTGTCTGTCCGTACCGATCATGGTCACAGGCCAGTCATGCTACTTGTCTTCCTTCATCTTAGCATTCTAAACTCACTTCTGCTTCAGGGACTTTGCATTCTCTGGGCTTGAAACTTCCTTTTCCCTTCTGGGTTTGCTTCTTCTCTTCTTCAGGTTTTCACTCAAATGGGTCTTCTTCAATGTGGCCATCACTGACCCTAGAATCTGTGATTTGTCACAGCTTGTCTGTTTTATTTTCTTTACCACACTTCTTTTAAAAAAAAAATTTTTTTTTATTCCAGTATAGTTAACATACAGTGTCATATCAGGTTCAGGTGTACAATAGAGTCATTCAACACTTCTGTATATTACTCTGCTCATCAGAGTAAGTGCTCTCTTCATTCCCTTTATCTATGTCACCACCCCCACCCTCCCCAGCAACCACCAATCTGTTCTCTGTATTTAAGAGTCTGTTTTCTTGTTTGCCTCCTTTCTTCTTTGTTTGTTCATTTGTTTTGTTTCTTAAATTCCATGTATGAGTGCGATTATATGGTATTTGTCTTTGTCTTTATAACACTTCTTAATGAGTGAATAATTACTAGTTGAATAACTTCCTTGTACAGTTATTTATCTGTTCACACACTTGTTTCTATTTCCTTGTCAGCTTCTGGAAAAAGAGCACTTTGAGAGAAAGGACCCTGTCTGTTCTTATCTTGGAACAGAGTGGTATATATAGTATATGCTCAACAAATATTTCTTATATAAATGCATTTCATCCTCTCCTTTCCTCTCTCCCTTTCCATCCTCTTCTTTTTCCCTTCTTCCCTCCTTCTCTTCTCTCTCTGTCTCCCTTTCTCTCTATCTCTCTCTTTCTGTTGTGTACTTTCTTCTACACAAAATGAATATAAGTATATAATATGTAATACTTTATATATATATGCAAATTGCTTTGTGCTATTAATATACTTTAGAAATATTTACAGATCAGTTTATTTAGTTCTAATTTAAGTCCAAAAATAGCTTAAAGCTATTGTATTGTATGAATAAGTCATAATTTATTTAATCATTCTATAGTGAAGGACATTGAGATGGCTCAACAAGTTTTTTAAATTTTTTTTTTAATGTTTTATTTATTTCCAGGAGAGAGAGACAGCGTGAGCAGGGGAGGGTCAGAGAGAGAGGGAGTCACAGGCTGAAACAGGCTCCAGGCTCTGAGCTGGCAGTCAGCACAGAGCCCGACGCGGGGCCCGAACCCACGAACCGTGAGATCATGACCTAAGCGAAAGTCGGACGCTTAACCGACTAAGCCACCCAGGCGCCCCTCAACAAGTTTTTTAAATAAACAATCAATACTATCATAAATATCATTACATAGTCTTCTTTACTTATACATCCTTGTATTTCTCTGAAGTAGAATTCTAGAAATAGAAAAAATGTTTTAATTTCTCTCCTGAAAGATTTTACTAAAGATATAGGAACTTGCACATTTTTCTCATCTGTATCAAAGCTGGATATTTATATCTTATAAATATCTTTATTTATATCTTACAAATATCTTATATCGTATAAATATCTTTATTATTTTTTGATGAAACATAAAGTCTTATGTTTAAGTTGTTTTAGCCTGATTCTTGGTGAGGTTGAAATATTTCTATGTATTTATCGACTAATTATATTTCTTCCATAGTTGCTTTTACTTATTCTTCTCTCATTTTACTATTGCACTGTTTTAGTATTTTACTTTTTATATATTTGATTATAAATATTTTGATTCTTGTATGTGTTGAATGCTTTTTTTTCTAGTTTGTGACTTGCTTTTTATTTTTGGGAATAAAGTCTTTTAAAATACAAAAATATACAAATTGGCCAAGCATGTTAAATATTTCCTTTATGGATTTTGAAGTTTGTAATTGATTAGGAAAGCCATTTCTATTTTGAGACTATTAAAATATTTTCAAGTTTTTTTCACATGTGTCATATTTTAAAATTTTAACATGTTTGATATATACCTTCTGGTAAATTGTATGTGCATGTGGGACTTAACTTTATATTTTCCAGATGGATAGCTGATTATGTGGTCATTTGTGAAATAATTCATTTTCCTTAAATGATTAAAATTCTTAAATGCTCACGTAAGCATTTACCTCTTTCTGAACTCTCTCTTCTCCATTGATATCTGTAAATATTTCTGCAACAAATGTACACTAAGTATTGCTATAGCCTTATTTTATGTTATGATAATAAAATGATGACAGTATGGAGGAGGCCTATATTTGATTATAAATTCTATCTCATGAAGAATTGAAGTACAAATACTAAATGCTCTATCCAAGTAAAAGTTCAAAGATGACAGAAGTCAAAAGAATTGGGTCTGAAATTAAAAAAAAAAAAAAGAAAATCTTATCCTTGTGAGTCTTATCCTTAGAGAGCTGAGGAGAGGAAATATGTAAAAGCACGATTATTTATTTATTTATATTTATCTCATTGAAGAGAACAATATGACATGGATCAAGTCTTGGAAATCATTTTTAAAGTTTAAATACACTGTTTAAAAATTTAACAGGAGACTAGAAATGGATATATAACTTCCAAAACCCTAGATAAACAAGAAAAAAATGGAGAAAAAAGCTTGAACAATCCAACCAATGGCAGGAATGGGAAGGAAATAAAAGAATAAGAAAGCAGGCTAAGTAAAACATCTAAAAAAATTACAGCAGAAATAATCCCAGACAGATCTGTATCTCATAATAAATATTAATGGGTTAGGCAACACTTAAGCATAAAGATTCTTAATACATCTTAAAAAAAAAAATATATATATATATATATATACTCCATCCTATAAGAATCCCACATAAAACAAAATTACCCAGAAAAGTGAAAATAAAAAAGTTAAAAATATTTATATACCATTACTTATACAATATAATTTCTGGTGAAAACGTTCAACCAAAATCATTAAATGAGACAGAGGTATATATCATAATAAAGAGAAGCACTCTGTACCAAGAATATGTATGGTTACATGTGTTTATTCACCTAATAGTATAATAGATTCAAAATATAAAGCAAAACATGTTGTAAAAAAAAGAAGAAATGGACAACTTACCATCAGCTAGTTGCATCTTTTTCAGAAGTAGACAAAATGAGTCAACAATATAAATAACAATGAAATGCATTTAAATAATATTGTTTTCTAGAGCTGTATCTATCGATTGATCGATCGATCGATCTATTATCTATCATCTATCTATCCATCTGGTCTCCATCTGACTATCTAATTATCTATCTATCTATCTATCTGCACCAAATAGACAGTAAAGTATATTACATTCAAATTTCAAGGGACCTTTGGATTGTTGAATAAAAACAATGGAGAATTTACAAGAAGATCTCTAAAAAATTCTAATACACAAAAACAAGACAAGCTATATATTTGATCATTAGATGGTAAATTTAGAAATAAACCACAAAGATGCCCATGGCACCAATAACCTATCTAAGGGAACATATTAGAACAACATGCTACATAGCTCTTGTGTGTAAAGATGAAAACACAATTGAGTAGGCAATTTCGAAATGAATGACAAAAAGAGTACGCGTGTGCATCCACACTTGGGAGTTAAAGTCGAAGAAAAACTCAGAAAATACAACTTATCACCATAAATTATTTATTAGAAAACAAGAAAAGTGGAAAATATCTAATGTGTTCTGTGTAAGAAAAAGGAGAAAATAATGATCATAAACATAATATTTCTTGAGGGCTTAATACATGCCAACCACTCTTGCAAACTATTTATGAATAAGTTTGAGACTTCAAAACAACTCTCAGAAGTAAGCAATTATTCCTATTTTGTACACAAGAAGTTGAACCACAAGAAACTTAAATGAGTTGCCTGAGGTCAAGTTGGGGGGTATCAAGTTGGGGAAGTTGTGCTGATTCTAACCCAGGACTGATAAGACGAAAAATCAAGGGGGCTGCATATCATCCAATTCTAAAAAGATCAGCTAAACACACAGCAATTCACACAGCCAGCCTGATGAAGTAGAAAAATAAAGAATATGCAAAAGTAAGCACAAGGAATAAGAAAGGGTAAAATTACACATATATAGGCTAGAGTTTAATTTTTTTTATGAGAATACTATGCCCAACTTTACAGCAATATATTTTATAATGATAAAATAGATGGTAGAAAAGAAGAATGGATGGGGAAAATAAGATAAAAAATTGACTCAGAAAGTTCTTTCAAATTTCTATGTAGGCTAATATTTATAGGAGAAATTGAAAAGTATCTTTGAAAATGGGTGGCCCAGAGTTTGGAGTGAGCATATTCATTTATTAAACAAATTTTGATTGATCCCTGTGCAAAGTAGAGCTGCCTCTCTGCAGAACGCTGTGCTCCAATAGCAAAGGTCAAGCAGGAGAATCTTCCTTAATGTTCTTGTCCTCTAACTGACCCTGGCTTCTACTTTTATGGCTGCTCCCTAGAGTACATAGATTCTTACCTTATTTTGTGGCATGTGCTGCTTTGTCAGACTGGTGAATTCTTTTTTACCCTTTCTCAGGAAAAAAAAGTTAAATGCATCTGGTCACACACACACACACACACACACACACACACACGTAAGACCATAACACATAGGATTACAAAGAAAACCAATTATACTTAAGTATTGTCTAGTTCCAGGGTCCTTGGGGATGGATTTCAAGTTAAAAATCTCATCAAGGTCGTATTATCACACTATTTTCGTTTTAATTTTATGACCCTTAAGTTCCAGGGGACCTTTAGAGCTGTCCAAGCATCCTATATTTCCATAATCCATTTGCTCTCCTATCCTTCTAGATGGCTGTTACCGATTCTCTACTCACCTCAAATCTCCCAGGACTTCTTCTAATTTTCACCCTCTGCTCTGTGGAAAATCCCCACTTTTATTTGTTTACTTATTTATTTGAGAACAATGAAATTCAAAGACAATATTCTCAAGATTTTACTACTGCATCTAGTTGCTGACACTCTCCTGTGCCACAAACTTCAATTGTTCTCTTCCTGGAGATGAACTGTCCATGCTCCTAGCCAAAGCTCTGCCTTCCAATTGTGTATCACACACTTTTCCTCTTTCCTACTCAAGGACATCTCTCCTACAATTCTCCATCCTCTCTCTTTCTACCAGATTATCCATTTCTCCCTTTCTTTTGGAAAATTCAAATAAACAGAAAACAAAACAAAGAAAAGCAAAACAAAATTCTACCATCTTAAAAAAAAAATTAATTCCCTTGGCCTCATTTCCCCTTCCAGTATAATCCAACGTTTGCTCTCATTTACACCAAAATTCCTTGAAAGACCTGTACTTACTCTCTTCAATCTAGCATCTCTTGTTTTCTCTGGAACATGTTTCAATCGAGATTTTATCTCCAACTACAGTGAAGCTGTGTCTATCAGGGTCACCATATTGCTAAATCCAATTGTCAATTCTCAGGCCTCATTGTGATAGCACCCAGTAAAATGCTAGCAGCTACTATTGGCTGTTCAGGTGACACCAACACATCAAGTGTGTGTGAGTGGTGCCTCTGTGGGTGTAGATCATAACAGCACATTCTAGGCCTTAATAGCAGTATGTGCACACTTTTGATCCCTCTCCTCTCCTTGAAACACATTTGTTTATATGGACTTCATTACATAATCACTTGTGTGGTTGTGTCTTCCTTCTGAGACTACTTCACATTTGTCTTCTTTGTTTGTTCTGTCTCATCTCCTTGGCCTTATTTGCTCACTGCACCTGTATGGAAAAATGCAACAAAAATGAGAAATGTTTAGGAGGGAAGAAGAAGCATAATTTAAAACACATTTTGAAGAAGAATTCAGTCGAACTTTATTACCAATGAAGTGGGAAAAAAGTCAGTTTCCAACCCTGTTGCCTGGATAGATGTTACTGTTAATTTTCATGTACTGGATGTTGGTGTCTCCCCCAAAATTCATATGTTGAAGTGTCCAACCCCCAGTGTGACTATATTTGAAGATAGGGCCTTGTGAAACTAAGTAAGATTAAATGAGATTTAAAAGATCCAATAAGAGACACAAGAGAGATTGTTCTATTTCTCCTTTTCTCTCTGTCACGTAAGGACACAGTGAGAAGGTGGCCATTTTAGCACACCGCTAAGAGAATTCTCATCAAAAACCAAATAGGCCAGAACTTTGAACTTGGACCTCTAGCCTCCGAATTGTTAAAAAATTGAATGTCTTTGTTTCAGCCATGTAGTCTGTGATATTTTATCATGACAGTCCAAGCTAACTAAAACATTATCATAGAAGATACAGAAACTTGAATCGGGAAAGGAGTGCAGACAGGTTTAAGAAACAAAACAATGAATTGCAAATATTTCTTCCCCCCCGGATCAGCTCTGTTGCCTGAAATTTCTCAATATATTTGATGATTATTTTGGCTCAAGACTTCTGTTTTTTTGGGTTTTTTTTTTTTATGTCATCTAAAAGGTGAAACAGAGTAAAAATCCATCATTGTTCTTTAAACTTTTATGTGGAATGAACTTTTCAGATGAACTGTGGTTGAATGGAACTGAGAAGATGTGAGGGCAGAATGGGTGAGGAAGATTGGTAATGGCACACAACCAACCCCTAACGCCACCTATAGGACAATAACAGTGTCACTCACAGAATTTGAGGATACTTTGTAAAGTACTGCCCTAAAAATTCTCTACACTCCACCTATTCATCTTTCCCTCCATCCATCTTCCCCTGAACTGGTAGAAACTTCTAATCCTTTGACTGTCTCCATAGTTCTTTCCTTACCAGAATGTCATATAGTTGAAATCATACGGCATGTAGCCTTTTCAGACTGATTTATTTCACTTAGTAATATGCATTTAAGTTTCCTCCATGTCTTTCCATGGCTTGGTAGCTCATTTCTTTTTAGTGCTAAATAATATATTATTGTCTGGATGTGCCAGTTTATTGATCCAGTCACATACTAAAGGACATCTTGGTTGTTCTAATTATTTGCGATTATGAATAAAATTGCTGTAAACATTGTGTGCAGGTTTTTTCATCATTGTAAATTTTCAACTCCTTTGGGTAAACAACAAAGAGTGTGATTGCTGAATCATATGGTAAAAATATATTTAGTTTTGTAAGAAACTACCAACTACCAAAGTAGCCGTACCATTTTGCATTTCCATCAGCAATCAGTCAATTTCCATCAGCATGTTGCTCCACATGCTTGCTGGCATTTGGTATCAGTGTTTTGCATTTTAGCCATTCTAATAGGTCTTTAGTGGTGTCTTACCATCATTATAATTTGCAATTCCTTAATAACTTATGATGGAGGACATCTTTTCATGTGCTTATTTATCATCTGTATACCTTCCTTGGTGAGGTGTCTATGTCCAGGTCTTCATTCCAATTCTAAAATCAAGTTGTCTCTTTTCCTATTGTTGAGTATTAAGAAGTCTTTGTATATTTTGATAACAGCCATTTATCAGATATGTTTTTTGTAAATATGATCTCCCAGTCTATGGCTTGTCTTCTCATTTTCTTGGGATTCTCTTTTACAGACATGAGTTTTTAATTTTAATGAAGTCCAGCTTATCAATTATTTCTTTCATGAATCACCCCTTTGGGTTTGTATTTAAAAAGTCATTGACATACCCAAGGTCATAGGTTTTCTCCTATGTTATCTTCTGAGAGTTTTATAGTTATGTGTTTTACATTTAGGTCTGTGATCCATTTTGAGTTACTTTTTGTGAAGGGTATATATCTGTGTCTAAATTCATTTTTTAATTTATTCATTTTTAATTCATTTTTTATTTATTTTGAGAGAGAGAGAAAGAGGGAGCATGTATGAATGCTGGGGAGGGGCAGAAAGAGGGAAGAGAGAATCCCCAGCAGGCTATGTGCTGACAGGGCAGATCTCACAGTTTGTGAAATTCAATATTTCATTTTTGGGGGGTAATAATACAAAAGGTGTAGTGTTTTAAATTTCAAATTCCATGTGTTCATTGCTGGTATATAGATAAGTGATTGACTTTTGTGTACTAACCTTGTATTCTGTAACCTTGCTATAATCACTTATCAGTTCCAGGGGTGTTTTTTGTCTTTCAAATTGTTTACATAGATGATCATGTCATCTGTGAACTAAGATGGTTTTATGTTTTTTTCTCAAACTCATACATTTTCTTGTCTTGTCTTACTGCATTATGCTAGTATCGTGAGAGAAGGTATGCTTGCCTTTTACCTGATTTTACTGGGAAAGCTTTGAGTTTATCACCATTAAGTATCATTAAGTATCATGAGCTGCAGGATTTTTGTAGAGGGGAGAAGTGTTAGATATTTTGATAATATGTCTTAATCTTTTAGTCAGTCTGTGCTTCTGGACTGTGAACTTCAGAAGTGCTTCTCAGTTGTTTCTTCCTCCTTAGGCAAGACGAAATAGGTAGAGTGTGCTGGAATGGGGGAATTTCTCTTTCTTAGGTAAGTTAGGCTTTGATAAAACCCCGGCAGATTAGATCCTGGTTAACTAGTTTCTCTGAAGGGCAGGACTCCTTAAAAAGAACAGAGTGGCTTGGAACAATAGCTCCTTTTCTCTCTCTTTGCTGAAGCAAGAGAGCATTTTTCTTTGATATTTACTATGGGATCCTGGTCAAACTTCTGGTGGTAAATCTCACAGTACTGTGGTGTTTTTCCTATGACTGGATCCCTCCTGGAGTTTTTAATTCTCTTACTTGTCCATATTGAGCCTCCAGCAATTCATTAATCACAGTCCAGGCTTTCCTAGCCGGCACTGGATGCCTCCATAGTATAGGACTTAGTAGAAAGTCCTTGTCCTTACTGCCTGTCATTCCAATCTTGGGGACAAGAGTTTGCCCCGTATCTTCTTCTCTCTTATGGTTTTTTACTTGTTAGGCTGGAGTGGCCACTTCCACTTGATGTGCAGACCAAAAATTGATCTTCCTTGACTAATATTTTTAAAACCTTTTTATTTTTTATTTAACACATATATTGGTCTGAACCATGCATGTAAAACAAAACAAAACAAAACAAAACAAAACAAAAACCAATATATATAATCCCCACCCAATGTCTTTTGAACTTCACACTTTGACAGTAGAGGCTTGTATTTAAATCCTGCCCCCAATATTTTAACGCCACAGATAAATCCTATCAATACCTATTGGACATAATAAGAATTGCTTTGAATTAAAACAAGGTCTATTTCATCACATTTGGTAGTCTTGTCTTGCTCTTGAATTTTTATTTCTTCAAGTTAATATGTAAAAGACACATCCCTAGGGAGGTATAGTACAAGAATGTTACTCCTTTGACTTGGGACGCCTTATTGATTCCTTCATTTTCTTCACTGTTAGGCCTGTGCTTGCCAATACAGCCCCCTGTAGAGAGATTTTAAAAAATTCCCAAATGTTTTGAAGAATGCTTTAGAATGTAACTTCTGCCAGAACCTAATTAGACAGGAAACCTGGATTTGGGGAGATATTCTTTATAACTGGCTTAATTTTTTTCTCTACCCCTATTCTCAAAAGGAATCTTAAAAATATTGTCTTCATAATTACTCCTTCTCCTTATTTGTGGCCTTTTCCATAATGGCTTCACAATTCTTCTAAACAATAAGAACAAATGTTATAAACAAACTCTTTCACAGGCGTTTTCTTCCTCACATCCTCCTTCCTCCTTCTCTTCCTACACTCTGAATAAAACAAAGGCCGAACTTCACAAAGCAGGTTTTCATGAAGTAAATGCAGAAATCGTAAATCTAACAAAAATAACCCATGGTCAATTTCTCACAGCTTATCAATACATTTAGCTTTTCAAAGTGACTCTTCTATCAGCTCTAAGGGAAGCTGATCCCATCAGCAACAAGCTAGCCTGGTGGTGGAAAGGCGGCTGACCATCCTGGCATTGATTCTGCCCACAAAAATATGCAGCAAGTCCAAGTGGAATTTACCCTTTGGCCTTTAGCCTCCCCCTCTTCTCAAACCAAGAAGTATTGTTTGCACTGTGAGACCAGCTTTTCCACCAGCTAGAAGTGTTTGCAGCTTATTACTAAATGATCTTAGCACAGTTCCAGAAAATATGGAATTTCTTTTTTCGCGAGCACAGAAAAAAGCCTGAAATTGCTAGTTTTCAAAAAAAAGTAAAACTACTAATATTCTCCTACACTCTTTTCTTGACATGTTTGATTTCAAAAGCATATTATAAGCTATGATCAGAATTACACGCATCTGAGAAGATACTGTGATTCTTGATATCCAGATTCTCAAGTATTCATCATCTTCCTAAAGTTCACTTCTTATCACTTTTAAAGTAAAGAAATGAATGAAAATAGTTTGGAAATACTTGTAGAGTTTCTAAAAACAGCATTGGTATGCACAATAAAGGATGTCCTGCAGTCAGAAGAGAGAGGTTTCTCTTTTATAAAAATAGAGAACATAGATGGGTCTATTACAAAGACATGTCTAAGAAAGTAAACTCAGAGCATAGGCAAAAACTTCCTGAATTTCCTTTTATGTACACAAATATCGATAATTGTTGGATAATGTGTGATTAGCATGTTTAAAAGAACTGTCATCTTTACCACATAAGTATTAGCTGACATAACTACTTTCATGCTTTTAGATCCAAGAAAACTGATGAAATAGAGAATTGCAGAAGTTAATGCCTAAAGTTAGAAGAGAATCAAAATATACCTTTGTGTCTCTCAAATGTGTCTATTACTGCTGAATATTTAGATTCCCATGGTAGTCGTAACTGAAGAGTGCATAAAGAGCACTGGGTGTTGCATGGAAGTGATGAATCACTGAATTCTACCCCTGAAACCAACACTGCACTGTATGTGAACTCACTAGGATTTAAATAAACACTTGAAAAGAAAAAAATAAAAATAAAAAGTGCATAAAAATAAACTTTCATTAAAAATGGCTAAAATACACAATGGAAGTGGGAAAGAAGTAAAGCTAGAAAGTGTTAAAATGCCAAATGTGGTTTTCTTGGCTTAATCATCTCAGATTTCAGATCAAGAACTGAGATTTATTTAAGTCTCTTTTGTTGAGGCAGAAGGATGGAGTTCTTGTCAGAAAATTGTTCACTTTTCTTGGCTGTAGTAACATTATAAATGCCGTACCAATACTGTGTTTCATCATAGTCTGCCAAAAAAAGTGGCAATAAAGAGTTAACTAAATATATCCACATCTCAAAAGCATTTTAATTTGAATTTTAGAATAAGATTGTAGTTAATTCACTTTTAAATGCTGCAAACTTTCTTAATTATAAGAAGTAAAAATGGAATTTATATATGAAAAACTGTATGGTTTGCTAGAGAAAGAGAGAGACAGAGACAGAAAGAAAGCACAGACTGAAAAATGACTGGTAATCTCTTTCAAATTTATTCAGAGACCAAGGGTGATGTCAAGGGTGAGGATCAGTGTGGTTCTTTTTTATGCACTATAGTTTACATGATCACGGGGCATAGGGAGAAAAGAGACTGACCATACAGTGTTGTAATTCTTTAATTCTTTAGTCTGGATTCTAGTGACATGTTACACGTTGTAACAAGAAACCAAAGGTTTCTTGCTTTAATCCAGTGCCTTATTCCCAAGGAAATGTAAGACCTGGAACAGATACTATTATTCAGAGCGTAAGAATTAGTAAACAAATATTTAAAACAGTTTTCCAAGTGCTTACATTCTCCAAAATGGTCAGAGTTTCAAGGATCAAAAAGTAAGTATTCTTTTACTGGTTGGAGGTGACAAAGGAAGGTAAAAAGTGGCATAGGAATGAGCCAAATGCAGATACTTTTAAAAATCAGCTTTACTGATGTATAATTTACATAAAATAAAATTCACAAATTTAATTGTGCCATCCAATGGATTTTGAAATGTATCTGGTTATATAATCCACACCACAGTCATGATACCAAATATTTCCTTCACTCTGATAAAGCCCCTGATGTTTCTTTGTTGCCAACCCACTAGCAACTTCTGGCATAGAAGTTTCTGGCATAGAAGCCATAGAAATAACTAGGCTGTTTTCTATCTTTGCTTTTTTTACATTTTGTGTCAGTAAAATCATAAAGCATGAACTCTTTTCTTTCTGATTTTCTTCATTTAACACAATGTTTTGAAATTCATCTATATTGTTTTGTGTATTAGCAGATTTCTTTTCATCATTGACTTGCATTCTATTATATAGACATTCTACAAGTTATTTATCTGCCAATCGATAGACACTTGAGTTTTTGTCTATTATTAAAAACGGTTTTTTGAATATTTGTGCTCATACCTCTGTGGGAACATATATTTTCATTTCTCTTGGAGAAATGAGTGGGATTACTGGATCATATAGTAAAAGAATATTGAACTTCATAAGAAATTGACAAGTTTGGTTTTAAGATGGGTGTTACCATTTTGCGTTCCCAAAAACAGTGTCAGAGTTCCAGTTGTTCTATATTTTCAACAATACTCGGTATGGTCAGTGTCTTTAATTTTAACCATTCAGGTGGGTAAATAGGAATATCTCGTTCTGAATTTAATGTACATTTTTCTAATAAATAATTATGTTGACTATTATGTGCCTATTTGCAGTTCATTGGGATAGCATCTATTTAAATCTTTTGCTCATATTTTACTTTTTGTTCATTTATTATTTTTTTAAATGTTTACTTATTTATTTATTTAGAGAGAGAGAGAGAGAGATGAGCACAAGCGGGAGAGGGGCAGAAGGAGAGGGAAAGAGAGAATCCCAAGCAGGATCCCTGCCCAGTGCAAAGCCCTATGCGGGACTCGATCTCACCACTGCATGCTCATGACCTGAGCTGAAATTAAGAGTCAGACCCTTAACCGAGAGAGCTACCTAGGTGCCTCAAATTTTTGTTCATTTTAAGAATAAAGTTGTTTGCCTTCCAAATACAGAACTTTAAGAAGGAATGAAGTCGTTCTTCTTTTTTTTCTTAAGAGAGTAAGTTTATTTGTTTATTTATTTTTTAATTGGTTCAAGTACAATGTATCAATTTTCTTCTTGTAAGGATTCAGCTTTTGGAATAATATCTAAGAAACCACAGTTGTCCTGACGTTATGAAGATTTTCTCCTCTGTTTTTGTTTGCTTTACAGATTTAGCTTTTACATTTAGATCTATGATTCATTTCAGGTTAATTTTTGCAAATGGTGTGTGGAAAGGTAAAGTTTTATTTATTTTATATATAAATACCCAACCATTCCGGAACTATTTTTTAGAAGGTTACTTTTGGCCCTTGAGTTACCTTGGCACAGTTGATTACTTCAACTTATCTGTCTATTCTTTTGTCAATGCCACATTGATTACTATAGCTTAATTGTATGCCTCGATATAGAGTAAGTGCTCCAACTTTGTCCTTTTTCAAAATTATTTTGGTTATCCTAAGTCTTTTCATTTCCAAGAAAATTTTAGAATCAGCTTGTAATTTCCACCAAAAATCCTGCTTGGATTTTGATTGAGATTGCATTGAAATATTTAAATCAGTTTGTTAGGTCTTCTTTCTTTCCTTTCGGCAAAATCTTGTAGTTTTAAGTATATATTCATTATACATATCTAGTTAAATTTATCCCTAAATGGGGCGCCTGGGTGGCTTAGTCGGTTAAGCGTCCGACTTTCGCTTGGGTCATGATCTCGCGGTTCGTGGGTTCGAGCCCCGCGTCGGGCTCTGTGCTGACTGCCAGCTCAGAGCCTGGAGCCTGTTTCAGAGTCTGTATCTCCCTCTCTCTCTGATCCTCCCCTGCTCACGCTGTCTCTCTCTCTCTCTCTCTCCTAGAAATAAATAAAAATATTTAAAAAAAAATAAATTTATCCCTAAATATTTAATCTAATGACATTTTAAAAATCCAATTGTGTGTTACAAATAATAGGAATATCATAAATTTTTTTATATTGGCCTTGTTTGTATCTTATGATCTTGTTAATCTCATTTTTTTACTGAAAAAGGAGCAAAGAAGGGAGATTTCAAGATTGGTTAATTCAATATTATGTTATATGATCAAGGATCTGGATATTTTTCATAGCTCAGCTCTGCTATCCTCATTATGTTATCTTTTGACTTCAGATTTATGTTATCACAATCATCAAATGGCTGTAAAACCTCAAATTCTTACCCACAAACACACAAAATCAAAGCCTACATGAGAAAAATGCTTCATCTGGTGCCTCTTTATAAGGTTTACCAAATATCCTTTTCCCCTAAGGCTTTTCCATCCGAATTCCATTGCTAGCCCATTCTTGAACAACCATGGTCAAGGAGACCAGATTCACCATGACCGGCTTTCACTAATCACGACTCACCCATGGATCTGGTGAAATGCCCAGCTTCCTCTAAAGCATGTGACTGCCCCATATCAAACAAAATGAGTTTTTTTGTTTTGTTTTATTTTGTTTTGTTTTACAAAGAACGGAAGTGAATGACTAATGGGCAATCAAAAAGAAAGTTTTTTAGTTCTCTGATAATTTTAAGAATGCTCTTATGTTACTTGGAAACAGAATGAACTTGACTTACATACATCATTGTTTTGAGACAGACATCTGGGATACTATCCATATTCAGTCATGATAGTTCTACATTAAATCTTAATAGACAAGTTAATGAAACAGCAAGTCAAATGCAGGCCTATAGCAATTACACACAGAAGATAGAAAAAACCTTTACTCCTCTATGATACGCTATTCTATTTAAAATATTTTGCATTTATAAACCTGTTTAGTCTTATTTGAGTGAAACAATGGCAAAGGAAAAACCCTTATTCATGTTATTTTTGGGTATTATAAATAATGGCAAAAATGACTGAGAGCATATCTACAATCTTCAAAAAAAAGAAACAAAAACATTAAGGTAATCAAAAAGAAACTGGCCAAATAACACACATGAGAAGAATGTAAGATAACAAAGCATAATGTTGGAAAATTGTTTATTGATCTCTTAAAATAGATATTCATATGTGAAAGTGCTGAGTCTCCAAAGGGCCTACTTAATTAAACATAAATTCAAAATAAGCAATGAAGTGAGAGTTCAGACAGTTCTTTCACTTTTCTTACTAAAAAAGCACAAACTTTGTGTGTGTGTGATTCTATTCATTGAATCCCCTCCTTTCTAAAAATATCTTACATCAAAAACCCTTCAATATAGCACTCCAGATTTAAATGTTAAAACTTTAAATTTGAAAGGTAAGATTCCAACAACATTATTAACAAATTCAACCATTTTGTGTTCAATGGGGAAATCCTTATATTTCTGCATGATAGTAACTTTAGAAAATTATATTTTCTGATATCATCTATTTAAGACATGTTAATACATACAGGTACACATTGTGTGTGTGTGTGCGTGTGTGCGCATGTGTGTGTGTGTGTGTGTGTGTGTGTGTGTGTGTGTGTGTTACACTGTAACCTCAGTGATCACCCTGCAGAGCATAAATTCTGGCAAAAAAAAAATCTGAATAGTAAAATATTTCAGCTTGTTAGGTTTGGGAGGAGTCTCTGGAAACATTTAGCCACAGGTTGCTGGGACAAAGCTGTGGATGACAGTCTCACCAGCTCTGCCCAGTGTCTACCACTGGCAAGGGCTGGAGGAGCATGGGGACAATGTCATTACTTTGGAATGTGTATGCTGACAGACTCTGGAACTACCCAAGTCTTTTAACCGAGTAAACACCACACAGGGTAAACAAAGGCAGGGGGGTGAGGTCAGGGTGTCCGAGTCCAAATGGCATGATAGTGCCCCAGGACGCTGAGGGATGGGGGCTTCAGGACTGGGTAGAAATTCTGGAAGTTGGAAACTCTGTTCCCAAAAAAACGGAGGTGAGGATTGAAGGTATTAACCAGAACATGAGAGGTCAGTGATTTTCTAATCCTTTCTCAGATTCTCAGCCATTATACATTTTTTAAATTTTCAGAGTAAAATATATACTCCATTAAATGAAAATTCTCGAGGGTGAAATTCTCTTTCTAAGAACAACCTGTACATTTATTATTCTTCACGTCAGACAGTGTGGGAGCACATAGTCAGTACAAGATGCTGTGGAAGATAATGGGGATAAAGTAATGGGCAGGACAGATTTTATTCTCTCCTCTCTCCCTACCTACCCTGACTCTCTTCCTGCAGCTTGTAAATAGGCACAATTTCCTCCTGCTTAAAATGAAACAAAACCACTCAAAACAACAGCAATAAAACTACACTGACTCTGCAATGCCCTTGGGCTACGAGCCTCTGTCCCTGCTAGCTGTAGGAAGCCTTCTTCTGCCTTCTTCATCCCTATTTATTGACCTCCCCACTAACTGTTCTTGCAGAAATGTGGAGTCATTTTCCAACTGCCGCATCTAATGTTGCCTCTTTAGTTTTCCTTTAATTTGCTTGTCTGAAGTGCTGAAGTGCAGACATGTCTGACTGCTTTTTGTGGAACTCTGGACTCCCTTGGCTTCCATGAGCCCATTCTTCTTCTTTGGTCATAGATTTCTGAGTCCCTTTCTAGGTTTTGTGTGTGCGTGTGTGTGTGTGTGTGTGTGTGTGTGTGTGTGTGTGTGTTCTCTGAAACTGTCATGGTTCCATCAAGTGATCTAGTGTCTATCTTTCACACAGGGTTATAGCACTGCCTGTATGCAGATGTTCTCGTTTCTCTGTATCCACCCACACACCTTTTGTTTCTGCATGATAGTAATGCGATATAGTGGATGTTGACAGCTGGAAATCTTAGTAATATTTGAAGCCCAAATGTTTATTTAGAATGTTACTAAATTCACCCAAATGAACTTACTATATTATTCCTCCTCCAAACCTCTTTCCATTTGTGACCGATATCTGTTAATGACAGGACTCACTTGCCCAAAAGTTGGGAATCAATTTTAACTTTTACTTCCCTCCATTAATGTAGTCAATCACCAAATCTAATAGAAGTGGCCTTTTAACATAATGGCTTCCTGTAGATGTTGGATGTAGACTGCTTTTGTTGAAAGCTTGGTTGTATTAGCTCTACCTTTTACAAGTTACTTAACCTCTCTGTGCTGATTTCCTCTTTAATATAGGGATGATAACACGTGGACAAAGCCATGTAAAGACAGATACCTATCTAATAACATAAATTAGCCAAGAGGGTGGAAATGAAGGGATGGTGATGGAGCGGACTATTAGTTTTTTCTTGATATATATATGTTTTCAGTAATTGAAAACAGTATGTTTATTTTGTGTTTTAAGCAATTAATGAAGAAAAGTTGAAAACAAAATTACTTAACTGAGAGGTCCTAAATCCAACAATCATCATTTAAATCTCCAAAACCATTATTCTGAATGACGATGATCAGAATATTATACTCTCCTAATTTCCTGATTACTGATAGCCATTGTCAATGGTAAGAGCTTCCTAAATCTTTTATTGGTACATACTGGTTATGTATCTTAGTTTTCCTGAAGTCAGGAACAGTTTAACAGTATTAAGCAATATCTGAGATCTGCCTGAAGCATATTATTTGCTAAATATAGTGAGAATTAAAATTCCTCTATTAATTTCGTTTTCAGAGAAGTCTCTGAAATGCCATGTTTTGCAGAAATCCTAAGAAAAGGGTATTTTTTTTAAAGTTTTAATCATTTGGGATTCTGTCTTTAAACATATGTATTTGCGAATTTGCACAGCAAATGTATTATAACTCTGAATATTATCAAATGAGAAGATAGCAAGGCATAAGGAAAGAGAAGTAGAGATATTAATGACAATTATAACAGCTCAACTGAATAAATTAATATAATGCACTATAGTAAATTTTTCTCTGCCAATAATGTTTATCATATTCAAATGGAACTTTCTTCTGCTTTGACCCTTTTTATAGCTTTATTACAGAAAGTGTTAGCCTATATTAACCACTTACTAGATAAATATAGGAAAACTGCCTGTCACTTATCGGTTTATCCATTGTCATCTCAAATAGGGCTGAGTGGTCTGATTTCAAAGTGACAGCTGGTGGTGTCTCTTCCTGATACATGCTAATCCAGTTTTTATTATGGAAAAACTGCCTGTGCTTTCAGACAGTGAAAGGGAGTTACTAAATGTAATCACTAAGGAGGAACCTTGGGATCGCAAACATAAAAGACTAAAATGAACAGTTTTCTCATTACAGAATGGTTTCCTGATTAAATACAGATTAAGGGCAGGGAGAAATCATTTAGAGACCTAAATAGCATTCTCCGTTGTGTATATACACACAGAAGCACAGATACCCACATCTTTAAATGGATATGGGTATAGAAGTGATGCACAGAAAAATAGTATAGCATTGGCATAGCATTGTATAGTGCATCATACCATCACAGCCTTCACTCTCCCTTAATAAACTCATGAAATAATCTAAGAGTACGTGGATCAATAACCATTCTTCAGGCTTGATTTTTTTGAGTAGGGGCATAAAAGACGCTATTGCTATTTAAAAGAAGTGTGACTTTCACAAAGACCACAGCTATGATTTTATTGTACTACTGTGGTGTAGACTGACTTGTGTCAGGGAAATAGACGATTTCCCACTCTATCTGTTCCCTACAGAGGAAACGAAGACCTAGGAGAAAGCTATCAGAAAAGACATGGCGGCTAGTGCCTCATAGCTGCATGAGCGAGTTGACAGAAATGAGAATATTTACTGCGTATACAAGCAGGTTTACCTTCCTCATACTCTACTTTGGGATCTTGATGCCATTTGTACTCTGTAATAAACAGCTCTTTCGAATTTTAACTCCTAGCTGTCAATTGAAAAGGCCACCTAGCTATTTCATTATGCCCTAATTAATAATACACTTCAATAAAAATAATATCTTTACTCCATAATTTATCAGTATGCTGAACATCTTGCCCAGTACTTACTGCTGGAATAAAATAAGCATTCTGTTTGTGAGAGGACAGAGAAGCTGTTTAATTGACAGAAGAAGAGATGGAGAGTGAAATCTAAAAGCGATGAGCTCCTTTCTTCAATCTCTATAGTTGTGGCCTCAGTTATTTTGGACCTCAAATCGCAAATACAAACAACTGTGATGGAGTTAGGTAGTTATGCCAACAGATGACCAGTTGCCAGCACAATTAGCCATCTGACCTCATTTTGAAAATATAAGTGCTCACAGTTTCTATATCCTTGGTGCAGTTTGTGCCCACACATAATTCTGGGTGCAGAAACTGGCACAAGGGGCACAAGTCAAAGGTCTAGTGGGAAACTCTTTCAAAATCCAGCTGTCAGTGTCATCACACTCTTTTTTAGCCAGTCTGTAAATTCAGAAAGCACAAATACTCATGGCCAGAAACAAAGACTCATTCGAAAAGGTCCTCCTGCCTAAAGAGGGTGTTTTAGTCTGTTCGGGAGACTGAAAGAAAATACCAGAGACTGAGTAACTTGTAAACAGCAGGTGTTTCCTTCTCACAGTTCTGAAGGCTGGGAAGTCTAAGATCAAGGCACCGGCAGATTCTATGTCTAGGGAGGAGCCACTTCTTTGGTCATAGATATCACTTTCTTGCTGTGTCCTTACTTGGTGGAAAGGACTAGCTAGCTCACTGGAATCTCTTTTCTGAGGCCATGAATCCCAATCTCTTATTGCCTAATCAATTCTCAATAACATCAGGTCCTAATACCATTATCTTCACGGTCAGGATTTAAACCTATGAATTTGGGAGGTGGGGTACAAGCCTTCAGACCATAGCAGAATAAAGGTGGTTATAATTCTAAGTTCAAAGAAGTATTGGTTGGGGTGCCTGGCTGTGTCAGTCGGCAGACCATGTGACTCTTAATCTCAGGGTCCTAAGTTTGAACCCACATTGGGCAGAGAGCTCATTTAAAAAAAAAAAAAAGAAAGAAAAACTAATTATTAGTCAAAAAGTAGGCAATGGATTCTCTAAGTAGGCATTTCTTCTGTACATTTGATGACTTTTCATCAATCATAACTAAGGAGAGCAAGACTTCAGAGACCCCTGCATCAGTGCTCTATGATCAAAACCATCAGATGCTTTTCAAATATTGCCACTTTAAGGATCTATTAATAAGAGGACGACCAACAACAAGACCCCTTGTCTATTGACAATGATGAGAAGGTATGTTGTTGTTCTAAAAATTAGCTTTTTATTCTTTAATTTGTATAGAAATAATGATTTTTGGCACCCATTTTATGTTTGTATTCTGCAGTATTATAAGCAGGGATCAAAAGTAATACTAATGCCAGAAATAGAGGAAAAAGAAAACATATAACATGCATAAAATTATGTACCTACTGCCCCACATTGATTCAGTTATGCTATTGTAAAAGACTCAAGTGAGAGTTCATGATTCCATTTCAAGAATGTTGATACTATGTTCATGACAATAATATATGGGATAATAAAACAAAAATAATGAGGTTTCCATTCCAAATGCCCCATAGTTTTGTTCTAACATTTGTAGACTATTTCCAGATAATGAAACTAGTTAACACAGTGGAAAAATGTCAAAATTAAATTCATATTTAGAAACAGGGAAGAAAGAAATCAAGGATAGCGTTGTAAAAATAGAAAATTAATTTAAAGGATAAAAATGATGCTTTATGGAGGTTCTGATTTAAAATATCCCTACATCTATCAATCATTTAAGAAGTTTCTTATTTTGTTGTGATAGATTGACTTGATCCTGTATCGACATCATGTACACTTCTGGCCAAGAATCAGGAGACCTATGTTCTAGTTCCTAGAGCAAAGTTCTTTTTATTATTATTTATTTTTACTTTTTATTTATTTACTTTTTAATTTACATCCAACTTAGCATATACTGTAATAATGATTTCAGAAGTAGAATTCAGTGATTCATCCGCTGCATATAATACCCAGTGCTCATCTCAACAAATGTCCTCCTTAATGCCCCCTGCCCATTTAGCCAATCACCCCCACCCATAATCTCTCCAGCAACCTTCAGTTTGTTCTCTATATTTAAGAGTTTTTTGTGTTTTGTCCCCCTCCGTGTTTTTATATTGGTTTTGCTTCCCTTCCCATATGTTCATCTGTTTTGTATCTTAAATTCCACATGAGTGAAGTCATATGGCATTTGTCTTTCTCTAACTGACTAATTTCACTTAGCATAATACACCATGTTCCATCCATGTTGTTTTAAATGGCAAAATGTTATTCTTTTTGATCGCTGAGTAATGCTCCATTTTGTGTGTGTGTGTGTGTGTGATAGCTTCTTTATCCATTCATCTGTCAATAACATTTGAACTCTTTCCATACTTTGGCTATTGTGTATAATACTGCTATAAACTTTGGGGTGCCTATGCCCCTTTGAAACAGCACATCTGTATACTTTCTATAAATTGTTGGTAGTGCTATTTCTGGGTCGTGGGGTAGTTCTATTTTTAATTTTTTGAGGAACCTCCATACTGTTTTCCAGAGTGGCTGCACCAGTTTGCATTCCCACCAGCAGTGCATCCTTGCCAACATCTGTCATTGTCTGTGTTGTTTATTTTACCCATTCTGACAGGTATGAGGTGGTGTCTCACTGCGGTTTTAATTTGTATTTCCCCGATGATGAGTGATGTTGAGCATTTTTTCATGTGTCTGTTAGCCATCTGGATGTCTTCTTTGGAAAAGTGTCTATTCATGCCTTTTGCACATTTCTTCACTTGATTATTTGTTTTTTGAGTGTTGAGTTAGATCAGTTCTTTATAGATTTTGGATACTAACCATATATCCGATATGTCATTTGCAAATATCTTCTCACATTCTGTCAGTTGCCTTTTAGTTTTGCTGATAGTTTCCTTTGATTTGCAGAAGTTTTTATCTTGATGAGGTCAATAACTCATTTTTGCTTATGTTGCCCTTGCCTCTGGACACATGTTAAGTAAGACGTTGCTTCAGCTGAGGTCAAAGAGATTTTTGCCTGCTTTTTCCTCTAAGATTTTGATGGCTTCCTATTTTACATTTAGGTCTTTCTTCCATTTTGAGGGTTTTTTTTGTGTGTGTATGGTGTAAGAAAGTGGTCCAGGTTGATTCTTCTGTATGTCGCTGTCCAGTTTTCCCAGCATTGTTTGCTGAAGATACTATCTTTATTCTATTGGATATTCTTTCCTGCTTTTTCAAAGATTAGTTGGCCATACATTTGTGGGTTCATTTCTGGGTTGTCTATTCTGTTCCATTGATCTGTGTGTCTGTTTTTGTGCCAGTATTATACTTGATGATGATTACAGCCTTGTAGTATATCTTGAAGTCTGGAATTATGAGGCCTTGAGCTTTGGTTTCTTTTTCAGGATTGCTTTGACTATTTGGGGTCTTTCTATACACCAATAATGAAACAGCAGAAAGAGAATTCAAGGAATCGATCTCATTTACAATTGCACCAAAAACCATAAAATGCCTAGGAATAAATCTAATGAAAGAGGTGAAAAATCTACCCACAGAAAACTTTAGAAAGCTCATGAAAGAAACTGAAGAAGACACACACACACACACACACACACACAAAGGAAAAAATATTCGATACTCATGGGTTAGAAGTACAAATATTGTTAAAATGTTGACAGTACCCAAAGAAATCTACATATTCAATGCAATCCCTATCAAAATAACACCAGCATTCTTCACAGAGCTAGAACAAACCATTCTAAAATTTTGTGTAACCAGAAAAGACCTAGAGCGAAATTCTTAATGACTATGAATCTCAGTTTCCTCAGGGGTAAAATAGATCTTACAATGATAATTTTTTTCTTCTTCATAGCATGAATGAGATAACATATGATAAATTATTTGTAATTTGCCAGTCATTTATTTTTGTATTTTTGCAAGTGATGTGTTACTATTGTCTTAAATTTAAGCCTGCAGAAGTGGGAAAGTGCTAGTTAATAAAAGGCTTTGAAATCTAAACAACTCATTAACCCTCTTGCAGGTTCTATTTTTTTTTTTAATTTTTAATGTTTTATTTATTTCTGAGAGAGAGAGAGAGACAGCATGAACAGGGGAGGGTCAGAGAGAGAGGGAGACACAGAATCTGAAGCAGGCTCCAGGCTCTGAGCTGGCAGTCAGCACAGAGCTCGATTCGGGGCTTGAACCCACGAGCCGTGAGATCATGACCTGAGCCAAAGTGGGACGCTTAACCGACTGAGCCACCCAGGCGCCCCTTGCAGGTTCTATTTAAAAATGCATTCATAAAACTTAAAAAACAATTGCTGGGGGCGCCTGAGTGGCTCAGTTGTTAAATGTCCATGTCTTGATTTCAGCTTAGGTCACGATCTTTCGATTTGAGGAATCAAGCCCTACAGTCAGGCTCTTTTCTGACAGCATGGATCCCAATTGGGATTCTCTCTTTCCCTCTCTCCCTGCCTCTCCCCAGCTCTCTCTCTCTCTCTCTCTTAAAATAAACAAATAAACATTTTAAAAAATTGCTGGACATTTCTGCTTTGTGTCTTGTCATCATTCTAAACTCAAATGTCTTCTTTTCCTTTTATCTTCCCTGTCCCTTTTAATGACTTATATCTGGTCGGACTAAACTGAAGAATCCTCCAAACTTCTTTTTTCATATCTACCAATATCTAGTCAGTTAAAAAGTCCTATTATGGTTTATTTCAAAACCTCTTTCCTATGTGTTTTTTTCTTCTCCCATTTTACTATTAATACTCAAGGTCATGATTAGAAGAGTCAGAGAGAGAAAGATATCATAGGATTCCACTCATATGGAGTTTGAGAAGCTCAGCAGATAAACATAGAGGAGGGAAGGCAAAATCAGATAAAAACACAGAGGGAGACAGACCAAAAGAGACTCTTAAATACAGAGAACAAACTGAGGGTTTCTGGAGGGGAGGTGTGTGGGGGATGGGTTAAATCGCTGATTGCCTTTAAGAAGGGCACTTTTTGGGTTGAGCATTGGTGTCATATGTAAGAAATGAATCACTAGCTTCTACTCCTGAAGACATGAGAGCACTGTATGCTAACAAACTTGAATATAAAGAGAGAAACAAAGAATAGAGCAGTATTCTAAAAGGTTTTTTTAATCCTTGATTTTTCATAAAGTACATAGTCAATGTGAAATACTTAAACATTCAGAAGAAATATACAAGTTCCAAAATCCCAATGCTTTATCACCCAGAGTATACTACTGTTAGTATATTTGCATGAATAGCAGTAATATATCTCCCTGATGAATTATTATGTTGATTATAATTGAATGACCTTTCCCCTCCCCACTCCCCAAATTACTTTTGTCTTAAAGCCCAATTTGTTTCATACTAATATTGTCATACCAGCAGCTTTGGGTTAGTATTTTCCTGGTTTTAGTTGTGTCTCCTATAAAGAACATGGGGGCAGATTTAAAAAAATCGAACCTTAGAAATATTGGCTTAAATGGAAAGTTTTATCTTTTTACATTTATTAGGAAAACTCATGTATATAAATTATGGTTCTCTGAGTTTAATTGTAATATTCTTTCTTTACTTATTTCTCTTCCAAATGCCTTTTTATTGCATTATAGGTTTTATTTGCCTCCTCCCCCACCCCTACCCCACAAAGCCTTTTCCCCTCCACTCTTTTGAAAGTTATTTTTTCACTCTTACGGCCTTGGAAAGGTTACTAGTATTATGCTTTAGCAGACACGCCTTACCTACTATGTCCCATGGGCAAGTCTGTCTTCTCTTCTCCATACTGCATAATAATCAGCATATTTTAACTAAAACCTCTTGCTTACATTTGCATCTCCATGATACAATCATCTTGTATTTCAGCTTCATCCTATTTTAATCCCACCATATGTAAGTTATTATCATTATAATTGTTTTATTTTACATTATAAATGTTTGTTGAATGAATAAATGCAGTAGAATTTTGACTCTACACTCCTGTTGATTATAAGCTTGTGCTCTTTATTTCCCCTGATAGATGACTTTTTACTTTTCTGCCTAGATGTTGGGCATAAATAATGTCTGAATCTTCCCTGACCTGATAGGTTTGTTTTTTAGTTTTAATTATTTTTAACTTTTTAAACTTTATTTATTTATCTTAAGAGAGAGAGAGTGGAGGAGGGGCACAGAGAAAGCAAGAGAGAGAGAGGACTCCAAGCAGGCTCTTCAGTGCAGAGCCTTACATGGGGCCCAGATTCATGAATCATGAGATCACGACCTGAGCCGAAATCAAGAGACACTCAACCTACTGAGCCACCCAGGTCCCCCATGTGCTATTTTTAGAATCCTACAAAAATTATTATGCTAAACCTAATTATTTTAGACTTTGTCTTCTTATTTAATAATGCTCAAATTCAACTATATTGTTGCATGCAAATGTAGTTGAGTCATTTTAACAACTATTTAATATTCTAATAAACTTGTATATCCTTCTCTGAAGAACATTTCTGATGACTTCTAAGTTTTTGTTATTGTGAATAATGCTTCTATGAACATTCATATACCTGTCTTTTCTTCCTTTATTTAAGTTAATTTTGAATTTAATTTTAAAATTTTACCTTATGACTCAAGTGTTTATCATTTTATCATTGTTTTAATTTTTATTTTTGCAATTAAATTCTTCCTCAATCGTCTGTCATACATTTCACTGATAATGCCAGGTGTTATAATTTGTGGATAGTCCAAATTTTCTTCTATTTTAAATAAATCTGTAGTGAACATCTTTGTACTTAGAATTTTTCCTCTGTAGGAGGATTCCATTATGATGCATATGAATTAATGGCGTCAAGGTGATTAAAAATAATACACATATGCTAAGATTATATTCTAAGACTATATGATATAAATGGTAGGGTCTCAACTGTACTATTAGAATATCCCTTTGTTGGCTGTTATGAAAATAGTGACACTGTGGTATTGAAACCATCATGACATCTAATACAATGCACTTGTAATACTATGCTTTGAATCAACTCTGGATTAATTCAGTTCAGAGGTAGTAAGTCCTATTGATCCAACATTTAATGGAATTCAATGTGAAAAACTAAGCTTCCCCAAATAAAAGTCTGTAGCTTGTGAGTTGGAAATGGCTCAAAGTTCATTAGAGTACGCCTAGTTTAAGTGTTCATTTGATTTAAGATCTGTGTATGCATGCTGTAAAGGGATGTATAAGAACTCGATTTAGAATCACATAAAAGAGAATAGATAGGGCCACAAACAATAATCTTTTTGCTAAATTTAAAAGCCCTAACCCTTCATTTCATCTCATTGGCTCTCTTTCCTCTCAGCAACACCGTGTCACTATTTCAAAGCATATCAGAGAGAACTACCAAAGTATTCTACTTATTTAACACTTTCAGCCCTATAACCTTCATTCTTCACTAATCCACGAATTGACCAAATTGCTCCATCTGTCTTAGATATTTGTAATAACATAATGATTACTATAAAATTATAGCTCTCCTTACAGATAATTACTTTATCCTATCCAATTGCCACTATTGAGAACTGGAGGGATGTTATTTCCTAATCTTTACTAGAGACTGTATAGACACAATAGAAGAAGAGAGGAAAATGAAGAAGATGGTTCGAGCAGAACTGTGGATCTCCTTTACAAAGTCTTCCTTGGAAGGGGCGCCTGGGTGGCTCGGTCGGTTAAGCGTCTGTCTTCGGCTCAGGTCATGATCTCGCGGTTTGTGAGTTCCAGCCCCGCATCAGGCTCTGTGCTGACTGCTAGCTCAGAGCCTGGAGCCTGTCTTCGAATTCTGTGTCTCTCTCTCTCTCTGACACTCCCCTGCTCACGTTGTCTCTCTCTCTCTCAAAAATGAATAAAACATTAAAAAAAAACAACAACCGAAGTCTTCCTTGGGAAAAGTTATACTAATTCTGATCACTCTATGCTCGTGTTGGCCAAAGGCCATATGGTGGTTAAAAACCTAGATACCTTTTATAGATATCTGCTGGAGTTAGCCATGTTCCTAGTTAAAGATTTAGGCTCTTCAATATCTGGAAACTATTTCTTAAATAAATGATAACTATCAATTTTACATTGTGTAAAAAATTTAGTGGTAAACTACAGAGGTATCATAAAACTAGCATAGATCATAATGAAACCACTTGATGTCAAAATTCTTATAAATTGGAAATTATCTACTAAGAGAGGCAAACTGTTTAAAATCTGTCACCATGTAATAAAGCCTATAACTGCATATGGATAAAAAGCATAGAACATTGTAATAATGTGTGTACCTTGCAACCATTTTTCTTCTATTAAAATGGCAGATGTAGAATTTTTGTGTTAAAAAAGAATTTCCAATTTTTAGAAGTAATTTCATAAATCACATAGTTTAATCATTCACAATGTGGAAAAAATTACGTAGGTAGAAAATAGAAATTTCACAATAATGACATTCAATACTACCTGTAAAATATTTGAATAAAATAGTTATTAACATTATTCCAAATATGATATTTGGTTATCAGCATAGCACATATTTTTGCATAATTATAGTTTGGCTGAGAAGCAGGAACCAAGTTATACAACCTCAGTTTATGAAAATACAGCAAGAAAATTATTAACATAAATAAAGCTGTCAGCAACGTGTCACGCAGTTAGAGGGAGGAAAGCTAAGGTTAAGAATTTTTTTAGTGTCTGAAGCATTTCTTTAAATAGGAATTATTAAAGTTACGAGCAATTTTATACAACTGAACATAATCCAAGACTCAAGATTAAATGAAAAGTTATATACCCTGTATCATTGTTTTCAATGTAAAAATATCTCAAGATGGTGAAATAAAACTGATAATTTTTAAGTGGGTTAAATATGAAATAGTAGAAAGTGAAAAATTGAGACAGGGAACGCTTTCATTGTTCATCAGACTCCAGATTTGCACACATGTTCCTACCATTGTGGTGGGCAATTATGCCGTTCCAACCATTCCTGCTAATATTCTCATTTGGTGGATTTAAGTCAACACCTTAATATTATTTGAGCATAATTTTTATGGTATCATACAAAATGATTTTAGGTTAGATTTGGGTAGAAAATAGCCAGGGCCCATTTGGCTGCTACTTTTCTTGGAAGAGAAAAAAAATAAAAGCTTTATCTTAATTAAAGTTTAATTAAGGATCACGTTTGGCAGTACTTTTCACACCGATCTACACCAGCAGATTTTCTAGGGCTTAACTTTATCGTGCAGAAAATCCTCTTTTATTACTCCCAACCTGTTGTAAAAGCTGTTGGCACAGAGCGGTGGTTGCTTCGTTCAGACGCCTTGTTTGCCACTGGAAATATCCCAAATCTCTAGAGATAGCACCGCAGTGGTTCAATTTAATATCTGTCCTATCACTACAAGACTCCAGCTCATTATTAATGATACTATTCATTAATTTCTTGTTGGGCTGATGTTGTTATTTATTAAAATATTAAAGAATGCCCCTGGGACACATGCATAATGAGGGACACCTCAGTTTCACGAGGGGTACCAGCTGAAGGAATGAATGAACACACCACAGATTTACCCACCCTGCGCCACACTATTCCTCCCTCATTAGTCCTGATACATCTCTGAGTGACACTGTAAATTCATTTTGCGCTCTGTCCAATCAGAGCTTAATACAAATGCAGGGCCCTTTTTTTAATGAGCCATTCCTATGCAAAATGAATTGACTACTGTCTAACTCATCTAATCCGCCTGTATTTTGGGGGAAGAACTAAATTGCATGTATTTATATCGGAGATAAATAAAAGTTGACAGATTTTTTTCCTTTTCAGTCCTGCATTTGGAAAATTTCAACATAATAAATTCTCCATCTTAAGAACCTGCCACCTTAGTTAACTAAATCCCAGCATGACATTTAAACATGTGATCGTCGTATTTAAAAAAGCCTAAACAAGCAGTTTGTACACGGCAGTGGTCATTTGATGTGTGTTTGCACATGCATTCAGGTGCAGCCTACAGAAATTCTAAGGATGCTTGATGTATTTGCTCACCCTTTTAATACATGGGTATTTAAAGACATCCTTTGAGTGTGCTCAAATGTATACGGTAATAGAAAAGAGGAAATATGTGAAATGTTATAACCATTTTCAATGATTTGGGGAATATATAATACTAACATATTTTGATTAGAGAAGAAAAATCTTATTATTTGATTCTCTTGCTGGTCACTGAATGCACAGAGTGAAATCTGCATAACAATTGAGGTAGCATCTGAAGGTAAAGTTTTAATTTGTTCTATATGGTTGTTATTTTCTCTCCTGTGCAAATAATTACTCTGGTGAAGAAATACCACACTGTTTTGAGGGGATTAACTGAGCATAATTGCAGCCTGTTTTGATCCCTCTTTTAATAATGGATTCTTTCAATCTATATCTAGTACAGCAGCTTTGTAGGGAGAGTTTGAAAGCTTTTATAGATGCCTATGCAATCTATATAACATAAATTTATACCTGTTTGTTTCTGACTAAAATAAAGGCATTACATTTGGATGGTGACGTCAAAAGTGCATATTGCAAATCTTAGCCCATCTTTCCCTAAAACAGTGAATTGTGGTAGTTTTAATCCCATCCAATAGTTTATACTTCAATGTGCATTCTTTCTAGATCATATTCTGTTCAAAGTAGAGTTAATTGTATGTTTCATTTGGAAATATTAAGCCATTTCATGGAGATAATTTTCCCTGGACAATGTTTAGGTGTTCAAAAATCATTTCCAAAAAAAAAAAAACCAGTATGTTGAATCGGCTGCAAAATATTTCATTTGTCTAAATTTGTGAATCTTGAACTATTAGTGACGTGTATTCCATACTGAAGTATATTTGCTTCACAACAGTGGCTTAGAAGGTACTGACTTTTAGGCCATATATTTTTTTTCCCAAACCCTGACCAAGACATCCTCCTGTTAATTTATTGGTATTGGTCATACTCAAGAAGAGCACAGAGTTTATTTTCTTCAAAGCAAAAGGAATCATAATGACCAAATATGTTTGGTTCTCACAGCCACAAATCAAAAGTGATTTAAGGAAACCCCAGTCCTGAAAAAAGAGAAATGGGAAATGTGCTTCATCATTTTAAATTAAAATAGAGGTTGCGATGATGGAGACTGAGAGAAACAATAATCAGATTTTAACAAAACCATGAGAATGCAAGGAGGAAAAGCTTTATTATTATTATTATTATTATTTTACATAATTCCTGAAAATAAAACTGAAGTGATAATCTGAAGGATGTTTTACATCAAAGCAAATGATAATGAAATAGAATAGAATGCTTATTACCGTAATTCCTCTTAGGAAGTCAGCTGTACTCATTTTGGAAGCAAATGCTTTCATAAACACCTTTGGGGTGGAAGCTAAAACAAAGAGGGCTTCAGGTGAGGGGAGAAACCTTCCTAGAATTATCATAGTTGAAGGGTAGTCAGTAGTGGAGAGGCGGGAAATGTGTTTGTGTCTTTGAGGAGAGAGCTGGCGGGCAAATTGACAGAAAGGCTGGATGTCAGGCGGCTGTGCTCTGTGTTCTCCCAAGGTTGGTGGAGCCAACTAAAATCACCAAATGCTTGGTGGTAGAGGACTTCAGAGTGGGAATCAGCCAAAAGCTCTTCAAAGAATGGTGTAATAGTTATGTAGCTGTGGGAATGCTGAAGTAGAAAGGACATGTGGCACCCCGGGGTTGGACCAGAAGTAACACATTGTTTTTTGGATGGGAAGCTCTCATCCAACAGCAGGATGGCACATTTCTACACATAGAGCCCTAAGGAACCAGTCCCATAGATATTTTTCAGCCCAACAAGCCCTCTTATTTACAGATAATGAAAAACAGATTAGAAAATTCAATGGCACACCTAGTCACACACGAATCAGTGTAGTCAGTGTAACTTCCACTCTACTGTTTGCATAGGACGGTTATACGCTTGTAATGGTAAGAATTAGCACAGGATGAAACTATATAATGTGGAAGGTATGAAGTAAGATTATGCAGAAAAATATATATAGTTGGCACCACAGTTTTAGACAACGCGATTCCAGGATTTACTTAAACAGGTAAGATTAACATAATAGGAAGTCCGTAGACATTGTGACAAAAATTTCTTTGAATCATCACCGGATAAAAATACTTTGTGTGTATCGACCGGTGTTATGGTATTCTTTGATTCTTATGCCACTTTGACTACTTTATATGGGAAAACACTCATTTATTGCACTACCTATTTAAATTTTTGAAAGATTAAATGATAAAGGCAAGTTTCTTCATGAGTTATGAGTCAAAGAAACATAATTTCTCTCTGAGATTTCCTTTAAATACAAAGTTAAGGGTCTATTTAGTGACATTATCATCATTAAGAGACTGTAGTTAGATCTTGACAGTCATGTCTTAGAACTTAAAATGTGGAATATCTTGACCTTTCTTTACAGTGTGATCTTAGTTTTTGGATTAAGAAGCAGGAGTGAAATGTACTGTTTGTTTAAGTTACTAGTCAATATTTTTTTTAATTTTCAGAAAGACGATTTAAATGTAAATATATAAATAAATATAAATACAAAATATAAAATTATAATGTAAAAAGAGAATATTCCACATGCCATTATTTAATGACATTTTATACAGTCCCAAGAGACTACATTGACAATCAATATAATCAGATTAAATTGCGAGTTTATTTGTGACAAAAATCAGCCTATTTGACTGATGAACTGTGAACTTTCTCTTCATCTCATGTTATTATATCATTTTTGGTAACCAATCATTATTATTTTATTATCTTTCATTTACTTAGTTAATATTTATATTTAACATGATTCATGGAAAATAATAAAAACTAAAACCAAAGTATATTTTAGAAGAATTTCTTTCCACGTTTTGACTCATATGTCTAACTTTTCAATTGTCAGGATGTTAAACTTAATAAAAGAATCTCTTTTTCCTCCTGAGCCATGCATATCTTTCCATGAACACTTAGAAAAAAGTTATTTTGTACAGCATTCTGATCCAATCTGAGGAGTTTTCAGAATTTTAGTGAAAATGGTTATTTAAAATTTCTGTATGAAGAAGGTAATTTATAGTAAATAATTCTCCCCTGATAAAGAGATGGAATATTAGGCTGCTACATTAGCTCTCACTTTCCTGGAAATTGAATCTAATTTAATGAAGATTTAAAGGAAATTTTTTACTTTAAAATAATTTTAAAAAGCTAATTTCTGGTCATAGACATATAGAAATAGATTTTATTCTTTGGAATAGAGGAAGAAGAATGAAAGTCTTGTGCTTGGAAAAGAAATACCTTCCAATCACTCCAATGTAAGAGTACAGTCATCAATAGCTTAACTGTTAGAGGGAATTGAGTTGTTTTGAAATATATATATATATGTATTTATATATATATGTATACGTATATATGTATATATATGTATTTATATATGTGCATACATATATATGTATATATGTATGTATTTATATATGAATACATATATGTATATATGTATGTATTTATATATGCATACATATATATGTATATATGTATGTATTTATATATGCATACATATATATGTATATATGTATGTATTTATATGTGTATAAATATATAAATACATGTCTATATGTAAACATATATATGTGTTTATATATAGATATAGATGTGTATATATATACACATAAATACAGATATATATAGACAGATATATGTATACATATATACAGACACACAAATCTTAGAAAAGATTAGAGAAAGATTTTTCTTAGAATAGAAAGAAAATATAATATTTTTCCAGTTTTATTGTTTAAAAAAAATCAAGATTTTATTTATAATAATTCTGAAATTTGGGCTTTCAATATCCCTAAGTCAACAACTGTTTAAGAAGTTCCCTTTACTGTAGTAAATTTGCCTACTTGTCTTTATGCCCTTTGTGCATCTAATTAAATATCCTTGACTTACTTGGCCTAATTTCTTTAAAAACTGGTAACTGTACTTTGGATTTGAAGTTGTAGAGTTGTTTGTTTTTAAAATTTAAAAAAAAGTGAGATTAAATATAAATATATTTTTATATATGTAAAAATGCGGCCCCTAAGTGAGCCATGCTCTTTGCAAGCTTCAACTAGTGGTGGATATGATCACTTTCATCTACCAGAAAATAACCAAGAGACATAAACATGATATTTGTGCCATAACATTAAGGAAAAGTATTGCCTTGCTGAGATCTGACTCCAAAGCCGGGGTCTGGTACCAAGTGTCCCATCTCTGATTGTTGCACCAAGCTGCTTAGGGTGGGATGGGATGGTCGTCCATGATCACAACTTCAAAACTTGGGGATACAACTTACATTCTATCAACACAATCATTTCCTATAACCCATGCAGAGGTTGTTACTTTTTAATTATTTTTTCTTCATTACTTTTGGGGGTACAAAGGGCAGCAGTAATAAGCTTCTTAAACAATGTAAAGAAATGTTTTCTTTACTTAAATATATACCTATGAATTTTAAGGATTTGTCTATGAATTGTTGAACTAATTTGTATTCACAATAACTAGTCAATTTATTGCTTATTCTTTATCATATATCCTAATTAAGGAACATTAATCTCTTAGGAGTCTGTGAGATGGATGGGCAGGTTAGAGGGGAAATACACACACACACACATGCACACACACATATAAATATAAATATAAACAAGATTATATATATTATATATAAACCCTATATATATATATACATATATATATACTCACTTTTCAAATACGCTAACTCATCTCATTTTGAAACATTAAAATTATTTTTTGATTACAAGTAAGTTAGCTCCACTTCTGGTTAGGATGTAGAAAGCTACAGGAAACTTACACTTCACCAACTAGAGAAAACCAGGTAAACTACAGTACCATATATGAGGAAGGGCAGAGAGAGGAAAGCTGTGGCTATAAGAAAACTAAAGCCACAACTTCCACAGAAGAAAGAGTTTTCCTGGATAAATGGATATTGGTAGTTATTATTTTTATTGGTTGTATTTGTCATGTGGGGCACAAGTAAAATAATTGGGAAGAAGATGGACCTTCCTTTGCTGAGAAGAAAGAAGAAACTGGTGATATTTTAATGAGCATGCAGACCAGTGAGACCTACAGGAATCTAGGAATCCTAAACTCCCTGATGATGCCCGCATTCCTCACTATCAGTTTTCCTTTAAGGATGTTGCTGGGGTAAGGGCCAGAGAGGCTGGGCTGGAGAGGCAGAGCTAAAACTTTTCCACAGAGTATGATACTGAGGAGACAGTTACTCTGACACAAAGGACTAACAATAAACACAAGAATGTTCTTGTCTATTTTAACATGATAGTAAATACTAAATAAAGCAGCAAATCAACCTCAATGCAGGAACACAATTCAGTTCCTGATTACATCAAAGCGGTCAGCCTCTCACACGACTTGCCTAATGAGAAAAGAGCATGCCTTTGAGGAAGGAGATATATGTATATATGTATGTGTGTATGTGTGTGTATATATATAAATATATAATTATATGACATTTTAAAAATGCTGAATTTGTGGCACAAAATTAAATTCTGAGATATGGAAAGCTACGGAAAAAAATTGAGTCATAATGGAGAAGAAAATTATTCAGTGGAAGCAAGAACACATGATGGAAACATTGCAATAAACAGACAAGTGTTTTGAAATAGCTGTCATAAATACATTATAGAAAATCTTTTAAAATGATGGAAAAATGAAGGAATGATGGAAAAATTCAAGTTTTAAAAGTAAAAGAAAAGAACTTTCTGATATTCTAGGAATGAAAGATACAACATTTGAAATGACTTACAATAGCTGAATGCAGCAGACAAAATGCTCAAGAAATTCTAAAAAAAATTATTCAATCTTAAGCACAGAGAGAAAACAAAGAACTGAAAAATAGAGTAGAATGTGAGAGACACGTGGAACACTGTCAAATCATCTAACATATGTATAATTAGGAATCCCAAAAAAGGAGGAGATAAAGAAGAAGTCAGGAGCAATTTTGAGGAGATAGTTACCAAGAATTTCTTTGAAACTGACATTAGAATTCAATCTACATATTTAAGAAGTTTAGTAAACCCTAAGTAAGATAAACACAAAGAAAGCCTTACTTAGGCACATTGTAGTCAAATTGCTGAAAATCAAAGATAAACAGAGCTTCTTAAAAGCAGCCAGAGAGAAAAGATACAATATGTTCAGGGAGCAACCAAAGACTGAAGGCTGATTTCTAAGCACAAACTATGGAAGCCAAAATTACAAGAAAATAGCAGCTTTAAAGTTTCAGGACAAATAATTGCCAACTTTGAAACCACTGAAGACATTAATGGTTCATTGAAAACATCACTGAAAAATAAAACCAAATAAAGGTGTTTTAAGAAAGTTTAAAAATGAGAGACTTCTTTGCTAAAAGATCCACAGTACAGGAAATAGTAACACATAATTTTTGGATTGAAAAGGGACACTTTAGGTAAAAGCATGGGCTATAGGAAGAAATAGAGTAATATTTGGTTAAATATGAGACCTTAAACAATTGAAGAAATTATGTAAAGCAACAAAATAATGATGTATTGTGGGGTACCTAACATTTACAGATGTAACATATAATATCCAACAGCACAAAATGCAAGAAGAGAGAACAAATAGAAATATGCCATTGCTAGATTCTTACATTTTTTCACGAAGTGAAAAAAATACCAAATTAATGTAGATTCTAATTAATTAAAGACGTGTATTGTAATCTCTAGAGTGGCTAATTAAAAATGCAAAAAGGTGTAACCAAAAGCCAGTAGAGGATTTAAAATGGAACTCCAAAAAATTATTGGTTAGCACAAAAGAAAGCAAGAAAAGAAGAAAACAGCCAAGAGTCAATGGGCAAATAGAAAACAAATAACAGAATGTATTAAAATTCAACTATACAAGTAATTAACATCAAGTCTTGAAAAAAAAGCCTCATCAAAAGACTTTGTCAGGTAGTGTAAAATAAGACCTAAATGTTAGTATATATATTTACATATATCAAGGTAAAAAGATGGAAGGACCTATATTTCACTATATTTATAATGGATAAAATAGACTCATCAAAGAGAGTTTTCAGAGATGACACAGGACATTTCAAAGTGGTCATGGAAAATCTAATGATACTAAATGTATACCCGACTAATTACTTAATTACAGAATATATAAAAGCAGAAGTGGATAAATAAACAACAAACAAGAAATAGGCAAATCCACAATCACAGGTGAAGATTTATAATACCTCTTTCAGTAATTTCGAGAACAAACATAAAACTGAACAGTTACAGAAGTTACAGAAAATGTGAACGATGTTAACCCAATGGAGCTAATTAACACTTGCAGAACTCTAATCTCAGCCACTACAGAATATAAAAGCATATAGAATTGTCATTAAAATTGGACTATAAGGCGAGTGTCAGCTAATTTGGTGAATAGCATCTATAGAGAATGACCCCAAAGTGCTCCTACATTCTGGGAGAGAAGGATAGAGGGAAGATGACAGTGATTGGCCAGCCTACCCCACCATCTCCACGTAGTCCTCATATTTTAGATGAAACTAGGCTGTTTCGAGTAGTTTCACCACCGTATTCCCTATGCCTCTCTCCAGGCAGAAATACTTGCAGACTCAGGAGTAACGCTCCGCATTACTTCTCGATTTTTAATCCACACAACCTGGTCTTTACTCTCAATGTTTGCCTGAAAAATGTGAACACAGAGCTTCTATCTTCCCTTCACTGGGAATATTTCCTTGTCACTCAGTGCTGTGACACTCTGCTGTGTGTTTTCAAAATAACTTGTGCTTATGCCCAGTATAGTTTTTATTACATTATATTTCATTATTACCTTTCTGACACCCAGCTTAAACAGACCTATAGATTTTGTCTTGTCTTGAGGACAGAAGTATCTCGAAAGCAGAAGCTACAGTCTTAACATTGTATTTACGACACCCAATAAAATAATTTTTGAAAAACGATGTGATAAAGAATAAATAAAAGTATTTCTGAGTATCAATACATACACAACAACATGTTATCAGAAATAATAGTTTCTTTGTCTTATCTTTTTGGTCTTTCTTTTTTCTCTTGAGCAGCAATGTGTTTTTTTGAAATGGTAAAGACAGACATTTTTACAAAAATGATTATGCAGAACATAACCTCAGACATTTTTAATTATTTTTATTTGAACTAGAAATGTGCTGAGAAACATTATCCCTCCTCCTCCATCTGGTCAAATGTTGACTGAGAGTTGGATATGTGCTAAACATTGGCAAGGCTGGGTGAGGCGATTAAAAATAAATCAGAAAAACATGTGACCCTTAGGATACTATAATCAATAATGGATATAACACATGTATATCAATAACCTTCTTATAATATAAATAATTAAATGTCATTAGGTATAAATGAAGTGCTATGGGAGTTCCAGTAAAGGAGGGATCTGATTAATTACTTGGGTGTTGTGTGGTCAAGGAAAGCTTCACGTAGGGATGTATATTTGACATACCCCTTGCAGAATGAGTAGGATTTGGGCACAGTGAGATGAGGAGGAAGGACATTCACATAGAACTGTTTGGACAAAAGCACAGAGGTGGCAAAGCAAAGTGTGTGAAAGGGAAGATTTTCAATTGCTTGGATCACCGGGTGCAGGGAGTTCCTTGAAAGGAAGGTTGGAACATGCAATTGATATTAGGGTTACCAGTCTGGAGTTCATTATCCTTGTAGGTGAGGGTACCCTGCGTTTCCTAAAATCAGGGAACTTGCTGCAACCTCTCGCAGGTTAGGTGGGGTATCTGTGGAGATGGATTGTTGCTCCTTCTTAGTTTGTAGCTTCCAGGATAGATTCCCAAAAGTCCAAACTTAAAATTTGAAACACGACCTTCCAATAAAAGCAACTTGGACAGAACTGGCTTTCAAGAAAAGCTCTAGCCTTTTGGGTAGGCCTTTCTTCTATCATTTCTGTGAATGCGTGGTATTCTGAGAACATTTTCGTAATCACTTTTTTTTTTTTTTAAATCAAGTGTCTCTTGTAAAACCTATCCTGAGGGTTGATGAGTACTCCAGTGTCAATAAAGTACTAATTTCCTTTTAGGGACTAGGCTGCTGCAAAGTGAATACATTATTAATGCTTTTTGACCCAAGTTTGTTTTGCTATGTAAAATCTGGAAGAACTAGTTTTATAAGAAAAAGAAAAATGTGATGATTATAATTGAATATTTTTGAACCGTTACTGTTAAGGTCTCAGGGAATCTGTTGTGAGGGTTAATAACTCTTGGAGAGGGATATTTTTATATCCTCAGCAACCTGCAGGACTGTGAAATGTTTCTAAGGGTAATTTTCTAGAAGTTAAAGTTGGGGTTATTAAGGTTCACTTAGCAGATAAAGTTTGCCACAATTTTCTGGGACTCTATGATAAGATGACAAGATTTTTCATTTATAAAACCAGGACAGAATACTAGAGGGCCATGAACCATGCTCTAGGGACATTTCCAGAATTTCTCCTTCTTGTGGAGGCTGACTGACAAAAAAGGTCTGAGTGCTGAAGCTGAATTTTACATAAGTAACCATCTGGGTCATCTTTTTGCTTTTTTATAAAAAATCATTTTACAAATAGATTTGATGGCTTTCATGAAAATGATAAAAATGTTATTAATTAACTTCAGGCTTTAAGTACAATTTCTATTTATGAAGATTTAGTATTAATTTATATAGGAACACCTGAAATCAATATTTACAATTTTTTGTAAGGCTTCTAATGGAGGGGTGCCTGGGTGCCTTAGTCGGTTAAGTGTCATACTTTAGCTCAGGTCTGATCTCGCTGTTCATGAGTTCAGGCCTTACATTGGGCTCTGTTGAGAGCTTAGACCCTGAAGCCTGCTTCAGATTCTGTGTCTCCCTCTCTCTCTGCCCCATCCCTGATGATTCTCTTTTTCTGTGTGTCTCTGTCTCTCAAAAATAAATAAATATTTAAAAAAATTAAAGGGGAGCCTGGGTGGCTCAGACCTTTAAGCATCTGACTTCAGCTCAGGTCATGATCTCCGGTTTCATAAGTTCAAGCCCCATACTGTGCTCTGTGCTGACAGCTCGGGGCCTGGAGCCTTCTTTGAATTCTGTGTCTTCCTCTCTCTCTAACCCCTCCCCTGCTTGCACTAAGTCTCTCTCTCTCCCTCAGAATAAATAAGCATTAAAATTGCTTTTTAATTTAAAAAAATAGACTTCCAATGGAGACAGATTTGTTTCTTAATAAACAAAGCTCAACAAGCAAAATTTTTTTTAATTAAAAGAAAAGTTTCAGTAACGACAATAATTTATATATGGCTAATATATTCTAGACTGTATTTAAATATTAGAGTAAGTTGTATCATGGATTTTTAAAAATTAACATATGAATAAGAGAATTTAGATTGTGGTTCACTCTTAAAAACTGACTAAGGCAATCTGGAGTGCTCAGTCAGTTAAGGGTCTGACTCTTGATTTGGGCTCAGGCTGTGATCCCAGGGTCATGGGACTGAGCCCCCTGTCAGGATCTGTGCTAAGTGTGGATCCTGCTTGAGATTCTTTCTCTCCCTCTGCCCCTCTAACCTCCTTGTACTATCTCTCTCTGAAATAATAAACAAACAAACAAACAAACAAACAAATAAATAAATGGATAGATAAAACTGAACTAAAGTTTTACTCATCGGCTAACCAAACCAATGTTGGTTTTAAAGAGTCCCCTTGACTCATCTTAAGGTGATGGGTTTTCTCATGAATGGGATAGTAGAGAAGGCGGTGTAGTTTCCATTCAAGCTGAAGTATCAAGATGAGATTAGACACCATGATATCCTGATAAGAAAAATCTCTATTAAAAAGATACAAATTACTTTTTACTATTTTTTTATATTAAGGCACAATTTACGTACAGCAAGATTTATCCTTTTTATGTACTATTTTGTCAGTTTTCACAAACACAGAGTTTTCCAATCGCAAATATATCCAGATATAAATTTTTCTGAAGCTGAAATAATCCTACATGTGGGATATCTGGGTTGTATGCTAAGTATATGTTTAACTTTATCAGAAACTAACTGTTTTCTAAAGGTGTTCTAGCATTTTACATCCCCTCCAACAGTGTATGAGTTCCATTTGCTCTATGCTCCTACCAGGTCCACATTCTCACCAGTTCTTGGTCTTTTAATTGTTTTTTAACATTTATTTATTTTTGAGACAGAGAGAGACAGAGTATGAGCTGGGGAGGGGCAGAAAGAGAGGGAGACACAGAATCTGAAACAGGCTCCAGGCTCTGAGCTGGCAGTCAGCACAGAGCCTGACGCGGGGCTCGAACTCGCGGACCAGACCAGGAGATCATGACCTGAGTCAAAGTAGGATGCTTAACCGACTGAGCCACCCAGGCACCCCAGTTCTTCGTCTTTTAAATGATTAGTATTGGTAGTATTGAAATGTTAACCGTTATAATAGATACCTAATAGCATTCCATTGGAATTTTAAATGGCATTTTTCTAATGACTAATGATGTTGAGAATCTTTTCATATGCTTATTTGCTCTATTTCTTTTTGGTGAAGTGTCTGTTAAAATCTTTCCCCCATTTTTCAATTAAAATGTTTATTTTCTTCTTATTGAGTTTGAGTTCTTGATATATATTCTGAATAATCTATTTTATCAGATATGTGATATGCAAATATTTTCTCCCAGTTTGTGTCTTATTGTTTTATTATCTTAACATTCTTCAGAAGCTCAGAAATGCTTAATTTTCAAGGAGTTCACTTATTAGAAATTTTTTATGAGCTGGGAACACACAACTATTAACTACATATTTTATGAAAGGGAAAGGAGATTTTAAATTAATTATTTTGTAAACAATGAAAATAGTATCTTTGTTAATGCTAAATTTTGATGTTCCCAAGTAAACTTACTTTGGGTATTTAGTGTGGAAGAATGCAGTATTTTTCAAAAATTACAAAATTATGTTTATTACACTGAAAGTTATTATTGTTTATACAACTGACTGAATACTAATAAAATTTTGAATATATTTGAAAATTTAAGATCCTCAGATTAAATTAATTATTTCCATCTTTTCTAAATTTTGTGTAATTTAATATTGGCTTTTGAATTCTAGGTATTGTAGATACAGTGAAAACATTAGAATACTGTTTTGAATATTTCAATTAATAAAAATATTATCTAGTTGGGAAGTAGTTTAAAACTGGAAACATTTCCCGTTTTTTAAGAATTTTGTTTTCTTTTTAAAAAATGTTTATTTATTTATTGAGAGAGAGAGAGAGAGAGAATTCCAAGCAGGCTCTGCACCACCAGCCCAGAGTCTGATGTGGGGATTGAACTCACAAACTGCGATATCATGACCTGAGCCAAAATCAAGAGCCAGACACTTAACCGAGACACCCAGATACACCAAACTGAAAATATTTCTTGATAGATGATAAATTCTCCTTGAGAATGAATTGTTTTGTTTTTGTTTTTTGCAAACATCAATTCTCATTACTGATGTATTCAAACTATGAGACATTATTTCTTTGTAAATCTTTTAATCTAAAAACTGCAGTGGAATACTTTCCATAGCCCCTTTCAATTAAAAAATAAAAATTCAATATTGATGATTTTGTTACCATTTGAAAATACGGTTGAGCTTAGTTTCCTGGGTGGATTTGCTGTTAGTAGCCTAGATGTCAAAATTTTTGCTCTGAATGCTTGTGGTTTTATTTGTTGGGAGAGTATTTGATGATAGAGTTTGAGCTCTTTCTGCCAAAATCTGAATGGATTTCTCAGAACTCAGCATAACAGAGGGCAAAATAGATAACCTGTGTGGTACATATTCTCCTCAGATCACTGTTCTTTCTAATGTATTAATAGAATACTTCTCATTAGATACTTGGTGAAACCACAATTACCTTGTCAGACTGTGGCAGCCTTGCCCCGATCACCTTTAATGTCAAGTGCAGTCATCTCCCAGCTGCTCACTATTGCCCTTTATTCCTAGAGAATGATCTCTTTTAAACCTCAGCTGCCTGGGCATAGAAGGTAGCATCTCCCTTACCTTGACAATGCAGGCAACACATAGCCAATCAACTGACTTAAAAAAGGATACAAAAAAGCTAGCCACCTTTATACAGTGGGAACAGATTTTTCGGTACCATTTATGTTCTCCAGGGGAGCAGATAGAAGTTATTCTTCAGCTGAAACTGTGCTTGGCTCCTGAAAACACTTTCTCAGTAAATTACTTGTGCTAGAATGTCTGTCTCAAGCTTTTGAGATCTGATTTAAAACAAATATATTTGAGAAAAAACCTGTTCATTACTGCCTGCTCTTGGAGAGTCCATGAACTTTGCATATTAAAGGCTAATGTTATACACTCACAGACACTATTAATTTTGTTTAATGTATAATCTCCCAAATTTATTTAATAGTGGGATGTCTTCTCTCGTCTGAAACATGTTGTATCTCTCAGTTCTAGTGTTTCTCAAAGTATACTTGGGGAAAAACTGGCTTAAAATATGCAGGTCTACATTTAGGGCTAAAAGACCCAAGATTTGCAATTGGAAAACTATTATCTAGCTCTCCCAGGACAACTCTACTTTTGGTCCAGGCTCCTTAAGCTCTAGCAAGTACCTTGTTAGTTAGCATGAAAGGGTGAGTTACAAAACATTTGAGATTTCAGTCAGGTATCAAAGTATAAAAATATCATTGAGAAAGCATTCTTGGTTGCTATGACAGCTCTTCCTGAGCACACTAACTTGATGAATTGCAATGCTGACTTCTTTATATTATCATTTACTTTTCTTTCCTCTGTTGCCTATTGCTAAGAAGACCATACACATGGGTTGCCCTGCACAGTAGAGTCTTGATTCACTTGTTGTCTAGTGTAATTAGTCTAGTGTTTCTCTCTTCAGAGTGTCCTGGTTTGGATAATAAACTGTATAGTTGATCTACCTATAATCCTACTGACTTTGCTTCCCAGACTTTGGGATTCTTCCTAGACCTGTTGTCATCAGTTGCTACTGAGTTTGTCACTGGTGAGGAGGTTTTGTTGTTGTGTGAATCAGCTCTGTTCAAAGTCTTCAGACCTCTTGATACATTAGACTTCATTATAGAGATAAATGGAGATTATAGTGCCAAGGAAGAAGTTAGACAACTTATTTAAATAGATAGATTATTAATATGTGAATGCATTTTCCCTTCTATCCATAATCTTAACATTTGCTTACCACACCACTGATTCTTTTTTTTTTTTTTTTACTTCTTTAAAGAAACAGGAAGTATGTACATCTTTTTCTTTTGTGAAATTCTAGTTCTAAGATAGAATGGTGTGAGAGCATCACTACTTATGCCAACTTGGAGCTTAAATGGTGTGAAAATATCAAAAGTGTTGAATGTAAAACAAACTTCTGGAGAACATATCTACACTGAAAAAAATAAGTCACTTATAGCTCAGGACTACAAAGTAGTTAATCAAAATCCAATAATTTGGATGAGTATGACAAATGGTATAGATAGATGATAGATGATAGATAGAGAGATAGGTTATAGATAGATAGATAGATAGATAGATAGATAGATAGATAGATGATAGATAATAGATAGATTTTAAAACATTTTTTTTCTCCTGGAATATAAAATAAATCTGGTTTATTTTTTTTCATGCACTAAAAATAATTTTTTGTTATTTTATCTGAGTTTCAAACACAGAACTAATTAATATATTTTAAATCTTTACTCTGAATTCCATATTATAATACTTCAAATATTTTTAAGTGTGATTTTTTTTACAGTTGTCAGTGGAGCTGATGTGTTACTGTACAGGAAGTAGGTTAAGGAAGAATAGGAATCAATGCACTTACTCATGCTCAGGAGTGTGGAATTCCCAGATCTCTGTTAGGAAAACTGAATAGTTTCTTCTTTTGTTATATTTTTCTGGTTTGAAAGATTTTCTCATACAGTTTTATGTTGTTTTGTAACATAAAATCCTGCAAAAAAGTGATGAAACTTTTTCTCAAGATGTTGAGTTCTCCACGGACCTATGCCTCATGTTTTTGGTTCTATAGGTATTAACCTCCATGGAAGCCAGAGGATGTTGGTTTGACATTTTTTTAAAAAAAACTATGAAGAAACAAAAAAGGCAACCAAGATTTCTAAATCCAAAGAAGTTATCCTTCTTAAGTGAAGATGACTATATTATTCCAATTATAATAAAATTCTACAACATGCAAACGATTCTATGTGACAGAAAGCAAATCAATGGATGCCTGATGAACTGCAGTGAATGGAGGGCTAGGCAGCAATGGGGTTCTAGGAAACTTTTGGAAGTGATGAAAATGTTTGCTGTCTTGAGTTTGATGTTTTCATGGAGGTTACACTTAGGCAACTAGAAAAGGAAAAACATACTAAACTAAAAGTAAGCAGAAGTAAGAACGTAATAAAAATAACAGCAGATATCAGTAAAACAGAAGACTAAGCATCAGAAAAAAGACAACGAAATGAATAGGTGTTTTTTGAAAATAATAAAATTCATATATAACTCTAGCCAAACTGATATGGTTGTGTGGGTGGAGGGGGGTGGAGGAAGAAGAGGAAACAGGAATTATCTCAATCAGCTATGAAAGAAGGAATGCCACTATAGATCTGCAGAAGTTAACAGAAAAATAAGGAAATATTATGAACAACTTTTTGCCAATAATTAAATAACCTAGAGAGAATGAACATATTCAATATACAATATCAATTATATTTATATATACTGGCAATAAAAATATGGAAAATGAAATTCAAAATATCAACTTATCAGGTGCCTGGTGGTTCAGGTGATTTCAGCTTAGGTCTTGATCTCACGGTCAGGAGTTCAAGCCCCACATTGGGCTCTGCACTAGGTGTGAAGCCTGCTTAAAAAAAAAAAATCGACTTATAAAAAATAGAAAATACTTAGGGATAAATATATGAAAATACTAAACAACCTATACTTTGAAAATGATAAAAGATGGCTAAAAGTTAAAAAAAAATAGCTAAAGAAATGGAAAAAATACCATATTCATGGATTAGAAGACTCAATATTTTTAAGATATCAATTCTCTACAAATTAATCTATAGTTTCCATGCAATTGGAATTAAAATTATTGTGGGAGTTTTTAGAACTTGTCAATTCAAAACTGCCAATTTATACGGAAATGCCAGGATTCTAGAAGAGGAAAAAGAATTTTGAAAAATAACAAAAAAATTGGAGAACTTGGACTCCTGATTTCAAAACTTAGCAAAGTGGGATTGAAATGAGAATGACAAAGACTATGTTTTCAACAAACTGTGCAACAATTGGATAAGTATATGTCAAAAAGTGTACAGTGGATTCTTGAATGATGTGGGAATTAAAGGTGCACAGTTAAAAATCCACATGTAACTTTTGATCCTGCAAACACTTAATTACCAGTAAGCCTACTGTTGCCAGAAGTCCTATTGATAACATAGTCGATTAGCACATATTTGTAGGTTATATGTGTTATATATTCTATTTCTACAATGAAGTAAGCTGGAGAAAATAAAATGTTATTAAGAAAATCATAAAGAATAGAAAGTAAATTTACAGTACTGAGTATATATTTATTAAAAAAAATTCCAGGGGCACCTGGGTGGCTGTCGGTAAAGCCTCTGACTTTGGCTCAGATCATGATCTCATAGTATGTGGGTTTGAGCCCCGCATCAGGCTCTGTGCTGACAGCTCAAAGCCAGGAGTCTATTTCAGATTCTGTATCTCCCTCTCAATCTGCCCTTCCTCTGCTCAGACTCTGTCTCTCTCTGTTTCTGTCTCTCAAAAATAAACAAACATTAAAAAAAAATTTCCATATGAGTGGACCCATGCAGTTCAAATATATGTTGTTCAAGGGCTAAGATACACTTTATCTCTCATGGCATCCACAACAATTAATTCAAATGAATCAGGCTGAAATGTAGAAATAAAAAAATTTTTTTGTGTCATTTGGATTAGCCAAAGATTTATTTTAAAAGATTCAGGAACCATGAATTATGAAGGGAAAAAAAAATAAGTAGGAACTTTAAAACTACTGTTCTTCAAAAGATAGTGAGAAAAATGAAAATGTAAGCCACTAACTAACAAAAAAAATCTTTAAAATATATACATGATACCGGACTTGTATCTAAAAAAATATAAAGAACTTTATAACACAATGATATGATAAGCAACATAATTTGAAAAATAGTCAAAATATGTGAACCCATTTTTTTCAAATAATAAAGAAGCCCATGAAAGGTGCTTATCATTATCACTTATCAGGGAAAAGCAAATTAAAACCAAAGTGGCTACACTAAAATGGCTAAAACTAAGAATGACAGTACCAAGTATGGTGAGGATGTGGAACAACTAAAAGTATTATTATAGCTCACAGGGAGGCAAAATAATGTAGCACCATGGAAAGTGGGTAGTATCTTATAAGTTAAACACACACTTACCATACTACCCCAGCACTCTCACTCCCTGATACTTATCCAAAAGACATGTATGCAATTGTTCAGCACAGTGTATTCAGATGAGCCATGATCTGAAAATAACCCAAATATTTATCAGCTGAAGAATGGGTAAACTAATGGGGGCATCCAAATAGAACCTATTGCTCTATTCAGAAACAAAGTAGAGCTCAATATGCAGTCCCCTACAATGAGTCTCAAAAGGATTATGCTAAACAAAAACAGGTAGATATACAAGACTACATATTTCCTGATTTTATTCACATACAATTGTAGAAAAGAAATGATTATAGTGACAAAATACGGATCCATGGTTAATAGTGACTAGGGATGGAGAAAGGGATTGATTGGAAAGGGCATGAGATAATTATTTGGGAACCTGGAAATGTTTTTACACTGACTATTTTGTTGGTTAAAATTACTGAGTCATTATATGTAAAGCACCCCTCAATTTAAAAAAATGCAAAAGGAAGAAAAATTAAAAAGAAATTGTATCAGAATACAAACGAGATGAGGAGGAGATACCTAACTGCAAGTAAATATATCAAGTAAATATATAGAGTAGAGGGCTAGATGGTGGTGAATGAAAAGACAAAAAAAACCCTGTACAATTTAATAATAGTCCAAAGTTAAGAAACAGAGTTCATGGCCGGGTATTAGAAATAGTGGAAAAAATTGTTGGAATTGATCATGAAACCTAAGAAGTATTTTTTCCTTGAAAATTCTATAAATTTTACTATAATATTGCCTTTCTCTATTAAATTTTTAATATTTAGATAACTAGCAATCTTTTCATTTTACTTATATACATTTTATACAAATTTCTATCACTACTCAAATCAACATTTTAGTTTAAATTTTCCTAGAAAATATAACCTATTTAATTTACATTTATTTTATTAGTAAAACTTTTGAAACTCTCTGAATCTGTGATTGTGCTTTTTTCATTCTTAACTTTCATATTTAGTATTCTAAAGTTCAAATTCTGTTGTTTATTTTGTTTGCTTTAAAAATACATGTGGTTTGTTTAAAATATTCTTCCATGTTACTGAGCCATAAAAAAGAATAAAATGTTGCCATTTGCAGCAACATGGCTGGACCTAAAGGGTAGAATGCTGAGTGCAGTCAGTCAGAGAAAGACAAACACAATGTGATTTCATTCATATGTGGAATTTAAGAAACAAAACAAATTAACACGCAAAGGAAAGAAAAGAGAAACCAAAAAAGCAGGCTTTTAAATACAGAGAACAAATTGTTGATTGCCAGAGGGGAGGTGAGTGGAGTATGGGTGAAATAGATAAATGGAATCAAGGGTGCCTTTATCTTGATGAGTGCTGAGAAATGGATAGAATTGTTGAATTATTATACAGTATGCCTGAAACTATTATAACTCTGTGTGTTAATTATATATGAAGAAAATAGTAAGCTAATTTAATAGAAAATATTTATATACTTATTAAAATATGTTTATATTTTATTAATATACTGTTACTTCATATAGTTAAATATTTATTTTATTTTATTAATTTATTTTATTTTACTGTTGTGGTATGAACTTTTAAGATCTTGTCTGTTATCAAATTGTGCATCCTAGAAGAAATGAATATATTTTTAGAAACATACAAGCTTACAGGACTGAATCACGAAGAAATAGAAAATTTGAAATAGATTAAAAATGGTGTTATACCCAGATCGCAGTATCCTCAACGACCAGAGACTACCAGGGAGACCGAGTCATTCATGCAAAGGCAAAGGGCTTTATTACTGGCTCGAGCTCGGGCTCACAGACTTTACCAGTGCAGTGGATCCGTGCTATGAGCCCCGAACAAAGGCAGAGTGGGATTTTCATGGGGTTTGTGACGGGGGAGTTATAGAAATTGTGGCATGGGAACAGTGATCCAATCATAATTACTCAACATCATTGACAGCGGGTTTAACCATACACATTATCTAGAGTATTCATTACTTTTGGCGGGATCCAATTACAATGTTTAGAGTACCTTTAAATTCAACCAATCACAGAGCGAGCCTAGAGTCTTGTCCGGCGACTAACAGTTAACTTTAACATTAGGTAACAGGGTCCTATCTATAGTTTCTATCTATAGGCTTCTCCCTTAGTAATGTGGAGGGTGGTCGCTGGCCTTTCCTGATTGGGTGTTGCAAGGGTGGTTTCTCCTGCCTTGGGCAATGTGTAACTGCTTGATAGTTTCCGGTAAGCTGAAACTTAGGCCTTCTAGTTTAGAGGGGAAACTTAAAGCCTGTCATGGAGTCAGTTTGGTTTAGACTTGTGTCCTTACAATGGGTACAGAGATTATTAGATAAGTAATCAAACTTATTATGCATAATATTATAATGGGGGATCCATGTCATTATACAGTTGTCAAAACTCATAGAATGTATCTCACCAAGAAATGAAGCCTAGAGACTATAACTAAAGTGAACTACGGCTTTTGGGTGATGATGGTGTCAATGTAGTTTCACTGCTTGCAACAAATGTGCTACTCTGGTAGGAGTTGGGGACACTGTGCGTGTGAAGAGGGGGGAGCATGAAGCAAATGGGAACTCTCTTCACTTTCAGCTGAATTTGTCTGTAAACCAGAAAATAAACTTTATGAAAAAAACCCTATATTTGATTTTTCACTTACTGTACTAGCTGATATTCTTCATAACCTCTTGTCAGTGGATATGAGTAGATAAAACTCATCTATTGTTATAAACTTGATAATAATGGTGCTATAATCTTTGCTTTCTGTTTTATACTTTCTAATTGCTTCCATATTTCTTTTCTTCTATTTTGCTAAATCAAATGATTTTGGCTTCTTCTTTTCTATTTAACCAGAAGTTTTGCATTATATTGCCATTCTATTAGCAGATGACTTTAGTTTTACTTACACATTTACATTACTGGTACAAACTTTCTCTTATTTATATTTTGCGTCACTTTAATAGTATTTAGAAAGTAATGAGAGGAAAATATATGGATAAAAATTCTATTCTCCAATATTCTAAAAATCTTCTGCACTGCTGATACAGTTAACAATATTTTTATGTAGGGGCACATGGGTGGCTCAGTCAGGTGAGTGTCCGACTTAGGCTCAAGTCATGATCTCATAGTTTGTGAGTTTGAGCCCCATGTCAGGCTCTGTGCTGACAGGTCAGAGCTTGGAGCCTGCTTCATATTCTCTGTCTCCATCTCTATCTCTCCCCCTCCCCTGCTCAACTCTATCTATCTGTCTCTCAAAAAGTAAATAAACATTAAAAATTTTTTTAAAAATATTTGTATGTAATGCACTTTACACAAATTTTATTTTTTTTTAATTTTTTCAATATAGGAGGGTTCTCCGATATCATGAACATTATGTTCCTGCAGTTGTAGAAGAAAGGAATCCCTGAAGTTTGAGGAATGAATGCAGAGATTATGAAGAATGTAATATTCACAACCAATTTAAGCTACTTCATTATTTGGCATTGTAATTTGGTAGTAAACATGAACTTGGCCATAATTATTGAATTAAAGATAAGCCTTCAACAAAAGTCTCTTAAACATAAATGAAACCCATCAACCTAAGTAGTTGTAAGATGATGTAAGACATTGAATGATTTGAGGGAGAGATTAGAGCTGAAAGGAAATGTGAATTGCTGTAATATTTTAGAGACAGTGGTAGAAAACTCACTCAATTTATGAACTAGGGAAAAGGACATGCAATCCATTCAAAGATGAAGATAAATGACTGATCTTACTAGACAGTTTGTTTCATAAGTATAATATTACCTATTATATAGTTGTGACTGTGCCTAATTCCAGAACATAAAGAATAAATAAATACCAACCAAGGGTGATTTCATATCTGTCTCATTCCTAGAATTGAATCTGCCCTCAACTTTCAAATTTTCATTAACAAAACTTACATAAAATGTCTGACACACTCCTAATTGTTGTGCATGAAATAAAAACTTGGAAGCAAGAATAAAATAATAATACTATACTGAAAATGTACATGGCTATATATATTTTTTTGCTTTGTAGACAACTTCAGACCACTTCTCTATTAGACAGTAAACTTTACATTTTGTCTTCAAACTATCTGGTGTCTTTCTAAGCATTTTAAATGGATTATCTTGGTAATACTTACAGTAACACACAAAGTGGATACTCTTACTATATGTACTTTACAGGAAAGAAACTGAAACACAGAGAGAATGAATCTTGTTCAAAGTCTCACATGTGCAGACCAACCCAGAGCTCCAGACTAAGCCAAGTCATTACACCCTACATTGTCTTCCACTATATGTGACCAGTGTAGGTTATTTTCAAATTTGGCCATTGAAGTAAGTAAAGATCTTAATCATTTCACTAAGATATCAAACTGGAAAAGATATTAGAGGTTATTTGAGAATGACATCAAATATGTCAAAGATGCATGTGGTTCAGATTAATATTTGCCAAGTACTTTAGATAGATTTCCATCAAATCTGACTTCATCTACAGTGAAACAATAAGACATGAACTCTCTCATCTTTCACTACTAAATTACATGTCACCATGTATCTGTACCCAATTGCTCTGCCTTTCGTGTTGGTACAACAAAATAAATGTTCCTGGTTTTATCCAATGACAACTTTTCTTCTTGTGTTCTCTGTATTTTGTTCTTGTATCTATTCTGGTTCTACTCTTGCATTTTTCCTTCTTTTAATTCCCCATTCCTTTCCTCCCATTCTCCTTCCCTTTCCTCCTTCTATAACAGAATAGAGAAATGCCAGTCATGTCTCAGTCCAATTCATTAAGATAATATTTTTAAAGCTCTTTTTAAATATGAAGAGGGGCTCCTGGGTGGCTTAGTCGGTTAAGCGTCCGACTTTCGCTTAGGTCGTGATCTCACAATTCGTGGGTTTGAGCCCCGCGTCGGGCTCTGTGCTGACTGCCAGCTCAGAGCCTGGAGCCTGTTTCAGTCTGTGACTCCCTCTCTCTCTGACCCTCCCCTGCTCATGCTGTCTCTCTCTCTGTCCCTCTCCTAGAAATAAATAAAAAAAAAATTAAAATAAATAAATAAATAAATAAATAAATATGAAGAGCAGAATATTGATGGTTAAAAAATATATTTTAGTCATCACTCATGCTTAAAATTCCTCCTGTTCCTACTCACTGTTCCTATTACTCGTTATCTCATTTGTCTTATTCCCTTCATAGCAAAACTTGTTGGCATTTTGTCTAAGATGGTTTTCTCCATTCTCTTCTTTGTTGTTTCTCTTGAACTCACTCCAATCTCCACTGAAAAAGGATCTGATCAAAGTCAACAATGACATTTAGTCCATTGCACTGATGATTGTATTCATCAAAATAAACCTCTGAAATGCAGAATGCCGGCATTTGCTTGGTTTCCAGGTCAAAACATTTAAGACAAAATTCCCTAAGGATTTTCCTGAGACTACATCTCTTCGCTATTCAGACATTCATAGGTAGGTCTCATCCAGGACAATGGTTTGAAATATAATGTTTAAGCTGTTAGCCTTCAATAATGTTGACCTCCAAATGTGTGTCTTCAGCTTTACCCATTCTCCCTCATTACAGGCTTTATAACCAACTGTCCACTCAAGAATCCACTTAAAGAAATAATAGATTCTTGATTGTAACATATTTCCAAATATTTTTTCCATAGTCACTCCTTCCTTCATGTCCATTTTACTTAATTACTTGGCCAATGTTCAATCAACTGAGACTCCAAAATACCTAATTTCCCTCTTTCTCCACCACATCCATAAGTAAAATGTATCGATTATACCTTCAAAATAATTTTATCATCTCTCACTCACTATTTGTCACGTATAGTTTGTTCTCCTCAAAGAGATCTTTTAAAACTGTAAATCAGATAGGATTAGGTCTTTATTTAAAATAGTTAACGTCTTCTGGATACTATTTAGAATGACATCCAACCTCCTCATTCTGGTCATTTAGGTAATTTTTATTTTATTGTAAATTTACTTCTAAGTACAAGGCAAATTTCATTGGAACAGGATGTCAATTGTCTATTTCATTGTTATTTTTTAACATTTATGACAGTGCTTGGCACTGAATAGAGACAAAGATTTTAATAAAATGAATATTATTTAACTTTTCACTCCCTATATGTACATGATATATGTAAAATCTGGAAGTATAATTGGTGGAAGAACCCTTAAAGAATAACCCATAGAGTTATTAACCTAAGTTAAATGGATTCCTAAAAGGTCTCTGGGCAGAATTATACTTCAAATGACTTGTTTCCTTTTATTTCTATGTATTTGATTTTACTCTGTAAAAAAATACCTTCAGAGAAATGTCCATAGGCTGTGAAGGTGTCCATGGCACAGAGTAGATTAAGGGTCCCTTCTTATGGCTTAATTTATAGCTTTGTCTAGCCCTATAGTTTTTCTCTGAGGACAACAAGGAGTGAGGGCTCGGAGTTAGAAAGAATCCCACATATTTGCTTTCATCTATTTTCTGTATTGTGATTTTATATAATAAGGACTTGCAAAAATGAGTTCTGTTACTAAAATAAAATTTTAAAACCTTGCACATAATCTAATCCTTCTATTAAATATGTATCAGTAAACAGGAATTCAGAGAGAGTAAAAGACCTATTCTGATACTACTACTGATTACTACAGAAAAGTCACTAATAACAGAGTAGGAAAATTGAATTTGCATCTCAGTTCAATTCAAGAAAATAGGAATTTATCAAATACTTTCTACATAAAAAGCACAATGCCAAGTGGGACATAGGCATGGCTAAGAGAGTTCTTCATCCAGGGGGCAGATTGTATGGACAATCAATTAGGGGAGAAATGCAGAATGAAACAGATATTATAAGACAAGCATTGTGTGACCAACAGGGAAGTCCAAAGTTATGGGAGATAAAATTGTTCGATGAGATCAAACCTGTGTGGAATGCATCAGATCTCGATTTAAAGCCCAGTTTTAGCACTCAGTTACTGTGTAGGTTAGCTTTTTGCTTAACCTCTTCAAGCCTTGATGCCCAGTACTTTCACCTGTAAAATAAGGATAACAGGATTTTCCTTGTTTGTTTGCTTTTAAGGTTAGATAGTCAATGTAGAGCAGTTTAGTATGATGTCTGGCAAATAAATTCTCAACATGTGACAGATTACTATTTCTCTCTACATATAGTTTTATAGTCACTATAAACTGCTTTATTCAATTATGGGAAGCCTTACCAAGAAGTTTTAAACAGTTTCTGTCCTTGACTTTGATCATTCAAAAGAGAGAAAAAATACCTAAATTCATACTTAAGTCACCCAATAATATATTAAAAATTAATAAATTGTTGACCAATTCAAACATTTCAATGCCTGTGAAGAAGTAGTGACTCAATGTTAACTTGTCTTAGGTTGAGGTCCTAAATTCCTTAGATGTTTTCAATGCCAATCATATGAGGTACTTTCACAAATGAAAGTGCATGCAACTCAATATAGGGTAGAAAATGCTCTATCAACCAACTGGAGATAAGTGTGAATGAGTTTATACAATGTTTACATATACGGCAATTTATTAAAACTAATGAACAATAACTTACATTCTTTCAAATATGGCAGAAATTGATAAGGTAGGGGTATTAGATCTTTAATTAGATAATAAAGCCATTACTATTTCATGCTGAGGTTTTAATTATCCTTTTTATTTCTCTATTATGCTCTGTCCATTATGGCAACCACTAGCAGTATGTGAATATGGATGGAACAATTAAATTGTGCTTACCTGACTCTGGAAATAAATTTTCTTTTTCTTTTCTTTTAATCAGTTTAAATTTAAAAACTGATATTTGATTCTTTTATTGAAAAACTATTACGTATGTTTGCAAAATTTGAGTATGTGGATCTACTTTTTGACCTGTAATTTGTATGAAATCTAAATTTAGATAAAATATTTCCAATGAAAATTTAGTGTCCAAATTAAGAGGTAGTTAAATATAAAATACACACTGGATTTCCAACATTTAGTATAAAAATGTAAAATATGTCATTAAGAGTATTTTGTATACATTAGATGATCAAATAGACATTATAGGATGACATGATAATATTTTGGATATACTTTAAAAACCTTTTAAAGTAATTTCATCAGTGTCCTTTTAATTTTTGAATGGGGCTACCAGAAAATTTTAAATTACACATGTGGCATTCATTATATTTCCATTGGTCAGTACTATTCTATATGGTTTTCCTGTTTTATGTTTATTTTGCTCATTAATTTTTATTGTAGTACTCCTCGGGAAATATGTAGAATTTTGAAAATGGATGAATATTATAGGTTTTATAGAAGCAGAATTCACATTTCTGTGAATTTCTGTCCTACGGAACTGACAATTTTTAAGTGGGGAAAGGATGCTTTTCTGATGTGTAATATGAATTTCCACAGTGGAATTTACTTTAACATCAGTTACCTTGTGTTTCCACAGTTATCTTGAGATTGAAAATAAAAATGCTTTGAAACCTGGTATGTAATGAATGATTGAGTAGGACCAGCACCATCACAACAGTATAAAAACCCAGGGCATGAATTAATCGGTTTTGGTTATTTTCCCTTCTTCAAAACTCTTCTACATTTTCCTCTCTTAAATTGGTAGAAGGAAACAAACGGAACCTCTCATTGAACTCTAATCTGCCTTGGTTGTTCATGCCCCAGAGAACACGGCACTGCTTTTCAGAAGATAATAATTAAAGCCAAAATGATGTTCTGCAAGCTTCCCTTATCTTAATTTAGGGTAAGATTAAGGTTTGGGCTTCTCTTTGTGTTAGGTTTTTGGACTATAATGGATGTCCAACTCAGGTTTGGAGAAAATGCTAGCATATATTTATGCCTTGTTGAATTTCTAGTATTTACTAGCCACCCCAGCTTTTTGTCTGCTATGATTAAGGGTGTGGAAAAAGGGAGGGAAACGGTGTCAGATGTATATACATGCCAAAGGCTTATTGGACTAATTCTTTGCGTCTGAGATTTTTAACTCAACGAAGAGCTGTAAGTGAAAGAGATTTGCAGGCTACATTTTTAATCACTTTTTTTTTCTTTAATGCTAAAGTGAAGGAAAATATACGGGTTTATTTATAAGTTGCTATGTGAGCAGTTATGTGAAATTTATGCTGTGTAATGGATTATGGAAAGTAGCTTTGAACAAACTAAATGCCCATTTCATTTGATCAAAGCATGTTTTTACAAATCCAATAATTATACAATGTACTGGGTCTCTCTCTTTCTCTCTCTCTCTCTCTCTTTTTAAAGTTTCCCAAAGTACGGTAAACAAGCACTATGTTTTCCTCATTTGCACAGTAATATGGATTTATAAGTAAAGGGTGATTTATGTACTGAAGTAATTTAAATTCCATACCTTCAAAGTCACAATGCATATGTTACATGCCTATAATTATGCTCCTCCGGGTGTGTGAGCCAAGAAGGTGGCAGAGTTAGACACAGAAAAAGAAAGGAGATTGATGATATGGTATTTTGCTAATACAATGCAAGGCGCTAACAGATTATGAATCTCATTCTTACCTTACCTATTAGTACCTTCTAAATTACATTTTCAAACTGATGTCTTCACTGATCTTTCATTTTCAGAATCCACCTTCATTATAAACACTTAATTTTTTTTTAAATTCTCAATATTATGCTTCAAATTTCTTCAGTTTATGGATAAAGGATTTTCCCACCTCTTCACACATGCTATTACTTATTAAGTTCCAGATACATATACTTGAGTATCAAACAATTCCTTTTTTCAAATGTATTGTCATTTGAAGAAAAATAACCGGTTAGTGGAACCAAGATAACCCACTTGTGTCCTATAAAAAGTCACACCAAAGGAAAGGTAGAATGTTTTAAGAGGGTACTACTCTTTTTACAACTTTTGTTTTTAAAGTTTATTTTTCTATTTTGAGAGAGACAGAGGCAACATGAGTGGGGGAGGGCAGAGAGCGAAGGAAAGAGAATCTGAAGCAGGCTAGGCACTGTCAGCTCAGAGCCTGATGCAGGGCTCGAACTCATGAAACTGCGAGCTCATGACCTGAGCCGAAACCAAGAGTGGGGCACTTAACTGACTGAGCCGTCCAGGTGCCCCTCTGATTTTACAAATTTTTAAGTTATAATTCTTGCATGCTATTGTTTTAAAAAGAATGATGTTGAGGATTTTCTTAGGTTTCCCACAGGTTGCTAAGCATTTTCTCATTCCAAAGTATTGGGTGACCTTTAAGCAGACTGAACATTTATAGGGAATACAATTAGAATGGGTAAGCAAATTTCTACTAAATCATGCATCCTAATTCCTTTATTATGCTACTGCCATGATGTTTAATGGCTGCCTCTTTTGGGCCAGTTCAACTTTGGGTTCTCTAGATTCTATTTCTCCCTAAGCTATTAATGAAATCCTATTTAATTTCAAAGTTTCAAATAAACATTTCGGTCCTTTTTTTTTCCCTCTAAAGAAATATGTCATCCCATTGATATAAAAATAGTTCAAAGAAGGAAGAAATAAATACCACTTTACCCTTTTTTTTTTTTTTTTTTTTTTGGTGGACGGAGCCTACACTTTGATGTCATAGAACATCGCAGTTTAGTTTTCAGTTTTATTTTTTAAAGCCTACCTGGCCATTTCAGATCAAGTTTTGTACTGACCTACCTTGTACGTTTGATGGGACAATGAGAAAACAAGAAAATTGCACACACACATGTACAAGATGATTAAAATGTGATATATCTGAAGAAGGGTAACAAATTTGAAAAAATATGGAAACTTGTTATTTCTTACTTTAAAAAAGGAAGATTATTTGCATCATTTGTTAACGTTGCTTTGTTTGTTTGTTCTATCTGGAATCCTGTGGCTGGGGATATATTTTGTGACTGGAAACTTCAAGTCTCTGTTGTTTACATTCCTAGAAACACAATAGGTTCATCCAGCTACCGTTTTTAAGGCAGCTTTTTCTTTAGCAGAAGCTCTTTTGCCCTAAATTTTAAAAAGAAAATTTGAAAACTTAGATAATCAATTGAGGATGACTAGTGATTAATTTTGAATGAGTTAGATCTGGCCATTTAAATTATAGGGCATAGTGGTTGCCCAAACTGTGTCCTTTAGATGACTTCTTTGTTTCAATGTGAAGGCATGTGTTTCTATATGATCCTTTTTCTGTATTTGTATGTTGAAATCAGTGAGATTCATAGAGATCCACAGGACAATGAGAATACTATACATGGTTTATGGCACACATTTGAGAGCACACATGAGGGCTATATGAGAGCTATATGAGGGCTGATGTTTGACACTAAATTATTGTACAGGGTTCTGAGTTGCATGGTATATATATTTGTGACTTTAAAATAAAAATATTGTTGAGCCAAGGAAATTTCAAAATGACAGTGTTTATAATATTTTCAAATATTAACGGCAATAAAGTCAGAATTTGGTAATTATTGGGGCACCTGGGTGGCTCAGTCAGTTAAGCGTCCGACTTCGGCTCAGGTCATGATCTCATGGTTCGTGGGTTTGAGCCTCGCATCAGGCTCTGTGCTGATAGCTCAGAGCCTGGAGCCTGTTTCCAATTCTGTGCCTCCCTCTCTCTCTGACCCTCCCCCGCTCACGTTGTCTCTCTTTCGCTCAGAAATAAATAAAACATTTAAAAAAAAAAAAGAATCAGGTAATTATTGCAAGTACTAAAGTCACTTTTTTAGTGATTAGTCAACATCATATTTAATAATGCAAATTATTCTCTAATGGGATTAGAATTCGTTCATTAGTTATTCTGTGGTTTTCTCGAAACCACCCAGCAGTCTTCATTCATTAAAACGTTTTCATAAAGCTAAATAAAATCATACACTGTTTACTTGTTTCTAAGAATTTCCTTAGGAAAGTTTTGCTAAAAATGACTTTGAAAGTTAAAAATAACATAGGTTAATACAAATACAGAAAGTCTTCCAATCTGAAAAATCTTTTAATTAAAAAGTGTTCATTTTAACCCTTTCTTTTTCCTAAAAACAACACTCATGTATTATGTCTTATTAATAGATGCATTTTTCAGAGTACTAATTACTAATTTTTGATCAGTTAACAATTATTCAATCTGCTAATATTTATTATATGTATGATAAATTCTAGGTATTACAGATATAGATGAAAATACATGTTCTTTGTTAGTGAAAAGATAGAAATGGAACATGCTTACTGATCAAAAAATTGTTGCTTTAATGAAAGAATTTCAGAGATCACTAGGAACATAGGAGGAAGACTAAGGTAGAAGGGAGACATTCATTCAAGTACCTCTAATTTGGTGAATAGTTGTATCCTTCTCAAAGCTTTTTTATATTAGATGCAAGGTTTACAAAAAACAACTTCTGAGCAGCTGCTGACAGGTGACTGCCGCAGTGTTACAGGAATTAAAGACAAACTACACGAACTACTTTTGGGACACTGATGAATTATTTTGGCACCACATTGTTAAAGGCTGCATCCCACATCTTGCTTGAAGAAACACACATCTCTGTTTGACACCTCTGTCAAACCAAGGAGGCAACAGAAAAACAATATTCTATTCTTTTAAAGATGTTTAGATTTATCAAAAATATAATAGAAACTCAATATCCAAGAATCAAGAGCAAAAGCCTCTGGCGTTAGAAGACGTTAGAGATTTGGTAATTATGTACTTTTACACTTTTTTTTTTTTGGTGGGGTCAATCCAACCACATAATAAATAGACAACAAGAGGATTAAAAAAATAGAAAAGGATCACAGTTTGGACAAAGTGAGATTTGACCTCTCTGAAACCCACAAAGTACTTGACGGTGGTGTGCTGGAGCCGGTCCTACGGCTCATGAGGTCCCATTGTATGCATCTCCTCCTATCTTTGCATTTGGTGACATGATACCGGTAGGTTGTAATTGGTCATGGTGGGAGTGTGTACACCACAGAAACAGCAAAGGCAACAAATCCGGGCTACTTAGAAAGCCATTGTTAAGCATCTACCGGTCTGCTACTGACAAATGTGAGGGGCCTGAGGAACGCAACTGAAAACAAAACAAAACAAAACCAAAGAAACCCCCAAACATCAGTCCAGTGCAATATGGTCGCATTACTCGGAATCTCAGAGATGGATGAACGCTCTCGGCGGGTTAACACATCATGATAAACTACCGTGGATGTTCAGGATAGATTATGCTGTTATGAGCTGAATTGTGTCCCACCACAATTCATGTATTGAAGACCTAGTAATCACTATTTCAGAATGTGTTTGTGTTTAGAAACAGGACTTGTAAAGAGGTGATTAAATTAAAATTGAGGCCATTAGGGAGGGCTTTAATTCAACCTGAATGGTGTCCTTAAAAGAAGAGGACATTTGGACACATGAAAATACACCAAGGATGCACACATAAAGCAAAGGCCGTGTGAAGATACAAGGCAAAGATGACCATTTGGGAGCCAACAAAGGTGAAACTAGATCTGCCAACACATAGAGCTTGGACTTGCAGCCTCTGGAATTGTGAGAGAGATTTTTCTGTTGTTGAAGCCACCCAATCTGTTATTATGACAGCCCTAACAAACGAATACAGAAATGTAGAATCTTTGCCCCATAACAGTTTGGCACAAAAACAGCCAGGCAGAGGATTCGAGGAAGATCACAGCATGGCTTTTATCAAGTGTGTTTTGGGTCATTGTCTCATCAATGACTGAGTTGTGGGAGCCTCGTTATCGTACATACATGCACACAAACAGATGATTAAACTAAGCTTAGATTCTGTCTCGTTAGAAATGAGCATTTATTCATCATTCCTCTATACTTCTTTCAAAAATAGCAGGCGTTTATCTGCACCCATCTTGCTTTAACTTTGGTGGCATAATTTTGCTGTGATTTCTTGGTTTAATGAATAGGCCAATCATTCGCCAGAAGAACAAAGACATGTTGGAGAAATTCTCATCTTCTGATCATATGGGTTTCGTGTGCATCTTTAAAAAAAAAGAAAGAAAGAAACAGCAAGGTGTGTTAATGTACTTCCTGATCACATACAATATAATTTCATCTGACTCGCATCACCAATTGCAGCAGCACATTGTGTTGTTCTTCACTGTGTTATCACAAAATTCTCATTCCTGGGCCTTCTGTTATCAAAGTATCTTCCTTCTTCATTACAGATAGATATTATTTATCTATTCTTTGTACTCTCTACCTCCCCCCACTCCTGTGTTTTAGAGCTTCCTTCCCTTACCCTTCTGTCTTGCTTTCCGATGTCTTTGTAAGGATGCTGTCTGGCAGTAGTAAATAAACTGACCTTTGCTGTTTTTGATCTAACAGAACATATGTGAGTGTCTCAGCTCAATGGTAGAATACAAACAGCTGTCCTCTTACTATAAAGCAGCTTTCAGAAGTATTTCCACAGCAATAGAACTAGAATCCGGGACAGCTACTTTCAGTAAAATGGCAAATCACTGTTATTTTCCAGAATACAAATACAAGCAATGTACTTGCAAAGCCATAATATTGCTAGGGATGATCATTAGTGAATTGCATTTATCACATCGTGGTGTGTGATTTTCCACATAGTTGGTGATTGTAGGGCTCTTTTATGGTAGTGTGGCTTTCAACCTTTTTTGAAGCTCAGGTTCTTGAATTCTAAACATTGGATTTACAAACTTTAGTTTCTAATGCATACTAGTCATTTGGTATATGTTTCCTTGGGGGATTAAAATAATTCAGAGAAACAAGAATATCAAGTGCCACATTTCTGGCTGTAAATATTGCTGCTGATCTTGTTCATGTTTCACTAATGTACCATCATCAATGTTTGAAAAAAAACAACTTCATTTAGCACAACAATTTACTTTTTAAAAATGTTTATTTATTTTGAGGGGAGGAAGGGGACAGAGAGAGAGGGAGAGAGAGTCGCAAGCAGGCCCTGTGCTGATGTGGGGCCCCATCTCATGAACTGTGAGATCATGACCTGAATTGAAATCAACAGTCAGGCGCTTCATTGACTGAGCCACCCAGGTGTGTCAAAGCACAATTACTTTATGACTTTAGCACAATTTCTATGAAGCTTTTTATTGGGAAAAATTTGATCAGAAGACATGTGACCTTCCTGCTAGGTATTTATCTAACATGCTGGAATTTAAAACATCAATATATGTAAATACTATATCAAAATAAAAGGGTCTTAGAGAACAATAATGCACTGTCCCTTGGTTCTTGACTTGATTTTCTGTTCTCTTGCTTTGTGATTTGGGGGAGCAACTGAATCCTTTTGTACATTGTTTCATCAGAAAAGAGGGGCACCTGAGTGGTTCAGTTGGTTAAGCATCCCAGTTTGGTTCAGGTCATGATCTCACAGTTTGTGAGTTCAAGCACCACGTCTGGCTCTCTGCTGACAGCTCAGAGCCTACTTCAGCACTCTCTCTCTCAAAAATAAACGTTAAAAAAAGATAAAATTATGGTTTCTTATCCATTAAATCATTCTTAGACAAGACCTGAATAGTCAAGTAGAAAGATGTCACTAATATGGAATTGTTTAATTTTTTTCTAGAATAAATGAATAAAAACATATTTTAATTCTCTGCATCAATAGAAGAACTGATCCATTAATCACTTAGAAACATTTTTCATCTCATTAGTAGGTTTCTTCACTTCCAGGTGTAAGTTTTACTTAAAAGGAATTTTATTTTTTAAAAATGGAATGTGTTTTGAAATGTAATACTGAAATCTTGTTTTGCTACTAGAGATTACAGCAAAAGTCATATGACTTATAGTCACATTTTCCAAAAATCTTAGCTGAAACAGACATTTGGATGAGAACGGAGTTCACAAATTGATGTATTGATCAACTCTGTTTTGCACCAAATAGGCGCTTCTGGTACTCTTCAATGTAATATTTGTAGAATGTCTTCTTTTGAGGCATTCCAAATTCCTAACAAATATAATTTTACTAAATTCACATGAGGTTGCATCTTTTTATTCTAAGAATATGCTGTGTACATGGGAGCCTAAGGAGCTCCAATATTACATGTGGAAATTGCATGGCTGATGCATTGACTAAATTGCTTTGTCTTTTGAATCTTTTTACTAAGACATGTGCACTAACATCCTTGGAGGTGATAGTATGATATTAAAGAATTGCAAAAAACAAAATAAACAAACATAACGTAATTGATTCTCATTGTTTCCCTACATAAAATAACACCATATTAATTACAATAAAATGAAATAATCTCCTTTTACTTGATAAAAAAGTAAGAATCCATGACTTATTTTGTAACCCTGCATTATTACTTACAGTGTTACTGGAAAAAAAAAAGCATATATTTAGCAAGGTATTAAATAAGTCATTAAATTTTTTGCTTACCAGAAACTGTCTGTATATTAGAAATGCGATAAGAATTTCAAAACAAAACAAACCTCCTGGAATTGATCTTTATAAATATCACCAAAGCCTGTAGCATGTAGGATTTTATTTTGTGCGGTTACTTTAGTTGTACCTTTTCATTTTTTAATATTAAAACAGATGTATTTTTGCTGTTAAGCCAAAATCAGGAAGCTCAGAATGCAGGATATCATGAAATTCTTTCGCCTTACCCTTCAATTTCTATTCCTGGAGATAACCACTATTAAACATTCGGTGTGTATCATGTCAGACGTTCTTTTCTCATATAACCAAATATGGAATTTAAAAATGGATCATTCCATACATACTTTTCTGCTGCTTGCTTTCTAAACATTTAGCCATATATAATGCATAATACTTATCTTTTCATGAAGACTTATTTCATTCTTGAAAATGGCCTAACTATATTTTATTGAATGAATGTCATCATCTATTGAATTAATTACCTATAGTTTGGTGTTTTGATTGCTTCCAATTTTAATTCCATTTCTAAAGGAATAATTGCAAAATGTGCTTTAAGTATGAGCCATAGTGTTAGTTATTCAGATGGAGAATACTAATCTAGAGAATTCTCAGGGACTAAAGTCAGAATTTAAAAATATCAAAATCTAAATGCTATATTATATTTTCATATTGATCAGCTATTGTGTAGTACACTGGAGAGGCTATAGATTCAGAGAAGAGGGAACGTGGGCTCTTTCAAACCCTGTCACTCATTAATCTAGTGACATTAGGCACTACACACACACACACACACACACACACACACACATCACTTGCTAAGTGAGGTGAGAATTCAGAGAAAGGAACAGTCCCCTTAGCTTACTTATTTTGTGGTAGGAAAGGCTGACAGAGGAATAAACTGAGGAATAAACATTAACTGAGGAATAGTCAGGGTTTATATCCCTCTGCATGCCTATGCTGTAACCATTCCTTGTCTTACCCTCTCTACTACAGACATATGCGGGAGAACCCAGACTTTATACTCTTAGGAGGTATATCCTCTACTCTGACCCAGAAGTTTAATTCCATTTGGGGTAGAAGAGTTTCAAACCCGCGGTCAGTCTAGGATTGACCAGATTTTCTGAGAGCTTTCTTTGTCAGGGGAATTTCTTGGCACTGGGATTGAATGAGGACAGCCTATGTAGAGAGTAGTGTTCAAAGGAGCAGTTTCCGAGGATGCATGGCATTGATGCAGGACACTTAAATGGTTGGCTCTCTGTCCATGGCTCAGGACTGATTCAGGGACCTAGTATTTCCTCTTGACTCATCTACAAATTTGCGGGACGATTCGTATTGACTCTGAATAGTGAGGTAAAGAACTGATAGATAAGTTGATCTTTTAAAATGGCAACCTGGGAATCTTTGATTCTGATCATTCTGTTATTTGGTTTGATTAAAATGAAAACAAGCTTCTTTTTGTGAGTCCTTTGGCCACATGTGTCAAAAACAACCCTATGGTCTCTGTGTCTCCAGGATGACAATAAAAGTGTCAAGTGTTAAGGTTCTTTCACAAAAGTGTGTAAAATGCTTGGAGGCATTTTACAAGACAGTTCCATTATTAAAATATCATGCTTCTTTTTCATTAAGTTCAAAGTGGCTACCTGAAATCCAGTTAAGATCTAAAAGAAGTTCTCTTAAAGTGACAGGTAGGTCATTTATTCTAATTGTCATCACCCTGTGCCCAGGACTATTTTTATTGATGCCCTGGGTGGTATGAGATTTTATTTGCTGTATGTTACATTTCTCAACAAAATGTACTTCAAAACCAGTTTTCTTAATGGAATTCATACACAGTGTGTTTAAGAATGTCATTAATCGCTCTGTTACTAATTGTTTCATTACCTTTCTCATATTAACAACTGAGAACACCCAACATTATTTATCAGGCGTATGAGTGCCCTCTCTCTCCTGGGCCGTGATGCTTACTTAAGAAAAGAAATGAAATCCTTTAGCAGGATTCCTGCCTTTTACCACAACTCCTACTGTCACCTGGGGTGAAGGCCAGCTCTAATTTCTAAAATAATTGCCGTGAACATAGTTTATATATACAAGGAGCCCATGAAAACGGCTTCAGTGTTGATCTTCACATTAATCCCATTTTTCTATTCTCAGAAGAAAAACTAGCATTATCCTTATATAAATAATTTATACCGAGCCATTCGGCAGGGGCGGGGGTGGTGCCCGTGGCTTATCTAAGAACTCTGATAGGCCAAATTACTTCTTCTGGTAGGGGCTGGAAGATTGTGAATGATGTTCTTATATTCATTTTAATCATTTCCATAAGAAATATAGACCAGATCCAAACATCTCCCACTGTATGAATTTAAACAAAGAGTTTTACATTTCATTATCAATAATCATGTGAAAGCTTCACAGGAATTCACTCCTTTAAAATGAAAAAGGACTAGGAGTTATGTGTGTTTCAAATGTTTTGCAACTTGTCTGAAGAGAATGATTTCTTTAGTCTACCCTTTTTCTCCTTTTGGGGAGCTTCATTTAATATGAATTATCAAGCAAGAATTGCAGCTCTTTATAAAGCAAATTCATCTCTTTTATTTGTATGTTGGGGTAGCTATGATGCAGTTTTATTTTTTTTTAAAGTAAACCCATTTTCATGTTGAAATATTCAGGTACCTGTATTCAGTTCTAACTGAAAATCTATAAACTATATTTAAATTTTGCTCTTATTTTTTTTTTCTTTTAGCATCTTGAGGGTAATGCAGGCACCACTACCAATTCTGGGTTAGATAGAATGACTCCATTTTCTCAGCAAGATCCAAGACTTCGTGCCCCCCTGTTAGGAGTCATGCAATGAGCAGGCCTGAAACTGTTTATGACAGATGCAAATTACACTCAACATCTTTTGTATTTTACCATTTATCATCAGGCACCCGTCACCCAAATCCAAGCCTTTCTTTTACAGCCCAGAATTCCGGATACTTCATAAAGCAAAAAGCTTGCTGCCACCTTCAAGGGAACTCAAACTATCTGATTTTTTTATTTGCTGCTGCCATTAGATTGAAATGATTTTTCTTCAGTTTGCTCAAAGCCAGATTTAAAGTCAGGTCCCAGAGGTAACAGGAAAGTCGATCCCCTAAGCTACTCAGTCGTTGTTTGCTTTTTTTACATGTAATATCCTACGTCTAAGCCAGAGTATAATTTAAAATACAAAACACACTCTACATAAATATGTCCTTTAGAAATTTTGTAATCTGACATTTAATGGAAGTTAACTAAGTGCCTTATATCATGTTTGTCAAGGAAGATGGAGAAATTATAAATATCCTTTAAGACCATTATTTCTTAATAGCTTTCTGCATCTTTTGGATGCCACGCATTTCCTTCCAACTTCAGATCGATAACACCGTGTGTTCCTTTTGGGCACAGACCTACTAGATTTCTCGCTTACAACGCATCTTCATAAGCCAAAAAACATTGCAAGCACTTTGCACCTCATGAGCTTCTGACGACCATTTGAAGAGCTGTTCGTGTGCGGTTACTGTCTGCTGGGGAACAGCAAAGGGTTACTTCAGCCCAGAAGCTGCGAGTACGAGCAACAGGAATCCATTGGCTTTAATTTGTCCACGTCTTTCATTTGATACTACCAGTATTAATAGCTTTGCAAGGAAATTCTGCAGTCATTAATCATAATAATTAATCAGATCCAATTATATTGCATATAAATGCGAACAAATTGCTGAAAAAATAATGATCTATCACCAACATGTCACGAGGAAAAAGACACTAAAATAGTAATTAGAAGCAGGGATTTCGTTGTGTACAAGTGCCCTGCAACTGATTTTAACAGGACGATGATCCGATGATGTAATTAGCTGAAAGTCTAGCTGGCGTTTTTAGCAGGCCGTCTAATGACGATGCAACCGGGGAAAATAAGGTCCACTTTTGCAGGAGACCATCCTGCGTTTGCTCCTCGCTATGCACTTCTGAATAGAGAGCTGCTATCTGGGTGTTCTAATACTGGAAGCTAAATGGTTTCTGCATGTTTCTGCATTTGCGGAATTTTTAATGTCTCTTTTCAAAGTAAGGCTGTTCGTTAACTGAAAATTACTGAGGTTAAGAATTAGGGTATTTTGCATGTCATTTCCCCCCCTTTTTCCTCCTGCAATCATAAAAATGTGTAACATATAATTCAAAATGAAATGTTTTGGTTAGAGTAAGTTAACACACTGCGGGTAGCATGCATGTTAGCTATTTTCACCTATTTTCCTTCCCTTGCACTGAACTGAAAACATTTCAGAAAATGGAATTACTCTGTTTTCACTTCAGTTAGCACTCTCCAGAGCACTGCCAGATTTTATCAGAAGCCATTTAAAAAAAATATGTGCGTGTGTGTGTGTGTGTGTGTGTAAATTCTTCTTTAACAGATTCTTAAACCTGACCAAAGTGAATTGTTCAAATTATTCCAGAAGATAATTTTAACATGTCTCTCTTTTCTTTTTATTCTCACTCTTGTCTCATAGGATAGAGCTTTCAACAAATATTTTCATTTATAAACTTGCGATACACACGTGCGTTAATTAGCACTAATTTATTGTGCGGTCAAATATGGGCTTTTAAACCTTGCAGAACGTTTCCTTACTCGACTCACAGATTACACAGGAAATGGTTAACTAAAGACTGATGAGCAGTTTTTATGATAGGTTTGCGACTTGAAAATAAATGTTGGGTTCATCATAGTTTTCAATACTAAGCACTGCACTTTACTGTCTTTGATCTCAGTGTTGTGACTACTACAAAGAAATAAAACCTTATCTTACCTTTTCCAGCATCTACTGCAGAAGACCTCAATAATGCATAAGAACATCTGGAAGTACGGTAATTTCAGCTATCAGAGATAAGAATTGACACAGAACAGGTAAACCCTACAAAGTCATCGTGTTGAAATGAACTGATTAAGGTTTAGTAACATAAAACATCATGTATGGTGTTTCCGTGCTTGCTACATCTTGCTATTTTATATTAAAAAAGGAATGTCAATTATATATATTTAATAGGTTGATTAGCTGGTAGCAATATTATATTTTACATGAAGAGACAGAAATGTCTGCAGATCTATTGCCATCCACATCTATTTAGAGTTAACTGTGAGTTCATAGAAAATACATGGGCATAGTAAACAGGGTTTTGAAATGACAATTTTTTACTGGTTGCAAGTGCTAATTGCTAGTTTCTCAAGGGTATAGAATTAATCACCTGCTAGATTTACAGTCTCTAGGTTGAGACCTGAGGATGGAGGCAATAAGAAAAGCTCTTGAGGGACATATCATATGGTGAGTCTAAATATCAGTCTCTATGCATATGTAAATTGGTAACAAAGTTTTTTCAAAGCTCAAGTATGCTAATTTCAAACAGGCAAGACTAAAGCTAGCTTTTAGCAGCTGTTTAACGTCTGCCTGTGGGTGGTAGAGAGAGCTTAAAATACAAGCAAACAGTGGTGCATAAGTAATTAAGCAACATTTTGCTGGGCATAAATAATTCTGTTTATATTGCTCTTTTGAAGAGTATAGAATACAAAATAACAGATCAAGTGCACCTTTGGTCACCAGAGGTTAAATGTTCTTCCTCTTTACCTTTTCTTTGGTTTTACAATTTAAGGGAAATAAATAACAAACTCAGCTACACAACCTTTTATAACTTTATAGGAAATAAAATTACTTAAGGTGAGGACAAAAAGCTTAGTACAGTATCACTGTACCTATAGTTCAACCTGATTGTTTTTAGTGTATTCCTCTGACAGTGTGTCAGAAAAAAATGTAATATGTAACTGCAGCTTTGTTTATTAACATTTATTTTTAAGGATTATTGAAAGTAGAGTTTGGGTCATCTGCTAAAATGAAAAAAAAAAAAAAAAACAACAACCAAAAAGCAAACTTTTTCAAAGCCCACAAAAAAGAAAAACACTCTCCAATATTCAGGACCAATTTCAATTGTCCCACGTGTAAAAAATAAATAGAGAAGTAAATAAATGATTCACTTAGAGGCTGTTGCCTAAAAATAAGGAATGTGTAAATCAATGTACCACATATAGGATAATCACCTAATTTGAACAGCTCTTGCTAAGCCAGTAGAAGTGTCTAAAAGCAAAAGGAAAGCTTGGTTTAAAAAAAATTGTATTTGATTCAATAAAAACCTTGAAATTGACCAGAAGGAAGATGAAAGATTTAACACGATTTAGAAATACCTAGTCTGGAAAAAAGGATTATAGATACTAACTGTGAAAAAAGTCAGAGGTTTAAACTTTGTTTGTTTGTGTTAAATATTCATGGTTTAAGGAGTTAATTGTAAAAGGAAGTACTCAGTTGGGTATCAGATATTATAAAGGGTTTTATAACACATCAGAATGCTAGGAAGGCCAGAGTAGCCATTTATGCACAACCTTGCTATTTCCTTCATTGTGAAGAATTTTCAAACCCTCCTTTTATTCATCCCCAGCATTCTAGGAAAACAGGTAAAATTCGATGAAAAATATCTTGTTTATTTCTGTCATTTTTACATTTTCTAATTTTATATTTTTTTAAACCATTTTAAAACCGCCTGGCCAGAGCAGAAGACTAGACATGATAGTGGATTGTGGGTATAGACTTGATATTCAGTCAGGGTGGATCTCTGGCCTTTCCCCACGGAAGATGGTGATGCTTTGCACTTGGTTCTTCCTATTCTACAAGAGATAGATGTTAACATCAGTTTTAGTCTAACCAAACAAAAAGATGAACTCCAGTTAAGTGATTGGAGAATAATAATTTCTTTGGAATCCTAGTACAGTAAAACCTTGGATTGCAAGTAACCTGTTCTGCGATATTCCTCAAGATGAGCAAACATTTCTAATAAATTTTAACTTGATAAATGAGCAATGTCTTGCAATACAATTGTTACATGACACTGAACATCACGTGATCATAACTGAGCCCATTGTTCTTGAAATTTGCTTTGATATATGAGTGCTTTGGATTACAAGCACATTTCCACACTGAATTAAACTCACAGACCAAGGTCTTACTGCATTCTAAATCTTGCCAACCTCATGGAACATCTTACCCAGGATCACTTCATGGAGTAATTCGTTCTCTATGTACTAGTTGACATAGACCTCACTAGTTTGTTAATGGAAGATGTGTGGCGAAAGCAAGCCACAGGCTCCGTATGTCTCCATGACAATTTTTTTTTTCCTGAGCGAAAGAGACAGCATGAGCAGGGGAGGGTCAGAGAGAGAGGGAGACACAGAATCTGAAACAGACTCCAGGCTCTGAACTAGCTGTCAGCACAGAGCCCGACGTGGGGCTCAAACCCACACATGGCGAAATCATGACCTGAGAGAAGTTGGACGTTCAACCGACTGAATCACCCAGGCGCCTACCCCTCCATGACAATTTTTAAGATTTGTTTTAAAATTCTGAGGAAAAAAAATGGATAGTAATGAATCATGACGACTCAAACTATTACAACTGATATTCTTTTTCCTTACTCAATATTTCCTTGAAAACCATATTCACTGTTTATACATATCCTGAATAACAATTTTTGTTATTTTGTAAAGAGGCCTTGATTATGTATGATTAGATAAGAGCTTGAATACTATTATATGATATTAAGTTAACATAAGACTTGGCCATGTACAATTAAGTGAGAGATTTAAATATTGTTTCAGGAGACTTGAAGTGTTCTGCTTTACCACAGCATTTTCTTTTTTCCTCATCCTCTGGTCCCTCTTCTTGTTCTTCTTGTTTTTGTTTTTGTTGTCCTTTTTCCTTCTTCCTCTCCTCTTCCTCTTCCTCTCCCTCTACTCTTCTTCCTCCTCTTTCTTTCTTATTTCTTTTTTTCTGCTTGATTTTCAGGCTACAGTGTGCTGCTTACTGCCTATCATCACTTGGGACTTGCATATACCCTCAAGTGTATGTCCCACAAAAATGGACAACTACTGGAAAAGAAAAGTGATGTTAAAAGTGGACTTGCTTTAGTTGGGATTGGCATAGATGCGCCATTAAACCTTTGTCCTACACCTTCTCACTCATTCGTCAGTGGAGAATAACAGTTTGTATACATCATTGTCATTTGTTAGTAAAAATGTTGCCTCTATTTCTCTCTTTTATTTTATTTTTTATTTCATGCAGAAGTATGAAGACAGCCAAGCTGAGCCTTCTGGTGATCAACTGAGTTTAATACTTAGACAGAGAGTTGTATAGCTTTACTCAGAAAGGTCAGTTTAATTGATATAGATCTCAAAGCAGTGATGGATTATGATCAACTCACCTTGTTCCACTGACAAAATTCACATTAATCTGCAAGGCATATGGGAATAGTGAAAAGCTGACTAGGAGAGAGCAGAAGTAGAGACCCAAGTAGGAAAAAAAAAACGATTGGATAGATACTGAAATACAAAGTTTTATTCCAGAGCTCGGGTCCAGCACCAGGTAGGCAGGATCTGACAGATACAATGTGCGTCGATTGCCAATGTCAGATAATTACCATGAACATTATGGAACAGGAAAACCCAGAGGAGAATTTTAATCCCAGGATGGAGGTTATCTTTGTGGATAACAAGACTTGAGCTCAGTTTGTGCTCAGTGCTTCATCTCAGCACAGGGAAATGCAGATTTACTGATTAACTCAGCAATTGGCTGATTACCTGCATACTGCAATGTGTTAAATACTATGGAAGTTACTACAGATGCAAAGATGTATAACATACAACAAAATGGCAGCATTAATAAATGTGGAAATATTGAAAAGTCAGATTTGGGTATTACCCATCACTGGCAGGTTTCTCATTTGACTTCTGACTTTTTGAACCAGCATTATGATGGCTATTAAGAGATGGGATTACTTGTAAAGGTGAGTCAACATACACACAGAATACAAAGTATCTGACTGTAAGCTCTCCTCTTATAGCAACACCGCAAAATTCTGACCACTTGCCATGGAAATGGCACCTTTGGAAATTATTGCATGGATACATGCTAATAATGATTGCCTATGACTCTGTTATTCTTCACTATTAAATCATTTTTAAAAATTGAATATAGAGAACATACTAATTCTTAAATGGTACCCCACATGCTCATACCCACTGTTCCCAGTGATCATTCAGAAAACATTTGTAGCCTGTTTGTAACGACAACCTATTTCAGAATGAACCTTTGCCTTGTTCTTGTCCCACTGCACAGAGCAAGTTACATCTGCTTAGAATTTCAAACTTTCCTTGTTTTAAGACTGTTGATTTCAAATGAAGCCTGTGTAGTTTTCTGTATTGAGGAAGACAATTTCAACTTATGAATCATTTTGTAATATTTCTCCTTTTAAACTTGGAAGCAGAACTCTGCTGCTATTTTTTATTTATTTTTATTTTATTTTATTTTATTTTATTTTATTTTATCTTATTTTATTTTATTTATTTTAAAGTTGTACTGCTATGAAGAAGGCGACAATTAAAGGTATGGGACAGTTCACCTACAAAATTGGTGGTGTAATAAACTCTGGTGAGATAATAGTGAACTAACTTGAAAGACATAGTGTCTGAAAAAGGAGGAATCCTATTTTCTTACACCAAATGACTTTTCCAGAAATTATTCAGACCTTTTTGACATGCAAGAAAATTTGTTTTATTAATTTCTTTTGAAAACATCTAAGCCCCTGTTTCTTTTTCTGGTTTTGACTGCAGTTGGCACATGGAATTGATAGATACCTGGACCAAACATGAAGGTGACTTTGGCAGATCACACACTAATGCTCTCACCTTAAAGAACTATATTCCTTTATAGAGAATAGTGCTATGTGTATATTATTGGGGGTAAAGAAGCTTTGGTGGAAAAGTTAATATCCACCATACTGTCTTCCCAACAAACGAACATCAATAGCTATGCAAAAGGGGCGCCTTGGTGGCTCAGTCAGTTAAGCAATCGACTCTTGATTCTGGTTCAAGTCAAGATCTCACAGTTGGGAGACTGAGCCCCACATTAGGCTTCATGCTGAGTGTGGAGCCTGTTTAAGATTCTTTCTCCCTCTTTCTCTGCCCCTTCCCCTTTCTCTCTGTATCTTGTTGTCTTTCTGTCTCTCTCTTTCTCTTTAAATAGCTATACAAAGGATAAATTCGGAATAATGAAAGATTAGAATTAGCTCCCATCAAAGACCAGAGAACTGTAAGTAGCATGGGACACTTCAAACCCAGAATCATTTAATTTATATTCTCTCCCCTTTGGTGTCAGACTGATATGTGCACACATGATATAAAAAGTTGAGCCTTATTTTGCTTTCTGAACTTAAATTCTCCTTGAAGCCCTCACCAAATCCATCACCTATACTTCACGTGAAAGGAAAAGCCTAGGCAGAACCATTTCAGTAGTTGGGGTTTTCACTTTATTTGTTTTCCTTTATGGCTTTTTATGGAGATGATTGTACAATGTTGAGATCAACTACAGCTGAGAAACTTGTCTCATTATATTTACTAATTTATACAGCAGCCAAAAGGTAAAAGGGAAATAAAACAAAAACATATTTGGTAATTTCATGAATTTAAAAACTAGCCCTGGGGGAAAATGCATCACTTTTTATTTTGTATCACTGCTGTGTTTAAGAAACCTAAAAATGGGAATTTCATATTCTCATATTTTGACAAGTACTTTACATTTGCTTGAATAAATATTTTACTATGAAAGGAATATGATTAAAGAAAAAAGAACCCCCACACTATTAACTTCTCAGGAACATTAAAGCAGTAAAAGTACACATTCCATAAGCCAAGGGATGCAGCCACATTCAGTTAACTCCAACCAATCCTGGGAAGAGGTTTTCTTTTCTTTCTCATTTTTGAACTCTAAGAAACCCTACACTTGAAGAAAGAGAAGGTGTGCTTCAACTGTCATGTCAATGTGGCTCTTTTCTGAAGAGCTTCCTTGTCCCTAGATCATAAAGACAATAGTCTACTATACGGAGAGTCAATAAATCAATTCGCTTTAACAGCCAGAATCCAGGATATGCATTTATTCTCTTCGATGAAAACACAGATCTTATTTGTAGCTATACTTCATACAGTTAAGGTCAGTTTTTCATGTGGAAATTATACTTAGTGACTGGAAAAAAAGTCACTCATAAATTTTGTAAAGAAAAAAGAAGCACTTACTAATGTAGGTGAACAAGTTTGTTTTATTTGTAATTATCTATCTTTAGAGTAATTGAGATTCTAAACAGCAGCTAATAGCTTCACCTTCTCAAATTACTACTGCCTGTAACTTTACCTTGCCAAATATCAAAGAGCTTTTCAATTGCAACTCTACTACTAAAACCTGGGTCATTTTCTAGCAATTAATTGGAAGAGGTGATTAATAGCTTAATAATGGGTTGCTCTGTGTTTAAAAAGTGCAGAGGACGTGCACAGGGAAGGAATATGTAATTTTGTATCCCTGAAACATAACCTAATTGAAAAATCAGCAGTTGGTCTTATTTACTTTAGGCTTGTATTTCCAAACCCTCTTTTGATCTATTCTGAGAAAATGTGTAAATCTGGAGAGTATTTTTTAATTAACTCCTCGAACATTGAACACGCTATGAAGTTAAGGAGCACAAGCTATTCCATGGCACCCGCTGGGCTTCAGTCAACTTCATAGGAATTTGAGGGCAGTATGTGTCAAGTATCTATCTGGATGTGCAGATGGCAGAGCCCATTCAGGAATTCATCCACTATAGGGCCACCTGTGGATTCATATGGCACGTTGGGAGTCTATGTCCACTTCTACTCTGCATTCCTATTACATTCACCACCAACTTAGTGACTGTAAAATCTAGCTGCCAGAAATAATATCCTACCAGAAACATCCAAGGAGACAGTCAATGCAATTTAATCAATTCACTAAGCCTAATGTTCCATGTTTTCACACTAGGTCTCAAGAAAATGGCAGCCTCCTAGTCAGATGGAGAGTAGTTCGGTGAAGGAAGGGGTCTCGTGCTAAAGGCAAAGAAGGAGATAGCAAACTGAAAGGGACCAGGTCCCATTTGTCCCGCTCATGACAACATCAGGGTGGTAAGTTGTCCTCTTGGGTATAGGACTTACTAATTTTTTTTTTCCATTGTCTACCACCATTACAATAGACACTATGGGTTTCTCCGTTAGGTAGTTAGAAGAAAGTAAAGAATAAGGCTCCCAATTTCTGATAATTTTATTGACATTATGTATTCCTGCTTCTCCTTTTAATCCCATCTTGTCCCAGGTGCATCTAGAAATACTGGGCTGTTTAGCCCTCACCGTGTTTACACAGTGGCTTGCCATGAGAGGAAATCAGTACTTGACTAGCTCTTTGGTAGTCTTCCTATAAGACTAACCCTGAAATGGAGGACAGTAAAGAGAGGGTCAGCCTGGAGATGGGCTCCACTTCCCCAGCCCTCATGAACCCAGCCATCTCCTGGAAGCCCAGTTTATCTTTGCACAGTAAAGATCCAACTGGTCAGAGTTCCTTCTTTTAATTCTTTCCATATTTATTGGAAAATACAGAGGGACGAAGGAAAATACAAAAATTAAAAGGCAATTGATTTGCTCTCCCACCACTAAGAGACACACAGCCAGCCAAATTTCATTGGTTGTAATGAAAATGGACCAGCATGCCAGTAATGGGGAAAACCAGTCAGCTGAAAGCAATGACAAAAGTGGTCTTATATATATGTTACACAACAGGGCCCTACTCGTCCCCAGAAGTGCAAGGCTGCAGAAGGCCTGAATGAACACTAAATGGTTAGACTGCAAGAGGGCTCACACGTACCTCAGAATGTTTGCTGGGCAGGTAACCTGAAGTGCTCAGCATCCTAGAGCTCAGAATGAAGAGCTCTACTTCTGAGGTGTGGTGGAGGCAGATCAACCCAGATAAGGTAGTCCTTTTACTGCATAGTTTGTTATAATTGTCATTGAGATAATAAATTATTTTGCTTGATTTTCTTACTTGTTTTTATGCCTATAGCAAATCTCCCTATAACCTTCAAATCTTAGTGTCTTTTTCTATGCATTCAAATGTCTGCATCTCTTGATTTTATTTCCTGGTGACATCCTTCCCAGAAGACTTCCTCCATGTCTCACTCTGGATTGATTAATTTGTTAACCTAGTCCTGTTAATAGGTATTGTCTCCTCATGGTCCTCTGGAATTCCCTTTTTTCTTGTCTTGTTCTATGTCCTTAATTTGGTAAGATAAATCCTCTAGTAAGCTTTCTGAGAGTTTTTGGAAGTTGTTGGAACCTCTGACAGAAATCTTCTCACACTGCCCTTATTTGTACTATTGTTCGTGAGCTCAGTTCTGAACCCTCTTTGATTCTTCATCCACTGTAGATGAACTTTTTTAAAGGGGTAAGTTTTGTTTTTCTCTCTGGAAGCAATTATAATCTAATTGTAATATGCAGTGTTTTAAGATTTCATGAGAATTGTCTCATCTTTTCTCATCCAATTTACTTCTATTTTTATTTTTATTCCCTATTTACTCTTGATGGTCCCCTTATTTCAAGATTTTTATTCACATCTCCTTGCAAATAACTGATGATTATTGGCTGTGCTGATTGAAAGCATACTGAGGACGGGAAGGACTATCGACCTGCTGCCTTTGCCTTGGGTGTCCAGCCTGCTAGCCAGCTTGCTTGTTCGCTAGAAAGGTGTGAGTCTAGGCATGAGTACTGAGCGGGGCGGGGGCGGGGGGTGGTGGTGGAAGAAGGTTGGAGGTCTCATTCTTAAATATCCCCATGTATGACGTGATACCTTTCTCCCACCACTGGATCCTGGTGTCCCTGGACACAAGATTTCTTTGTTTTGTTTTGCCTTTCAGAGATTAAAATTTGGAGGATTGTGAAGATGGAGAAAATGCAGAGCTTGCCTATAGAGGTAGGCAAGTAAGAGGTAGGCCTATAAAAGGCCTGGGCTTCCTTTTACCCAAACTGCTGGTTTCTGGTCAGGTGTTGGTCCCTGTGCAAGTGTTCTCATTTAGCATGTTTTTGTTTCTTGCAATATTGATACATTTTTGATGCCTCAGTTTATTTGAAAAGTGGCAGAGGAGAGGGTCCTTATTTTTATTTTTAGCTGAAATTCATGGTAGCCACCTCTCTTTTACAGACTAGATAATTAACATCTAGAGAAAAATTTTAAGTTGCATGAGTTTTCCAAGTAAGTAGGTGGCAGAATCAGTATTTGTACCCAAGTCTCATAGATTGTGGAACACATTTTTTTTTTAACACTAGACTACGATGTCTCCGTTAAAAAGGCGTAAGAGTGAAAGAGGGGTATTGGGTAAAAGTCATAAACCGGGAATATCCCTAAGACATTGGAATACACAGTCATCCTATGTAGGGTGAAATTGGAGAAAAGAGGTAGAAGATAGTGCACAAAAACTTGCCTCAATGTTTTCAGGAAGAGAAGAGAAAAGGGAAGAATGATGAGTCATTATAGCAAAATCTTTGGTTTATCAATTCCATATTCAAGGTTTTTAATGAATTGAAATCTAACTTTTTTTCCTAGATATTTCTAGCTTTTAAAGATCTTACCCAAAAAAGCGAGAATGTGCTCATAAATCCATACATTTAAGAATGTTAAATGGCAATATTTTTAATGATTTAAAATGTGGGAGTGTCCTTTTACCCTATAGAGAAACATATTCAACCCTTCGAATAACCATGGCAAACGACTGGACTTGGATTTATTGTTTTATGTGTCTGAGTGTTCAAAATGTTGAATAATCATTTAGTAATGTAAAATACCATAAAAAATGTAAGGTGCAATACCAGTGCTTTTCTGAAGAATGATTTAGCATTTTGGCAGACCAATCATGTTCAAAATACTTCTCTCTCTTTCATTTGAGTGGGGCCACAGCTTAACCATTGGGCCCACTATACACAGTAGCTTGGGCTTAACCTATCCTTGAGGACCCATTAAAGTGTTTTAATTTTTTAAAAATGTGGAAAAAATAACTTCTATATCATGAAGAATGTTTTAATATATAATAATATTTGTCTATCAATTAGTGTAGTACGAAATATATGTTTTGATAATTTTTACAGAGATGAGGGTCCCGCAAAAGCAAAAGAGTCTAGGGCTTACAAAAGTCATTGAGTCCAAGTAAACTGAAAAGAAAAATCTGTATCTTAAAAAAAAAAAACCTCTTTAAATACCCTATGATATAGTACTGGCATAAAGTTTTTGGTCTTACCTAAGATTTCATTTTAATTTGAGCATCTGGAACAAGGTGACAGATTTTCCTTGGGATTTGGAAATCTCTAAACATAACTGTCCTCTTTCCTCAAGTATTCCCATGTGTTCTATTGAGAGGAACTACTTCCACTACCTGATGTGTTTTCATCAATAATGGTAAAGGTTCTCACAGGGACTATTGGAGACATTTCCTCAGGGAAAGGTTGTGGAGATGCCTGAAGTTAGAAGCATCAGGCAAGCCTCTCAGAGGGAAGCCCAGGGCTAGAGAAGAACATCTGATTGCAGTCCAGGTTTGAAAACATATTGGGTGGGACCTCAGCTTCACATGGCCAACCTCCATTTCCTTTACGTTCAAATCCCAGGTGGCTGTCATACAGTACCACTTTGCTCATTGATGTGTGAAGTAAATGAATGCCCTCTCTTCCAGCATCCAAGTGTTTGCTACTAGTTAGTGAAGGCTAGCATCACACATGAGGAATAAAGCTAAGTATATGCCCTTGATACATTGGCCCTCTAGCAGGAAGCTATGGTTTTCTTAAACATATATACAAACCGTATATGTTTACCTACAACTGTTAGTAACACTATTAATATAAATATTAATACCAGTGGAAAAATAATTAAAAACAACCATAGTTAATATAGATTGAGTCACACATTATTAAAATCTGTTATCCTTGAAGTTTTGCCACAATTCTATGAAAGTCATTAGAATATGGACTATGTATCAGGAAGAAAGGGCACACTTGTCATGTGCCATGTCTTTGACTCAGAGAATATAGTGGAGAATAGATAGGTGAGGCCTCTGCTGTCTGAGAGTTAACATTCGGAGTGATAGAAAACAAGCAACAAGATAAATATCAGATGGTTATAATTTTAGTGCAGAGAATTATAAAAGAATAACAGGATAGAGAATATTAATGACCAAATGAGATTAGCTAGTTTAGCATTTAATTTAAGATATAATGTTCAGAAAATTGAAAATGGCTGATATGGCTGAAACATAGATCCAAGGGAGGATAGCATAGAAGACGTCATCAAGAGAAGCCATAGGGCCAGACTGTGTGGAATACTGGAATTAAATATAAGGCAAAGATCATGATTTCATTTTTAGTATCATGGGGATTTATTAGAGGTTCTTAAACAAAAGAAGAACATAACCTTACAGTTTGGTTTGCAAAGCTGGGTGAATGGCGCTCATCTCGACTGAGTGAGGAAAACTCATGAAGAAGCAATTTTAGCAAGAAAAATTAAAATTTATGCTTTACCATGTTAATTGTGTTCCACTGTTCAAGGAGCAGAGTGAATAAAGCAGTTGGATGTGAGTTTCAAGTTTTAGAGAGATATAGGCTGAGCCTTAAAATTAGTATTTAGAGCTATGGGGCTGAATGAGATCACCTAGGTAGAAAGTGTAGATAGGAAAGAGAACGGTATATAAGATACAGTTCTGCAGGTCTTCAAAATTTAGACAGAAAGCTGAGTCAGAAAATTTAGAAAATGAAATCATCATATGGCCATCTGTGGAACAGAAACAAAACCAAGAATGTGGGAATGCTGAGGTCAAAAAAAGAAAATATTTTTAGAAAGATGACGAGGTCAACTGTGTCAAATGCTGGTGAGAGCTTAAATTAGATAAGAATGGACTGGATTATTGGATTTGAAAATATGGTGACCTTAAAAGCAGTCTTAGTGATGCTGTGAGAATGAAAGTATGATTGGATTAGGTTGAGCTTAAAGCTGTAGGAGAGAATGTGGAGACGTTGAATACAGATCTTCATTTCAAGAAACATCGGTGTGACGGAAATAAAGAAATGGACTAGAAACAGAGTTAGAGACAGAGTTAGTTGTTTCCCTCCCTCTCTGCTTCCCTTCTTTCCTTTTTGCCTTCCTCCATCCTTCCCTCTTCTTTCCTTCTTTCACTCATCCCTCTCTTTCCTCCTTTCTCTTCTTTTTTTAATTGTGTGTGAATAGAAATGATATTGTAGGAATAGAGAAACTGATAATATAAGAAACATGGGCATAATTAGGGAGCACAATTCTCCTCAATGTAATGGGTGGGCAGAAGGAAAGATCCAGGGCATAAGTGGAGTGGTTTGCCATTGACAGGCAGAAGGGCACTTCATACTTAGGAATAAGTGGGACAGGAGAGCCTGAGTTGTTGACTGGTTGGTCATTTCAGCTGTAGGAAAACAAAGGAATTTTCGTGATGTAGATATTAGCAAAAGAGAGTGACTTTATTGAAGAAGAGAATTCCTAACCTATCAATACAGAATGACAGCAACAAGGATGTAAAAAAAATTAAGTAAGAAAAACTAGAACTTACTTCGGCTTGGCTATCTCTTACAAGCATATTCGAAATCTTTTAAAATGGAAATTTCTGAACACACCATTTATTTGAATAGGGATCACTGTCAGCAGATCACTCCATCTTACTTATGGCTAAATCAGCTTTTTATGGCAAAAATGTCACATACAAATGTGTTCTATCTAAAACCTCTGAAACTTTCGCATAGACTTTCCTGGCTTCTTGGTGTTAACAAATCATTTCGTCATGTATTTGCCAATACATGGCAAATTCTATACTTCAGTTCAGGGACTCCTTACATTATTGGAGTGTTCTTACCGAAGGCCTTCTACCCATACCCGTCTTCTCCCTGTATCCTCATCTCCTTCATTGTCCTGAGTTTTTTTTTCTTTTAATGCTTTAGTCAGAACCATATAATATCATGTTTGGTTGTATATGGTCTCTCCTGATATTTGATTTCTCAGATACACTTCTCAGTGAATTCTAAATCCTCAGACCAGAGAGCCGTCTGGTTGATTGCTAATCTCCCACTCCTTCTCTGGTGCCTTACTTAGTCTCAAGCATTGTCAGTGTCCAGTAAACATTTGTTGAAAAGCGGAAGTGGACATAGCTCTAAGACAGCGATTCCTATTTTGTCGACGTACCCTTTTAATATTTTCTTTTGAAGAAGTAACATGCATATGTTAAAAAAAATCAGTAAAAAGAAGAAAGTCGCGGTAAGCAGGTCTTTCTGCCTGAAACCTCTTGTGACCCCGATTCCGCCCCCCAGGGGCCCACCCAGGTCCACTTCCCTCGTGCCCTTTCCAGTGATGTCCATCTTACTCTGAAGTGTTCTGGGTTGGCAGGCAGCCCTCTTTCTCTCCAGATGGGGTATGCGTGCGTACCAAGAAAAGTTCTCTTTGAGTCGAGAGACTGGTTTATTTTTTAGCTGCTGTGAAATAATTAAAAATGAATGGATACAGTTGAATTGGTGGAAGCACATTTGTTATTTGGAGTAGTTATAAAAAAAATTCCTTGAAATTAAAAATCATACTTTGAACAGGTCGATTAGTCAGATTTAATTTTTCTTTCACTCTCTTCTATTGGAGTAAATATTTTCATCTGTTATGCATAACCAAAAAGTATATTAAACTGTCAAAACATAAATGATTTCCTTTTGGCCACCATGGCTTGAGGGATTTATTTCAAGTCTGTTGTGTTACTATTTGCCCCTAGGATGTGTAATCTATATTTTAGGGGAATGTGGCTTACTGCAAGACACCTGTATTATTTATGTGTGATTAATATTTGCGTTATGGTGAATGAGGTCTTTTGGCCTTACTTTTCTCTCCTAGTGACTTAATCATTCCTCGCAAGAATGTAGTCATTGTAATAAAACATTCCACGTACTAGTTTGTTTTTCAGCAGTGACAAATGCAATTGTTGTAAAATGTGAATTTTCAGTTATTAAATATGGCATCATGAATGTAATTTACTGGCTACATCTACAAGATGCTGCTCTATGGCCCCGCTGAAGCTGAAAGCAAGCCGATCCTTGTTTGTATGAATTTAAATATAAACACTGGTGAACGACATCTTTAAATCACAGTGCTCAGGACACCAGACCCAATTTTGTGTTTCCGGAAATAAATCTGTAAACTGTACCACTAGTTGGTTATATGGATGCCCATTAAATTGGTCTCAATGTCATTTGCAAATTTGCAACAAATTATGAAGATCTTTGATCATCCCTGACACATAATATCATGTGTCAAATTAGGACATATTTCAAAGTTCCTTTCCGTGGGTTATAGGACATGACATTTTTCACAACTTTGCTTCAGAAATAGCACTTATGTCAGGGGCGTGAGAGATTGTAAGAGTTCCAAAATCTACAAGACTAAAATTCAATTAGATATTAATGTTACCTGCCAGAGAAGTCTTCCTTCGCAATGGTACGGTAAAACATATTGCTCTTAGCAGTTATTACACAGATTTGGTGGCATATGAATTATTGAATATAAAAGGAATTCATCTTAAAATGTCCACAATGAGTCTTGTAATCATGTTTTGGTAAGCTTTGCCAAATGGCGAGAAAGCAGCTATAAACATAAAAGGTGACGTATTTATTGTTAGGCAGCTTCTCTTCGTGAATACACGGAAGGAGTATTTTTGTTGTGGTTGCTTAATGTCATACGACTTCAGATTTGAAAAAGATATGAATTACTCTGAAATAGAGAAGTTCTTTTCTTTGCACCTTGTCTGTTAGGAGAGCTATAGTTCGATTTTTACAGTGTAATGTTCCAAATGGTGAATATATATATTTTTTAATTGGTTAATGTTTATTTATTTTTGAGACAGAGACAGAGGATGGGCAGGGGAGGGGCAGAGAGAGGAGACACAGAATCCGAGGAAGGCTCCAGGCTCTGAGCTGTCAGCACTGAGCCCTACGTGGGCTCAAACTCTCCGACAGGGAGATCACAACCTGAGTGGGAGTCGATCGCTTAACCGACTGAGCCACCCAGGCACCCGCAAATGGTGAATATTTTTGAAAAAAAAAAAAAAAATAGAACCCTCTGTACTTCAGACAAGGGATTAGGATATGTGTCTACTAAAGGTGTGATAGAAGAACCTTCCTTGTAAACAATGGCACGGTGACCCATGAAATACTTTTCAGGTATACGTTAAAATTGTAGAAGTGTGCAAACTTAACTGCGCTTCCAGAGGAAGTCATCAAGAGTATGAAAGAATGATGTTGATAATCACACTAAATTCACCCAGGATACGGTGGACAAGGGCTTTAAAACTTCAGAAACATCAATTAAAGCCCAAGTTGTGTGCAATAAGCATCAAAAATTGATAAAAACTCAAATTTAGGTTTTTAGATTTAGTGTTTAAATCAATCAACTGCAAACAAGATTTAATTAAAGAATATTATTTCAAAGTGTAATTACCTACTGGGATTAGAATGAACCTCTATTGCCCATAATGTTCTCCTACTGTGATCCCACACTGAAAAATGTTGAGTTTTAGATTAATATGCATCTTGTAAGTACAAGTCCTAATCTCAATCTTAAAGGACATTTAAAACACACTTGGAACCTTCTATGCAATCAAGCCCAGTGTGACTACTCTGTCCACCATGCTAAATTTGTGATTACATTTTTTATGTGCATGATTTAAATCGCTTTAGCAGCAGTCCAGGGAGCATTTTACCCTGCATATTAATTACACAAAGGCTTTGTCATGTGAGGGTCTCAGTGGTCATGGTCTGTAATCCAGCTCATTTGAACTGTGAGTACAGTTTTTGAGCATGCTGTGCACATCAAGCCCAGCTTTAAAGCCAGAATAGGCTGAGATGGTTAACAGGTATGGTTCCTGCTTAAGGAATGAATGCCATTTATTTAGTGACATCTGCAAACTAATTGCTTAAAAATCCGAAAGTGAATACGTGTGCTCGGAAGGCCATTATTAAAACATAGGGAAAGAGACTCCGTGTCAGGCATCCCGGTTCCTATTGTCTTGAGCTAGCATTTCCCAAGCAATCAGATGCTTTCTTTATAAAATTCTTGATGTCACAGGAAAGGGCTTTTTGCGTCTCTAAATTTCAATACTTTTATCATCATCACTATACTGACATGCTTGGTACCATTAAAAAGTGTTATGATTTAAAGAGGAGTTCAATGTATTTTTTTACAATGGGTTTATATATATCTTCAAATACCAATCAGTACAAAATAAAAGTGAAAACTCATTAAAAATCACAGCGCCTCAACTGAAGAATTTCTAAATATTCAGGACTTTTGAATACATTGCTTTACTCTAACAAGGTGGTTCTAAAAAATCAGAACATTAAGATAGCCTTTGTTCCGTATTTTAGAGGTTTCATCATACATCATTAGTATACTGAATAAGTTGAAAACAAAAATGGAAGCACTCACCTGATATGACCCTGGAGCCTTGATGTCACAAGAGTCAGCCCTGGGTCTTAAGGATGAGGGAGAATCATGGGGCGCCTGGGTGGCTTGGTCGGTTAAGCGACCGACTTTCGCTTAGGTCATGATCTCACGGTTCGTGGGTTCGAGCCCCGCGTCGGGCTCTGTACTGACTGGCAGCTCAGAGCCTGGAGCCTGTTTCAGAGTCTGCGTCTCCCTCTCTCTCTGACCCTCCCCTGCTCACGCTGTCTCTCTCTCTCTCTCTCTCCTAGAAATAAATAAAAATATTAAAAAAAAAAAAGGATGAGGGAGAATCAGAATTATTTGAGTGAATGCCACATGTAGATACCTAGGACCCATGACAGACTTTTAAAATCAAGCTAATAAAGGACATGTTCATGTGCAAATGCATTCTGAAAAAAAAAGGCCTTGAGAATTCAGAACCACTGATGGTTAGCTGAGCAATTTGATAGAAAATAGCTCTGCTTTAATCTCTGTCCAAAGAAATGTAATGGCAGAAATAGAAAAAAAAGACTCTATAATAAAAGAAAGGCAAATGCTTCAAGATTCATTCTGCTAAGAAACTCCATTGCATCTCTGCCAACTAATGATATAGCAAGCCATCTTTTAATTGACATGTATTACTATAGAATCACACTTTACTGGAAGAGTAAGAAAAGTGCAATATTTTTAAGTGTTAAGTTATGTCTTAAATCATAAAATGGACAGACGTCGTCAGACAAACTGAAATACTTTATGAAGCCTAAGTAAAATCCAGTAAGAATGTTTAAGTTTAAAAAGTTGTGAGGTATCTATCACAACCACCAATATCTGAAGAAGAAAATAATCATCTCTCAGAAAGAATGACTATCTCTGTTTTGAAAAATGTGTTTTCAGTGATTTATGTGTAACTTGTCTTATTCAAAGCAATTTGCCGTTTCTTTTTGAGTCTCAGAATCCCAGTTGCAGCTAAACTATTTGAAATTCTTGCGGAAACTCCTTGAGAAGTTCGACTCATTCAACAGTCAATACAGATATGTTTTGAAAGCATGTTCTGTGTACAAGGCAATATATTTAGATAGCTAAATGATGGTGTATGCCTTAGAAACGCCGAATCTATTGAAGATGGTGATCAAAAACAAAACAAACAAAACAAAACAAAACAAAAAAACCCTTAAAACATAGTATGACAAGAACTTCATAAAAATGAAGAACTTTATTTTTCTGAGGCTTTCAATATTTTGTTGTCATTTTTCTTCATATGTATTTTAAAAATAAGTTACTTGCCATATTCTTTGAAATAATCACTCTGAAAAGAAAACAGAGGAAATTTGTTCTTAGCATTTACCAGAATATGCATTCTATAGATGTATCCTCACATAATCAGCGTAAAATTCCTAATTTGAATGAGGTAAGTTCATGCTGAACCGAAGCGGAGCACTTTAAAATGAGTTTTGGCTGCAGGAGGAATCATGTGTTAGTTTAACATTAGGTTACAGTATGCAAAGGGTATGTAAAGTTACAGATATTTTTTTGTGGAATTGGCTCAAATTCATCCTATGGATTGAGTTGCGTATTTAAAGGACTTTGTGATATGGTATTTGAAGAGTCAAATGCTACGTCGACTTACACTTATGCATCATTGTATTATAAAAAGATCCAAGAGAAATTTGGCTATGCCATTTAGCAGGTCTGACAGCCCTTGTAGGAGTGTGAACACTCAAGAGGCCATGTAAAAATGCAGTGTCTATGTCTGAACATTTGTGCTCTCATACTGTTGGTTTGGGTTACAAAGGACGATGGTGTTTTTTAAAGGAACAGCGTCGATTCAATCAGTCTTAAACACTTCAATATTCATATCAATTTCGCCATAACTTTGGAATGAAGTTTCAGACCAATATCCAGGGCATTTGAATTCCGTAGGCACACTTAGCATCAATTATCCGAATATCTGACTGAAACAGAATTAGGATTAGGGTGACACTTGCTTCTCTTCTTCATTCACTCCCCATTCGGCAACGTTGATGCCAAAAATGATGACTATTTGGAAACATCCTCAGTGATTGAGTTTTTCACTTTTCTTCTGGATGCTTGGCATCACACAGCAGCTTCCCCACTGATTTCTGTACCCTTTACAATGATTTCCTCACAGAGAACACTATTCCATGCAAGGCATATTTTAAGAGCCTATAACTTAAATCAGTTTGAATACTAAATCCTGATGTCATTCAATTTACATTTTATCAAAGAAACACAGCGTTTTCTTAAAATACTCTTAGTCTTCCAGTAACTGCCTAACACGATTCATAATACAGCGTAACTCCTTCCAGACAAATTCACCAAAGACCATGCTTTTGTGATCGTTTATTTAAACTCACCAGTTCTCTAAGAAATATTATTCCTCCATTAGAACTGGTCCAAAAGTTTGGTAATTCGAAGTTCAAATGCCCTTTCAGAGTCGGGCATTTCTTTTCTTTAATGTACTTTCTCTGGTTCACCTAATAGAGTTGTGCATTAATAAAAATCTATAGATTAAAGCTATGTGGTTATTTTTCTAACGAAAAGGCTCCCTAAATATCTGGCATTTTGGATCAAATTTTAATGTTTCCAATTTTGAAATCTCAGCATAAAACTGTTGATGCGGGTCCCCTTTGATAAATTAGAAAGGTAAACTTTAATGAACATTGAATAGGATCACCTTTGCTACTTGGGGTAATAGAATAAAATAAAACAAGCAAACACATTTTTCTTACTGCCACATGCCTCTCCTTAATAATAACTTTTGTCTCTTCTGCAGAAATAGATGCTGTGTAAGTCTCATTAAATTACCTGACTGATGGAATAAATACACAGCCCACAGCTCGGCGGTCCATAGTAAACCGAGCAAGGGTCTTGATATCTCAGAGTTCTGCTTATTTACACATGCCTTGGACTCTTCTCACAGATATGTAAATTATTCTGGTTAAAACTAAATGCTAAAGTCTACACCATTAGTCTTCCACTTCATGATCTCCACATGGGGCTGTTAGAGGGATAATGTACCATACAATACACGGTTTACTTTTAATTAATAGAAAAAAAATGTGAAATGAATATTAAATGTAGCTTAATGTGAAAGAAAGCTCAAAGCAGTTTGGTTGTTATTTATTTATTTAAAAAAATATTCAGCTCTGCTCTATCGTTAGAAAATAAGTAATGCCTTCGAGGACCGAGAGCCTGGCTGGAGGCTTTGGAGGAGAAAGGGAGCTGGGAGAGGTCTTAACAAACCAGCTAAAGGCACCAGGCCTGACACAAAGAGGGGGTCCTGAAGGGAGAGGCTCAAGGGTCCTGCTCTGTGCCTTCTGGATCCGAGCAGAGCTTTTCCACCGGAGTCTCTGTATTCCCTGCTAACACTGTCCCCTGCTCTGTACCACACGAATTGTAGGATCTGGTATTAAATCTTAGACTAAAAAAGCTCATCAAATAGAGCATTTAATTAAAACACAAGATCTGTTTGTCTGTGTTATAATTCAATGTGTCAAAATTAATGCCTCTGTTTTTAATAAATAGAATTACCAATTCGCAAACAGTTTATCACACTGTTCCCAACCACAGAATGGAATTTTAATTATATAACATTATTTATGGCAATGAAATGATCGTGTTTCATAATATTTGCCAACAGCACAAGTTAGGATTTAAAAAGAGAAGCTCTATTAAATAATCACTCCCTCCAGTGGATTCCCTTTTGTCTCATTTGTCTCACCTAGGATCAGGTAAGGACCTTGGGAAAAGACAAAGAACATGAACTACGCTGGCTAGGCTTTAGGAGATAACAAAATCCTCACTGAAGGCACTTATTTGCAAGATTAAAGGGTTTGAAGCAAAGCCTGAAATTAGTAACTTTTCATCTCCTTTTACCCAGACAGCCAGTGTTTTGTAATAAAATAAAGACCTTGCACTTTCCAACCTTCGTGCCAGACAGACTGTGAAACTGAATGCTACTCAATTTTAAATTATTCATACATTCTTAATTGTGATGTTATCCTTATAAATGATAGTAATGGTACCGCTTAAAACCTAAAAACCAGCAGGCACCTGCCAGTGAAACGGGTTCATTTAGAGCACAGCCATTGAATCCCTAATATGAGAGGCTATTGAGAAGACTCAGCTAGGAGAAAGTCACTAAGACATTTGATTTTACAGTTAGGAATTAGGTAGCTTGACGTGATTAGCAGAAGGGAATGAAATGCCAGTGCTTAATTTACGGAGAATTTACAGACCATTGGAAAAATCACTCTGGAGAGCACCTGCAGAAAATTCTCCTAACTCTCCTCATAAGAACATTTGCTGCGAACACTTGTTTTCCTATTATTTAGCAGGGATCAGAATACATCGCCAGGCAAAAAAGATATGTGAGATCATGAGTAAAATGACTTGCTCACTTTAAAAAAATATGAGTCTGTATGTGTGTGTGTGTGTGTGTGTGTGTGTACATCTGTGTGTGAATGTGAGTGCTTAAAAAACAGGTTTTGAGAAAGATCCATGTAACTGTCCAAATAGTTCTTTTCAGTATTAAGCGAACTGAGTTTAGAGTCTGTAAAAACGAAGGTCTTTATGAGACATATATACCAAAATCATTTTACTTTCTCCAACACTTAAAAAAAATTGATGTTGCTTTGAATTCATTTTCAGAATCCTTTTAGTGATATCAACACTTGTCATGGTGTTGGGAGAAGAAATGTCTCTCTGAAATGTGGCCATATTCTTTTGGAACATACTTGTTAAAAAAAAAAAAGAAACTTCTTGAGGTTGTGTCATTTTTAGATGGACATTTTTATATGCATCAATTTCTGTAACCTTTTAAGCAATTTTTTCTGCTCTTTTTTTTTCTGTTGATGATTTCACATTCAAAGTCTTTAATAGGAAAAAAAAAGAATTTACCTGTTAAGTATTTTATTCAGCTCTCAGTTTTCAGACAGGCTAAATAAGTAAAGGAGACAAATAACAGATTTCTAAGCATCCAACTCTGAGTCTGAGACATAAATGTCTCCAGGATTCCAATGATACTGTTTCAGGTATCATTAAATGATTCTAGCCTGCATATTATTAAAGGTTTAGAAGAACTGGTGTTTGTGAACCACACTTGAATGCCCAGAAATTTGTTACTTATTTCTGAAGCTTTTTCTTGTATCCATCAAGAGAAGGTATTCTTCCGTCCACTAGTCTCCAGTGACTAAAATGAGATCTTAACACTGTGTTCCACAAAACTTTAACCAAAAGGGTGCTTGTTATCATTGGTCTTGAGTTGTCTGTTAGATTGCTTGTGTCTGTTATGCTGCCTCACTGAGATGAATTGCTTTTTCTACATGCATGTTTATCGGCAATATTTATTTTCAATTAGGTAATAAACACAAATGGTCAGACAAGAAACCTATCCTGTTACACCATTAAAATAAGGTGTCTCAGGTTTGAAAATCCTTCACTTTGAATGTGAAATTTTAGAGTTTTAGAAGAAAATGTAGCTTACATATTTCAAGCATGTTTGCCTGATTCAGACTACTTGAGTTCAAATCTGGGACCTGCTGCTTACTTACATCCCGTGTGTCTTTTGACTTAAGTCAAATCATACAATTAAAGCACTGAGGTAGGTGATTCATTCCTAGCAACTGTTCTGCAGCTATGAACTAGTTTGAAGTTCAGTTTTTGGAGAAACCAGCTTTGTACATTGTTCTTATAGCCTCACCAGCAAATGACTGGGTCACTAGTATATTGAGAAAACAACATGCAATAAAAGTGATAATGCAATCAACTTTATTTGGTTGTCCAGTTGCCCCTTTAAATCTCTTCATTGGGGGTGGGTAGTTCTTTCCTTGCTTATTTTTCTTTTGTAATGTTTATTTATCTTGAGAGAGAGACTGTGTGTGTGAGCTGGAGAGAGAGGGAGAGAGAAAATCCCAAGCAGGCTTCATGCCCTTAGCGTCGAGCCGGATGCAAGGCTGATCTCATGATAGTGAGATCAAGGGCTGAGCAAAGATCAAGAACCAGAGGCTTAACAGTCTGAGCCACCAAGGCACCCACTCTTAACTTGCTTCTTGATGAAAGTTCCAACAGGCCCCATGATATCCTGCTTATCTTTATGTTTAAGAATAAAAGTGATCTCTTGCTTTCTTAAGTTCAACATTCAGTTTCAATTCACTAATGACAAATGTCCATTTCCAAAAAATAATAAAAATATTTAACCTAATGTAATCTTTTTCATAATCTTTATTTTTGTAATGTCTACTTATTTATTTTGAGAGAGAGAGAAAGAGACAGAGAGAGAGAATGGGCAGGAGAGGGGCGAAGCAAGAGAATCCCAAGGAACAAACACACACAACTTGGATTAATCTTCTGTAATTATGTTGAGTGAAAGAAGGGCAATTCCTCAAAAGATTTCATACTGCACGATTTCATTTCTATAAAATACTTGAAATGACAAAATTATAGAAAAGGGAGGGAGATGGGAGAGGGAATGTGTGTAGCCATAAAAGGGCAAAGAAAGAAATACATTTCATGATGGTACCATTCCATGTCTTGATTGTATGGACATCTGTATCCAGATTATGATATGATGGTACTATGGCCTTGTGTGAGGTTACCATTGGGAAACTAGGAGAGGATACATGGAATCTCTCTGTTATTTCTTACAATTGCATGCAAATCTATATTTTTTTTCAAAATAAAAAGTTTTGTAAAACATATGAATATGCATGGAGGGTACAATTGATGTTATCTTTAAAAAATACATGCAGACTTCATCCTGGTCTTTAGGACACGTTGTTGGTGTAGTAATTTCTGATGAGAGAGTTGTCAATTAAATGGAATGTCCAAATTTGTGTGTGTGTGTATCTATCTATTGTGTGGACATCTATACAGCCTGTCCCCTCGCTTTCCCTAAGACACATTTAAGCTTATTTACATAGGTGTGAAGTATAGCAGGATGAAAAATATTCTGTCAATATCAGACTGAAATTTATCAGTTTACTCCAATAGTTTTAACATCAAGAAACGGTGTGATGCTAATTCTTCGAATCCAGAATTATAAATGAAATTTTTAAATTAGTGAAATATATTGTATTCAGCATAACCAAGATATCTCATTATAGGGTTAATATACATAACATGGTTATGGATGTGTATTTGCTGCTACATGGAATTTTGAAATTGAGAGAATCTTCCTGCTGGCCTTGTCTACTGATTCATAAAGGTTCAGTAATCTCAATACATTAAGAAGCAGAAATGAAACTCACAAGAGAAGGATGTAACAGTTGGTAATACCTTCAAGTCACATATATAAAGTATTTTTGCTTAGTACCATCACCATAATGACATAAACAACATACATATGTGAAAATGACTGAAAAGAAAATTTTAACGTGTGATTAGTGGTTATGTAAGGATGAATATGGCATAGACATGACACTTTTTTCTGCATCGTAGCAGACATTATAATCAATTATAGGCACTGTGGTCAGATGTGGCCAAAGAATCTTTCTCAACTGACTGCCTTGGAGTCGTTACAAATCGGACAAATTTGGCAGTGAAATTAAAGTATTTTTCCTTCCTTTGTGACAAATGGCATTATGAACTATTTTGTTGATTTTTAAAATGTTCTATGTGGCCTATTATATATATATTAAATATTTTTAATGTCTATTTTTGAGGGAGAGAGACAGACAGAGAGCGATCAGGGAAGAGGCAGAGAGAGAGAGACACAGAATCTGAAGTGGGCTCCGGGCTCCAAGCTGTCAGCACAGAGCCTGACATGGGACTCGAACTCACAAACTGTGAGATCATGACCTGAGCCGAAGTTGGACGCTTAATCGACTGAGCCATCCAGGCGCCCCTATTTTATTTTTATAAATAATTTGATTACATATTAAATGATTCAACATTTTAAACCAGCATCAGAACTATGCAAAAGAAATAAACTCCTTATCATAACAAAACTTGCCTAATGACAAATTTGCACTATCAAAATTAAAAGAATTAGAAGTTTAAGTTTCCCAAGAAAGAATAATTCCAAATATGGAATATGGTGCCAGAATGGCTCCATAAACTAAAAACATGGTACACAAATATTTACATACTGATTGTTAGAACAATAGAGGTCAAGTGGTTTCTAAGTGTACATTATTACTGTACTGAAAGTATCAATTCAGTCCATCCAAATGCAATTAACAATGTGATTTTGCTATTCCCTTTCATGTTCCAGAACCAAAGTATGATCTAGAGACCTAAGGAATGAGCAAGCAGTACACGTAGTCCTTCCTTCATGTGGTTCACAGTCAATTTACGGAAAAGGCTTATAAATAATTACTGGTGGTGTCAAGTGGTGGATGTCCTAATAAAGAAATAAACAGTGTCAGGGGAACATAAAATATAGACAGTTAATTATGACTGGAGAAATCAAAGAAAGATGTATGAAAACAGGTAACAGTGAACTAGCTAGTTTCTAAAAAACAAAATAAAATTCTTCAATCATACAGATGAAGACATCCTAGAGAGAAATAATGCATAAGTATAAAGCATCATGTGTAGAATGTTCTTATCTACCTCCTCCCAGCCTCCACCTTTTGAACCTGAAGAAATTGGAAACCTGGGTCAGCAACTTTGCGGGGTAAGGGCACCACATGATGGGGGTAAAGCAGACAACAGTGTCCTTCCATTTCACATGCCAGCCAACGTGCTGAAGTAGATGAAGGGCTGGCAAAAGATTTAATATTAAAAAGGTGAGTGGCTCAGTTGGTTCAGCATCCAGCTCTTGATTTTAGCTCGAGTCTCAATCTCCCAATCCCTGGGATCAAGCCCCGTGTCAATTTTTGTTCCTTTTTGATGCTAAGCAGTATTCTGGTATAGATATACCACAGTTTAGCCATATAACCATTGAAAATCTCTAGGTTTTTTTTCATTTTCTTGCTTTTACAAATAAACTGCTGTGAATATTTGTGTATATTGTGAACACAAATCTTCATTTTTAAAGATAAATACCTAAGGGTTCAGTTGCTGGGTTATTTGGTAGTTAGTTGCATGTTTAGTTTTATAAGAAACTGCCAAACTACTTTTGAGAATGGCATAGCAGCTTGCATTTTCACTAGAAATGTATGAGTGATCCAGCTTCTCCAAATTCTCACCAGCATTTGATGTTACTAGAAAAAAATTATAATGGCAACATCAAAGCAGGGGAAGAGCAGAGAGGGAGACACAGAATCTGAAACAGGCTCCAGGCTCTAAGCAGTGAGCACAGTGTCCAACACGAGGCTGGAACTCACAAAACGTGAAATCATGATGTGAGCTGAAGTTGGACACTTAACCAACTGAGCCACCCAGGCGCCCCTCCATAGAAATTTTAGAATAAGCTTGCCTACATGTACAGAAAACCTTTCTGGGATCTTGATAAGACTGCACTAAATCTACAGACCCATTTAGGAAGAGCTGACATCTTTACCATGTTGAGTGTTCCCACCTATGAACTTAGATTCCCCTTTCATCAACATCGTGTTATTTGAAACACAGAGATTATGTACATATTTTGTTAGGTTTGTACTTAAGTGGTTAACTTTTTTGGAGTAATCATGAAATATGTTAATGTTTTTAATTTTTATTAATGTTGTTTGAAATTCTTCAGTTGTCTGGTGGCCCTTTTCTTTCGCACTTTGTATTTAATTGGAAGGGGGACTGACTATCTGATCATTCACTTCTGGAGAATGCTTAGGCTTCCTTATCCCAAGCCTGTCTTCCTTATCCTAAAAAGTTTAAAATGCAAAACAGAAAACAAAATCTAGCATTACGATTACTAACAGAAATATATTATGCTTTCTAAATTCATATAGAGCCATAGTGTTGCAGAGAGTGAGGCTAAAACAAATATGAAAGACAGACTGTCGGGCTGAATACAGGTTTCTCTGATGGCTGATAGCTTACATGTAATGTCAGCTGGTTCAAACTGCAGCTTGGTATTTTGAGATGGTGTATTTATATCAGTATCACTTTTTAAGCACTCACATTACACACACACACACATACACACACACACATACATACAGAAAACATATGGATAATGGTGTTGCAATATATATTATGAAATAAGCACAAAATGTCTCAGAAATTTTTAACAGATGAGACAAACATAAATAGAAGTTTCACACTGTTCTTCTCTTATCTCAAAAGATCACATGCACACTCAAGAAATGTGTGCTTCACACTTTTGAGACCTCAGGTTTCATAACCATGTTCAAAGGGTGGTGACTAAGGGGCACTCATGATATAAGGAAAGGTCTCAGGCATCGTGGTTCAAGCTTAACCCTGTTCAATGTTTTTGTTGACGTGTTTTCATCTCTCCTCCTTAGAAACATCCTATCTATGATGCATAGATGAGGTGAAGGGACTTTCACAAAATTTATATTTTTTATTATATCATTCTATTAGAAATCTTACAATGGCTTTCTATAGGACATAGGAAAAAGTCCAAATCCTTTGTGACCGGCTGCATGATCAGGTGAAGTCTAAAGCTCCTTCTTTTTTTTTTTTTAAATATTTTTATTTATTTCTAGGAGAGAGAGAGAGAGACAGCGTGAGCAGGGGAGGGTCAGAGAGAGGGAGTCACAGACTCCGAAACAGGCTCCAGGCTCTGAGCTGGCAGTCAGCACAGAGCCCGACGCGGGGCTCGAACCCACGAACAGCGAGATCATGACCTAAGCGAAAGTCGGTCGCCCAACCGACTAAGCCACCCAGGCGCCCCTAACACTCCTTCTTTATATCTTGCTAATATCTCACATGCTCCCCTTGCAGTTCTGTTCTGCAGTTTTCCCCTCAAATATGCGGAGCTCTGCTTTCTTAGCCTGCACTATGGTTTTTCTAGAACTTTATTATGTTGCCTCTTACATAAGACTTCAGATTAAATGTGAATTTCATTATGCTGTCTTCCTTAAGCTTTCCACTTAAAATAGTTTGTCTACCTTCCTTTTCCTGTTCCTTGTTATTCTCTATCTCAACATCCCATCTCCTCATTACACTAATGCAAATAATCATTATTTTGTTTGTCTGTTCTCTTGCATTTGTTTTACATTTCCCTTCTCCATGTGACTCAAAGCTATAGGAGGGTAGGGTTTTCATCTCTCTTGTTGGCTTTTAAGGGCATGGGCAGTAGGTTCTCACAGAGTGAATGAATGGACACTGAAGATAAACAGAAGTTAAGAAGGAACAAAAATGGGATGTGTGTTTGGACATATATTTGACTTCAAAAATTAATTGTATATAATTTCTTACAAATAGCGAGAATCTGAAATTTTTCTTGACTGCAAATTCGTATGAACCAGCCCTGTGGTGGCTGAAAAATCAAGTAGAAAAAGTATCCAGAGATACTTTTTTTTTTTTTAATGTCTTATTTATTCCTGAGAAAGAGAGAGAGAGAGAGAGAGAGAGAGAGAGAGCGTGAACAGGGGAGGGCCAGAGAGAGAGGGAGATACAGAATCTGAAACAGGCTCCAGGCTCTGAGCTGGCTGTCAGCACATAGCCCGATGCAGGGCTCGAACCCACAAACCCTGAGATCATGACCTGAGCTGAAGTCGGATGCTTAACCAGCTGAGCGACACAGGCGCCCCCAGAAGTACTTCTAGGTGATAGCTTTAGTGCATTATGCTCTCATCCGGCAGTGCCCGATGTACTGGGTTCCATTTAGGTGTCATATACATTTAAATGCTTCAGTAGTTTTGTTTTTCACTAAGGTATCATTTGATTTCAATAAAATCCACCCATTCTGCATGTAGCATGATATGCTAATTTTACAAGATCATGTAAACACCACCACTATCAAGATAGAGAACAATTATTAGAGCGATATTTTAAAAGGGAAGATCAATAGTTGAAGTGTGGAAAAGGAGGTCAAGAGCAGGGAGTGATTAGAACTTATCCAAGATGGAGATCAGTAGAAGGCACTGGGTATGTTTTAACTTGGAGAGAATGTAGGAATGAGACATGAAAATGTCCTTCATATATTTGAAAGATCATTGTTTGAAAAAAAAAGAAAGGATTAGATGACCTTTCTGTGTCTTCAAGGAGCAGGGCAAGGACCAATATGCGATGATTACAGATAAGTAGATTTTAGCTTAACTATAGGGAAGATGCGTTAGGAATCCCTTCATTGCAAAGTAATGAGTTTCCCCTAGGTGCAACTATTTAACCAACAGTTAAGTATGTCAGGAATTTCATAGCAAAACTTCTTAAATTGGGTAGAGATTAGAAAGGGTGATCTCTAAGCTGGCTCTTACAAAATATTTGTTTAATGGGATACTTGAATAGGAGGCGCAGGCAGTGGGGTACTTAGAGGAAAAGTAGGATTTGAGTTGAAGTAGGGAGGCCTTCGGGGTTTCAGTTAGGTACAAAGGAATGTATGGGCAAGTAATATTCAGAAGAAAAAGTATTGGAAAGGCAAAGGTATGCAACAACACATTTCCAATCAGTTTGGATTGTTCTAAATAAGCACTTGGATTTTATGGATCACAGACCACTGAAATAGGAATAAAGAGAGTGCTTTCTTACATTGCTTTCCTTATCTTCTTCTTTATTCCTAACATGTAAGAGAGGAAAGATTTTTATCTGCTGGCACACAAACTCCCTGGTCTCTTAAGCAGGACTAATGATCTTAAATTTACGAATAGCGTACAGCTACAAACAAATATATATTTTTCATTTAAAAACACCATGTAGGTTTGCTTTTCTTTCAGGCAGATAATGGGTCTTTTCCCCCTCATAGTTCAACTGACAAAGAGTTGGTAGATTTTCTCTATAATTTGCTATTATCCTAAAACTCAAAAGCAAACCCAAATGCCATCAGTGGTTATAAGCTGTGATGTGTTTGAAAATGGAAATTTGACCACTTCAAATAGCAAAATCTTCATTTCCATTAGAGTTTTATGAACGGTCTGATTGTAGATCACGATAAAACGTACACTATTCTGTAGCCTGCTACGATGCACCAGGCAAGATGATGAAAACAAAAGCAATTATTTGTACTAGAAATAGCATATTTCATTAAGCGTTTCATGCATGAATATAGCCACATTGGTGCACATTACCTTTTGTTGGATTCTACCCTCACACTTATAGAGAGGTCTTCTATTACAGTTAAGGAGATTTGCCTCTGGACATCTGCCTTGTATATATCATTTTACTTATGCATTTAAAATATGATATTTTATAAACCACCAACATTTAATAAGCTAAACAGTCATTGCTTTAGTAATTGTTTTTTCCCATCAGCTCATGAATGTTTACCCAGTTAAAAAAAATAGGTTATTCCTAATTATGTTAACAAAAGAAAATCAGAATAAAAACTGAATAAATTATTTTTAGAGGATTAAACACAGGTAAAAAGCAAGGTTTAATATATCATTCAGAATTGACAAGAGTGATTACTGATAGAAGAATATGGGGCACCTGGGTGGCTCAGTCAACTAAGCATTCACCTTTGGCTCATGTCATGATCTCACAGTTAATGATACTGGGCCCCACGTCAGGCTCTGAACTGATGATATGGAGCCTACTTGGGATTCTCTCTCTCCATGTCTCTCTCTGCCTCTCCCTTACTCATTATCTCTCTCTTCAAAATAAATAAACTTTAAAAATAGAAGAATCTAAATATGGTTTGGAAAAATAATGAGAAAAATTGAAAAACTCTTACTAAAAATGATGAAAATAGAACCACAAAATTATGGTTATCCAAACTAGTTATCAACTCTGACAAAATCTAGGCTGTTTGTTTTTCTTATTGAGATAAAACAATTTGAGTAGAAAGTCAAAAGTTTTAGACTTTTGTTCTTTTTGAGGGTACTGACAACAAATATTCCTGAGTGGAATACAATTCTTTGTCCAGACTGGGGGCATAAATGACCATTCTCAAAATGAGTCTACTGGAACATTTCTCCTTTTGTGTAGTTCAGAAATACAAGCTTTAAAAGGACAAGAACTTTCTTTAGATCCAGGGTCTTCATATACTTCCATCTTGGATGTAGGAACAGCCTATTGGTGAATTTTATTGGCTAGGAATAGATTATCTGGATGTTAGCCATCTAGGCTTGCCAGTGATTTTGTGTTATTATTGTAAATTGAAAAATCTTCATATCTGTGTAACCCCTAATGCTTTTTCCTGAGCAGTAGAGTTATAATATATTAATTTGGGGGCATATTTGGAGGTTGAATCTACCGCTTTTTAGCTATGTTAGTTTGGACATATTACTTAAGTCTTCTGAACTTCTGGTTTTCATCCTAAAATTGGTTAATAATAACCAATCAGAAGGACTGATGTGAAGATTAGAGAGAATGCATGTAAAGCACCTAGTATAGTGTTAGGTTTATATTTATTATTATTTTTAATGTTTATTCATTTTTGAGGGAGAGACACAGAATATGAACAGGGGAGGGGCACGGGGAGAGGGAGAGACAGAATCCAAAGCAGGCTCCAGGCTCTGAGCTGTCAGCATGGAGCCCGATGCAGGGCTTAAGCTCACGAACTACGGGATCATGACCTAAGCTGAAGTCGGACGCTTAACTGACTGAGCCACCCTAGTGCCCCTATTATATTTATTATTAAGAGAGATATAAGTAGAATATCATCATCATGTCTGGTCAAAAAAAAAAAAGAAAAAAAAAGGTTGGGATTCATTTGTCGGCTATTTAGTCAAACCTGAGAGGTACCACACTTTACTAGAGCAGGAACTTCAACATGCTTGGCTTCAAATATTCTCATCTTCATTCTTTTTAGTCATCCATTCAACAAGCATCTATTAAGTACCCACTATGTTTCAAGAACTACTCTAAATCCAATCTGATTAACTTTTACATATTACCCCTGTATGTGTCCATGAGTGAAACTGGTCATTATTACTTCCAAACAATGTTTGTCACTTTTCCCTGAAATCTTTGTCCTACATAGCAAAAACATATTTATGAGGTGATTTGAAGAGTCAAATACAACTGTATTTTGTGTCTGTTTAGGCTTGCCCTCAAAAAACTTCTTTTGCTATTTGTGGAATTATACTATGCGAATGTTATGGTATATATGCATTTTAAAGTAAAAAAATTAAATACTCATGTCCCCAAACCTAGTTTAAGAAATAAAGTTTACCAAGATGTTTTAAAGTCATGGGCACACCTTCCTATCACATTCTGTCCCTGCCCTATTATGCAGAATTGTGCATGCCTCTTCCTTTATTCTCCATAAGAATTTTGTAGTCTTGCTATTTCTTTGTTTAAGCCTTTTCCCCTGCCCCCATGCCAATTTAAGACAGGATTAAGATTTGTAGTGTCTACCCTATGTCTGATTGACATACATGAGAAAGTTCCCCAGTTGGTATTATAGCACAGAGTTGGTGAGGTGAAAGCACATTTTATGTTAGCACAGACTCAGAAATACTTGGAGCACTGGAATGCACATATGTTATCTTTGAACTCCTGCCAAATCATAAAAGGATGTAAAGAAATAGGAAAACTACTATATAGAATGAGATATTGTCATTAGGCTCATATGTCTTTGGTATCAGCCATTCATATTTTCTTTGAAATGATTTGAAACAATTTTTATGTTGTGACTACTCAGAGACTGTAAATCCACTTTTCGAGGCCAATAGTAGCCATTTTCTAGGCTAAGTCCTTTAAATAGTGCCCAGCACTGAATAAGTATACAAGCAACGTCCGCTCACAGTGTTGCTGTTACTATTACTACTGTTGTCACCTCTATTTCTCCAGTGATATCCTACTTATTCGATCAAAGGAAACACAGTGGTGAGACATATTGCTGCACAAATTTGGGGAAATCTTGCTACAGTAGTCATAAAGCACTACTTTCAATATGCTGATATTTTGCATAAAGGAAATTCAGCGACCCCTCAACTAAGTTTTTGTGCAACCTTTCTCTTTCCATTTTCATCCGTGCAATAATCCCTTATTAGAACATCCTTTTCATATTGCTTAAAACATAAAAGCAGCAGTAATAGATGCTACTATGGCTTATTAATATTTCTTTTCTTTCTGGGTCCCCTGAGCCAGCCCTGACATGGTTTGGGAGAGGATCACATGACTGACTTGTGCCAATGAGATGTGCCAGTTCTGGGTGAAGGCAATAAAAAAACCTCTGCTGCAATTCTCCAGTCTATTCCTTTAGCAGAAGTCATGGAAATGGTTTGTTGAGAGGGCGGAGCAGCAGGATTGAAACATCGTAGGTTGTCAGGTTGCCACGCACAGCACAGAGACCCGGGCGGGTGACCTGACCTATACATGGATTGCATGAGCTAGAAATAAATCATAGGTGCTAAGCCACCTAGCTCTTGAGGTTGTTTGTTACCTAGTCTGTCTTGACTAACACAAAATACTGCATTATTTTTCATGCACAACTAACACTGGCATTCTTAAAGAAAAAGAACACATTACTCATCTTAATGGACTATCAGCATGTTTATACTAAGAGGATGAAAACTTGAGAGATAAATATTTATTATTTCTGGAGTTCACTTGCTTTTTAGTCAGGATTCTAATGGTTGTTTCCAGATATTTAGGAACATACAATAAACTGACTAGCATTTTACCCGTTTAACACATAATACTGATCATCAGAATAATTTATTGCAAGGATTAGTGCTGGTTGTGAACACATACAGACAAACATATTAATCTCTAATCCTGGTGATATCACAAATGAAGTCGTCTAGATGATGATAACCTTGCTATTGCTTATGAGAATATTACCTCATTTTGCATCTAACGTCAAACTCCACCAGGTCAGTTTGAGGATGGCAGAGAATAGTTGGAGGAAAACTCTTTACCCAGGACTGAGCAAGCCACAGCAGACACTCATTGGACAGAGTTTATGTCAGACAGCTTAGGTTAAATTATACTACAGGAACAGCCTCAAAGCAAGTGGCTTACAACACGTTTATTACTCACTTGTACTACACATCCATCATGGGTCATCTATGACTCTGTTTTAAGTCATCTGCTTCCTGAGAACCAGGCTGAAGGAGCAGCTGCTGCCTGGGGCATCACTGGTTTGTGGCCGGGGCGGGGAAAGAAAATATTAGAATCACATGATCACTTCCCTTAGAAGTGTCACCCATATCCTTCCTCAAATTATACAGGACAAAGCAAGTTTATATGGCCAAATCTGTTATCGATGGGGCAGAGGTAGATAATCCCCCAACGAAAGGGAAACATGTATTTTGAACAGTAATATAATCTGGTCCAAGACTAAGCAGGAACTCAGTTAGGCTAAGGGTAGGATCAGGAAAAAAAAAAAAAAAAAAAAAAAAAAGCCTTGGAGCACCTGAGTGGCTCAGTTGATGACTGGCTGACTTTGACTCAGGTCATTATCTCTCAGGTCATGAGTTCAAGCCCCACATCGTGCTGTCTACTTTGGCTCCTCTGTCTCCCTCTCTCTTTGCCCCTCCTCAGCTAGCTCTTTCTCTTTCTCTGTTTCAAAATAAATTAAAAACTTAAATGAAATAAAGGGAGAAAAAGCGTTTTGGCATTCCCAAGAGCACATAGTCAGTATCAGCAATGCTTGTAGAAAATTAGATAATTGAGAAGTAATGATGAATATAATGAAGAATCTGTTTGAGAAGCTGATCTCTATTCTACCCTAAAATCAGGAAATAGGAAGCCCAGAAGAGTAGAACTGAAAAGAAAAAAAAAAAAAGTCATCAGGTAAATATTGATGGGAGTAAGACCAAAAAATCTAAGGTAGATTTCCAGCTTCAAATAAGATTATAATTAAAAACAAAATGCAAACTTTAGATTGTATACAATTTCAAATATATCCACAAAGGGAATAACAATGAACTCCTTACACATTTATCATTCATATTTGATAATTATTAAAGTATGGCCAATTTCACTTCATTGGTCTCATTCCCAGAATTCTGGTCAGATTACCTTGGATCAGTTATTAAACAACTTTGCCAATAGATTGGGTAGATTGTATTTTCAGAAAAGACTACAATATGTTCTACAACTCAATGAAAAGAATGTGGTAGAGGGATTTCCGGTGGAGGTTATAGACAGACACTTTGGGCCTGACTTTTTCTCTTTCTCTCTCTTTCTCAACATTCCTGCCTTGGGAGTTCTGAGCTGGCATATAAACCTGTCTTCCCTGAAGCCATCAAGCTGGTGAGACCACACAGAGATAGAGAAGCATGCCCAAGTTGTGTGAGCTGTTCCATCTCTTAGCTATTTAAGTCTTTCTAGCCAGCCACCAACTTGTAAATTTGTGAGCCTTCAGATGATTCTAGTCCCCAGGTGTTGAGCCATCCTAGCTGACACTAAGTGGATGAAAGTGGTTCCAACCCAAAATAAATATGGTGATGGCTTAAGTCACTAAGCTTTAAGCGATTTTTTACACAGCTATTGATAAGAACCACCAAGGAATTCAGTTCAGTTTACTTCAGCCAGTATTTATAGATTTTCTACTGTGTGCAAAGCATTGTAGAAGGGTATAGAGACTCAAAAGTAAATAAGACCTAGTTCCTGCCATTATGTAACATACTGTTTAACAAAGTGGAATATAAGGGTCTTGATTTTCAAGCCTCAATGAAATAAAACATTAAATTTATAAGTAAATAAATAAATGATAAAAAATATTCACCATTTATTATACATGTATCATATTGTCAGACATTATGTTAGATGTTTTACACCATTATGTCACTAAGCCTGAAAGGAATCTCATGAAATAAGCCTTAGGAGCCTCACTCTGCACCTGAACACCCTGAAATCTAGAGAAAAGAAGTAAAGTGCTCCAGGGAACTCAGTAAGGGGTAGAGCTAGAATTTCTATCCAGATATGCCTGACTGCTGTGAAGGCATACTGTTGCTCTTCTGTAACCAAATCTTTCAAATTTTTTTGAAGAATCTGTTTCAGTGGAAAAGTATTACCCATTTCCAAGTTAATTCCACTCGGATCCTAAATGATATTTAAAGCGTATTCCTTCTTGGCTCATAGTGGCTGCAAGGGCTTTAGGGGGCCCTCAGCAATGACTCAAGTTCTAACAGCTAGGGACCTGGGTAGGCAGTGAGGTGGCCCGAGCCAGTTGCAGGCACACACTCAGCAGTGAGGACCAGTGGCAGGTGCTTGTGTAACAGTAGGGGCCGATTGCAGACACGCATCTAGTGGTCAGAGCCAGGGTCAGCAGCGCAGGTGCACCGGCAAGCATGCAGGTCTTGGCTGTAGTGTCCTCTCCTGTGGCTGCAGCGTCCGGCCATAGCTGCAGGCACAGCCAAGGATGTGGATGATGGGAGTTTGGGCGGCAGGGTGTAAGTGCACAGCTACAGGGGCTAGTTGCAAGCAAGCCTGGGAGTGCAGGCCAGTGACAGGAGACAGCCCCCAGCTGGGCCCACGAGCAGCTGAGGAGTCCACACCGCTGTGACTGCAGGACTTCGCCAATGGTGCGTGGCAGGGGGGCCGGTGTCAACAATCAGGCCAGGGCCATGCAGGTGCAGAGCTGGAGGAGCGAGCTATAGGTGAGCCCAGCGTCAGGCCAGTGACAGAAGACAGGATGGCACCTGGGCTATGGGCATGTACTGCTGTGGCTGCAGGATGTTGTCACTGATACACACACAGCAGCGGGGACTGGGACTGGGCTTCTGGCAGCATGCAGTGACACAGTTGGCGTAGCTAGCCCCAAATGCATGCTCGGGGTGGGGTTAGGAGGGCATGCTTTAGGGATCTGGGTCTGAGTCTTGTACTCCTGCTGCCGGTGCAGATCCCAGGTGCAGGCAAGGCGGAGGGAGAAGGCAGGGAAGGGTTCAAGGGGCTGGTGTCTGCAAAGGCGAATACCTGTGGGCAGAGCCTGGTGACCTCTGCAGTTGGGTTGGTTTCTTCAGTGGTGAAATTTGCTGGGGTTCTTCTGCAGAGCAGGTCACTCCAAACCCTTGTCTCCTGCCGTGTGGCTGATAGGGACAGCCCCCGTGCCTCGGCCTCATTCTTAGCTATCTCTATATCAAAGCCTCAGCTTTGCCAGTCTCTGAGCAGGGTAAAACCAAAGCAGATACTTCAGGTGGTGCCCCGGAAGGCTGGCGAAGCAGGCTCCTTACCCTGCTCTCCTTTCCCAGGGATGAGAACTCTTTCTAGCTGGGGCATTTTCCCTTGATGCTGAGCAGTGCTACCCTGGAGGACGGGATGATGCAGGGAACATGAAGCGGTTCTTCCTTCCCTTTTCAGTTATTCTCAGGGTTTTTTGTTTGTTTGTTTGTTTCACTGTGTTGCTAAAGTTTCTTACGTGGATCCCTGAGCTCTCTCTGAACTATTTTTGTTTACAGATAGCTTTCTAATGGTTTTTGTGGCCATGGGTGCTGGGGTCTCCTACTCACCCATTTGGGCCACTTTGCTGCTTTCTTGGAGTGTTTTTCTTTATTTACCTCCAGGGATGTCATAATATCATAATATTAATGATTTCGTTGGCCTTTTCTTTCTGTCTCTTTTGTTTGCTTCCTCTGTTCTACCTTTATCATCAGCGGTCCCTTGGGGCATGATTCTGCTCTCTTTTATCTTGTCTATCTATATAAACTCCTTAGGTGAGCTCTGTAGTGTCTCAGGGCTCCAGTGAATCTCAGATTTATCTCCAGTGCTAACTTGACATTCTCAAAGGCATTACTCTAAGACTGGGTAAGTCAAAACATGGCCAAAGCACAATTTTTATTCTCCTTCCTCCAAGGAAGAGGTTTCTCCTCTTGCCTTGTGTATCTGGGTGAATGAACTCACATCTACTTGTTGATCATCAAAAATCTTGGAATTATCCTTTAATCTCCTTTCTCTTGGTTCTATTGCCACCTCTTCCATAAGTACCTCCTATAAATTCTGCTTCTAAAATATATTCCAAATCCATCCAATTCCATCTGCACTACCTGTTCGCCATTCAAGCCACCATCTTCCCTTGCTTGGACTATTGCATCAGCCCAACTAAATAGCTGTTTAAATCCCACTTCTTCAGTTCTTCCCACTGAAGCCTGAGGAAACTTTTAAAATCTAACACTGTACACACATTTCCAGACTTAAGAACGTCCAGGAACTTCTAATGGAACTGAGCTTATTTTTGCCTTTTGACCTTTTCGCTAACTCTTCCTTTTACTTGAAATGTTCTTCCCGTAGATTTTATCACAGTTAGCTCCTTTGTGTCATTCAGATCTTCACATAAATATCACCTCCTCAGAGAGATCTTCTTAAATCCTCAGTCTAAATTTGCATTCACTATCACATGCACTCTTAATTTTCTGCCAAATACTTAGAACTACCTGAGAATCTCCTTGGTTATTTGTTTGTTGATAATCTGCCTCTTGTAGTGCAAGCCGCATGATAAAAATGACATTCTCTGCTTCTTTTACCCCATGTCTGAGAATCTATATCTGTTGCTGTAACCTAGTAAGCACTCAGTATATCTTTTTTTTTTTATTAAGAGAAAATGATTGCACTTTCTAAGCGGACATATACAAAAGTTATAAAAATAAGTGAAGGATAAATTTATCCTATCTGCATTAGCAATCTATATACAGGGCACATTATTCACATTCTAAAAACTGATGCTGTAGAATGAAAAGCAGCCACCAAGTTCTGTTCATTTCAGTAGCTGTGAAGTGGCAAGAACCTAGAGAAAAAACAACCTAGAAAAAAAACAACACAGAAAAGAAGCTCATCAGTTAGAAGATTGGCAGAAAAAAATCAATGTGGCCCAAAGTTCCAGGCTAAAGTAAAAGCTTACAAAAGATTTGAACCTGTTGTGTGAAGCACATAAACAAATTTTATTAATGGCACTTATGATGCACAAATAGTAGTGAATTCAAAGACAAGACACTAACCACAAGGTCAAATGTTGTCACTGAAGGCAAGTGTCTAGTAATCCTGTTGTCTTGGAGCAGCAATGGGAATGGACAGTGTATCATCATAAGAAGTGCATTATGCTGAGCTCAAGAAGAAGGCCAGATGATTAGAAAATACACGAATAGCAAACAGATCACAACAGAAGAAAGTCATCTTCATTATTGGTATTCCAGATGATCAGATTATGCACTCTGGTAGGCAAATTTTAAATTCTCTCAACCCATCTAGGGGCAACAGGCAACTAAACAATTTTTTTTTTTTTTTTTTGGTTAGTAGAAGCAGAGAAGGAACATCAGACTGGTTAATTTGACCGAATTGATTACTTAATTAATTCATTAGTATAGTCTGTGTCAGGCGCTCCATTTAACAGACTCCTGAAATTTATAGTTCATCCACATAAAAATATGTACATGAATATTTAAGAGTTGGTTAAGAACTCAGCTTGCGAAACTTTTTTTTTTTTTTTGTCTATGTATTTTAAAACTGTTGGATTGTCGCATAAAGATTTTGTGTGAAGTACTGGGAGCTTCATTCCTTCCTCCTTAGGCAGTTGAGGTTGTGATGATTAAGCCTTGCCGGTATTCGTAAGGAGTGTAGCCCACTCTTGAAAACAAAACAAAACAAAACAAAACAAAACATTTCAATGGAAATGTCCAGGAAAACACTAAAAGCTACAACTCATCAACACTATTTAAATAAGTCCCTAATCTGTAAGATGAATAAATAGAAGAATTCTTGCAGCAATCAGATGCTTCTTGACCGTTGGGGCCTGATTTGCATTGCAAAGGATGAAGTAGATAGAAGGGGTGTGTGCATGCAGGGAACAGAGTTCAGAGAGTCTGAGGAGAGGAAAGGATTATACTTAATAATGGATATATTTTTGAACTCCTTAGGAATGTTTTGTTGCCTTGTGACTGCAGAGCACTGTGGGATTTTGCTGTACGGTCTCCCTAGGGTCTTATGAGATGGTTACCTAATTAGCACACAGCACAGTCTTGTCTATGTTCTATTTGCACTGCAGATGCTTTCATTTCATACATCATTCACAACCTGCAGCAATTACAAAGTGGTAAATGACCTTATGCGATAATTACACTAATAGATCTGTATTGTTTCATTTGGAGAAGACTGGAGGAATGGGGTGTTTTGCATGTATGAAGAGTAGTTGCAATTTTGATCTTTCTTTAAATCTGGAATATAAAGCAAACAAAAAGATGACTTTTGATCATAAGTTACATCGTATACTCAATCAGATGAATTCCTAGGTAGAGAGATTTCTCCTTGGAATGAACATAAACTTCTGGCCAATATCTCCAATGTACTTTTAGTTGGACAAGCAGTATTTAGATTTATCAACTAGAAGTGATATTTTAATAAATCAGCAGTATCCTGGACTGTTAAAGTCAGGAAAAGAGAGAGGATGACTATTTCCCCCGAAAACTACTTTAAAAAACGTCTTGTACTAATAGTTGTAAAGATTCATAAATAAGCTATGATCCTAATCTTTAAAGTGGTTGCAGTTCAAACCAGTAGCCATTTTCAAAGGAAACATACACTCATAAAAGATGAATGCCAATACAGAAGAAAAAAAAGGCAAAAATAAATAGTCCATGCTGGTTTCTTACCCACCTTTCTCCCCTTCTATACAATGAGGCACCTTACAAAGTTGGCTTGAGATGATTTCCAGAAATAATTTGTATCATCTGAGCACACTAATTAAATGATCTAAAAATTTTTATAGCTAATTTTATACATAGAAGTTCTAAATTTTAAATTTAGTCCACAAAAATATTCTCTACTCATACTCTTTGAATCTATGCTGATGTATGTGAAACACTCTGAGGCTTAGCTTGGATATATTAATTAAAATGGAGTTTTATCAACTAATTAAGTGTGATAATTTTAGAGCAACTTTCTACCTAAGCCTAAAGTTTAGGAAATATGAACTGTCTTCACTGATGAAATTCACAAAATATTGACTCAATTTCAATTTTACTTTGTTCTGGCCAGAACCATAAAAGTGAGTGAAGCACTTAGTATTTTTCCTGTGACTTTAGTCAATGGGTGAAAACAATAATTAAAATGATAAATGTGACAGAGTGGAAAAAAACACTAGATCCATAGTTAGAAAAGATGTGTTCTAGTCCTTGTATAGCTTATATTTCAGGGTATTTGAAACAAATAAATAAGAAAAACTGTACTTGTGATAATATTCCCCAACTTCCATCATATCCATGATCTGCTCCTTGGAAATTCTGCTCTTAGCTTAGATCTCAGTCTGGAAGTTTCTTGTTCAACAGAGGTGAGATATAAGATGGATGATAGATTTTTTTTATGTTTATGTATTTATTTTGAGTGAGAGAGAGAGAATGTACACATGTCCAGCACAAGCAGAAGAGGGACAGAGAGAAAGGGAGAGAGAGAATCCCAAGCAGGCTCCATGCTGTCAGTGCAGAGCCTGACACGGGACTTAAACTCACAAACCATGAGATCATGATCTGAGCCGAAATCAGGAGGCCACTTAATTTACTGGGCCACCCAGCCACCCCATGATGGATTGTAGATTTCATAACAGTTCTGTATGGCGGTAGATAACAAAAAAGGAGACTTGGGAAAGAATAGGAAGGAAGGAAGGAAGGAAGGAAGGAAGGAAGGAAGGAAGGAAGGGAGGAAGGAAGGAAGGAAGGAAGGAAGGAAGGGAGGAAGGAAGGAAGGAAGGAAAGAAAATTTTTAAAAAATATACAGCCTTGTAAAATGTATGCATTAAATATAAATGCACTCATATTCAGAATTGTAAAAATGTGGACAAATAAATACATGATTTATAATAAAGGCATTAACAATCATTTTCCTGGCTATGGCACAGACACACTCATACCCTGTAAGAGCACCTCGGTCAGTGACCACACTAAGGGGATCGAAGAGTCATTTAATTTGTTTAAAGTTACAGTTTCTTCACCTAAAGGTGATTAAAGTGAGAGATCACAATTTTCTAACACGACTTGCACCTTCAGATAAATGATTTCATTCCACACTCATGGAGGATGAGATTTTCTTCTTTTGTGGAGCAAAACCTGGAATTCATATAGGTGGGATACCCACAAATCTCAGGGGCCACCAATCACATATTTCATTTCTATTAGCAAATGAAAAACACTTAAGTGACTCCACGGAACTTTTGCTTGTTTTCCTTACTGCTCTGGGTTTGCTCCATGAGGTTTTCCGTTATACTTTTAATATGGTCACCATTAAGGTCAAGTTTGTTTTCAGGCTGCCTGGCAATTTCTCTCTGCCGCTCACCAGTAGTTCTCACAGACATTTTCTTCGAGTCTTTCTCATTTAGTCACCCAGTGCTTTGGTGACCCTCACTCCTACAGGGGAGGTTTAAACTTTGAGGCTTTTGTAACTGCAGGGTTTTTTTTAGATTCTGTTTTGGTAACATCATGGGACTTGCTTCCCCCCTCCCCCGTTTCCCCCTCCCCAAAAGAGCTGCCGTCTGTCAGAATCAGGGATCGCATTATTTCCCTCTCTTCTCATCATCGCTATTGTTATTTTATTCATTTATTTTTTAAACCACACATTGTTCTTTTCTGCTCAAAGCTTGGCATTCTGAACTCTGAGTAATATTTCAAACAGGATGAAATGAGGTAGTGGGCCATAACGTGCCAACATGAAATGCCTACCCCTTCTAATCCATGCAGTTACATAAGACAGACTTTGTTGGCTATCTTCTTATAAAGCATTCCTAAGTACACATTTTACATGTAGCTGAGTGAGTAAACAATTGAAGTACTGTAAGTTGCTTCACAGCATAAAGCTGAATAACACATTGAAACAACCTCAAGTACCACAATTCTCTTTTTGAGAACTGTGTTTGTCTTCATTAGAAAAGCCTTTTTGATATGTCACATTTGGGGAGCCGGGAATCTTAATTTAGGCATTTCTCATTTGATGTTCCTTGCCCCTTTCTTTTGTTTGATGATCACAATCGAGGTAATTGGCTACAATGACTCAAAGGGACTTCTATTAGCCTTGCTAATCAGGCAGAGACCCTTTCGGAAGCCACCCTACATTTTCGAGGGCAATTTTCCCCTTGTTTGGCAGTGGGAGGGTGGGGGGAAGAATGAAGGAGGAAGGCAACTTGAAAGAAAATCGTAATAAAGGCCGTCTTGGTGATCTACTGGGTACCCGTGAGCTAGTTTCTGGCGGAGGTGGAAAACAGCCCAGGAATGTGCCAGAATTCGTGCATGGGCTTAAGAATCCGGTGAATCAATTCAGCGTCCTGACTGCCATCTACTAGATTGATGATTTGGAGCAAACCACTCAACTTCTCTAAGCCTAAGATTCATCTTCTCTAAAATGGGATCACAAATAGTTCCTCCTTCTCCAGATTGAGAAATTTAAATGTTCCTTTCTTTTATGTTAACATCTGCACAGCCTAAGAACACGTAATGCTGGTTATTCTTCATTATGGCTGCCGTTATTGCTGTTGCATGGAGCTTTAAATATATATGATCAAAAGATGGCAAGGACAGTTACATTGCTTCAGCCAAATCCAATTATCAGGCAGATGTTACTTCACTCAAAGAATTAACTGGAAGGAAATGCATCACTTCACACATTTGTTTCTTTACCTGGTATCCTCCTTCTTGATGTTGATGACAAATTTTTAAAAATAAATGGCTCAGCAATGCTTTTCTGGAAAGATAAACTTAGAAAATGAAGCTTAAGCAGTGTCAGAAGGAGGAGAAATTTTTACAATTAAAGCTTTATTAAAAAAAACATCGATTTTGACAAAATGTTTACCTTTTTCTTCTTTTTAAAAATGCATTTCAGTTTCTTCACTTGAGAAAATAATCCCAGGTATTTTTTGGCCTATGTTGAAATGTCATGAGTAGAATGGAAGAGCATAATTTTTCTCCCCTGGGGTTCAAGAGTTTATTCCTTCTGATACAACAATAAATCAACTGACAAGATGGAATTTCTTTGCAATACATATGCAACAAGTTAGGTTGCGTGGACAAGTTGAGCTACAGTTTAAATATAGAAACTCTGGGACATTTTATTAGAAAGGAATAGTGCTGGGAAACTCCTTAAAGAAGGGGCTGCAAAAGGAACCATGAGAAGAAGATAATATGATGAACCATAAGAAACCTTCAAAAGTGACATCAGCAGCCATGGAAACATCTGCTTGCCCAGCAGCAATATATATTGGGTGAGTTTAAAATAATGATGATTTAATGAGTCTTTATAACACTGTTATTTCCTTCGAATGGATGGGCTGGCAGCAAGAAATGTTATATGAATTAGCATAGCTTTGATTTTATGCTCAGTGCAAATTGAGATTTGGATCTTAGAGTCCAGGCTCGGTATCACCATACCTTTATGTCATCATATGTTTGGAAACCCCCATAACCAGATCTGTCTCTTCAAGAGACAAAAGCCCACTTTGTAGTCATAGACAAGACACAAACGTTAAGCCAGCTCATATTTTCTTATAGCTTCTCTTTCTAGTTAAGTCTGCAAACTAATTTGGATTAAACTAAAACAGACTTTTGCTCCAAGCATTTTGGAAGTTTAAAGAGTTTGGCTAATTTTGGTTGTCTTTTCAAAATATTTCTTATATGGCTTCATGTCTGCGTCCTGGAAGGGGACCAATATGTGCTTAAATCTTTTAAGAAGTTGCTCTTTTCTTCTGCCCAGGCTTCTGAAAGACAGCAAATACGCTGAGGTTCTAAGGATTTCTGTCTGCTTTTATCAAACGAGATGCTGGACAAAGTTCATTGCCACTAGGATTCAAAATCCCTGGGCAAGAAATTTAGAGTGTACATTTTAAATACACTATGCTTTTTCTGATATCCTAACACTTAGTAGGCATGGGCAGCAATTTTTAAGAGAAATAAGAACAGAACAGTAGGCTTCAAGTCCTTGTTCATCTTTGTTTCTCCTTCTTTCATATTCACTATGACTTTATTTCTTGCCAGTTGAACCTGAAAGCAGGTTATTTTCATTTCTACTTTAGATTCTGTGCTATCAGTGGTACATGGTACTACATAAGAAATCTAGTCTTCTAAAAAATCGTTGCCACTGATGCCACATACAAATACCGTATGGACTAGCTCTCAGAGCCAAGGCAGGAAAAATCGCCAAAGGGTAAAAATAGTTCTTGATATGATGATATGCTGCTAAAAGCCACATGGTGTTTGGGTGCGGCATTTCACAGTCAAACAATCATAATTTCATGCCTAAAATGTGCATGTTATTTCAGGAAAATACAAAATCTGAGCATTGCACATTTGCTACAGAATGACCAGTGAGTGTTGCTATAATGATTTGTTTTTCTTTTACAAATGAATATTTCTTGCTGAGCCTTTTCATGCCATATTGCCTGGGGCGGCGATGGGAGTTAGGACAGGCGGAGGTGAGAATAGGAGGGAGTATCGAATATATCTGGTCTTTTCTGCTACGTACTTGCAATTCTGCAAACTAGGTAGGGTATAAAATAAGCCTTCTTTCTCCTTTGAAATGTAGGTACTATAAGCTTTGTCTCAGAAAAAGTGAGCTTTGCGAAGCCTCTGCCTGATGGTAGGGAACTTTTTAGGAGGAAGGTTTATATTCTGTCCCTAGGAATCCTAGACTTCCCATGTATTTATTAATAAGTATTTATCACAGTAAAACACACTGCCTCTTAAAGTTATAACAGATTTGAGAGAGCTCAACTGGTCTGAGGCCATGGCCATTGCAGTGTAGATACAAGAACATAATGCCAGTTCCAGTAAAATACTCATCATATTTTACTTAAGCTAAAGGATTCTTCATACTCAGGTGACAGAGGAAGAAGGAAAGTGAGGTACAAGAAGGAATTGACAGGGGAAAAAATTAGAAACAAAAGGAAAAATAATTAGGATGTGTTTTTGCTTTGTTTCATTTTATTTTGGTAACAAAAAAAATTGCTTACTCAAAGATGAAAAGGAAGCCCAAAGTTGTTATTAAGCAAAAATTAAAGGTTTGTGGTATCTCACAAACCAGAGAAATATTTAAATATTTAAAGGTCTGGAGACAAAGGAATCTGTTGAAAGGTCATTGTACTTGTGAGGATGGATGAGTAGTCCAAGGGTCAAATCAGGGTAAATGGAAAAGAGTCTGATTCCCTTACCATAATAATAATTAATGGCATTATATAAAGTTTAATGTGTGCCAATCACATTAAGAAAATTAACTCACTTAATTCTCTACAAAAAAATAACTTGATAGGTATTATTGCTATCCCCGTTTTACAGATGAGAAAACTGAGGGCGAATGTATCACAGGCAGACCCCTAGAACACTGGTAGGTTGGTAAGCTGGCTAGCTTTGAGAATAGTTCAGAACTGAAGCTGAAGGCTCAGGGACACACCTTGTCCATATGAAGTCAACATGAAACAAAAACTGGGGGGTTGGGGGGGTGGGAGGGGATTACCAATTGTTAGGTTAATAAAAAAAGACTATATTAAAAAGGAAATTATAACTTAAAAAGTATTTCATATAATTGAGTGATGTTACTCTGTACACTTATCATTTACTTTAACTCAATACTTTCCAGCCAAGCAAAAACATATTTTAAAGCTGGGGAAGATCTTACCAGTCATTTAGTCCAGTGGAAGCCAAGCATCTTCTGAAAGAAGCTCACCTGAAGGACAATACTCACATGGAAAGCACATCCTGAAAGGAAGAAACTGAGGGCTGAGGAAATCAACTCAAGGCCTTGCAGTTACTTAATAGTAGAGTGAGAGCTTTCACTCAGCCCTTCTGATTCCCAGTTCAAATAATTGAGTGTATGTGTGGTGAAGGATAAGAAGAAGACAATAACTCCAAGATCATGTTGTGAAAACAGCTCCTGAGAATATTTAAGTGACTATCACGTGTTAAGTGTTGTTACAATGCACAGAACAGGTACAATTCTAATATCGTGTTTCCACAAGTAGCAAAGAAGAGGAATTGTACAGTTGCAACGCAATTGTAATAGAATACAGTATACTTAGACCATGTAAAACAGATGCCAAATATGGACTCACAGCCTTGAGGGAGGTTTCCCAGATGGCCTCTAAAAAATGGATAAGATTTGGTCAAATTCGGAATTAGAGGAAAATATATCCAGACAGACCTGAAGAAGAATTGTATAATGGAACAACTAAAACAAGTGTTGTTTGACTTGGATGCAGAGTCTAATGGGACAGGGCAAAGGTGAGGCTGAAGGGGTAAGTAGGGGCCAGACAATAAAGAGCTTTCAGTGCAATATTATGGAGTGTGATCTGTATCTCAAAGATCTTAAAAGTATTTTAAAGATAGTGATATTCATCAGATTTAAATCGGAGTGAGATCACCCAATTTGCAGCGAGAATAAACTCATGACAAAGAAACCCACGAAAGAGGTTATATTAATAATCCAAGTAAGAAGGCATGTGGTGTATACTTTTAGAAAGCCCATGGATATGGAGAGGAATGAATAGAGTCGAGATGTTTAAGAGGTAGAATGGTAAGTACTGTACTGACAAAGTCTGGATGGTAAGAAAGCAAGGCATAATATCAAAGACAGTGCTAATTTTTTTTATACTGAGTTGTGTCCTCCTAAAATTCATATGTTGAAGCCCTAACCCCCAATATGATTTTATTCTGACATAGGGACTTTATGGAGGTAATTAAGGTTAAACTAATTAAATGTGGACATAAGCATACGGCACTTATCTGGATAGATCTGTTGTCTGTGTAGGAAGAAGAAGGGACAGAAAAGCTCTCTTTCTTCATGCTTGAACACACACACACACACACGCACGCACACACACACACAGGCCATGTGAGGATACAGAGAAGGTGGCTATCTACAAACCAGTAAAAGAGCCATCACCAGGAACTCAATTGGCCAGCACCTTGGTCTGGGACTTTGAAACCTCCAGATCTGTAAAAAAATAATTTTTATTTGTTTGTTTAAACCACCTAATTTATGACATATTGTTATGGTGGCCCAAACTGACTAATTTTTACAGTGTGTCATTTATTTATATCAAACCTAGTACATAAATAACAGTGACGTTTGCCAATTTTGGAAACATGGGAAGGTGAGTTTTAATTGTGATTCTCAGAGGAGGAACCTCACAAAAAAGAGGTTTAAGAGAAAAATTCTCAGTCTAGGGTCACAGAAGTCAAGAGAAGAGAACTTCAAGGAAGGAGTGGTCAACAGTGTCAAATTCAGTGGAAAGGACAAGAAAATTAAGGACTAAAAAGAGTTCGTTGGTTTTGTCCATTGGAAGCTTGGATGAGAATGATTTAAATGGTGGGGTATGACTGTTGGTAAATTACAGGAGGCTGAGTGTGTTGTCAAGAAAATGTCCCACTCTAGCATCCTGCTTCAGGAACAGAGCTGAATGATGGCTCCAGGCGTTGTCCTTCTGGATTTACTACCAGTTCAGCAGAGGCTGTGAGCAGCCAATGACTGAGCAGAGAGGATATAATGTAGGCCCAGTCCCGAGAGACCTGGCGTTCCTTATGTGGGCAACTTTGGTTTGAGGTGTCCCCATTTACCAGGCTGACACTATCCCAGAGTTATGCTACAGTCTGAGACTCTTCCTAACCACCCCTCATCCCTGCATACTCTTTCTTTCAAGGGCTCATGTCAGCATCACAATCTGAAAGCTGTCCTCACCTTCTTGTACTCCCTTCCCTTTCCCTTTGCAGGCCATCCCCTTAAGAAATCTCTCATTTCTTTAAATGATCATTAAAATGGGTAGAGTGGGTTCTCTGAGAAGTCAGAAAGGGTAGAATTGAATGCAGCAGGTAGGTTGCCTGAAAAAAAAGAGATCCCTTCTATTTTCCTTTTTTTTTTTTTTAATTTTTAAAGTTTACTTATTTATTTGGAGAGGGAGAGAGAACTCAGGGGAGAGGCAGAGAGAGGGAGAGAGAGAATACCAAGCAGGCTCAACCCTGTGTGAGATCAGGACATGAGCTGAAACCAAGAGACAGATGTTAAATCAGCTGAGGCACCCAGGTGCCCCCCTTTTATTTTCACACAAAGTGGATAGAAAAAGGGTAAGGTGCAGGTGATTTTGCAAGTTTTGTGGCAGGGTCTTAAGACAGTCTTCACGTGCTGGCTTCTTTGTATTTTGTGAGGTATGAGTAGAGTCTCCCCTGAGAGCACAGGGGGTGGTTACGGGCTTGAGGAAGGAAATCTAAAATATACCACATGGTCCTTGCAATGTAGAGCACTAGATAGAAAACAAAGTAAGGAAACACTGCAGGACTCTGGGGCAGATATAAAGGCCAAGGTGGATTTGGATGATTGCTTTTCTCTTTTTAGATGAGCTCAGTAATTTTGTTACAGAGTGAGAGAAGGCCGAGAGTTGAATTTCAATTTCAACTTCCCAGGTTTCAGATAGTGCTTCTAACTACATACATCTTTGTCACTCTGCACCTTGGCCAACCTGAATGAAAGCGTTTCTGAGATTTTGAACTAGAATGGCAGTTGAATCAAGATCCTTTGCTCTTTGTGCACCTTGAGAGAGAGTCCCTTTATCAATACTAAAAAAATTCTTTGCCTGTGGTAGGAACAGTGCTACCTGAGTTCTAGCTCTTGACTAATACAATTCAAAATGCTAAAACAAAAAGATTACCCTCCATCTCTGCCACCCCTCCCTTGCATACCTCTCCTGAAGCATTTCTTGTCTTCCTGAGGGACCCAGCATGTAGTCCTACCACTCCTAGATAATAGACAGACCAAAGGGAACCCATGAAGGATGATCTGTCACCTTGCGGGTGGCCTGAAAATACATTGTCATACTTGTAATTTTGTAGCATCCTATTTGTAGTTTGGAAAAAGGAATGAAGAGAACTGGATATCTAAAGTATCCTGTATCAAGGAAAAGCTATTATTAATAACAAACTGCTGATAATAGGAATCATAGGTAATATGAGTTTTATCTTATTTTATCTTGTTTTAAAGTTTTATTTATTTTTGGGGGGTGGGGGAGAATACACAAGTGGGGGAGGGCCAGAGAGAGAAGGAGAGACAGAATTCCAAGGAGGCTCCATGCCATCAATGCAGAGCCTGATGTAAGGCTTGAACTCATGGAACTGTGAGATCATGACCTGAGCTTAGATCAAGAGTCGGCGCTTAACCGATCTAGCCACCCAAGCACCCCTGAGTTTCATTTTTCAAAGGCATAAGTGAAAAGGTGATAGGATTAGCTGTGACATTGACATTGGACATTGCTATATTGCCCACAGAAAGAGTGAATATCGGTTCTTCATTGTACTCTTCAAATCCGATTGGCAAAATTGTTGGTAGATTGGGGGATGGTAAATAAGAATTTGAGTACAAATGTACTTCTTTCTGTTAATTATTCATATCATTTACCGAAAATTCCAGTACCTGAAAGCATAATCAAGTATGAAAGGCAAACACTTTGATCTGACCCCATAACAAAAAAGAGAATGGACAAGATGTTACAAAATTAAATAACAAAAGATGAGAATGATTAGGAGATAAATCAATCCTAAGTATGTTTATCATATTCCAAGAGACACTAGGTGAAAACTACCTATTAGTGAAGCTTTAATAAGCATAAGTAAACATTCTATATTTTCTATCCTCCCTTTCCTTGTATGATATTTATTTGGTTGCTGCTACATTTATGAAAGTCTTCTATAGGTTGTAAGGGACTTAAGAGAGCACAAATTCCCACTCACTTCTTTGGGAAAAATGTATATTTATGCATACACTGATGATTTAAGCATCATTATACAGTATATGAGATCATCATAAAATGCTCCAGAAAATAGGTATCCTTATTCTTTTCACCATCAGCATATTTTGTTTGTCCTGCCTTTACTATTTTCAATTTTTAACAAAAGAGGTGCATATCTTTTTTAGCTTTTAATTTTAGCAAAGCCTTATCTAGTCACTGTACAAATATAGGGTACTAAAATTAGGTAGAATTTTCCAGAATTGATTAAATTGTGTGTGTGTGTGTGTGATGCCAAGAAAATAAAATGAAAGGTATTTTAAAAAGAACTTTACAAGGTAAAAAACAAATTTATCTTAATTATACAAACTAAGTTATTGCTTGAAGATGCCCATGCATTTGAGATACCATAAGATCATCAATGTTTTCTAAGTAATTTTTTAATGCTTATTAATTTTTGAGAGAGAGAGAGAGAGCTCAAACAAGGGAGGGGCAGAGAGAGAGAGGGAGACACAGAATCTGAAGCAGGCTCCAGGCGCTGAGCTATCAGCAAAGAGCCCGAGTCAGGGTTCGAACCCACAAACAGTGAGATCATGACCTGAGCAGAAGTCAGACCCTTAACCGACTGAGCCACCCAGGTGGTGTCCCCGATTTTCTGAGCAATTTAGAAAAAAAAAATTTTTTTTTAAATACTAATGTTTAATATAGTGTTTGTGAGAAACATAGGTAACTTCTTTCTTAGTCAATAATACATGCATTGGATATATGTTAACTTTTCTGGAGAGTATACTAACTTTTAATTAACTATCACATCTTTTTCTAATGATTTCACTTAAATGGTTTATCCAACAATTTTAATTTTTTTATTTTAAAAGGAGAAAAGTATATTTAATATCCTGCCAAAATTTTCACAAACTGTGTCTTCAGATAGTAAATTGATATTTAATGTTAAAGGCTTAGTATTTTTGTAAATATCAGACATTTTTATAATAACGAGGATGATATCTTTTAGATATTTACTTTAAATTCTCAAGAACAGTTATCCTATTACCACCAACTTTAAAATTTTATGTGAAAAGCATGCAAATTGATGGTGGTTTTGAACAGCAACCAGAAAACTTAAAAGTTCACAAGCCAGCTTTTATATTCATGACCTAAATTTATGTAGCTTATTTAACTTTTATAGGCTCCATTTTGATTCCTGTGATCCTTGACACATCTAATGTTGTTTGTTATGAGTAGATTCAACATTTTTATATCTTGTTCTCAATATATGAACTAATTCATTTGCAGTCATATGTAATACAATTATGAATAAAAATAGACATTCCCTTAAACACAAAACCATGTGGTTACAATGGAAGTCTCATTCTACACTGTAAGGGAGTTTTTATATCTTTATTTGCTTTCTAATGACTTTGCCATTATGGCAAAAATAAAAGAGGGTTGACCCTGAGTAGTTGAGCATTGCTTTCCCCGATGATTTCTTGAGAAATCCATCTCTCCTTTGGACTCTAGCGCTGTGTGTTTTTTATTTCCTTTTGCTAGCATTTATTGGGAGATTTTTTTTTTTTAACTCAGTGAAACTTCATGAGGAAATAACCTACGAAATCACTCTCAAAATTCAGTTTCACTCCATTTTGAAATCAGATTTGAGAGTGACAGGAGAGCCCCTGGCAGGGACAGCCTCCTCAGAGGAAGAAAGCGCCTGAGGCCAACAGCTGAATGCCTCAGGCAATCTGTAAAGACACAACTGCTCTCTGAACTGGGAATGTACCTCACTGGACAGATTGGCTTGTTGGAGACTCCCCCCGCCCCCCCCAAATCCCTCCCCCAGTTTTGAAGCAAGATAGAGAAATCACTTTGCCATGACATGATAAAAAAAAAAAAAAAAAAAAAAAAAGTCAGACAGGACCTAACACGTGAGGTGTATATTCTCTTCTGAGTCTGCCTGTAACTCCTACTGACAGCCATGGCAGTTAGGCAGATGCATGCGGAAGAAAATAGACTCTTTTTAACATTAAACATCAGATTTGGGTCTCCCCGGAGAATGCTGGTTACTGGAGTGGCTGTGAATGATGCATTCTCGTGGAATGTTTAAGCCGTAAATCAATCCTGAATCATACTTTTCCTAGAGTTCTTTCTGTCTTCTGAAATCCTAGCGTGTCACGCACGCACCGACTCTCTTTCAGATGGAGCCTCAACCCATTTACCAAAATAAGATTCAAATAATGAAATGTGACTTTCATAACCGTTTTCCTCTGAAGATCCAGAACCTAATCTGGCTCTGGTTAATCGTTTTCATTTGACTTATGATACAGTGTCGGTTTATTTAGTTGGAATTAGTTTTCTATTTCCCTCCTTTTTGTAAGCGCTGCCTGTTTACTTAACAATATTTGGCTTTGCCTAATGATATGTACAGAAGACAGTGCTAAGTGGAACATCAGCTGTTTACATCAGCTCTAACAATTAATGCATGTTAATTTTTAATTACACTGATTGTACTAGAGGCAGAATGTATGTTTCTTCACAGAACAGATGTACCAGTCAGCTTGGCTGGTGAACATGCATATCGATCAGATGTTGATGCTGCCAGCAATTCAGCAAAGTCTGCTGAGTGTCGGCTTCTAATGTACTTACAAGTTTACGGCTCCGAGTCCTGGTGGAGGCAATACAGCTCGATGCTGTATCCTCTAATGTTTACAGATAATCACAATATGTCTGTTTTGTGGTTAGCATGCTACAGTGTATGATTAGAAGATTGAATAGGTAGGAAGGGATCCAAAGGTGTCTTCACTTGTGGACGGCTTTCCCTACTCTTATTTTGAGACCGTGGCTTCCAAGATTTTATTTTGCCAATAAGTTAAAGAAACAAACAAAAGAACCCAACATGGTTTTTGTGTTAATGTTAGCTGCCTGCCACAGGTAACCCAGCACAGGGAGAAATTGAAAAGATAGTATAGTCACTGTACTTGGAAAGACAAGCAAGCGATTTTTTTTTAATGGTCCAACAACTACTGCCGGCATCTAAAATGAATGGTTAATTTGGCCAACACGTGAAAAGATACTTATCATTAGTTATTGCAGAAATACAAATTATCACCAGAATGAGATACCACGATAGCGCTACAGAAAGGGCTTAAAGGAAAAGGATCAAGTAACACCCAAGGTTAGCCAAGCTGTGGAGCAACGGAAACCCTCCTTTGTTGCCGATGGGAGTACATACTGGAAAAATAATTTCAAGAAATTGATAACTGTTATCAAAGCCAAACATGCGTATATTCTATGACCAATAAGTTCCATTTCTAGGATTGTGCTACGAACAAACTCTTGTTTGTGTCCATCAAAAAAATGTCCGAAAAGTTGTCGTAGGGGCTTTACTTGTAATAGCTGAAGACCAGTAACATTCAAGAGGATGATGACTAATTATGCTATATTCATACCATGAAATATTGTTGCAGGATTTTTTGCCTCCATACCCAGGATTTGTTGACTCACTGCTTCGAAGGGTAAAGAGGCAGACACAGAATAAAACGAGATGCAGGCAAAAGTGTATTACAGTAGAAGATGAGAAAGTAAGAATAGTGTGAAAGCTCTGTTTACTGAGAGGGGCCATTTGAATTCCTTCCCACTTATTCCTTCTCCCTTGTTTCTTCTCAGGTCCCACCCATTTTGCTTAGGTAACTCTAAATGCCTAGTAATTCCTTTCTGATTGGCTCATTTCTATTGTTTGAGGGGTAGTCTATGGCCATACCATTCCTTGTGGGTCATACCTTTTATGGTCTATTTATTTTTAGTCGGTCTTTTGTCAAATTCCTGAAGGGGAGTAGGTGGTGTCTGTTACATTCTTAAAAAGAACTTTTCTCCTGAGAGAGTTTGCTAGAGGTCAGACATTCCCCAGGAGAAATGTTTCCAAATAGGAGCTTTCCCCCACCCAGGGACCGTCAAGCCCTAGCCTCTCCCTTTCTGCCCACTGAATCCTATCTTTCCCTATTGTAAGATTACACATGGGAAGAGGGAAGAAATTACTTCTACTTGCAACAACATGGTAGTATCTCAGAGATATAATATTGAGGGAAAGAACCAGACATAACAAGAGAACATCCACATAATTCTATTTATATAGAATAGAATCTATTTATATTTCTGCAGTTAAAAAATAAGCAAATTGGGAGTTTTGCTTCTGGCACGACTGTATGAGGAGCTCTGCAATCCAGTAAAACTGGTGAAAATTATAATTTTTTTTTATTTTTTATTTATTTCTAGGAGAGAGAGAGACAGCGTGAGCAGGGGAGGGTCAGAGAAAGAGGGAGTCACAGACTGAAACAGGCTCCAGGCTCTGAGCTGGCAGTCAGCACAGAGCCCGACGCGGGGCTCGAACCCACGAACCGCGAGATCATGACCTAAGCGAAAGTCGGACGCTTAACCGACTAAGCCACCCAGGCGCCCCAAACTGGTGAAAATTGTAAATAAAAATAACCATTTAAAGTTTCAGGGAATGGTCCAAAGGACATATAGCAAATGAAGAAACATTTAATCAAGAAAATCTACTCTAACTCAGTAAGAACTGTGAGAATCTGTGGTATTCAAACAAAGACCCATGCCCTTCCACCCTCCCTCCTCCTAGTTCAAGAGGATATAAACCTTCATTCCACACTGGATCAGAAGGAGACCTGTCTCCTTCTCTCTCCAGCAACAATTGAAGGACTATCTGTCCTAAACGTGCAGACCATCAGCATTTCTAACCTTTTTTTTTTTTTTAATGTCTTTATTTTGAGAGACATAGACAGAGAGAGAGCAGAGGAGAGGCAGAGAGAGAGGGAGACATAGAATCTGAAGCAGGCTCCAGGCTCTGAGCTGTCAGCACAGAGCCTGATGCAGGGCTCAAACCCACAGACTATGAGATCATGACCTGAGCTGAAGTCAGACGCTTAACCCACTGAGCCACCCAGGCGCCCCTCAGCATTTCTAATCTTGCTCCCAGCTAGATTTTTCTGAGGCAAAGTTACAGGTGAGTGTGGCTGAGAGACCGGGGCTCTCTTCATCTGTCTAGCCCCCACTCGTGGGACAGAGGCTCTACCTTGGGCATGGTGCTGCTGAAAATACTGGAGACCCTAGTTGCCCTTATGCTGGCCCACTAGGTGGCGTTCCATGCTAAGAGCAAGAGAGGCAAATCAAAGATGCTGGCCCCTTCTTATCCATTGAGTGCTCAGCTCCTAAAGTAGGGTTTCACTTAAGGAGAAGTTCTCCACTACATCTGCTACCAGCCCCAAGGCATGGCTTACAGATTTTGCTTGGGTGGATCAAGCAAGCCATAGAACTGTGAACTCTTAAGTTCCTCTCCAAAGGATATTGACTATAAGTACAAGACTGAAGAACTTAGGCATAAGGGCACTGTCAAAAAATGATGGGCATTTTGGTGAAAGATAATTGGTGGGAGATTAGTAGATTTATGATATATGGGCTAGACTGTAGGGCAGTACTGGAGAGAAATGGAAAAAGAGATATCTGGAAGAGGTCTCTAGGGATCAGAACAAATCTTTGACCCTAGGAAGATAACTTCACGGTCCCCAAATTTGATAAGATTAGTCTGGAAGGAATTTGTGCCCCTGGGCATTATGGAACACAATAGAGCAATGGGCCAGCATTTAGTGGAGCTTAATATCAGAGTGCTGTCAAGGAAAGAGACAATCCAAGGGAGTCCTGCCAATTACACTGTCATCAGAGGGCCTGTGTAAGCATACTGCATGAAGACAGTGACCTTGAAGAGTCACATCAGAGACTTCATGTTGGGAGAGAAAAATGAGTGGAATAGACTTCACTAAATAACCCAGCCAGTTATTAAACATGTAAAGAAGCAAGTAGCAGTCACAAGCCCTGGAAAGGAGTGGGGGTGGGGGGTAGAATACCCAGAGTTGCTACAGTATATTGCCTAAAATGTTTAGTTTCCAACAAAAAATTATGGAATATGGAAAAAAAAAACATGGAAATTAACCCAAATACCAGAATAAAGGCAGGCGAAAGAAACTTCCTGTAAGAGTATACAAATATTCAATGTAATAGACGATTATTTCAAAGTAGCCATTATATACTAAAATGATTAAAGGTAACTATTAATAAGGAAGTAAAGGAAGAATGAATGGAAGTATTGCATTACATAGAGAAAAATCAATAGATAAAAATTATTTTAAACATGAAAATTCTATAGCTGAAAGGTGCAACTGAAATAATAAAAGAAAAATTCACCAGAGGGTCTCAATAGCAGATTTGAATGGGCAGAAAAAGGAATTAAAAAACTGGAAGACAGTCTGAGAGACTGTGCAGCCTAAAGAACACAGTGAAAGAAATAATGAAGAAAAATAAACAAACTCAGAAACATGAGGCATCAAAAAGTACCAGAAGGAGAAAGAAAACTTCCCAGGTTTATTAGAAAACAAGCTCTTAGGGAGTACAATGAACTCTATATTTATTTATATTTATATTTATATTTATAATATATATTATATATTATTTGTAGTAGAATAAACATAAAGAGATTCACAATAGATATGTAATAGCAAAGAGGCTGAAAGATAAAGACAGGCATTGAAAGCAAGCACAGTAAAAGGATACAGAAGTTAGAAAGCTTTTGAGAGCTTTTAAGATTTTTGAGCTGACTTCACATCAGAGACATTGGAGATCAGAAAGCAATGGAATAACACATTCAAAATACTCAAGCTGCATTATCAGCAAAGCTACCAAACAATAAATGTGAAATAAAGGTATTTTTAGGTTAAACAACAAAAATGAACAAACAAAAATTTTAAGAGAATTTGTTGCTAGAAGACTCACCCCACCCCCTCCAAACACAAAATTCAAAGAAATTTTCAGGCTAAAAGTAAATATATATATTTAGTGAAAGTAAAATGGCAGACACAAATCCAACTATTTTAGTAATCATGTTAAATATGCATGGATTTCAATCATAAATCAGGTATTGTCAGGTAGGGTAAAAAAACCAAGATCCAACTATATTCTGTTTATAAGACATACACTTTAGGTGCAAAAGTACAAATAGATTCAAAAAGTAAAATGGGGAAAATATTATGCAAACAGCAACCATGAGAAAGATGGAATGCCTATATCAAGACAAAATGGACTTCAAAAGAAAAGTGTTACTAGACATAAAGAAAATGTTTATAGCAATAAAGGTATCAAGTCATCAGGTAGGTATAGCAATCATTTATACCTGCCTAACAGCTGAGCATATAACTACATGAAACAGAAACTGAAAGAAATGAAGAGAAACATAGACAATTTAACAATAGTCAGAAGTTTCATACCCCATTTCCCATAATGGATTGCCAAGATCAATAAGAAAATAGAAGACTTGAATAACACTTTAAAGCAACTAGACCTAACAGACATCTGTAGAAGTTTGGTAGAGTTACCCCCCCTCCAAACAAAAAACTGGCAGAATTCACATTCTTCTCAAGTTTATAGCGAACATTCTCCAAGATAGATAATATGCTAGTGCCCGCCTTCTGTACTGAAAAAAAAAAAAACTCAAAAAATTGAAAAAAAATAGAAATAGTATAGAGTATAAAGTATGTTGGGGTGCCTGGGTGGCTCAGTCGGTTAAGCATCCGACTTCAGCTCAGGTCATGATCTCACGGTTCGTGGGTTCAAGTCCCGCTTCAGGCTCTGTGCTGACAGCTCAGAGCCTGGAGTGTGTCTTCATATTCTGTGTCTCCCTCTCTCTCTGACCCTCCCTATTCATGCTGTCTCTCTCTCTCTTTGTCTCTCTCTCTCTCAGAAATAAATAAAAAATATTTAAAAAATTAAAAAAAATTAAAATAAAAAAGAAATGTTGCAGCTCTTCTTGGTTTCTATCAATGAATCTCTACTATCCTTGTTAAAAAAAAATAAAGTATGTTGTCTGACTATATAATAGGATAAAACTAGAATAATTAACACAAAGAAATTTAACACTCATATATCTGTGGGAATTAAACACCTTTGTCCTAATATCCAATGGATCAAAGAACAACTCAAAAGTGGAATTAGAAATTATTTTGAGACAAATCAAAATGAAGACACAATATACTAAAATGTACGGGATATAATTTAAGCAGTGATTAGGGGTAATTTATAGCTGACTAAAAGAAAACCAATGGGGGTGCCCGAGTGGGTCAGTGTCAGTGTCCCACTTCAGCTCAGGTCATGATCTCATGGGCTCATGAATTCAATCCCTGTGCTGGGCTCTGTGCTGACAGCTCAGAGCCTGGAGCTTGCTTCTAATTCTGTGTCTCCCTCTCTGCTCCTCCCTGGTTTGTGATCTCTCTCTCTCTCTCTATCTCAAAAATAAATAAACATTAAAAATTTTTTTGAAAAAAAGGAATCAATATTGATCTAGTCTTTCACCCTAAGGCACTAGAAGAATAAACCTAGAGTATGCAGAAGGGAGAAAATAATAAAGATTAGTGTGGAAACTAATACAATTAAAAGACATTTAGAGAACATCAACAAAACTAAGTCTGTTTTTGTTTTTGTTGTCATTGTTGTTAAAGATTAAAACATTAGCAAATGTTGAACTAGATTGACCAAGAAAAGGTTCAGATGACTAGAACCAGAAGTGAAAGTAGGAATATTACTAGTGACCCCATACAGAAAATTGATTATAAGATATACTACAAACAATTGTACACTAATAAATTTGATATCTTAGGTGAATTTCCAAAAACCCATGAACTACTGAAACTGACTTTAAAGGAAATAGTAAACTTGAGGATATTTATACTATCTAAAGAGATAGATGTCATGATAAAAATATTTACCATGCAGAAAACTCCAGGCCCATATTGCTTCATAGGTAAATTCTCCTAAGCATTTAGAGAAAAACTAGTTCCAATTTTCTAGAAATTTGTCCAAAAAATAGAATAGGAGAGCACACTTCTCATCTCTTTCTCTGGGACCAGTATTAACCTGATACCAAAACAAGACAAATGTTTCATAAGAGTAGAAAACTACAGACCAATATCTCTTATGAATATGGATGCAAAAACTCTCATCAGAATACCAGCCAACCAATTCAGCAACATATAGAAAGAATTATACACCATGACCAAGTGGGTCTTATCTCAAGAATGCAAACTTGGCTTAACATCTGGAAATTAATTAATGTAATAATATACCATATCAGGGGCTCCTGGGTGGCTCACTTGGTTGAGCAGTCAACTTCGGCTCAGGGTATGATATCATGGTTTGAGCTCCCATCAGGCTCTGTGCTGACGGCTCAGAGCCAGGAGCCTGCTTCATGGATTCTGTATCTCCCTCTCTCTCTGCCCCTCCCCTATTTGTGCTCTGTCTGTCTCTCTCTCCAAAATAAAAACATTAAAAATATATACCATATCAGAAGAATAAAAAAAATATGTTCATCTTACTAGACACAGCATGCAAAAAAAAAGAAAAAAAAAACAAAGAAAAAGCATTTGACAATATCCAACACTCTTTCATGACAGAAACATTCAATGAACTAAGAAGAGAGGGAACTTCCTTAACCTTCTAAAAGGTTAGTTAAAAAAAAAATCAAACCCACAATTAACATACATAACAGTGAAAGAGTGGATGTTTTCCTGTTAAGATCAATAAAAAGGGAAGGAGGTTCATTCTCATCACTTCTATTCAGCATTGTACTACAGGTTCTAGCCAGGGTAATTGGGTAAAAAAAGAATATAAAAAGCATATAGTTTGAAAATAAGAAACAACATTCATATGGAGATGCAAGGAACTCAAGATAGGTGAAATAACCTTCAAAAAAGAAGCACAATATGGAAGACTCACACTTCCCAATTTCATAAATAACTAGAAAGCAACACAGTAAACAAGACATTGTGATAATGCCATGAGAATAGACATATAGATCAATGGAATAGACATGAGAGTCCAAAGATAAATCCACATATTTATGGTCAACTGATTTTTGCCGAGGATACCAAGACCATTTGATGGGGAAACAGTTGTGTTTCAACAAATGCAATGGGAAACTGGATATCCACCTACAAAACAAATGAAATTGCACCCTTATCATACCTTATACAAAAAGTAACAACATTTTTAAAGACCTAAATATTATCGTACCATATACAAAAAGTAAATAAAATTTTTTTAAAGACCTGAATACGAGAGCCGTATCTATAAAAGTCTTACTGGAAATGTAAGGTAATTCTGCATGGGTTTATATTTGGCAATGGATTCTTGTTTATGACAACAAAATATGAATAGCAAAAGAAAAAATAAATTGAACATCATCATAATTAAAATCTATGTTTCAAATAATACCAGTGCCTGAACTGTTTGATTCTTATATGAGTGTCCCTATCTGCAAAAATCTTGTCAGTCTGTGGGATTTGGATGCACAGTTAGGCCTAACAAGGAAGTAGGAGCTCTCATCGAAAATCACAGAAGCTCACAAACAGAAAATGAATAAGCACAGAATATGGAGAAAAATTAATGGTCATGGAACCACTCTGAACCACAAGTAACATTTTATTTATTTATTTTTTAATTTTTCAAAATGTTTATTCATTTCTGAAAGACAGAGAGAGACAGAGCATGAGTGGTGGAGGGGAAGAAAGAGAGAGACACACAGAGTCCAAAACAGGGTCCAGTCTCTGAGCTGTCAGCACAGAGCCCAATATGAAGCTTGAACCACCAACCACGAGGTCATGACCTGAGCCAAAGTTGGACGCTTAACCGACAAAACCATTCAAGCGTCTCCACGAGTAACATTTTCAAAAGATAATGGCTTTGTCTCTTCTTATTTTCTGCTTATCTAGTTTTTAAGGATGGTAGAGATGGTTAATTATCATAAGTAGCTTAATTGAAGAGTTGTAGCTAGTTTTGTCACAGGATGACTTTACTCTCTTTACTGAATCTTAAAACATATTAAATACATTAAAAAGCAATAATAGCTAGAATTGCATTGTGCTGGCACAAAGATCAAAGATCAAGAGGATCAGTGAACTCATGATACCCTCAAGCACATATGAGAATAGAACATCTCTTCAAGATGTTCAAGCACATATGAGAATAGAACATCTCGTATCAGTCTAGGACAGATAAATTTTTAAATAAAAAGTTGTTAGAATTAGATAATTTGGGGCTAAAAAACCCTTGAAGCTGGATCTCTAGTTTATTACTTACAAAATAAATTCTTGGTGGATAAAACTTCCAAATGTAAAACATTCAACCCAAACAGCCCTTGAAAAAATATAGGCTAATGTCAGGAAAAAAGCAGAAAGCCTATTTTAGCCTTTACTCTAATATAATTACACATTTCATTGATTATTTGTTTTGCTGTGCAAATTTTTAGTTTGACGTGGCTCTCTTTGTTGATTTTTGCTTTTGTTTCCTGTGTTTTTGGTGTCATATCCAAAAACCCATCATAAAGACCAATGTCAAGGAAGTCCGTTCCTATGCTTTCTTATAGGAGTTTTATGGAATCAGGTTTTATGTTTAAGTCTTTAGTCTATTTTTAATTCATTTTTGTGAGTGGTTCAGTTTTATTTTTATGCGTATGGTTATCCATTTTTCCCACCGCCATTTGTTGAGGACACTATCCACTGAGTAGTCTTGTTTCTCTTGTCAAGTACCAGTGACTTTTTATGTGGGGGGTTATTTCTGGGCTATTTCTGTTCCATTGATCTGTCTATTTTTATGCCAGTACCATACCGTTTTAACAGTATAGCTTTGTAGTATAGTTTTAAAATCAGGAAATGTGATTCCTCTGGCTTTGTTCTTCTTTCTCAGGACTGCTTTGGTTATTTGGAGTCTTTTGTGCCTCCATACAAATATTAAGATGGCATTTTCTATCTCTGTGAAAAATGCCACTGGAATTTTGATAGGGATTGCCTTGAATCTATAGATGGCTTTGTGTAGTATGGACATTTCAACAAATTAATCATTCTTACAGAATAGAAGAAACTATTTGCAAATCATATTGGATAAGGGGTTAATATTCAAAGTACATAAAGAACTCATACAACTCAATAACCAAAACCCCCCAAATAATCCAATTAAAAACCTGAGAGGAAGCAAATGGACATTTTTCTGAAGAAGACATCCAAATGGCCACCGTGTACATGAGAAGATGTTCAATATCACTAATCACCAGGGAAATGGAAATCAAAGCCACAATGAGATATCACCTCACGCTTGTCAAAATGGCTATCATCAAGAATACAGAGAAAAGGGTCAGCAAGGTTGTAGAATAAAGAGAGCCCTTGTGCACTGTTGGTGGGAATGTAAATTGGTTCAGCTATTATGAAAAACTCTATGGACACTCTTCAAAAAATTAAAAATAGAGCAACAATATAATCCAGAGATCTCACTTCTGGGTATATACCCAGAAGAAATGAAAACGGGATATCAAGGGGTGCCTGTGTGGCTACATCAATTACGTTTCTGACTCTTGATTTTGATTCAAGTCATGATCTCGTGGTTCATGAGTTCGAGCCCTGCATCAGTGTCAGTGTGCACTGTCAGTTTGGAGTCTGCTTGGGATTCTCTCTCTCTTCTTTCTCTGCCCCTTCCCCTCTCTCAAAATAAAAAAAATAAACTTTAAAAAATATGAAAAAATGTCTGGGGGTGCCTAGTTGGCTCAGCTGGTTGAGTGTCTGACTCATTATTTCAGCTTAGGTCGTGATCCCAGGGTCAGGGTCATGCGATCAAGCTCCATGTTGGGCTCCATGCTGAGTCTGGAGCCTACTTAAGATTTTCTCTCTCACTCTCTCTCTCCTTCTGCTCCTGTCCCCAATTATACATACTCTCTCCCTCTCTTAAAAAAGAAATGTCTGCAGAAGAGATATCTGCACTCCCACATTTATTATAGCATTATTCATGATACAGAAACAATCCAAGTGTCTGTCAGTGGAAGACTGTATAAAGAATGTGTTATGAAATATTACTTAGCCATAGGAAAGAAGGAATCTTGCCTTTTGTGATATCATGGATGGACTTTGAGGACATTATGCTAAGTAAGACAAACGAGACAGAGACAGACAAATACTATATGTTATCACTTAAATGTGGAATCTAAAAAAGCCAATTTTATAGAAACTTATAGTAGAATGGTAGTTACTAGGGGCGTGAGGGGTGTTTGGGGTAACTGGGGAATTGTTCCAGAGGACACATTTGAAATCAGAAAAATAAAATTCTCAAGATCTATGGACAGCATAGTGATTACAGTCAACAATATTGTGTTATATAGTGAAAGTTGAAAAGAGGCTCAGCCTTAAGTGTTGTCACCACAAAAAAGAAATGATAAGCTCATGATTTTGTAGAAATGTTAGGTAATGCTACATTGGTCATCATATTGCAATATATAAATGTATCAAATCAATATGTTTTACTCCTTAAATTCACACAATGTTGTATGCCAATTATATCTCAATACAAAAATAAATTAAAAAAGATAAATTGCATATGATAAAATATCGAATTAATATACAAAAATTTTAACTTTCAAAAGAAAATATATGTAAATTTTGTCTTTTTACTCTACAAGAAAGTAATTCATAAGCATGTTAAAATGCTCTGAAGCTTTGTCTCTTAACTTGATCTCTTGCAATATTCTTACAAATGTTCTTTCTGTTTCAGCATTTTTTCTCACCCTCTGTAATCTATTCTCTGTAGTGCAGGTAGAACAATCCTTTAAAATTAAATCAGATACACTGTTCAAAATCTCCCAGTGGCTTTTCACATCATTGCCTACGATATTCTACCTGTCCCTTCCCCTCATTTGTTTCTCTCTCCCTTTGCTCATCTACTAGGCCTTGGCCTCTGCCATTTTTCACACACTTTCAGCAGTATCTGACCTCACTTGTTGTTTCTCTGATTGGAGACCTCTCCTGCACTTCCTTCTGGCGTCTGATTAAATGTCACCCTTTCAGTGAGGCCTTCCTCAACTCCTTCATGTAAATGAGCAGACCCATACCCTCAATACTTTTTGCTTCTATCTCCTGCTTACCCTTGGTACAACATGTTTATACAATGTTCGTGTATTGCCTTTCATCAGATTGTAAACATTTCTTTTTTTTTTCCCCATATGATTTCTTTTCTTTTCTTTTCTTTTCTTTTTTTGTTTTACAAATAGTTTATTGTCAAATTGGTTTCCACATAACACCCAGTGCTCATTGTAAACATTTTTAATCTTTTTATATTTCTGGCTCCTAGAAGCCAGTCTGGCATAGTGTAGGTACCTAGTAATAGATAAAGGAAATAACTCCTAACTATATAAATCTGCAAAAAAAGTAATAAAAAGCAAAATAAACAAAGTTAAAATGAAAGACCAACATTGTTGGTGAAAGACCAACATTAAACTAGGTTAAGCATCTGACTTGATTTTGGCTCAGGTGGGTTCAAGCTCTATATCGGACTCTGCACTGACAGCTTCGAACCTGCTTCGGATTCTGTGTCTCCCTCCCTCTGCCCCTTTCCCTCTCTTTCTTCCTCTCCCCCACCCCTCTCTCTCTCTCTCTCTCTCTCTCTCTCACACACACACTCTCTCTCTCTCTCTCTCTCTCAAATATAAATAAATAAACATTTAAATGAAAGGTTTTTAAGACTGGGGTAAATTACTTTCAACCTCTATCATAGAAAAGGGTAATGTAATACACAAAGTGCTCTTACATATTCCTTGGGAAAAGATCAATAATACATATATAAAAAGATAGTTAAATGAAAAAGTAATGATAAGAAATTGCAAAAAAATACATAAGGTTTGCAAACCCACTAGGACCCAAGTAAATGGATGTCGAAACACCATTTTTTACCAGTAAGATTAGGAAACATTAAAAAAAAATGTGACAATCTGCAGGGTTGATGGGTTGTTCTGGAGGATAGAAACACACACCCAGTCTTAGAGTCAGGGCACAGTAAACCAGATTGGGAGACAGTTTGGAAATATTTATTAACATTTAAAATGTGCATCTGTTGCATGTTTAAACTCTTTATAACTGAAAAACTCAAAGAATTACACAGCCATTACATGGCAAAAGTCCATATCGTTTCTTGAAATAGTAGAGGCAGGGAACAAGCCTACATGTGCTAACGATAACTCCATTCCATGGTTTGGCACTCCAGTGCATTTATTCAGGTGTCTGTTCAAATAGCCTCCACTGCTTTCTTGATCACCTTATCTAATGTGTACTCCAGATTTTGTCTTGTTTCCCAATGTGTGAGGAGCACTCCAATATTTATTAGAAGAAATCTATCAATACTGTCATGAAAGGATGGTCATAACACATTGTTAAGATTAAAAAAAAAAAACTAATCATAGAAACTGCAAGAACATAAACCAATCTATGAACAATGATTTCTTTAGAGGAGTGGCATGGGGACTTGGCCCTTTTACTTTATATTACACTTAACTGCTTGATTTCAATTTTACCATGAAGTATGTTTTTACTTGACACTTTAAACTCTCCAAGAACAACAAAATATTGACATGATTTTTAAAATAGTTGGCTCCTTGTATTACTAATAGCTTTCAACTATTTCAAATTGAGGTTGGTGTTTGGAATCATTACTTCATTGCATTACATTTTCTCTCTCTCGAGGAGGTGTGCCCGAGGGAGAACATGCGCGCTTGCACAAGAGGACAGGTAAGCATACGTAAGGGTGTTTGCATGTGAGATGTTGCTTCTCACTTTATCTCCACTTGAGAGGTCTGGGGTGTTTGGGGAATACAGAGGAATTATGGTATACACAAGAGAAAGGAGCACCCTAACATTTCACTTTTTACTCCTACAACAAGCACCCCCCTTACCACAAAAAGAATATTTAAACAATTTTTTTAATGTTTAATTTTGAGAGAGAGACAGATTGAGTGAGGGAGGGGCAGAGAGAGAGAGGAGGACACAGAATCAGAAGCAGGCTTCAGGCTCTGAGTTGTCAGCACAGAGCCGGGTGCAGGGCTGGAACTTAGGAAGGGCAAGACCATGACCTGAACCAAAGCTGAACACTTAACTGACTGACTGAGCCCCCCAGGTGCCCCCTACCCCCCACTTAAAAAAATTTTTTTTAATGTTCAACATTTTTAATAGAGAAAATGGAAGTTGTTAGCACTTGTATAGTATTCCCATGAGGCTCTGTTAGTTTAGGGATTTTGTACTATAGTCTTTCTTTGTTTGCTTGTTTGTTTTCCATATTGTTATTCTGGACTTATCTAGGTGAAACTTATTTTGTACCAGTATACATTGTTATTTTAAGACAATTTTTAAATATAAAGGATTGAATGGGAAATTTTCATCACCCATCATAGATAATTCATGACATAGTCTCTCAGCTCTTACTAGTACTAACCAGGACTTTTGGAACATCCTTCTGGATGGAGCTGGATTTGAAATCTATAACAAACGTGAAGTTCAGAAAAATAGATAAGGACTCTATCACATCTGTTTCTAGTACTATGACTGTTACTAATACTAATAACAGCCATTACTATTTCTAGCATTTATTGAGTGTTCAGATTATTCCAGAAACCATTCCAGGTGGTTTATACATGTGTAGACTCAATATATGTAAACTAATTAGAAGTGTGCCTGGACCTATTAAATGCTCAGAAGTATTAACTACTGTTATTATATACACTAAGGTAGGAATTATTACAATTGTATATTGGAAAAAGCCTGAGGTACTAAGTTTAAGGAAATTGCCCAAGGCCATGCAGCTGACAAATGACATTATCAGGATTGGAATCGAATCGGTAAGACTCCAGAGTCCATTCTCTTACCATTACCTACATAATTCTTTTCAGAGAAAGAAATCTAACAGGTTACATTGTGTCATGTCAATAATTCATATAATTTGATCCTTAAGTTAGGTGGGGGGTAGCAAGAACATTAAGAGAAATTGGTTCATTTGCCATATCTTGCCAGAAAATTCCAAAGAAGCCAGCACTAGCTTCTCTAAACATTAGAAGAAATTATTTTAACCCAAACTTAAAAAGCATTCTTGTGTGTGGTGGAAGAAAGTAGGCTTTGAGTATAACAGAGCTCTGTTGCACAATGATCTGCAACTGAAAAAGAAAGGACTGGAGTTTTTTTGGGAGGTGGATTGTAATCGCCTAATTGGTATATTAATTCTGTTTGTCTTCCTTTGAAGGATGTTTCATCTTTTGTCTTACTCCTTGGTGGTACATCCAATTACTGAAAACAGGATGTGCCTGTAAAAAATAAAAAATAAAAAAGCCAATTCCCAGCATTGAGGAGCAAAAGCACATCTACTACTAATTGTTGTCATTGAAACTAAGTACCACACAAAGCCAAAACAACAAATGGTAATGTGAATAATTAAAAGAAGAAGAATCTCGCTGTATTGTGTAATAGGAAAAACAGGGAAACTATGTTTCAGGGTTTAGCATGCTTCCCCAGGATTGAGACTACTGAAAGGGGAGAAACTTTGGAATGAGTTAGTTGCTCTTGTCAGTTTCATTTCATCTTCTTTTGTGAAAAATATAGAGGTGGTACAGGGCTCATATATTTACTGGACACTGCTCCCCTGAAAATGCTGAAGTCCACATACCCACTGCCCATCTCAGCTGCAACAGCATTATTCACAGTGGACAACTTCTGCCTTTGGTTTGTTTCTATAATGATAACAGAATCTTTGGTTTAAAACGCAATGCACCTGTAGCAGTCCAATGTCAAAGCAGAGAGGGAATAAGGATGCCAGTTTAGCATTTTGGAATAAAATGTTAAAAATCTTTCAGGAAAAAAAAAACTATCATCTATATATGATGCTATCTATCTGTCTATTCATCTATCTATCTATCTATCTATCTATCTATCTATCTATCTGGTAGAATCAAGCCTAGAGGAGACCATACCATGCTTTCAGTCGGGTCTGTGTTTATATTCTACTAAACAGTAGAACATATGCCCAATTATTAAACTTATATACAAAGAACATCCAGCAGCTGTCTCATGAACTCCAATGACAAGATGTACAGGGAAGATATTACTTACTCAATCCATTTATTGATGTTCTACAGATCTACAAACTGTAGAGAGAATGTTCTACTTTAGCATTTGTATTGGGGTGCTGCCATTTGGAAGGAACTAGAGCTATCTCCGGTGTCTTATTTAGTGTTCAACCCGCCCACTTAAACAAACAAAGGCTTTCATGAAATAATTTTCTTTTGAGTTTGCCACACTTTAGATTCCATTCTGCGATTCCTTAGCCAAACCCCTTCTAAGCATTAAGGGATTTGGTTCCTTGAACATCTTGGGATTGTCTACTTAACTATTTCAACTTTATGTCCTCTTTTTAGAGTGCACACAAATATCTTAGGTGTGAGATCTTCCACATGTAGGATTGTGCCTGTTATCTTTTCTCTACAGAAGCCACCACAGTTCCTAAGATGTGTTTTCTGATGATGATGCTGAAGAAGGGGAGGAAGATGACACCAGGTTAAGTGTTGCCAAATATTTTCAGAATCAAAGATACATGCTTCAGCTCGTGCTCCTCTTATATTTGGTGGGAGGAGCAGCAGTTGAAATCATGGTATGCAAGTCTAGTGGCTGCAGTTACCAAAGGTCAGGGCTGGACTTGGTCACAGAGATCCTACATTTAATTTCATTTTAATTAATACTTGTTAGCTTTATCTTTTATGGGTATCCCAAGATCCTATTTCTGAAATCTAGTGCTTTTGATAACCCTCTAAACTTTGTGCCATCTTGAAATTCAAGAGATATGTTTTCTTTACAGTACTTGATAGATAAATAAGTAAGTGAGAGGTTAATAGAGTGGCATACTTCTCTTCCAAATGTTGTCAGTTCATTCTTTTGGATTCCTATTGGGTTATGATTGTTCAATTACTTATTCAACTAATTTCTCAGGTAACTAGACCTTATTGTTTCCACTTTACCTATGGTTCCACTACCAGTTGGGATTGACGATCCTAAAGGTCTCATTGGTCATGTGAGATTTCTACTGCTGTCTACTATTTACTACCATTCGGTGGCTCAAAGCAGCATACATTTATTACCTCACTGTTGGTTTTATTAAATCAACAGTTTTAATAAATCAACAGTTTATCAGAATCTTTTGCTGCAAACCAGAGGTTGATCAGGCTGCATTCCTTTTTAGAAGTTGAGCTCCTCTTCCAAGATCGTGTGGTTGTCAGCAGGATTCAGTTCCTAACTGTAATCTTCTAGGCCGAGCTGTTCTCTTTGGAGTTGGTTAAGGGCTCTGTTAAGGGCCGCACATAGTTTCTTGCCAAATTGTCATTTCTTTGGGCTGTTCATACCAAAGCAGCTTTTATCTTCAAGGCCAGGAAGAGTCCCTCCCATGTAGTCTGTAAAGGCAGTGTCTGGGGCGCCTGGGTGGCTTAGTCGGTTAAGCGTCCAACTTTCACTTAGGTCATGATCTCGCGGTTCATGAGTTTGAGCCCCGCGTCGGGCTCTGTGCTGACTGCCAGCTCAGAGCCTGGAGCCTGTTTCAGTCTGTGACTCCCTCTCTCTCTGATCCTCCCCTGCTCAAGCTGTCTCTCTCTATCTCTCCTAGAAATAAATAAAACATTTAAAAAAAAAAAAGGCAGTGTCATTTACAATGTAACATAGTCAAGGGTTGAATGTCCCCTCACCTTTGCCAGGTAGCATAACCTAATCAAGGGGATGACTGTCCCCTCATCTTTGCATATTCTATTAGCAAGAAATAAAAGACAAATTCTTCCTGCACTTTAGAGATTATGCATGCGTGTGACTCATCAGTAGGCTGTGCCTGCTACAGTGGTTTAACAAAATTAAGGGTTAATGTCTTATGCATGCAAAATTTGCTGCAGTATATTTTTTTAAGTTTATTTATTTATTTTGAAAGGGACAGAGAGAGCACCAAAGTGGGGATGGGGCAGAGAGAGATAAGGACAAAGGATCCAAAGCAGGCTCTGTGCTGACAGCAGACAGCCAGGTACAGAGCTCAAACTCACAAACTTTGAGATCATGACCTGAGCCGAAGTCCAATACTTAACTGACTGAACCACCCAGGTGCCCCCACATTTGCTCAGTGCTCAGTAAATATACAGGGAAGGTTTCCTCCATGTGGAGATACAGCCACCCAGGCTGCCTCGATCTTGTGACAATTACATCTCAACTCAAGATCATGATCACCATGGCAAGGGGGCTCAGTGATTCAGAGTCTCAAACCAACAGTTAAAATGATCAACTATAGTTACAACACAAAGGCCAAAACTAGTCACAAGTCCCTACCTTCCAGCAAAAAGATAGGGCATGCAATCTTCCCGGAGAAGAGGGAGACCTGGATATGAATGACCAACCCTGGTTTCTAACACAGTCATCTTAAGAAAACTCCCTTTCCATTTCTGATGGTATGTATATGAATTTATTTTATTATCAGTATACTTTTTATGGATTGAATTGCGTCTTCAGAAGTCATTTTACAGTTCTAACCCCTAATGTGACTATACAAGATAGGCTTTTAAATATGTAGTTGAGGGGCGCCTGGGTGGCTTAGTCGGTTAAGCGTCCGACTTTCACTTAGGTCATGATCTCGCGGTTCGTGGGTTCGAGCCCCGCGTCGGGCTCTGTGCTGACTGCCAGCTCAGAGCCTGGAGCCCGTTTCAGTCTGTGACTCCCTCTCTCTCTGACCCTCCCCTGCTCACACTGTCTCTCTCTCTCCTAGAAATAAATAAAACATTAAAAAAATTTAAAAAAAAAATATGTAGTTGAGATTAAATAGGGTCTTAAGGGTAGGCCCCTAATCCAATGATTGGTGTCCTTCTAAGAAGAGAAAGAGACACTAGGAATGCACATGCATAGCTGGAAGACCATGTGAGGACACAGCAGAAAAGCGGTCATCTGCAAGTTAAGGAGACAGGCCTCCAGAGAAACAAAGCCTGCTGACACCCTGATCTTGGACTTCTAGGCTCCAGAACTGTGAGCAATATGTTTTTATTTTCTTAGCCACACACTCTGTGATATTTTGTTAAGGCAGCTTTAGCAAACTAATACAACACAAAGGAAAAAGAAATGTAAGAAGCCCCATATTTAAAACTTTATAACTCACTTTTACCTATTTGCTCATTGGTTTGGGTAGCCATCTTGTGAACTGTATATTAGTTTGTTTGTGTTTACTTCCCATTCTATAGGTCATCAGGCAGAGACTCTAGAGAGAAAATGTAACTTCTGCAAAGTTACCTAGCTAACTAGTGTCTCAAACTGAGTACAATGTTTACTTCCTGTTCTGGAGAATTCAAATTTTCAGTAATAAGTCCTATCAGTAAAACTGGTTGTTTAAGTAGCCTATAAAAACATTGGCTTTTGGGCATAAAAAGATTGCTCCCTTAGGTTTATTTAGATTCCCCCTGTGGAAACTTCTACTTCATTCAAAATTCCCATGCAACATTAGTTTTAGCGACTATGGCTTCGAGTTTAGCAATCCTTTTAAATTTTCTATAGTCTTAGAAAATGATATTTGAGGCAACTAATTGTAGCAACAATGTTTTCTAGTGCTCTTACTAGGGTAAACATGTTAATAGTCAGGTCTCTATGAATGGAATGTCCAGAGATCTCAGTTTGGGTAGCCTTTATTAGTGGAATTGTAAATATGATGGGGGGAGTGAAGAGATGATTGTTTAAGTAATAAGGAAATTCCTCCCACCTCCACTAAATGTTTGGCCTTGTGAAGTGCACTCTTCCACAATATGGGCAATGGCTCATTTCCTTGGTACATTTAACACAAATAATATATGCATTTGTATTTGCAAGGATCTTTCTTCTTTCCTCTTTGTTCATGACATGTACCTTACATTTATATCTATTTTCTTTACTGGCTACTCTCATTCTTTCTTAAAATTTACTTTTGTTCATTGAATATTAGAGCATCAGATTTGCTAAAATACATAGAACTCATTAATGCATCATAACTATTTTTTCCCCTCTGTCTTTCCTATTGTCCAAAATAGCTTATTTACTTAATTTCTTTTGTGTGAATACACATACTTAATGTCACTTGACTACAGTTTTTGTGAGATTTTTAAAATAACCTTATAGCTTAACCGGTTACATCCATCACCGCATCCCAATCTTACTTTCTAGGAGACTTGCATCTGTTTCGTTTAATTATGACAAAAGTTCATTTTCTATTTCTCGCCACCGTCATCCCATTAGCATCCCAAGTCACTTTGGTGTTTATTTGATGATTCAGTCAACTATGTCCCACCCCCACACATCAACTGGGGCCGCAGTTCAGTCTCATGCTGGAATGCCCATCAAAACTCTTGCTTCATTCCGAGCTGACGTTACTCTCAAAATTCAGAGGCACCTCAGGCTATCCCCAGAGAACTTCAGAAAGTGGTTAGTCACTATTCCCAGCTAAGTCTACAGGGGTTTGTGTGATGGAGGTTTGGCTTTAGGTTAATAGACTGCTGCAGTGTTACTAAAAACATATGCAAAACTGCACACGCAGTCTTTTTTTTTTTTCTTAAATAAGTGCCCATTAAAAATAACTATATGATAATTAATGAGGAAGGAAAGTGGTACAGTGTAGATGGTTTGTCAATATTGTAGTTAGGTCATTCATCTGTGGAGCAGTGATATTCACCTACTTTCTCCTTTGTTTCAGAGATGTAGAGTTAATATTTCACTTCTTATTTTAGACACTCTCTCAAGTATCCTTTTAAACAAGCAAACAGGGACCACTTCCAAGAGAAAGAAAGTCGCCATTCTTTGATGATGAATTCATAATGAAGGGAATCCTCATTCCAAATGGACTTCTGTAAGGCACCATTCCCCTGAAACTCATGTTCCTAAGTATGTGAGGGGAACCAGTTAATGAATGTTAAATTACGTTGTAACATACTTAGAGACATGGGCAATGTTTATGTGACACTAGTTTACTTTAAAACACTCCCTATTGACCTTTACAAAAATAATACAATAGCAATTTGAGATGAATATTTACAGTGGGTGGAAATAGTTCTGAAGTGCGAATTCCCAAACCACCGTTTGTGAAACGTCCCACTTCTGTGATCTATATTTTCTTAGGCTCCTTCAGGCAGAAACGGGCAAGATTGCCAAGTTCAACAACACAATTTCTTACATGAGAACAAGCAGGATGCGCAACCCTGAAAAGGTAGCAATCAAGCAAGCTGGGTTGCTAAAATCAAATCGCGTAATTTGTCACGTGATTGTGCGTACCTGGAAACTATTAGCTACATTTGAGGAAAGCCTGAAAAGTATGTAAACTCTAAGAGAATATACCTTTTCAGTGAAAAATCTGACATAGTAATTAATACCTGGCACTTTCATATCAAAAATGCTCTTTTAAACGTTAGTTCTATTTGCTCTCTGCAGCGTGTAGTTCTCTATTCTGGTCTTATATATTTATAAGTTGTGAGGGAAATATTTTAAATCAAAGCCGTAAAATAAGCATAGTTAGAGAGCTAACATGAGGATTTTTACTTCATTTACATTCATTACATATTATGAGTTTAATTACCTTCCTCAAATAATACCAGGATGAAGGAAAGATGCTGAAGAAGGCGTACTTCTGTGATGATTTTATTGATTGTGACTGATGGATGGCATCAACATTTCATAGTGAAGAATCATGGTTTTGTTACATCAGGAAAATTAAATTGGGAGAGTTATTTTCTTTCCCAGTGATAGTGGCAGTTAGAATATTTCACCTGTAATGAGATGTGTGCGTTATGTGCCATCGTGAACCACGGCTCAGCCATTAAATATATGTAAATGAAGAGAAACACAAGAGAGCCCGGGCATAATAACGTGCAGAACAGAGAAATGGATCCTGGAAAGTGATTAATTTATTTGATGATGCCTCAAGTGAGGAATTTTAGGTCACAAATGAAGTGACAGAATGACAAATTACCATTTTAAAGAATTTACTGGGCATCATTACTGAACAATTGTCAGGTAGTTTATGGTGGCTGAGAAGACGGTATAAATATAGATCTTTTCCTTATCTGAGATGAATTATTAATCACCTTTTTAAAAATCTTTGTGAGTGATGGTTGGCTGTCTGATTGGAAATAATGTGTTCTACAATTTTAACCAAATTCTAATATGATATGTAACAGGAATCTTTACAATTAAAGTCTCAGAGGAGAGTGGTAGGAGGTTTACAGTCAATTGCAGTTTTAATGTGATAGAAGAGGAAGAATCCACTCGCATATTTCAATAGATTTCCTTAGGTATATTATCCCTGCTGTGATGTTATTCAAATGTTTACAGTTTATTTTCATTTGAAAAATGACATTCAGATACTTAAATTGTTTTCCTTGGTTTATTAGTTAATGAAAATGAAATTCTAGTAATTACTATAGTTTCGCAGCCTGCCACATTATTTAAAGGGAAGTGACTGCCTTTGTCGGTGGCATTATAAATGTCATCCTCCTGTGTTTTGTTCAATTTTTGTTTGCTTTGTCTATGTTACGTCCCTTCTCTGTCTATATGTCACTGTGTCTAACACCAGTACCGACTGGAGTGTGGAAAACAAAGTTACGATTTGAAATAAAGACATTTTCTCAAGCTTGGGGGCGGGGGGGGGGGTTGTGGTATATTTTGATACTTAAAGTATGCATTGGCCTGCTTTGTAAGTAACACTAACCATTCCAAAAATAAAAACAAAATTCTCTATTACGAGGGACACTGAAAAATCCAAACACACTTTAAGATGTCTGTTTGTGGCAGGCTGCTTAAACTAGAGTTTATACATCTATTAGTGTCTGATCAGTTTCTTAGATCAAATGTATTTGCTATTGCAAAGTATTATTACTTTATTACTATTATTATTGATAAGGACTAAAGACAGGAGTTGTTTTTTAAACAGTGTATGCTATTTATCTAACAGAGTAGAAACGTCTAGAAAAATTAGCTTTTGACACACTTGCTCTATTTTTTTTAACGTCTTACTTATTTCTGAGAGAGACAAAGGGACAGGGTGAGCATGGGAGGGTCAGTGAGAGAGGGAGATACAGAATCTGAAACAAGCTCCAGGCTCTGAGCTGGCTGTCAGCACAGAGTTCGATGCTGGGCTCGAACCCAGGAACCGTGAGATCACGACCTGAGCCAAAGCCGGACGCTTAAGCGACTGAGCCACCCTGGGGTACCGACATGCTTCCTCTTAAAGCAAGCGAATAGCAGTTGCTATTTAGGAAGGCCCTAGAAGGCTCATCTTTCACCTGGAAGAAAGCCTAAGATCTTGCTCCTTTCTTGCTATTATGTGCACCTCTTCAATTTAATCTTGATTCATTCTGAGACTATATGAAAAATTTAAATAAGTATTCCCTGTGTTACCCATGACATCTTACATTGCTGAACTGGCAAGAAATTTAAATTTTGAATGTACATGTTACTTTTTAAACTCATTTTGCTTTTACATTCCCCCCTCAACATGGGTGGTAGAACTTTACTGACTCTTTCTGTCGCTAAAAGAAGAAAACTAAAAGAATTGTTTGCTTTTAATTTCAGGTCCAGTATCTATATGGCATGCCAGATTTAGGGAAATCTCCACGCTGCTTTCCTGCTCTACAAAAGACGCTTAGGTGCCCTGGTGTGTCTAATGGCACATTTCAGGTCAGTCCACTTTGGCATTTTTCCATTAGAGATGACCCTCACCTTTCAGTTGTCTTTTCTTCTTCCTTGCCACCAAAAATATAAACATACAAACAAATGAATGAGGGCATGCCCCTCTAAAGAAAACTCAGATTCTGGATGAGGTGTTAGAGAGAGCCTGGGCATGTTTAACCTGGCATGGTTCAGAGTGAGCAAGAGTGTATCAGAGGGGAGAGTTACTGCTGTGCATGAACTCAGCCCTTCTGCACACTTTAAATATCTTGTGTCTTCTGCCAGCTCACATCAGCTGTCAGACGGAGTTGCAAAAATGCAGTAAAGATGCCGTTCGCTCCAGTATATTGAGAGAGTCATAAAGATTCCTAAGTAAAATAGTGAAAAAGAGGTTTTTTTTAAATAAATATTTTTACTTATTTTTCACAGAGAGAGAAAGAGAGAGAGAGTGAACACAAGCTGGGGGGAAGCAGAGAGAGGGAAACATAGAACTGAAGCAGGACCCAGGCTCTAAACTGTCAGCACAGATCCTGACGTGGGGTTTGAACTCATGAATCATGAGATCATGACCTGAGCTGACATCAGGCATTCAACTGACTGAGCCACCTAGGTGCCCTGCAAAGAAGAGATTTTAAATGAACTTACAGACATGGGAGAGGGGATGCATTATGCAGTCATAAGACTGGGATTTTTGGCCTTTTGCATGATTCAAGACTATCATAGAGAAAGAAGAAAATCTGATTAATTGAAACGTCATGATTGGTCACTGTGTGCCAAGTGTATAGAGAAAAATATAACAATGTTGACTGTGCCCTTAACAAACTTACTCATTGATGAACAATGGGGCCACAGAAAATGTCTAGACATTTCTTGTAACACTGTAAACTGAGATTTCTGAGGAGTTTCACCATCCCCAAATGATCTAATTGTCTTCATTTCTTCTCTTTGTATCAAGGTTGGTTTATTCCAGAAGCAGCACTTCTCCTGACTGCCCTTTTCCCTCCAAGTTCTTGCCGTGACATTCCACCTATTAAAGGGAAATCTACCCACATAGATCCGGACACCTTCTGCTTAGCTCTTATTTCCCCAACATTTTGCTATGAACATTTTCACAGACATAGAAAGCAAGCATTCATATGACCAGTACCTAGATTGTACCATTGATGTTCTACTATTCTCATTTTTTCACACGTCTAACCATCCATCATCAATCCACCTGGTAATTATTAAATGTATTGTCAAGTAACTTGCAGACATCATTACATTTCTCCTAAATACTTCAGCATGCCTATCATTAACTCGAGCTTAATATTTATTTTTGTGGGTTATTTTTCCTATTGAACTAATTTTACACACAATGGAATATATTCTCATTGAGTTTCAGTGGGTGCATACATTTGTAAACCTCAAACCCTTATCAAGATGTAGGATATTACCATCACCCCAAAAACATCCTCATCCCCTTCCTGATCAGTGTCCTACCTCCACTCTCAACAGAAGAAACTGTTGTCCTGATTTTTTTAAATATAAAAATTAGTTTTGCCTGTTGTAGAACTTCCTATAAAATGGAGTCATACAGTATGTTCTGCTTTGTATCTGGTTGCTTTCACTATAGAAATTCTTTTCAGATTCACCTACGTTGTTAAATGTGCTGGTGGTTTTCTTGTTATGGCCGAGTAGTGTTATATTCTCTGAGTACAATGCTTTTTGTTTATCTATGCTCTCTTTAATGGGCACTGGGGTCATTTCTAAAGTTTTGGGGTATTATGTTTTTTAAAATTTCTTTTATGGAAGTATTAGGATTAGAGCCACTATGGACTTTCTTTTTATTAACATAGGTGTCTGATTCTTTTGGATAAATATCTGTAGGTGGAATTGCTGGCTCTTAGAGTGGATGGTTGTTTTAAGAAACTGATATTTTATTAACAAAATCATTGCTCCAGTGTGTATTCCGTCCACAATAAATAAAAATTTTGGTCATTTTACTTCTTTGACAACATCTGGTGTTGTGAGTCTTTTTATTTGAGGCCATCTTGTGGTTTTACTTTATTGTGTTCCCTTCCTCTTTCATGTGTCTTCAATCACTCTCTTCAAGGTGATTATGTCTTAATCAGCCTTCAAACATGCTCTGGTGTCCTTCTCCTTAAAAAACAAGGAATAGAAAAAATTTTTGACCAAAAATCTCCCTCCAGCTACCAAATTATTTCTCAACTCCCCTTAACAACTAAGTTTCTCCACTTTATCAACTAAGCTGCCTCTATTTTATCACCTGAAACTTCCTGACTTCTAGATGTTGGGGTTGCTCTTTAGCCCTTGACCCTAGACCTACCTACATTCTGGTTATTCACCTTCTCCTTAAGAATTGTGTTGATTTCTATGTTTAAACCAATCCCAATGCCAACAATTCTCAAACTTATATCTCTGGCCTGAACTTTCCTTTGAGTTTCACCTACCTACTTTACATTTCCATTTCCACATTACTATGATGCTGATAGCTCAAAGTCACCATATCTGATTTTGATCTTGTGCTTTTCCAATTATGATGTTCCTCCGGGATTCTCAGTCTTTGTTAAGGTTTCTTAACAAAGAAATTTCTTTGTTAAGAATTTCTTCTTCTTCTGATACTAAAAAAATCTAATTATTCTCACACCCAGTTAAGACATATACTTTGGAGAAAACTTAAAATAATTATCTAAGAGAAGTACCTACAAAATCTGATGTCTAAAAATAAATTAGTCAATACCTAGAATGAATTAAAGATCTATTTACCAATACTTAGTGAATATAGCTAAAGTCATTCACAGTGGAAAATTTGCAGCCTTAAAATATTTATCTCATAAAAGGAGAAGGATAAACATGGATGAGTTAATAGATAATTCAGAAGATAGAAAAGGAACAAAAGATAAATATCAAATAAATGAATGATGAAATGAATGATGATCAGAAAAGAATAAAATTGAATTGATGTAAGAAATAAAACAAGTGGCATGATCAAAAAATGATTATAGGATAATCTTAACACTGTCTAAGTAGCATATTATAAGAAACTTAAAGTCTTTAGTCTCATTTTAAAGATGGAAGGATATTATAGAGTAGAGCTTTAATCTCCTAGAACTGATGTCTTTATAAGAAGAGGAAGAGACACCAGAGATTTCACCCTCCACTTGGACACAAAGAAGAGGTCATGTGAGCACACAACCAAGATGGTAGCCATCTACAAGCCAGGAAAAGAAGCCTCAGCATCCTGTCAGTACCTTCATGTTGGACTTCTTCACATCAAGACCTGTGAGAAATAAATTTCTATTGTGTTAACCAACCAATCAGTAGCATTTTGTAATGGCAGCCAAGCAACTAGTACAACAAAGAAAGAGTGAGGTATTTTGCTATTCCTAAGTGAGGGAAGGTGATTTGGATATAAAATTATTTTATTACAGAGGAGAAGGAAAATATGAGAAAATGCACTGTGATGATATTTCCTGTCTAATGTCTTCACCTAGGAAATAGCTGAAAAGAGCCCTCTGAAATATCTCTGAAACAGACAAGTCATAGTAAAATGATCTGAGAGAGTTTGTACTTGATAGCTGACCACAGCTACATAACGTGATTACAAAATATTTGGAAGATTTTAGAGGGTATGAGTGGGAGAATCAGCTTAGCATTAATAAATAAGTTCCAAAGCATTGAGAGATTTTAAAAAAAAAATTTAACACTTATTTATTTATTTTTGACAGACAGAAATAGAGCATGAGTAGGGGAGGGTCAGAGAGAGAGGCAGGGGGAGACAAAGAATCCAAAGCAGGCTTCAGACTCTCAGTCAGCATAGAGCCTGATGTAGAGCTCAAACCCACAAGCTGTGAGATCATGATGCTTAACCCACTGAGCCACCCAGATGCCCTTAAAACATTGAGAGATTTTAAGTGGGAAACTAACAAGAAGAACTAATCTAAGATGTCTACAGCCTAATCCTAAGAATTTGGTATGTTATGTGGCAAAAGAGATTTTGCAGGTATGATTAAGGTTGCAGACTTTGAGATAGGAAGACTATCCTGGATTATACTGAGTGAGTCCAATCTAATCAAATGAGTCCTTAAAATGGAGAAACTTTCTTGACTATAGTCAAAGAAAGAGGTGTGATGACAGAAGTTCTTTGGAGGTGAAGGAAAAGAACCATTAACCAAGGAATGGGGTGGCCTCTAAGAAGCCAAAAAAGTGAAGGAAACTGATTCTCCCCTCGATTCTCCAGGAAAAATGTCCATCCTGCTGACACCTTGATTTTAGTGTGACCCATGACAGAATACTGTTTTACAAAACGGTAAGAGAATGCATTTTGTATTTTAAGCCAGCAAGTTCGTGGTAATTCCTTATGGAAGTAATAGAAAACAAATGCATATTTTCCTCTACACATTTGGACCAGAGCATAGAAAACAAAGAAATATGAAAGTAATTAAACATGCTGAAACTTGACATTGCACACAAAGAAAATATTTGTCCACCCACCCTTCTTTCATTAATCTTATTTTTTTAAGTTTTTTTAATGTTTATTTATTGTTGAGAGAGAGAGAGAGATAGTGTGAGTGGGGGAGGGGCAGAGACAGAGGGAGTCACAGAATCCAAAGCAGTCTCCAGGCTCTGAGCTGTCAGCACAATGCCCTATGTGGACCTTGAACCCACAAACCAGGAGATTATGACCTGAGCCTAGTCAGACACTTAACTGACTCAACCATTCAGACGCCCCTGTCCACCCACACTTCTGAGGATGCTGTATACTAAAATACCTATTAGCTTGTATAATTCACAAGATGTATAAGAATGTAAGTGTGTTTGCTTTGTACATATGCATATTTAGGCAGAAATATACATTTATGGTGATCAGTAGCTTAGAGGAATTAATACTAGAAAATATTATCAGTCATTGCCTTGAATATCATAATAATAACCAACCTGTTTAGCATGTTTTATGTGACAGACACGTTTCTAGGTGCTTTACATATATTAAGAATTTTAATCTTCACAACAATCTTGTGAGGTAAGTAGCTTGTTTTTATTTTTATTTAATGTTTTATTTATTTCTGAGAGACAAAGCGTGAACAGGGGAGAGTTAGAGAGAGAGGGAGATACAGAATCCTAAAGAGGCTCCAGGCTCTGAGCTAGCTGTCAGCACAGAGCACGGTGCCTGGCTTGACCCCAGGAACCGTGAGATCATGATGTGAGCCAAAGCGGGATGCTTAACCGACTGAGCCATCCAGGGGCCCCGGTAAGTAGGTTATTTTTATACCATTTTGTGGGTATGCAAACTAAGACAAAAAATAGTTCAGCAAACTGGCCAAGGTCATGCCGCTTGGCAAGTGGCAGAGCTGGAACTTCAACTTAGGTACTGGAGCTCCAGAGAAGCTGCTCTTTAACTGTACACTGGAGAAGCTGAAACACCAATAGATGTTGGTGTATTTCAATGCCTTTAAATATATGTGGTAAAATACAGACAAAATGAGATAGCCTTTCATCAATTAAGAGCATCTAACATGACTGGGACACTAGGTGGCTCAGTAGGTTGAACATCTGACTCTTGGTTTCAGCTCAGGTCATGATATAACGGTCTGTGGGTTCGATCCCCACAATGGGCTCTGTGCTGACAGTGTAGTGTCTGTTGATTCTCTCCCTCTCCTCTTTCTCTGCTCCTCGCTTACTCATTCTCTCTCTCTCAAAAATAAATAAATAAGCATTAAACAATCTAATACATGACTGTGTATTACTAATTAATATGTAAATAATATGTTATTTTAAAAATATTATGCTCATAATAAGGTAATAGAGGCATTCTCATTAAAATCATAAACCAAGTAAGGAGAACTGCTCTCATATTAACCTTCTTACGCACTGTTTGTTTATTGCTCTAAGGCATAGTGAATTTAAAACATGAAAATACAATTATATACCTATACAATTTTAGAAGTCTAAGAGGAAACTCAGTAGGTTAATGAGAATATTAAAGAAGGTGGTTGAATAAAAGTAAGTCTCAAATGTCAATATATTAGTTTCTAAGCTACAAATACTGAGGATAGAAAAACAAAAGACTCAAACTTATTTTATTATTATTATTATTTTTAATGTTTATTTTTTGAGAGACAGACAGACAGAGACAGAGCATGAGCAGGTGAGGGACAGAAAGAAAGACACAGAATCCGAAGTAGCCTCCAGGCTCTGAGATGTCAGCACAGAGCCCAATGTAGGGCTTAAACTCATAAACTGTGAGATCATGACCTGAGCTGAGGTCAGATGCTTAACTAACTGAGCCACCCAGGGGCCCCTCAAACTTATTTTAATAGAATTGTATGATTGTTTTACTAAAATGTGCACAATGAAAAACTACATGCTAATTTTGCTAGTGAAATACATATGAAATCTTACATAGAATACTAGCTAATTTACTGTAACATGTTATTTTAAATAATCCAATATGACCAAATATGTTCATTTTAGGAACATGAGAAATATTATATTAGAAAATCTGTTAATGTGACACAACACATTAATTACGTAGAGGAGATAAACCACATTATCCTCCCTAGAAATGCCAAAGTGGCATTTTGGATTTATTTAGCACACACTCCTGAATTTTCAAAATACCATTTTATCCAAGGAAATTCTTCCTTCGCAAAATCATATGCTAAACTTTCTAAGAAAATTGGTTTGTCTTCTGTTTGGATAGTATCTAAGTTTCTCCCAAAATGTTCACCTTCTAGTATTGTTGGATGAAAGAGAGTTATAATTTACGTAGCTTGATACTAGTGCAAGAGCAATAAAATACTGATATTATAATTAAAATTTTATATATGATAAGGACTATTTAAAATCAGTGAGAAAGAGGGGTCTTTTCTAATAAACATGAATGGAACAGTTGACTTAGCAATTTGGAAAATGCTAGAGTTACTGTCTTCTCAAGCTTTTTATCCAAGTAAGTCCTAGGTATATTAAAGATATGTTAATGAAATCAAATTTAAATCATAACATCAGTAGGAGGGACCCTTAGGCATTATTAGGAGGATAAAATGTCTCTTATACAGAAGGATAAACAACCTTTTTAAATATACAAAGAAAGGGGCGCCTGGGTGGCTTAGTCGGTTAAGGGTCCGACTTTCCCTTAGGTCATGATCTCGCGGTTCGTGGGTTCGAGCCCGGCGTCGGGCTCTGCACTGACTGCCAGCTCGGAGCCTGGAGCCTGTTTCAGTCTGTGACTCCCTCTCTCTCTGAACTTCCCCTGCTCATGCTGTCTCTCTCTCTCTCTTAGAAATAAGTAAAACATAAAAAATTTTTTTTTAATATACAAGGAAAGGTGAAAAAATAAGTCAAAAATATTAGTGGCTTTAATGACAAGAACATAAAAAAGGAGGGTGTATGTCCATACCTAAATTAGTAGAACAATGATAATGTAGGGAGGCATTGCGGAATATTTGACACAAAAATTATTAATAAACTTAATATTGAAAAAGCTTCTACACCATCACCAATAGGAGTGAGAGGTTTTCTGTGTGCAGGTAATTCATAAAAGATGGATGTAGAGATACAAGTGGTCTATAAATGTGCAAAAAGTATTTAAAGAGTCTTCTCAAATCCACATTGAGATATGTTTTTTTCACCTCGAAAACTGAGTTTAAGAAGAAAAAGAGAAGAGCTTCTCATATCTAGGAAACTTTGAGTAAGTGAGGGTGCAAACAGAGGTACCCTCGTTGGAGTGTAAAATAAAGCAGGGTACTAGCCAAAGGGAAATTTGGAAGTGTAAACTAAAAAATGTTTAAAATTTTTCTTATCGCGTTGACCAATTTTAGTTAAGAAAAAAATTGCAACATATGTTACAAGAATTTTAATTTTTGAAATGGTCAAGATATATGACAACATTCAGTTATGAAAATGGTCACCAAATCATAATTTGTAGTAGTTAAAATTATAGTTCTATAGTCAAACAATATCATATCGTTAAATACGTTGTGCAAAGTCTACAAAGGGATATTATGAAACAATTAAATGTACAAGAAGCTTTAAAGCTGAGAAATTTTAGTAACAGGTTTTTACAAAAAAAAATAATAACCCATTGAATTTGTCACACATTTATTGAGAATCAGGAAGATATGCATATACAATATGTATATGGAAACTCTGGCATGGAGAAGTCTTTCTTCCATTGCTGCCATATGAAATGTCTACCTATCTTCTCCTAGCTGTGTGGCTCAGCTCTTCCTCTCCTTTTCTTCTCTTCCAGGTGAAAATCCCCTTCTTCTTTTCTCTCCGTCCATGTCCTTACTTTCTCCTTAGCATCTGTCTCCCCCTTGTTCCCTCTCTCTCTCTCTCTCTCTCCCTTTCTCAAACTATTGGGTACAACTATGAATTCCTCTAATTCTTCAATGCAGAACATTTCAGTACTGCTTTGATTTCTACCCTCTCCTTCAAGAGCTTTGCCTTTTATACGTATGCCATGTTCTAGTGAATCTTCTTCCACAAAGAGCCAACTTTTTGCTATAAGTTATACTTTCTTAAATGTGAAAGGCAGATGCCAATGTCAGGGTTTTTTGAGAAAACATTTAATAGCATATTTTTCTTATTGCTTCTACATAGAAAACTATGCTAAAGCAAAAATCACAAATGCAAAAAAATACTTGTCTATAAAGATGTTCGTGTTTTTAAAAATATATTGCTGTTTATAACATATTTCTTTTTTCCTTTTTTGAAATGTTTATTCATTTTTGAGAGCTAGAGAGAGACAGAGCATGAGTGGGGGGAGAGGGTGGAGAGAGAGAGGTATAGAATCCAAAGTAGGCTCCAGGCTCTGAGCTGTCAGCCCAGAGCCTGATGGAGGGCTCAAACCTCTAAACCTGCAAATAGTCACATAACCACCTGAGCCACTCAGGCCCCCCTATAAAATTTTTCTAAAATAAAATGTAATCTAAGTGTAATTGACTTAATTAACAGATGCGTTTTACATATTGTCATGATTATGTAGTATATATATTGTGGTTTTTATATATATATAATATATGATGGTATACAAAATTATATATAATATGAATTAACATACAATAATAATATATTAGTAGTGTATATAATGTAACATTATTAGTATATATAATAGTATATGTAAATACATATGCATGGCATGCACATATACACTGCCATGAGTTCATTCAAACAGATGAATCCATTGGTCTGGGATAGGCATAAGAGTTTCTAAAATTTATAATATTTAATATGATAAATATTATCATCAGCTAAGTTTGAAAACATTAATTTAATAAGATTGACTTCTGTCGGGCATCTGCGTTGCTCAGCTTTTTGAATGACTGACTTTTGATCAGGTCATGATCTTATGGTTCAGGAGACTGAGCTCTGCATGGGCAGTGTGGAGCCTCCTTGGGATTCACTCGTTTCTCTCTGCCCTTCCTCCATTTACATATGCGTGTGCACGCGAGCACATTCTCTGTCTCTCAAAATAAATAAATAAACTTTAAAAAATAAGATTACCTTACATCTAATATATAAATAGAGATGAGCTCTTCAGAGAGAAGTAGTTTCCAAATTTGGAGGATAAGTAGGTAATTTCAGGTCCCATGAGATAGGACTGAGAAGTTAGAAAGTGACATAAGGCAATGTGAGCACATTAGGATTTTGAGAACTAAAAGAAAATTATACTTTGAAGTGGACATGGTGCAAAAGAGATAAACCAAAAAAAAATGTTCACTTAAAAAAATTTTTTTAGAATGATACCTAGCATCCTTTTATTTCCCTCATCCTCTCCTGTCTATAATATCCGGATCTCAAATTAGTGCTTTAAGATTCATAAATCAGTCCATTTTAATTGAAATAATCTAGCGTGGGACATCCTAGTCTTATCTACAATTCTATGTAAAGTACCTTCTAAAGTTTGAAGAGTTCTCTTATCAACATTTGAAGCATGGTCAAGTTTAAGTTGATACTCCTTTCCACTTGATTTTACCAATTTATTTTAACTATCCTTCCCCCTGTAAAAATTTGGAAATATGTGCACATGACTAGCTCTTCAGCATTCAACAAATATTTATGATCTTAATCACAAGTGTCATAAAATGACATGATGTGTAACAGTATTTCCCTGTCATTTCTCTGATCGGCAGTGAAGTTATCTGAGTATAATGTCTCTTTCAATTTTACCTTTCCTCAAGGGATGCAATAGCCAATTGTAAGACATTATAAGGCAAAATGACTAAATTAGTAAGCATATAACAGCATGTCATAAAATCTCGTGAAATTTTTCAAATTTGGACCTCCACATAAAAGCAGAGTGAGCTCAAAACCTGAGCGTCTCAGGGCCTGACAACAATTTGTTAAATGAGTGTAATACTTCTCTGATAGAAATGCAAAGGTGTGTTCAATCTAGATTTCTCTATGCTCCTATATTGAGAAAGACAACAATTGTGGTTTAAACTATTCTTTTTATCAGTGTTTATTCTAGTTTATGTCACATAACTGTCCCTATACCTTTAAGCAAACAGTATAATTCCTTGTATTTAAGGCTATAGGCAAATATACAGATGCAATCTTACAAATGTTCCTTGCAACAATGACTATAAGGAGATCAAAAATATGATAAATATATGATAGTTTACCCTCTCCCCTAGTTTACTATAAACTGCACTTGTATTTCATTTAATTATTATTTAATTCATCCTAAAATAATTCTGCACACACACTTAGTGTTTCTCCCGATTAGTAGGCAATTAACCATAACTTGGTGATGATTCCAGTTCTAGATCTTTGCTAATCTTTCAGCTGTGGCATTATATCCCACTGTGCTACTGTTTCTTTTACTATTAATATAAGAATAAAACTAGTGTCGACTTTTTGTACTTGCTTAACCTTAGGTGCTTTTAAATAATTTTAAAAGGAGAATCATGGTGACGTTGACCAAGAACTTTTTTATGACTTACACCTAGAAAATTTTCTTCTCAAATCTCTGTTTGTAGTGAATAATTCCCATTTTTCACTAGTTGTGAGCACAGAGCTCCTGCTTCTTATGTATTTTATCCTTTCTATACACAAGAATTCTCAAAAAGAAATATATTTGGGGGGGCTCATTCATGAGAATGATAAGTATGGCCGTCATTGTCTTTTAATCTTCTATATATTAAGATATATGTATATAACATATGTTAAAATGTCCTTTGTGTTGTTGACTTCCACTTTTATTTGTTCTGTTCAATTCACCTCTTTTATATTATTGAAAACCATATGAATTAATTCAAAATCATTAAATCATGAAGCTACTTTCAACAGCTTAATGGTCCTCATTTCTGTGATAATAATAACTGCTTCTAAATCACTTTTTCCCCTTTTCATATTAGGGTTTTTTTGACACCATGTTTTACTTGCTCTTTTAGTTGTTTTTCTTCTTAAATTTCTTCCCCCCAAATCTCTTCAATTTATTTGTAATTTCTCAAGGTAGCCTTCTTAATTTATTTATTCTCATTCCTTATCCTATCACTTCCTTACACTCATTTTTTTCCCCACAAAGTTGTCAACAAATACTGCTTGATTTTGTGGAGAAATATTTTTCTTCTCATCATCAAATTCTTTTATCTCCTCTTTCATAGTCACAAGCTCTACTCCCATGTCTCCCTCTCCCTCCCTCCTTCCCTCTCTCTTTCTCTCTCTCTGTCTCTCTTACCTACCCACGACCCATGTTTTTCATAGGATTTATGTACTTTATTCTGTAAAGTCAACTAATCTGAACATTTTCCACCATCTGTCACTTTGAAAAAGAGACATTGCCTGTCCATTAAGAAATGCTTCTATTTTTGTTTAATCACACTGGGACAGACATAGGCTGTATTATTACTTCAATTCACCATATGAAGGATGTGATGATTTAGCAATATATCTCCAGTGGTGTAGTTTGCTTATTACAAACCTGAACTGAAGGCTTAATTTTAACCATTCTTAACTCAATGACCATGCCCCTATACATTTATTATATTATTACTATTTTTGCTAATACAATAACTTGGAATTTGCTGTGAGATATTGAGCAAACCATGTAACTTCTCTGGTTTAGTTTCTCTATCTGTAAAATAAGGTAAAGTTACATTCCTTAAAAAAAAGTCTACAACAAGTGGAATATCCTTTTGCATATTTTATTTACCTTTGCACCAATTTATACTGGGTCGGTTAGTTGAAAGGACTCAAACAGACTGTACTCAGTAGAGCCCGTAAGAAAGGGAAGGTATACAGCATACTAGGGGAAAGAAAGGGCCAGCAATCACAGAGAGGTCTGGAAGCTTCCAAACACAGCCCTTTGGTTCCTTCTCAGCCACGCAGGATAAGCTTCACATCTGAATGAGGGGAACACTAAGATCTGTGGCATATAGCTCAGGGAACTCAAGCACACAACTGTGGAGGGTACTTTTTGCCCTAATGATCTCACAGCTAAAACCAGTCTGGATGAACTTTGAAGTACAAAACATCCACTTATATATGCAAACCTGAGATTTGGTTCCCAGCTGAGCCCATTATACAACGCCAACCCCTATCTCTTCCAACCAGGGTGCCCCCTCGTTTCCTTCCCAGGGCTGCCGTGAGGATGGAATGAGATGATGTATGTTCATAGCTTTGAAAACTCTAATGTAAGGTCTTAGTCTTTCTTTGGAGTATGAGAGGGATCACACCAAATCTAGACTATTAAACTTCAAGAAAGAAAAGAACAATATCATCTAGTGGGCTGGATTTGCAGTCTTTCTTTAGATATGCCTTGTCAAACAAACAAAAAATGAATCCAAAGGGATGAGAAAGTGGAGCTGCAAACTGGAAAAAAAAAAAAAAAAAAAAGCTTTTCAAGAGCTGTAGTTTTAAGCTCTTAAATGTGCAGGCTTATGATCCTGGAGAGGGAAACTTTCCAGGGGGGTGGAGAGAGAGTTTCCCACCTAGGGCTTTGAGTAAAAAGTATAAAGGGAAGCCTAGATACCATATATCTAGATACTTAAAAGTTACATATCAAAGTAACAAGCTGTGAAATGAAATATGACTTAATCCCTTGAAAAAGGTACCTACAAAATGATCTGGATTTCTATGTCATTTAGAACTCTTACTCGTGCAAATAACATGCCCCTAGCCAGGGATCTATGTCTCTCTTTCTACCTAAGGCTCCATCATCCTGCACAATGATGAGTTCTGCATGCACGTGTGTAGACACTACAACCCTGGAAATCCAAGCTCCGGCTACTTAACCTAACCCTGCAAACAGCCACTCTTTGTATGGACCTCAGGCCTAGTGTCTCACACCAGGGAATTCACCCTTGGGAAGTGAGGCCTGGGGGAGGGGCTCACACTGCTCCTGTACTGGATGTCTTGGTTGTGATGGTGGGAGAAGTTTTAGCCATTCACATTTATTATAGTTGTTGATAGGCTTTGTCTCATGTCTCACTTTACCCTTGGCCACTGATCCATTTATTATATGTCTGCCATTACAGTCAATATTTTCTATTTATTTTTTCTTAATGTTTAATTTTTATTTTACTATTTTCTCCTGCTTTTCTTTTCCTGCTTTTTAAAATTGTTGCCCTTTTCCCCTTCTGGTGGTATAGAGGATGTATAAAAAGTTTAAGGTCATATTATAATCAGCAAGCAAAACTTTTCTTCAAATAAGACAAAATACTCTTCTTCAACTTGCCTACTATCCAAACCTTTTAGTTTTTTGAAATTTTTAATAAATATTTTCCATTTTATGCCTTTTCTGTTTTAGGAATTTATTTTTGAAAGAAAATCACACTATCAGAACAGTAACAAGTATTTTAATTATAACTGTTATTAGTACTAATACTAATGACAGTTGATTATAAAAATATGGCTTAAAAATCATTTTCTTCAGAATTCTATGGCTATTATTCTATTGATCTTTGTGAGTTTTAGAAGATAAGGCAACCGGAGAGAAAAGGGAAAATCAAGCTACTATGAAGAAATTGTGCAAGGGCTGAGTTCACATGAGAATGAGAAGAAGGGATCAACTGAACATATATAGGGAATGTCTATGAAAGGTACGATATAGCATTCTCTGAAAGGAGGAAGAAGAAGAGAATAGAAAGAGCCAAAGAAAAACTTATTTAAAAAGCCAAAGAAAATAAAAGAAGAATATGTTGGAAAATGTATCATCTTTTGAGTTCTGGGTTAGTGATACAGATTTGTTAATAATCAGGATATTAGAATCTAAATTTCAGGTGATGATTGAAGCCATGGATATGAAGGAAGGTTTGGGGAAAGTATACATGGAGTGAAAAGAAAATATGCAAAAGTAAATTTTTACTTACATAAAAATACAGAGTGGATGTTTAAGACAATTTTGAGAATACACAGGTGTTTTTTAGTGTGTGTTTGTGTGTGTTTTAACCCACTGGAATGGAAATACTATAGAGGATGGTGTTATAAGTTAGATGATTCACTCCTCGAAACTTTCTTCTTGTACAAATACTTCTGAAATTTAAAAAAATAATGTGAAACAATACTTACATTTTGTCATTGTATTGGCTTAATTTAGACTAATATTAGACTATTGAGAAGAGAAGACAAATGTGAGAGGAGAGCAAAATAAAAGTATCTTTACTTACATAAAAAAATTTTAGAACATTTAAAAAATAACCATTCCATGTTTCCAGTAGCATATTTGCTCTTAGAGTTTACATAATTTCTTGATGTCCCAATAGATAAGATGTATTGTTGCCAAAAATAAGTTGATCTGTCTTTGAAAATTCATTATAAGTGTCTCAATTTTAGTGCAGTTTGGAGATAGTAATACCATCTTGAATTACCTATTTTCACTATTTTGTGGTGTGGTCATATTCTGAGAGCAGAGAGAAGGGAACGGGGAAAACATACCAGTTTCTCCCTTTTCAAAGTTTATAAAGTGCTTAGGGACTTCAGAACTTGATTTTTTTGCTCGGGTTAGTTTATCTCAGAGAAGATGATCAGAGACCGCAAACAGACTATTAAGAACCATTTTTAATTAAATCATGTCTCTGAGAATAGTCAGGAACTGAAGCTGTCCACATTTCGGTAGTTGTACAATACCTATAACTTTCCATTATACTTTTGGTGTCTGTTTGGAAATTACTGCATGCTGTTACCACTGTGGGCTGTGAGTCATAGAAATGTTTAGGAAAGGTCTAGAGCCACAGTGTTCTGTTAATGTGAACTAGACCAAGTCAGGTAACATCTATGAGATTCAGCTGTCTCATCTGTACCCTGTGCATAGTAGCACTCATATTATAGTAATATGAATTTTTAAAGGTCCTCAGCTCAGACCTTAACATATAGTGGGCACACAGCAAGAGCTAGACTTCCTTTCTGATGGGGGCCACTGGCTATGAACACAAGACAATTAGCTGTTATCTCTGGGCCCGCTATTATCTTTAATATTGCCCAAGATAGAGGGTGAGAAGAAGGAAAAAGTAAAATGAGTTGAAATGAACAACTGGAATAAACACACATATCTTCCTCACCAGGAGTTATTAGATTAATTAATTTTAAAAAGAACTAATCCACGTTTAAGGAAGGAATTAAAAGTCAATATTCATATCAGCAATAAATAAGTGGAATTAGGAATTAAAACAAACACTATTTAAATTAATAACCCTTAAAATTAACCCTTAGGTATGTCAAAAATAACCCTTAGGTATATAAAAAAATATCCACAAAATATGTACAAGCTCTAGATCAGGAGAATTATGAAGCTCTAATGAAGGAGATCAAAGAACAAAATAAATAAAGAAGTATTTTATGTTCATAACAGGAAGATTCAATATTGTCAAAATTTCAGTTTTTCCCGACTTGATTTATGGATTCGTCACAATCCCAATCAAGGTACCAGCAAGTTATTTTAGGACAAACTGATTCTAAAGTTTATATGGAGAGGCAACACAATATTGAAGGAAGAGAACAAAATCAGAACACTGACAATACCTGACTTCAAGTCATACTATACACCTTCAGAAATCAAGACAGTATGAAATTGGCAAAAGAACACGCAAATAGATCAATAAAAAATAGAGAGTTCATAGAAAGGCAAAAAAAAAAGTAAGAAAAAAAATAAATGTCTCTGTCAGAAAAGGAAGGAATTAAATTTTTATAGTCTTTTTACTACTAGTTTTTTAGCTATAAAATTCTCCTGTTAAAAACAATTGTGAAATTTTCATGCAATTAGTAGAAAATATGTTATACAAGCATATTCTTCAAACTTAGATCCTAGAAACTGTAAATAGGATGTTATATTTCATCTTCAGTTTTCAAAGAATTATTGTCTGTCAATGAAGAAGATAATTTTCAGTTACCATCAACTTTTTTTGCACAATATTCTTGACATAAAGTAGATTTTAAAACATAGTTATTGTGAGTAAACATGCAATATTTTTGTTTTCATGTAGAAATAGAAGATAACCCATCATGGAAAGCAGCAATGCCAAGCCATAGTGGGAACATAGATAGAAATGGAAAAACTTAGGTCACACATAATACTATAGGAATTTCTAGTATGTGAAGGAAATGAGTAAACTAAAAGAACAAAAACAAACTAGAGAGAATGGGCTCAAATACCTAATTGCAGATGATCCTCGTAGAAAGGAAAACTAATTCACAGTTTCTGTAAAGTTGGTTTTTGTCCTGGTGTGTTGAATTTTCATGGTTAAGCATTACCTGATAGACTATACCAGTCTTTAAGCATCCATCCTCCTAATTTGCTTCTTCCTATTTGCCATCTGGACCACCTGCGGTATGAAGATTCCTGGGTACCATTGCTCATGCCTCATCTCCTAACATTTTTGGCTGTGTGAGTCTGACCCTGGGTAAGTGTGAATCTCCAACAAGATTTGATTTGTGCTTGTCATATCATAAAGGTAGAAGAAGCAGTTCTGGATTGCAGATTCAACCCAACCAGCCCTGAAGGTTCTGGAAATTCCCACCACTGTTGGCATCGTGCTGAAGCATTCTACTACGGTACATGGCTTTCCAAATAGCTACTTGGAGGGGACAGGTAACCAACATAATAACAAACAAACAAACAAACAAAACACCTCAACATTGAATATTGACTAGAGAGATACAAGAGACAGGATGGAACCAGCAGTAGTGAATCTGAAGCATTATGGCTCATATAGCCAGTGCAATAATGTTCATATTAGAGAACATGGGCTAAATTTTCTTGACTGGCTTAGTCAAGTACCACCTTGGATTAGTTTTTCATCTTTCTATATTTTACTTTCTTTTTCCCCTTATTCTTGTTGCAAGAATCTTGGGATTACCAATTTCCCTCTTCCTCTCTCTTTGCCAAAAATTTTAGCATATAAATTTTGTCTTAAAGTAGCAGAGCCTGGCTAAGACCACATGTCATAAGAAAAACTAAATTGGGTAAGAAAAACTAAACTGGATTACCATAAATTACCAGTTTTGCCATATATTAATACGTGCAAGTCAATAAAATTCTCTGCAGTTAATAATGTTTGGAAAATATTGTGTAAAACAAGTGTAGTCAAGTTTCTTTACTTAATGCTATTGATTTATATTGCTTTTTTTTCCCCCTTCTTCAGACCATCCAGCATCACTGAGACTAAAATATCTGCAATGCATCATGGAAAGAACATTTAGAGAGGAGAAATGGTAGAAAACTTAAAGTTCCATAGAACCTAGGAAGGTAATATAAGTAAAAGAGCCTGGTGGTGGCCTAAACTGGAGAGAGCTTGCACCAGCTGGACTGGAGTGCCTTCAGAGAATGGGTAGCAAATGTGAATGTGGGTCCTGAGTTGCTTGACTTGCCAATACTTCAGGATATGCCAAAAATCTAGATTTGTTAAAAAACACAGAATTATCTAATGTTAAAAGCAGTGACATCTGATTTTAATTTTTAAAAGTCGTTGCATGGTCCAAAGACAATAAGACTGTGAGCTGGGCCAGAGCCAATAGTTGACATCTGGTGAGGCTATTCTTTGAGTACTCTGATAAGTCCGCTGCCTTCTAGCACTTTAGGCTGATGGAAAAAAATAATAATAATAATTCAGAGAAACATTTCTTACTTTCAAGGAGCTCAGGAAGAGCAGGATTTTTTCTTATCATTCTATATCTAGTTTGTGTAGGTATATACAATATATTTTCTCAGATCATCCCAGAGTGGAAATCTATCTTAGAGGAAAATTTGATGTCCTTGTTCAGTCTGGAGCACAATTCTATGATGCATCAATTCTACTTCATGGGTCATTAAACTGCTGGTAAGTTGCTTACTCCTTTTCATCCATTTTGAAATTAGTGTGAGGATTAGACAAACACGTATACTTATATTTTATAACTAGATATGTATCTTTGATGCAACTGAAGTACATTCTTGGGTAAGTGGCTTTGTTTCACAGAAAGGATTTTTTTCAAATTGAGTTGAAAATATCATTTTCTCCAACTATTACCATCTAAGGAAGTATCGCAAAAATGATGATGATTATTGATAATGCTTCTCAAAATCCTTCTACTTGTTATATGGTGGTATGTGGTGAGCAACACAAGAATTGAGTTACAAGGTTATTATGAGTTAGTTTCTATGTTGTCAGCTCATTCATGAATTAATTATTGCTACAACCAAAATATTTTATTGGAGTAATAATGAACATTGTGTTTCCACTAGATAGCAGTCTAATGTGATGATCAGGGGTATGAGCACAACAGTTGGCAGAATTCTCAGATGGCTCCTATGATCTCCTGGTGTTACCATCATGATTATGTTATATAGCAAAAGGGATTTTGCAGATGTAACTGAGGCTACTAATCTGTTGAGATTAAGATAGAGAGATTATCCCAGTAGGCCTGACTGAATCCCATGAGCTCTTTAAAAGAAGAGTATTTTTTCAGGTTGTCAGCAGAAGACAAAGTCAGAGAGATCCAAAGCTCGAGAGAGGTCGGTATGAGGGAGATTTTGTTTTATGGAGGGGACCTTAAAGTGGCTGTTTGGACCTAAGATCCAATCCTGGCTAACAACCAGAAAAAAAGAAAATGGGGGGCATTATCTTAGAACCATAAAGGAATTGAATTCTGCCAATACATAAGAAATGAAAAAATGAGGAATCTGCCTTATATTTATTTTTCTTATCTTATTACCTAAATAGGAGCACTGGTAAAACACTGAATATAATTGGTGATATTGGTGTCCTTGTCTTATTTCTAACTTAATTTTTTTTATTTTTCAATTTTTTTCTTAAACTAGGCTTTATGTCCAGCACAGAACCCAACATGGGCCCTGAACCCACAACTGGGAGATCAAACCCTGAGCTGAAATCAAGAGTCCGATGCTTAGGGCACCTAGGTTAAATGTCGGACTTCAGCTCAGGTTATGATCTTATTGTTTGCAGGTTTGAGCCCCACACCAGGCACTCTGCTGTCAGTACAGAGCTTGCTTGGGATCCTCTATCCCCATCTCTCACTGCCCCTCCCCAGCTCACACCTTCTGTCTCTCTCTCTCTCTCTCTCTCTCTCTCAAAAATAAATAAACATTAGAAAAAAATAGTGAGGGGGCGCCAGGGTGGCTCAGTCGGTTAAGCTTCTGACTTCGGCTCAGGTCATGATCTCACGCTTCGTGGGTTCGAGCCCCGCGTCGGGCTCTGTGCTGACAGCTAGCTCAGAGCCTGGAGCCTGCTTCAGATTCTGTATCTCCCTCTCTCTCTGACCTTCTCCTGTTCATGCTGTCTCTATCTCTCTCTCAAAACTAACTAAAACATTTAAAAAAACAAAAGAAAGAAAAAGTCAGATGCTTTACCGACTGAGCCACCAGGTTTCCTTTATTTCTGACTTTAATAGAAATGTTTCTAAGTTTCACCATTCTCCAGTATGCTTTTTGCAAGCTTCTTTTAAATAAACTTTACTAGCTTAAAAAAGCCCCTTTCTTCTCCTAGATTCTTAATAGGGAACTTTTTTTCTTCTTAATTTTGTGGGAAAAATGTTTTATAATTAAGAATTATTCCTTGTTTCTTAAAGGTTTACAAAGTTTACTGTAAGACTCTTTGTGCCTAGTATCTTTTCGTAAGAAAGTTTAAATCACCAACTAAATTTATTAGTATAATCCTGTTTATATTTTCTATTTCTTTAGAAGTTAATTTGGCAGTTTAGATTTTTTTCAGAAAAAAATATCTATTACATGGAAGTTTTCAAGTATCTACATGGAATTTTTCCTGGCACTTTCTTATTAAAACACACACACACACACACACACACACACACACACACACACAAATAGTACTTCTGATTTTTTCTTCTAAATGTAAAGATCTTGGAAATTATCAATTCTTTAATTACAGTAAGGGGAGAAAGCTGAAAATCAGTGACCTCTCAGGGCCCATGAAAGAACTGAGGTCACAGGGAAAACCATACCCCTGGGATATGGGAAGAGGGCTGAATACAAAGAAGCACCACTGAGATCACCTTCAGGGAATGGGAGCCATTGGGATCATAAACCAGTAGGAAGACTTAAACAGAAACTTGGAAGAATGGCTCGAGACTGGGTGTGGGTTACAGAGGGGTGAAAAAGTTCTGCAGGATCTAGTGTTGTGGATGTCCACACTTTCATAGGTTTTACCTCCTGGAACTCCACCAGGTACTCACTGGGAAGAACAAAGGAAAAGCACCCTTAGTCATTGGCAGAGGAGGGGGAAGTAAACATTTGAAATCTGTCCAGTGAGTTTCACATAACAAAGGCCTTTTCTCCTGTGAAAAAAGATTTCATCAGTCTTATCTCACCCAGTCTGCAGAAGGGCAATAAGCCACTGAGGACCACCGTACCTTGTCTCACCTCAGGGGAAGGAAAGAAAGAAAGAAACCTAAAGGGGAGTTCACAGCCCAGGGACGTAGGCCCACCAAAAAACTGAGATTTAATCATAATATTAAATAATTCCCTTCTCTACATCTTATCACCACATCAGCAGGACACCTGTGTGATAACAGCTGGTCAGGCTGAAGACTCTATAATGTATGAATTCTATTTAAGAAGGACTTCTTAGAAATACCCGAGACAACAGGGGAGCTGAATGCCAAGATCGTCAGAGGAATTTGCCCCCCCTGCAATCTATAGCTTTAGCAACTGTTAATCTCAGTCGACCAGATGAACATAAAACTTCACAGTAAGGTATCAATGTGTTTTCTGCTTTTTTGGAACACGTTGGGAATGAGTTAACTATGTTGTTCAAATCTTGTATAAGTTATAACTTAATTTTGTCTGCTGGGTCTAGAAGGCCTTGAAAAAGATGTATATAGGGGCACTTGGGTGGCTCAGTCAGTTAAGCGTCCAACTTCAGCTCAGGTCATGATCTCATGGCTCGTGAGTTCGAGCCCCACGTTAGACTCTGTACTGACAGCTAGGGGCCTGAAGCCTGCTTCGGATTCTGTCTCCCTCTCTCTTTGCCCCTTCCCAACTCACGCTCTGTCTTTCTCAAAAATAAATATTAACAACAACAAAAAAGAAAAAGATGTATACAGACAATTTATATATCAGTGCTATGACAGATATATAGAGTCCGAAGAGTCTGAAGAGAAAATAGAGTCTGAAGAGAGAACTAAAGGAGAAAGGGTGAGAGAAGGAAACTGAGGGAGGAAATATGAACTGAAGCTAATTGATGGGCTACCAAGATAGGCACTACTTCATGACAAGCTCCAAAGAGAAACAGCTCAATAGATATATCCACTCAATATACAGGATTCTTCTGGAATGGATATTCATTCATTCATTCATTCATTCATTCATTCATTCATTTACTTATTTATTTTAAAGAAGCCCATGAGAGCAAGTGCTTGTTATGGATTGAATTTTGTTCCCTCAAAATTCATATTTCATCCTAACACCCAGTGTGACTGCATTTGGAGAGAGGCCTTCAAGGAAGTAATTAAGGTCAGATGAGGTCATATAAGGCCCTAATTCTGATTGGTTTCATGTCCTTATAAGAAGAGGAAGAGGCACCATGGGCCTGTGTACACAGAGGAAAGGCCATGGAAGGACACAGAGAGAAGACACCTGTCTGCCACAAAAGAAGGAGTCCTGAGGACAACCCAAACCTGCTAACACCTTGGTCTTTAACTCCTAGCCTCTGAGTCTACGAAAAAATAAGCTTGCTATTTCAGCCACCTAAGTGTATTCTGTTATGGCAGCCCTAGCTAACTAATATGGTAAAGAAGGAGAATCTTCCAGGCTCCCATCTGTCTCTTTAATCTATCGGGTCCCAATACTAAAAGATTGCATCACCCCTTGGACAGAAGCTCGGGATAACACACCTGATCTCCTTGGTACAGAGCTTCAACCAAGCCTAGAAATGTCATTAAAGCTGGAAACTCAAGGTGTGTACCTGGTTGGCTGAGATATGCAGGTGGCCAAAGATAAGTGGTTGGCACTTCCCAAACAATGTGAATATTTGGCATTGCATGTGGCAGTGTGTTATAGGAAGTGAACCACACTATAAATTTCAGTATATCCTTAAGATATGTGTCTCATATAGTAGGAGAAAGGGGAAGTTACTATGTGAACACAGAAGACCATCTTAACTAGAAGTCTTATAGATATTTATTCTCATTTGTCTTAAGTTTCATTCTACTTAAATGAATATATCTCTCATTTAGATATACAATAAATTCTTTGGATTATTTAGTTTGAACACTGTCATGTTAAAAGTGAGAGAACTCAGATTCACAAAAGTGATATTACTTGCTTAATTTGTTGATACTAAGGGGTTTGCTTTACCTAATTTGCCTTAGAATTTGGTTCTTAACCGATTGTAAAATCCAAGGGACTTCCATTATTCTGTGCTTATGCTCTATGAGCATATATTGATAAAAAAATAACATGAGATGTAGCATGAGAGGCTGTAAATTTTCAAACGGCACACAAGTTGAACTATTTGCTTTTGTTTTCCAAATATGGTATCTTATAAAACAGAACTTGAACAGAATAAGGTGTTCAGTATAAAAGGTAAAGCTATGATGTTGACTTCAAAGTTAGCAGATGAAACCAATCGCTCCCTTACACTGAATTGTAAAAGGTCAGTTACAAGAGAGAAAAATACTAGCAGAGGCTTGCATTTAGTGCAGCAATATTCAGCCAGCATTGGATAACCAAATTAATAAACTTGCCTTAGTGGCTGTCTTTTGTCATTTATTTTCCTAAAAAAGCATATCAAATTGCAGTCTTTTTAATTAAGAGAAAATAATATGATTATTTGAAAAATATGAGAATCAAGAAGAATAAGAAGATTATAAAGAGGAAACAATCATTACAAATTGAAACAGGAAAAATGTATCATGTTTTTAAAGCATCTAAGTTAACAATGTGAGTCTATGACACAGTTCTGGGGACCTGTTCTTTAAAATAAAAGTAATCACCATCATTTAATGTATATTCGGTGTTTGAGTATATAACAGGAGCAAAATGACAAAAATCCACTCAGATTTGGTTCTTTACTTCCATTACAACTAGAAGCAAACATTCCTCTTTCCTGGCTTGATGCTGAGTGAATAGGTGATAGCCTGTACTTCATCCAGAATCGTTCATATGTAATCAGTAGACACCATGCCTTATGTGACAGCTCTTCATTTAGTTTAATTTACTGTAACTCACATGTATTAATATCCTCGTAAGCTCCCTGGTGTCCCATTTCTGGCAGTGTGTGTGTCTCATTTTCTCTGTATGGGATTCCCTTGTGAAATATTTGGGAGCTCTATCACAGGAAGCATCAGGAAGGGAAGGATGCTGCTTGGAGGAGTAGTTTTTTATGTGGTCGACTAAGTAATCTGTTACTCAAAGGGTGATAAAAACCTGTAGTTTGGATAAATTGTTTTAACATTTATTGCAAAATTTATAATTGCATGAATTGCTGAAAGTAATACCATCAAATAGATGTAATAGAATTTGTTTTTCTTGCTGTATTTCATTCTTAAAGTTTACAAATATGTATTAAATTCATACTATGTGTAAGTGGTATATGTTTATGGATCCAAAATGGATGGTTAGGAATTTCATTTTCACTAGTATGCATAAATAGATATCTCCCAGTAAAAACAACTGTGAATGCTTTATAAACTACTTATAGTTTATTTATTTGTTGTCTGTTTATTTATTTATCTACATTAGGATGGCTCATGTATTCTTACATGCAATAGACTGTATTCTGTTACTATAGTTACTTACGTTTGATGCTCAGTTTGTATCATATTTGTTTAGTGGGATTCTCTTAATTTCGGCTCTTGTGTCCTTTGGATTTTTCCCATCATTCTTTGAATATTTTCTTATTGAAAGAAGTAAAGGATATTTCAGGTTTATTTTTTAGTTTTCATACCCCCAGCTCTGGAATTATTGTTTTCCTCAAAAAAGCTTCACAACCTTTAGGTAGAAAAAGATACTTAGCAGCCAAGATCAGGGTGGTAGATGTGCTCATTGTTACCTGTATTATTGGTCCTTGGCTCTCTTACTCGACAAAGAAAGGGCGTATGACATATATAATATCATTTTTATATATATCTATTTATTTTTCTCTCTGTCTTAAAGGCCATGAGCTCATATTGATATTTCAAATTCCCAAGAGTGAGAAACTAGACTCATTACTCTCAATATGTTCATTCATTTGATCAAGCCTAGAACACACAGAACGTAGTTGCACGGTGGTAACTCATTACTACAAAAGGAATTCCATATTTGTTTACTGTTCTCTTTGCAGAATATATAAACCTTTCTTTCCCCCAGTTTTATTAAGAAACCATTGACATACATCACTGTATATGTTACGGCATACACCGTGATGGTTTGATTTTCATACATTGTAAAATAATGACTGCAATCGATTCAGTTACCATCTATCTTCTCATATGGATACAATAAGAACGCAAAAAAAGAAAAAAAAGTAAACATTTTCTCTTTGTGATGAGAAGTCTTAGGATCTATTCTTTTAACAACTCTATTTCTTATATATCATACAGAAGTGTTAGCTGTAGTCATCCTGTGTACATTACATTCTAGTACTTATCTTAAGCATTCATTTTCACAAAAGCAGACATTCATGTAATCCCCACCCCCTTAACAAGAATAGAACATTTTCCTCAGTCTCCTTCCTAGTTGTTCTCCTCTCGTGCCAAATTACTTTCCTGAATTTTTATCATGAATATACCACAATCTGTTTGTACATTCTCCTGTTGGTGGGCATTTGAATTATTTCCATTTTTTAAGCTATTTTGAACAAAGTTTCTACAAGTATTCTGGGGCAAAGTTTTTGTAGACATATTTTCATTTCTCTTGGTAAATACCTAGGAATAGAATTATTGGATTATACAATGCGTACATGTTCAGCTTTGTAAGTAACAGCCAAACTTCTTTTGTAACTTATCATTCCAGTTTACCTTCCCATATTCAATGTATGAATATTCCAGTTGCCCCACATCCTTGCTTAACATTCGGTGCTGTCAGTCTTTTAAAATTTTATCCATTATAATTGATAAGATATAGAATTTCTCATTATTTTCATAATTTTTGTCTCCCTGATTTACAAGTAATGTTAATACCTCTCTTATGTTGTCCATGTGTACTTAAAGACCTGCATTCTTATATTTTTTGAGACTATTTCATTAATATTGATAAAATCAAGGTTGTTAACTGTGTTTCTCATATCTTCTGTACCTTTACTGATTTTTCTACTTATTAAGTATTATTGATAAAGCAGAGTTGAAATATTCATGTTTATGTATTTCTTCTGCCAGTAATGTTAGATTTTGCTCCTCGTGCTTTGAAGCTCTGTGGCTAATTCTATATACAATCTGCTGTTATGTCTTCATGGCCATTTCTACCTTTTAATTCATGTTTCAGTTTGTATGCATAAATATAATCATGGTTATGTTTGTATTTTGGTATACATTATATGTTTGTTTTCAATTTGTTTTCTCCATGTTTTTATTTTCTATTATGTCATTTCTGTTCTACTTTGGACTATTTGAATACTTCACGGAATTATTTTTTTAATGCATCTGTTGACTATTTGGCTATATCTCTCTCTGTATATTTTCGATGATTTTCTTAGGTATTTTAACATATATACCTTACATTTCATGGCTGATTTAGAATTAGTAGTTTCTTCTTTACATAAAATGTAGGAAACATTATAATTAAGCAGGTCACATTACCTTTCCTCTTTTATGTTATTTTTCCATATATATGACTTCCATATATATTGAAAATCCCATGAACCAGTGTCATAAGTTTTCTTTCAGCAGTCATACATATTTTAAATAACTAAGAAGAAGAATATTGTTTCATTGTTAAAGTTTATTTATTTAAGAAAATAGAGTGAGTGGGAGAGGAGTAGAGGGAGAGGGAGACAGAGAATCCCAAGCAGGCTCCACATCTTCAGGGTAGATGGCGCTTAGTGGGGCTCAAACTCACGAAACCATGAGATCATGACCTGAGCTGAAACCAAGAGTCTGATACTTAACCAACTGAGCCACACAGGTGTTCAGAAGACTAAATGTACCCAGATACTTCTCATTTCTTTTGTTTTCCTTTCATTCCTGAAGTTTTAAGTTTACTTCTAGTATCATTTTCCTTAAACCTGGGGAATTTTATCATTTTCTTTACAGAAGATATATTGGAAAGAAATTCTCTTAATTATCCTTCATTTATGGTGACTTCATTTCACCATCATTTCTAAATAATTTTCTTTAAAGATATAAAATATTGGACTAATTTTTTTTTCAGTATCTTAAATATATCTATCATTCCTTTGTCTTCTGGCCTGTGTGTTTTCTGATGAGCAGTCCACAGTCATTTCAAAATGTGTAAATCTCTAACATGCCTTTTTCTCTAATTGCTTCTTTTTTTCTTTATTTTTGGTTTTCAGTTTTTTTGGTTATGTTGTACCTGATCATCACTTCCTTAAGTTTATTCTAGTTAAATTTGCTGTGTTTGTTACATTTGCAATTGTATACCTTTGGTCAAACAAACAGTTTTTGGTTACCATTTTATCAAATATGTTTTCTGAATGAATCTCCTTCTTTCTGAGACAAATGTTACATCATTTGATATTGCCTCCCAAGTTTCTAAGGCTCTGTGACTTGATTTTTCAATTATTTTTTTGGTCTTGAGTTCGCTTAACTTTCAATGATCTATTTTTAAGTTCCTGAACTCTGTCCTCTCTTATCTTGATCCTATCAAGTGAATACACTTTAATGGCAGATACTGTATTTTTTAGTATGAAACTTTTCATTTTCTTTTTTTTAAAATTTTTTAAATGTTTTATTTATTTCTGAGAGAGAAAGAGAAAGAGACAGCGTGAGCAGGGGAGGGTCAGAGAGAGAGGGAGACACAGATTCTGAAACAGGCTCCAGGCTCCGAGCTGCCAGCACAGAGCCTGACACGGGGCTCGAACCCACAAACCGTGAGATCATGACTTGAGCTGAAGTCGGATGCTTGATCCACTGAGCCTCCCAGGCGCCCCTTTCATTTTCTTAAGATAGGTTTTGTTTATCTGTATACTTCTACTTTTCCATTTCAAAGCCTCTTTATTTCAGGCAGTAAGGTGATAGCAATTGTTTTAATGTTCCAACATTTGGGCCGTTTTGAAGTTGACATCAATTATTTCCTTTGGAATTTGTCATAGTTTCCCTGTTATTTGCATGCCAGGTAATTTGGGATTTATCTTGCAAATTTAAAAATTATGTTGAGTTTATGTCTCCTGTTATCCTGTTGAGAGTGTTGATTTTTATTTGTTTTAGTAGACAATCAACTTGGTTAGGTATAGACCTCAAATCTATGTCACCTTTTGTAGCCCAGTGTTTTTAATGTTAGTACAATTTCCATAGCCTCTCCTAATGTCTCTGTTCTATCTTGCCCATGCTCCTCACAAGGCTTAGAGTCTAGGATTTGGGATGTGGTTAGTATTGTGATATAGTTCTCAGCAAGTTCTGTGTTGCCATGGTTTAATCTTGTGCCTATTTAGTTTGAAAAGACTATGGGACTTTTACTAGTTCATACAAAAAATTAGGATATATTTTTTCTCTAGATCGTATCTCTGAAACTTTTCTCATACTATCCAGGAGTTTCAGTATCTCTGAAACTTTATCTCATACTAAAAGTTTCTCGGGAATCTTTTCTCTTGGTTCTCTAGCTAGAAAAACAAGGTTTCTCTCAGAAACTTAGTTTCTTACTGATACCTAGGTCCACACTCCTGGTGTGGACAAAACAGCATGAGCAAAAAAATGAACAGGGATTCCCCCCAAGTATTTGCTTTTCCTAGCATCTCTGGGCATAAAAGTGAATTTTCTCTAAAAATGCTCCATCATTGTGATTACGCTATACATCATATCTGATGCTACCCTCAAAGCAGAGAGATGGGGAAAAATGGAAAGCCTTCCACAATTTTCAGTTCTTTATTTTTTTGATCACCCTTGCTAAGATTTTACACACACACACACACACACACACACACACACACAGAGTTGGCCACAAAAATATTTTATATATTTATATTTATACATGTAGGCATAAATATTTTCAAAACAATGATTTGTTTATTTTCTGTTAACTTTTTGTTAATTTTCCTGGAGTTTTTCCTTTCAAAATGCTCTGCACTTACTTTTGTTTTTGAATAAGCAATGTTTTATACATCCTTAAAATACTGATATCCGGGTGCCTGGGTAGCTCAGTAGGTTAAGCGTGCTGACAGCTCAGAGCCTGGAGCCTGTTTCAGATTCTGTGTCTCCCTCTCTCTCTGACCCTTCCCTGTTCATGCTGTCTCTCTCTCTCTCTCAGAAACAAAAAACATTTAAAAAATTTAAATATTGATATGATATATTTAAATATTATTTATTTCAAAATATTTAGTTTTCCTTATAATTTTTCTTTGACTCATGGTTTATCCAGGTATATGTTGCTTAATTTCCACACTTGAAGTATTTTTAATATATTATGGTAATTTTTAATTTAACTGTTTTCATATATATGAAAACATTATCATATTTGGATTTTTTTCTGATTATATATTTCTTTATGTTCTTGGATAGACTTATAATTGTTTTAAACATATTGTTAAATTTCACACTTGAGTCAGTTCTACGTTCATTTCTATTGGCTGCCTTTTCTATAGAAATTCTCTTGTGTATTTACATGTCTAGTCATTTATGAGTAATTATTGGGCATCTTAAATAATATACTGTAGGATCTCTGTACCTTGTCTTCTTTGGAGGGAATTGTTTTTTATCTGCTATGAAATTAGCTTGGCTGAACTCAAATTCAATTCTCACTTACTGGAAAGAAGGTGAAACCCTGCTCAGAGTTTAGCTTTCCAGCTCTGCTATTTCACCTTGAGATCTTCCTCAAGTGTGCACAGCTTCCAGGTCAGACAAGGATTTCGAGACCATTTATATGCAACTTTTATGACTTCTCCTTCTCTGGCTACCTCCTTCCTGGGATTTCGTTTTCTTTCTTTCTTTCTTTTTCTTCCTTCCTTCCTTCTTTCCTTCCTTCCTTCCTTCCTTCCTTCCTTCCTTCCTTCCTTCCTTCCTCCCTCCCTCCTTCCCTCCCTCCTTCCCTTTCTTTCTTTCTTTCTTTCTTTCTTTCTTTCTTTCTTTCTTTCTTTCTTTCTTTCTTTCTTTCTTTCTTTTGAGAGAAAGTGTACAAGTTGGGAGAAGAACAGAAGGAGAGAGAAAATTATAACCAGCCTCCATGCCCATCACCAAGCCCGACATGGAGCTTGATCTCATGACCCTGAGATGATGATGAACAGAAATCAAGAGTTGGCAGCTTAACTAACTGAGCCACACAGGTGCCCCTACTTAACTTCTTTGAGAATGTATTATTTCTTGAGGACAAATCCTTTTAATATGTTGATAGACAAGTTCCCATTTTCTAAACTTATGTGAATTGTATGGTGGTGATAATATATTGCTTAACTATTGGCTAAACACACACACTAAGAGAAGTGAATTTTGCATAAGAGCAGGTAACATAAGTTATTTTATCGAAATATTTTACTGGGTCAAAATTTTAGTTCTTTGTAATTTTCACATGTGCTGTGGTCAAGTCAATGTATAATTTTTCCTATACACTTTCACTAGTAAGTTTATAATATAAGTATTTTATTATTACACTTCACATTATAATAAAACCCTTTATTTGTTTCATGTGTTGTTGTGTGTATAACTTTCCATGAGTTATTTTCTTTAATGTGATTTTTTAAACAAATGGACAGAAATACACATACTTTGTAGCAATTTATAGCTCACCAATTCTATAATCAAAATGGCAACTGGACAGTTTCTTCACTCTTTAATAGTCAGCATATTTTGGTCTAAACAGGCTATTAGAAACTAAATTATATACAAGTTTGAATTCCAAAATTATAAAGAAGCTCTTTTTTTAGGTTTATTCATTTATTTTTGAGGGAGAGAGAAGGCACCCAAGTGGGGAGGAGCAGAGAGAGAGAGAGGGAGACACAGAATCTGAAGCAGCCTCCAGGCTCTGAGCTATCAGTATAGAGCCCAACACAGGGCTTGAACTCATAAACTGTGAGATCATGACCTGACACTTAACTGACAGTAACTTCACATAAAGAAGTTCTTAAAAATGTGACTTACTTATGTTAATTTTACTTAAGTATATTATAATTTAATATTCCTTGACACATTTTTCCTGAATTATTGTTTTTTAATTTATTTAGTTAGTTTGAGAGACACAGACAGTGCATGTGGGGAGGAGCAGAGAGAAAGAGAGAGAGAGAGAGAGAGAGAATCCCAAACAGGTTCCACACTGTATCACAGAGCCTTAATCCACAAAGCCATGAGATCAGGACCTGAAGTGAAACCAAGAGTCAGACATTTAACCAACTGAGCCACCCACCTGCCCCTTCTTGAATTAATTTTTAATATCCAGTGACAAATCAGAGTTTTAAAACCATAGTTGGTACTAAAGTGATTAAATATTAAATGGACAACACCAAATTAATAGTCTTGATGTATAATTTTATTTCTGTATAATAAGTGATGAAATTTTCTGTAATAGATATTTTAGTTAGGATATGATTTATTTCAGAGCACTTGTATATATTTATATAAATTAACAGTACATTTCTGAAGCAAATGAAACTATTTTTAGATTTTTGTATTTATTTTGAATTAGCTATTAAGTAAGGAAATATTATGTTTTTAATTTGTTACATAGATCTCAGTCAATAACAACAGGTGATATGAGTAGTTTTGAATTAATTAAAATTAATTAAAATAATTAGATTAGTCTGCCCATAAACCTCTGGCATTTGACATTATCATGATTATTAGACAGCTATAACCATTCACAGGGAGCACACCACCATGTTTGAATCTAATGGTTAATCAGACAAAAATCAGACATTATTCTCATAATAGAGAAATTTAAAAAAAAGAAAAGAAAATATGCATAAAGCATGGCCATAGAGACTAAGAAATGTAAGTCCAGAAAGTGTTCTAAATATGCATATTCTAAGTAAATTTTCCTTGAATGAAAAACATAAACTTTTTGTAGTATTGAAACTCAATGACTCAATTACGAACCTTAGAAAACCCAGATTCTAGATGTGTCTCCACCACCTACGAAGAATGTGTTCTCAATCACTTAAATATTTGAATTCAATCTGTAAAATAGGGGTACTAATATCTTTTCTCTTCCTCACAGTTATTGTAAGAAGCAAGTCAAATAGTTTTATACTTAAAAGCACTTTCTAAAAGTGCTAAGCAATATACAAAGATTGTTTTTATCTGTAGATATAGTCATTTTTACATATTCCTTTAAATTCTGTTCTTTTATTGTTTTAAGTGATTTGATATTTTTTACCCTATTTTCCTTTGAATTTTATAAGAATATGGAAAAATATTCAAAGTCTCACCATATGGCAGGGTTTTATTATAAGAAAAGAAATAATGAGGTAAAAATAAAATATTCAAATAAGAAACAAGCAGAAACATCTTCTTAGACTACACAGCTCTGATTTTTATCAATCAGTAAAGGTTTTATCTCCTATGTATTTATGAAACAAACTTATTTATTTCTGTTGTAAATGGAAAACATAGTCACGATATTTTGCCATTTCTCATTAAAAAATGTAGTTTAGAGGGGCACATGGGTGGCTCAGTCGGTTAAGTGTCCGACTTCGGCTCAGGTCATGATCTCACAGTTCTTGAGTTTAAGCCCTGCGTCAGGCCCTGTGCTGACAGCTCAGAGCCAGGAGCCTGCTTCAGATTCTGTCTCCCTGTCTCTATTCCCCTCCCCCATGTGCAGTGTGCCTGTCTCAAAAAATGAATAAATGTTAAAAAAAATTTAAATGTGGTTTACTCTTTATTCCTTTTAATCTGGTCTAGGCTTTGCCCTGGTATAATGTGGAAATTACATTTTATGAATCACCCTGCCTAGTTATCAAGAAGTCTTGACGCTTTCACTTTAATCCTTTTAAAATGTTGTTTTATGTCTCCCAAGTAGAAAATGGCATTATAACCTAGAGGGAGAATGGGAGACCTCGTGGAGGAAACACAAATTCCAGATTAGTTAGTGAGGTTATTTTGAACATTCCATTTCTGCTGTCTCTTGAGTGACAGCACTTCCAAAAGAGGAATTCTGTAGCCAACCCTTAGCTTTGTGAGAATAATAAGTTATTAATGTTTAAAACCACTAAATTTTAAGATGTTCTTTTACACTATAGATAAAATTTTTAAGGAGTAGGTAATATCTTGGCAAAACCTTATTTTCCCTATCTGTAGTTTTGACCACATTCTGACTAATGCAAAACCTTTTTGTATACTCAAATACAACTTTGACAGTGCTGTTGATTGTTGGTTCTCAGTTAAGTGATGCAAATTAGTAATGATTGAATAATAATCAGCAGTAGTTGTCCAATTCTGTGTATATATTTTCAGATTGAGTCTTGCTGATAAAATAACTATTTCTATTTCCTCCTTCAAGAAGAATAAGGGTCATTGTATATACATAGATTTTTGCTCCCAGTAAAAGATTTTTGCTTTGTGTTCCCTTCTATGTGGGGTTCTGGTCCCAATCCTGTTACAGCTGTTAGAGATTATATCCCATCTCTCCTTTACTAAACTTTGTAGTGCAATCAATGCATTTCTTAGATGTTTAATTATTATGTTGAGTTTATACCATCACAGATGTTTAAGGTGAGAGGAGTGTGCATTGAATAAAACACAGTACTTTAAATTGGGGGAAGTTTTTAAAAAAATCTACACTTAATGGATTTATTGGCATTACTGCTATGTTTAGATTTGATATTTTATTATAGTAATCACTATTTTTAAAAAAATTTTAATATTTATTTATTTTTGAGAGAAAGAGACAAAGCGTCAGCAGGAGAGGGGCAGAGAGCGAGGTAGACACAGAATCAGAAGCAGGCTCCAGGCTCTGAGCTGTGAGCACAGAGCCTGATGTGGGGCTTGAATCCATGAGGGATGAGATCATGACCTGAGCTGAAGTCAGATGCTTAACAGACTGAGCCACCCAGGTGCCCCATTAATCACTATTATTCTATAACAAAGATATAAAACTACAAGAAGATATTTGTGTGTTTTTCTTAACAAAAGTGCAGTAGAATGGTATTAGGAGGTAAAATTCTCAAGGAATAACTCTCTGGTCAGTTTCTATAATAAATGACAATAAGAAGTAGACAGAATTGAAATAATATCCTGTGACTAAATGGATCCATTTCTTTTTTGCTAAATATTCATTTCCTAAGGATTAAATAAATCACCTGTGTATTCTATCTTAAGGTTCCAAATTTTCCCATTTGCCAAGATTTAAATTTGTAACCTTTCTAATGATACTTGGGGATGAATGATGGCTCTTGAGAGAAGGTATTATGCCACACTGAAAAATAAGCCCAAATTTGGAGAAGAGAAGAAAAGCACATACTGGAACAAGAATGCTATGCTTTGCTTGCCTCCATTCTTTTTCCCTTTCATTTCAATGTCAACAATTATAATTTACCACTTAGGGCATCTCAATCAGATGATGCCTGTAGTTCAAGTCATACTTAGGAAGTACAGTATGAGAAAAATCTTAACATCCTCATCTTTGACACTTAATATATTCTTCAAGAAGGATTTCTTTTAAGTTTGTTCATTAATTTTGAGAGAGAGAGAGAGAGAAACAGACTACGAGAGGGGAAGAGAGACAGAGAGAAAGGTTGAGAGAGAATCCCAAACTGGCTCCATGCTGTCAATGCAGAGCCCAGTACAGAGCTCAATCCAACCAACTATGAGATCATGATCTGAGCTGAAATCAAGAGTCAGACACTAAACCAAATGAGCCACCCAAGTGTCCAAAGAAGGACTTTTTAAAAACTACTTTTAGAATAACAAGCTCTTTGGGGTTCTGGATCCAATTTCAATATGGGTGTGTGGGGGAGGGTGGTTCCCCATACCACCCAGCAATTCTTCAGACATCAGCTGGATGTCCTACAGTTTAACTTAATTCTGGCACTATCTACCCAGAGACCACATCAGATACCACAGGTTAAGGGTTGGGTCTTACACTGCTGGCCCCTCCCTACCACACATGCACATCAGATGCCAATTGCAAGCCAAGGTTGTTACCTGTGCTTCTGACCAATTGGCTATAAAACATAGGTTCCCATGACCCACCCTTGAGTTTGATTAATTAGTTAAAGCAATTCCTACAGAGAAACATTTTATTTACTAGATTACAGGTTTATTATAAAAGGATATAACTCAGGAATAGCTGGATGGAAGAGATGTATTGGGCTAGGTAAGGGGAAGGGCACTGAGCTTCCCTGCCCTGTCCGTGCACCACACTCTCTGAGCACCTCCATTTGTTCCCCAGTTTGGCAGCTCTCTGAACACGCTCCTGAGTTTTTATGGAAACTTTGTTATAGAGGCATGATCACTTAAATCATAGGGCATTGACAATTGATTCAACCTCCAGGCCCCTTTTTCCCACTCCAGAGGTTTAGGATGGATTGAAAGCTCCAACCTTCTAACAGCATGATTGCTTCTTCCAGCAAACAGCCCCCCTCCATAGGTGTGATTAATAGTCACCTCATTGACATAACAGAAGGACACCATTGTTGTTTTTATCACTGGGAAACTCAAAGAGTTTTTGGAGCTCTGTGCCAGAAATGGGTACGAAGACTAAATATGTATTTCTTACTATAAATCACAATAGGATACAAACATCTCTCTCCAGTGTTTCTTTTCAATGGTTATGTTAAGATAGATTGGCTTGATTGGTCATTAATTAATGTCTGATGCGATGTGGCCAAACTGAAAGAAGTTTCAAAGTGCCTCAGTTTGAGTTTCATACCATCCACACTCCAATTATTTCACAATAATTTGAAAGAATAATGCCTTCCATTTGGGAAAAGAAAAAATTACATTATGCAAATATAAACTTAAATAGATATAAACATTATTAAGTTTCTGTATAAATATGGATGAAGCAGTCCACTTGACTACAAGCATTAGTAAAAATTCAGCTGCCTAGTGTTGAGTGGATAATGAAACCAGGAAAGAAGAATGTCCAGTTGAGTTAATTGCACTAAAATCTTGATAAACTGCCTTAATTTCTAATGAAAGTTGGAACTGGATACTAACATTGATCCTTGACTTTGATGTCATTTCAAAGCCAAATATTTCTGACATTTCTGTACCATCTTACTGAATATACTGCCGATAGGTTCCCCTACCCCCATCTTTTTAATATTTTCATTACTTTATCTTCTCCACAATGTCATAGAGTTGGAATCAAACAGTAGGTAATCTTTGGCTTCTTCTACTTAGTAATATGCATTTAAGTTTCCTTCTTGTCATTCATGATTACAGAGATAGCTCATTTCTCTTTTTAGCTTCGAATAATATCCCATTGCCTCAATATGCCACAATTTATTTATCCGTTCACTTTCCGAAGGATACCTTGGTTGCTTCCAAGTTTCAGCAATTACAAACAAAACTGCTAAAAGCATCAGTGTTCAGGGTTTTGTGTGAACTTAAATTTTCAAGTCCTTTAGGTAAAAAAAAAAACCAAAAACCAAGAGCACAATTGGTTCATTGTATGGTAGGAGTATGTTTAGTTTTGTGATAAACCACCTGTCTTCCAAAGTGAGGATGACATTTTGCCTTCCTACCAGCAATGAATGAGAGTTTCTATTATGCCATATCCCTGTCAGCATTTGATGTTGCCTGTATTTTGAATTGTGGCTATTCTAGTAGACCTATACTGGTATCCATTGCTATTTTAATTTGCATTTCCCTGATGACATATGATTTAGAATATCTTTTCATATGTTTATTTTCATCTGTATATCTTCATGGTGAGGTGTCTGTTAAGATCTTTGACCTATTTTTAATTGGTTTATTTATTTTCTTATTGAGTTCTAAGAATTCATTATACATTTTGGATAATGGTCTTTTCACAGATGTGTCTTTTGCAAATATTTCTCCCAATTTGTGGCTTGTCTTCTCACTGTCTTGACAGGGCCTTATAGAGAGCAGAAGTTTTTAATTTCAATGAAGCCCAGCTTATCAATGATTTCTAAAATGTTGTTATTATACCCAGGTTCACTTATGTTCTTCCTATATTATCTTCTAAGAGTGTTATAGTTTTGTGTTTTACAGTTAAGCCTATGATCTATTATTTTTATTTTTTTGAAAAAGAGAGAGAAAGAGATAGAGAGAGAGAGAGAGAGAATGAGCAGGGGAAGGGCAGAGAGAAGGAGAGAGAGAATCCTAAGCAGGCTCTGCACATCAGCACAGAGCCCTATGCTAGGCTTGAACTCACAAACCATGAGATCATGACCTGAGCCGAAATCAAGAATTAGACAGTTAACTGACTGAGGCCACCCAGGCGCCCAACCTGTGATCTAATTTTAGTTAATTTTTTAAAGGTATAATAAAGTCTCTGTCTACATTTACTTTTTTTTTTTTTATGGATGTCCAGTTGCTTACAGTACCATTTGTTGAAAAGTCTATCTTTGCTCCATTGTATTGCCTTTGTTCATTTTCTCAAAGATCAGTTGAATGTATTTATTTGGGACTGTTTCTGAGGTCTGTATTTTATTTCATTGATCTGTTTGTCTATTCTTTAGCCAATTCCACGCTGTCCTGATTAGTATACCTTTATAATAAGTCATGTAGCACCAATCTTCCAACTCTGTTCTTCTTCAATACTATGTTGGTTATTCTGGATGTTTTCCATCTCCATGTAAACATGGTATATCTTTTTATGTTTGTCTTAGGATAGATTCTCTTTTGTTAACTATTCCAAACAAATAAAATCTGTCATTGACGTATCAAAAATTTCCCTATGTATACTACACATTCTGAATGCTTAAGACTATTCTTTTTAAACCTTGAATTTTGGCTCACTTTTTCACTATTTCTTCATTTGTTTTGACCTAACTCAGCAGGGTCCACTTCCACATGAGTAAAGTTTTAAAGAAGGACTTGACGTTTTTTCTGATCCCCTCTCCCTGTTTTTTTCTTCCTCTTACAGCCCCTCATCTCTTATTCTTTGAGAGGGAGACCCTTTCATACTTTTTAAGTAATATCAAAATGTTGTAAAGATTATAAACACATGGAGAAAAGTAAGAAGGAAAAATAGCTGCAATGATTAAATATTAAAGATTAAAAGCAATTCTTTACTTTTATTTCCAAATTTCAAGTAACTGCTTTGTGTTTCCTCAGAATTCTAGTCACTAAATTGAAATGTGGAAAATGCAATAGCTGAAACATTCAGAATCTATTATAGCTTCCAGGCCAACTGCTATAGGTTAATTCCATCAACATGATTATCTTTATGAAAATAAAACTTATTTCTCTATGTAAATTTATTTTAGAGTAGAAATTCTAAATTATTGAATTATATTTATGGTGTTAAATTGATTTAGAAATGAATTATGAATTAAGTGCATAAATTAGTTTCTATGAGATCACTGTAGTAAATTTTGCTTCTATATTTTCATAACTAAAATTTGCAGTATAACTACTATACACAACAGTCAGTGAATCTCAGCTTCATCAAACTAGAGGTTGGTAGTTCTTCAAATGAGGGATTATATTTAGAAATTTATTTGCCTTCTGAACCGTCAGGGTAAAGTTGATCGGCCTTCAGGCCTGGGATCTTGGGTCAGGCCATTGATAAAGTTCAGTGGCTAAGAAAGAGGACAGTGACCACTATTTATAATTTGTTTTCTGATAATTTTATCATGCACATGTACTCAGAGGCCATGGGTTGCAGTTCTTAAATTGAAACAAATGAATAAAAATATGTAAAACTGATTCTGTCAATTTTCAAAGACTAAGATATTTGCTATAGTCATTTAAATGAGTATGACTTCATGCATTTACTATAAAGTACAGCTGGACAATAACAAAATATCACCCTGTGTGTTCCCCTTTATGAACTTTCAGATATGAATATTTATAAAAATGATATTGATGAAGAATTTCAAGTCAACACAAAATATAAAAGGTAACTCTTTGCATGTGAATTTGTTTCAGAATTGTTCATTGCAATTTCCTTTTGTTCCTTAATGACTAAGAATTTTAACAAGAAATTTATGTCTTTTATATGCATAATATTCTATCTAAAATAGATATATTTGTTTCTAGATATGTCATTGGCAAGTATTCTCTTATTATTTATAAAATCTCTTTATTGGTAAATTCTGCCAAGATTTTATTGGGGCCACAGGACTGGGTTTGGTTTTCTTTTGTTTTGTTTTGGCAATTTGATTGATATACAGAAAGTCTATATTGAATTTCCTATTGTTTTCTCAGCAAATTGTTTTAGGACCATTCTTAATACCTTGAAAAACACAGTATATAGATACAGTTTAAAATAATATTTTGCTAAAAAACAACTATAAACAAAAGGTTTTGCCTGCATACATAAGCATTAATTAAATCAATTCTCATAAAATAATAGATTAAATTAATTCTGAAAATGCTTTTATTTTAATTTGTATTTTCTTCTGCTTGATTTTCATGGGACCCTGTACCAAGAGGGAAAACAGGGTCATTTCAAATGATGATGGTTGTATAACCTCTGTCTAATCAAAATGGGATCACAAGGAGACTGGAGAGTGGAAAGGTAGCTCTTTCTAACGTGGCTCTGCAATTCAGAGGACATAGGAAGGAGAGCTTCCTTTGGAATTTTGTTCTTGAAAAGCTGAAAGTAGGTAGCAGCACACAGGAAATAATAAACAATCTTCAGAGTATGTATGTGGTAACATAGGTCGATATTTGCTGTCGAGTCTCAGGGACATCCATTACTGGGGTCACTCATTGCCATGTTCCTTATATTTTCATAAGGATAGATCTATAGCTGACCTAAATAAATGTGATGTTTAAATGGTTAACTTTTAATGCAATTTTATTAATTTATTTTTTTAAGTTTATTTATTTAGAGAGTGAGAGTGTGAGTGGGGAAGGGGCAGAACGAAAGGCAGAGAGAGAGAATCCCAAGCAGGCTCCGCACTGTCAGTGCAGAGCCCAATGTGGGGCTCCAACTCACAAACTGTGAGATCATGACCTGAGCAGAAGTCAGGAGTCAGACACTTAACTGACTGAGCCACCCAGGCACCCCAAAAAATTCAATTTTAAAAGATGCCTATTAAAATGTTTATTTTCATGAAGAAGATGATCACTTGATTGGGGATGAGGTATTGATTCCTCTCTCACATTAACACATAAACTAAACTTAGAAATGACTAATTGGTTAAGTGTTATTTAAAAAAAAAAGTGGTGTTCTGAGGAAATGAGTGGATCACATTTGATCACATGAGGTGGTCAGTTTTACCTGGCATAAAGATCCACAGTAAGATAGACTGCTGTGTACACAAACAGAATTTGATGTGATCACTGTTAGTGGGGAGGCTGAATCACCTGTCAAAAATAGAGACATTAGAATTGGACTATGTCTATTCCAACTTTGGCTATAGCTCTAGTTCTGTACTAACTATGGGGAGGTTACTTAAATTCTCCAAACCCCAATTTCCTCATGTATAGATTTGAACTAATAAAGGAGTTGGTGTGAGGATTAAAATAGATTGTGTGTATAAAAACCTTAGAATAGTGGCTGGCATATTAAGTATCCAATAGATATGGTGAGTGGGATTTAACATACTGTAGGATAGATTGTTTCTATGATCACTGTGTAGAGATATTTTACAGATATTAGCTGGAAGTTAATGTTAGTTCTATCTTCAAACATAAGTTCTCCCTCAAGGGGAAGCAATATTTTCCATGGACCTTACGAATAGCTGAGTCTGTAAAGTGATCAAGTGGCCCATAAGCTATACCTTGGTGGCAGCTGCTAGATTCACTTGCCACACTTTCATATATCCAGCTGGTGAGGAGACAATGAGCCCAAATGAAAATGCAAAGCTTATGACTCACGTAGCAGAAACTTTCAGCTGTATTCTGAAATGGAGGCAAGGTAGAACTACATGCTAGTGAATCTAGGAATAGGGATGAGAAATAGTCTTGTGGAAATCTCCTATAAAATATAGATGAGAAATTGTAGGCAAGAGTGATTTATCAGGATGTTTGCCCTTGGTCTAGGAGGAATTGCAGGGCATTCATTCCACCAAAACTGTGGTCAAACATTGCCTATGTGATCTATGTGGTGATATGTAAAGTCTCCAGGATACCATAGCAGACCTATGTCACTACAAAGCCAGTTAGATTAAGAAGAGAACCAAAAGTTAGGGGGTGTTATTGGCCTGATTCAGTTTCCTTAAGAGTTTCGCTACTTAGATGTCCATTGTTATAAACACATTATTATGGTGACAGTGCTAAGAGATGGTGTTTCCAGAGTCCTAAATGACTCATGAGGGTTTTTACATGGATTTTGTTAATTCATATGCATCATAGTCTCTCTGTTTCAGGGCTGATGCAAAATCTAGCCAAGAACGACGGTGTGGTAAAGAGGAAAAATTAAAAAAATGAATAGGTTAGACAAGCAGCTCAAAGTGTTAGGGAAAAACACACCGATTTTCTCTGGACTTGGTGATCCTTTACAGCATTTATTTATTTTTAATTAGAAAAAGTTTATACCTGAAGATCAAGATTGCATCAGGACTCCTTCTATAATACATCTTAAGTTAGGTTATTTTTGATGCAACACAGTTTATCAGAGAATCCTAGCTATAAATAATGCAATTTTACTCAGCATGCTCCCTCTGCATATTTTTCTCTAGGACTTGAGATTAAATAGGTACATGGGGATTTGAAGGAAATTTTCACTGGGAGCATAAATACAACAAAATGAGATGCCTCAAAAATTGATAAGCGTCTCTGTAGGATTGAGTGTCTTTCCTTCCCCTCCTCAAAGCATGTATTCCATCGATACTAAAATACTACAGTTTTCTTTTTTTCAGCTATTTATTTATTTAGTGAGAGAGAGAGACAGACAGACAGACAGACAGAGAGAGAGAGAGAATGAGTGGGGAGGAGCAGAGAGAGAGAGAGAGGGCAAGAGAGAATCCCAAACAGGCTTCATGCTGTCAGCAAAGAGCCTGATTAGGGGTGGGGTGGGGTGGAGAGGGGTTTCAAACCCAGGAACCGTGAGACTGTGACCTGAGTGGAAACCAAGAGTCTGACATTTAACCAACTGAGCCCCCCAGGTGCCCAAATGCTATAGTTTCCTGATATGTACACTTTCACACACTTCTGGGCATGCTACTTTTTCTGTTCAGAATTAACCTTTTCCCAAATCCTATATATCTGATGAATGCTTATTTATCATTTAGAATTATCTTAAATCCATTAATTATGTTCTTTTCTGCTTTCTCGTCAGATAATTCTCACTCTCTTGTGCTTTGTATGTATTTCTGTTATATGTTTATAACACTAAACTATGTTATTTCCCTTTACATATTTGTGTGTGGTTATTAACTGTAAAATCTTTGAGTCCCAGTTCATGGGTCATGGTTTTGCATCTTGGAATAGAATTGTGTAAGTTTTGGTTCCACTGAATTGAGTTGCATTTAATTAAATATATTGGTTGTGTATTTTTCTACAAAACCATCCACACTCTTCCCTCAATTTCCTTCTGGCCAATGGCAGGTATTTGAGAGATGGACATGTTTAAGTACACAGTCTTTTGAAATGTAGAACAATGTTAAATGGCACAAAGCCATTGTAATGGTACAATTAGAACCATAGAAGACTAATACTCAAACCAACAATCTCACCATCTTTAGGGCTTCAGTGAAGTCAGAAGTAAATTTTCTCTTTCTGACCTGTGGTTTCTTTCCAGACTTCTAGGAAACAGAAACTATTAAATTATAGTAAATTATTATTGGTAAAGTTATTCAACTATTTAGTGGAGAAAGTAAAACTAATATGAAAGAAATATTACATATTTTAAAGTCATAAAACAATTCAAAAATTTACAGCAACTAGAGTAAGACTGAAAATAATTAAAAACATCAACGATTTGAAAGGAATTTCATAATATGTATTTATTTTTCAATTTCATAGTGAAGTCATTTAGTAAAATGTTTATAAGTTCATATTGTCCTGTAATTTGAGTTAGTAACAAACTGTCCTAAAAAGTCACATGAATAAAGATTATGGACTTTCTTTGTTCTAAGAGATACTTTCAAAGAAATATGACTTTTTTACTCGTTTATCAAGAAAATAAACAATTATCTCATAATAGGGCTTTGGTGCAGTTAAGATTTTATGTTCTGTATTTTACTTAATTGTTGTCACTGTAGCAATAAATTCAAAGATAGTGTTTTTTCTTAAGTTTATTTATTTATTTTGAGAAAGAGAGAGCGAGATCATGAGCAGGGGAGAGGCAGAGAGAATCCCAAGCAGGCTCCACACTATGACTATGGAGCCTAATGTGGAGGTCGAACTCAAGAACCATGAGATCATAACCTGGGCCAAAACCAAGAGTCAGATGCTTAACCGAGGCACCCAGGTGCCCCAAAGATGGAGTTTTTAATTTAGACTGGTAGTTTTTTTCTCAGGTGGATCATTTAGCCTAGCGGATAATGCGACCTTCACCAAGGTTTTCGGAATTTGTCAAATAATAACAATCACCTGAAATTACTTGTTATGCATGCAGTTTATCACCTCACCAAGATAAGACTTCATGACACAAATTCTTTTATTTTATTTTTTAAAAGTTTTTTGTTTATTATTTATTTTTGAGAGAGAGACCAAGACAGAGCATGAGTGGGGGGAGGAGCAGAGAGAGAGGGAAACACAGAATCAGAAGCAGGCTCCAGTCTCTGAGCTGCCAGCACAGAGCCCAACGCAGGGCTTGAACTCACCAACTATGAGATCATGACCTGAGCCGAAGTTGGACGCTCGACCGAGCCACCCAGGGGCCCTGCCAAAAATTCTTTTAATATGGAGCCCAGGTGATTTTTAGGTCTCAACATACTTGGACAGCTGCATCTCTACACTATCTCAGTGAATGAAACATTTTGGAACTTTTGCAGGTCTTTTTGGTCATTAATCACCCTCTTTCCCCTTGAAAGTTTACCACTAATCTGTTTTCTAAGGATGAACCAAAAAGCACTACCTGAGTGCTCCTGTTTTTCCTTTGTCCATACCGTTTTTTGTGCTTTCAGTCCTGTGGTCTATACATTCCCTCACTTGGCTGATCACATTTGCTATCTGAGACTTATATCTAGGGTCCTCTAGGCATATTTCCTTGATGTGCTGTGCCTTATCTCTACCATGATATGCAGCATTCTCCATTGCATCCCTATATTTTATTTTTCACTTTTTATTTTATTTTATTTTTTTTTAATGTTTTATTTATTTCTAGGAGAGAGAGAGAGAGAGACAGCGTGAGCAGGGGAGGGTCAGAGAGAGAGGGAGTCACAGACTGAAACAGGCTCCAGGCTCTGAGCTGGCAGTCAGCACAGAGCCTGACGCGGGGCTCGAACCCACGAACCGCGAGATCATGACCTAAGCAAAAGTCGGACGCTTAACCGACTAAGCCACCCAGGCGCCCCTATTTTTCACTTTTTAAAGTGTTTATTTATTTTTGAGAAAGAGAGAGAGAAAACATGGGAAGGGCAAAGAGTAGGAGACAGAGGATCTGAAGAAGGTTTAGCACTGACAGCAGAGAGCCCAATATGGGGCTCAAACTCACAAACTGAACTCACAAACTGTGATATCATGACCTGAGCCAAAGTCGGATGCTTAATCGACTGAGCCACCCAGGCAACTTTGTATTCTTTTATTTTAAATCTCCCCAACTATGGGGCACCTGGGTGGCTCAGTCGGTTAAGCGTCTGACTTCAGCTCAGGTCATGATCTTACAGCTCGTGGGTTTGAGGTCATGATCTCATGATTCTTGGGTTTGAGCCCCACATCAGGCTCTGTGTTGACAGCTCAGTATTTTTAGAAATGTTAATATACATAAAACATGAATACATATAGACATCATACATATTCATACATACCCAAATATACAAATATCCCTATATATACATTTGTTTTTGTGTATAATTTTATACAATTAAGATAATACTGTATTTATATCTTGGAGAAAATTTCATATTAGCTTATATAAATCCACCTCATTTTTTAATTGGCTATTCTATTTCATGTATGCATTATGATATAGTTACTTAATCCCCTTTTACTGGGTATTTGGGTTGTTTTCATTTTTTCTCATTACAAACAGTACTGCAATGAATTTTCTTGCATATAAATGTTTGAGCAGTTTGTTTTCACGAAGGATTTAGTATAGATATTTCTCAATTAATCTTGAGAAAGATTGTTGCAATTTGTATTTCCATAAAGAAGAGACTGTTTCTCCACACTCTCATTAATTTTGCATTATACAATTTATATATTTGGGTGATCTCAGGTGTTTTAATTAGCATTTATTTCCATATGAGTGAACAGGAGTATCATTACGCATATATTGAGGATTTGGATTTCTGAAGCACGTTGGCTTTGTGTTTTCTTCTATCGTAGGTACTGCTATATCTTCAGTTTTCCTCTGCTCTAAAACTTGCCCCAGATTTATTTTTTCATGATTTGATCTCTAGATCTTATTTCTGAAGCCCTAGTTTTCATTCCCTCTTGTATCTTTTACATATGCCCACTGTCTCTATATGAAACCTAATTTATGATGTAGGTAATGTCAGCTTCTAGTTTTGCCATTACACCAATTTTGTAGTTTTGGGTTTCAATGCCTGCCTATTTAGAATTAATAATGCTTATTATCTCTCCATCAAGTACAGAAAAAACCTTTAAAGTTAAGAAAAGTTTTACATTTGAGGTGCATAAAGACTATTTAGGGTGGAAGGTACAGGCTTCCAGTTATGGAATGAATAATTCAGGGATGAAAGGCATAGCATAGGGAGTACAGTCATTGGTATTGTAATAGCACTGTATGTGACAGATGGTAGCTATGCTTGGGAAGAGCACAGCATAACGTGCAGAGTTGTCCAATCACTTGTGGTGTACACCTGGAACTTACGGAGCCTAATGCGTCAGCAATACTTTAATTAAAAAGAATATTCTTTTAACAATCTGGTGCACTTCTTGAACTTGTGTGTCATCTCTCCACAGGGGTCACACTGATCTCCGTATCATGCTACTCTTGGCACATGTGCCGCTGAAGCAAGCACTGGACTTAGCGTTTCTGATCATAGGGCTGTCTGTTCTAGTATAATTTGTGTATGTATGTGAGTCCTCGTATGTGTGTCCCAGTACTTCATTCAACTTGCATTACTCCTACCCAAGTGCTTTCTCTGGTGGAGCTGCACTTGATGAGAAGCCCTGAAATGAGGTGCATTACAGGTTTTGTGTATGCGCTGCATTTTAGCATATCTCACCTACCTTTATGCAATTCTAAAATGATAAAGGTAAACTGGACATAACTTTTAGTTATCTTGGATTTTGATAATTTTTTAACATTGAGGGTTACATGTATCCGAACATATTAGATCAGTTGCCGTTAGATACCACTTATCTCTATTGCAAAGTTTAGCATCTTATTTTTACCAGCCTGCTTTTAAAAATATGTTTTAAAATTTTGCATCTCACGATATTGATGCTCACCTACTAGCTTTCTTTAAATTATCATGGAAAGGAATATTTATGTTGGTTAACTTTTGCATGGGTGTCTCTCTCTTTCCTTCTCTCCTCTTCCTCTCTCTCTGTCTAAGGAAGGCAGGAATAGAAAGTAAGAGGAGACAGGTAATTGACCCCTTGACCAACTCATTCTGTTTGGTGAGGTTGAACCACATTGCCCTTGTGAGGTTTACAGTAAAAAGCCGAGCAGAGGTCTGGAGTGTAGGGACTAACAGTGTTAGGATCAAAGGCCTAATTGTCTGTTTTCTTGAAGTTGGGGTTATTGGCAGCTGCCATTACACCATCCGTGCTGCTGTCACCCAACACAGCCAACCAGCATGCACTAATTGCAGTGGCCTTTTCATCAAGTAAGATCATCCCACTAAACACAAAGAGCTGTCTTTCCATTAGCACAGACAGTAGCCAGCTAGATCAGCTGGGCTCCTTGAGTATGATTGGACTGTCATATTGTTATGATTTGTTCAAGTTTAGAGCATTTAGCAGATACCCTTTGCACCTCTCTTTGTACCTGAATACTATAACCTGCCTGCCCCTATCATTTAAGAGGGTACTATAGCTTTTCAAAGTTCAGCAACGCACAATTGCAGGCAGGCAACTGGTTTCTGACAAGAGATCAATACTGTCCTTCCAAACGCTGGAGTCAAGCTGCTGGGTCTGTCAGAGGGATGTGTGCTGTAATTGGATCATGGATGCGGCGAGTCATCTGAGTTTCCCTTCAGCTCTGTCACAGCTGTCAGATGTCATCCCTTTGTACAGCTGTCACTGCGGGAGGGTTGGGGCTCTCTCTCCGTTCTAACCCAATGCAAATGTCCACTTAGCAGATGAATATTGAAGATATTAGACACTTCTTTATGCCTTTATGCAAAATAAAGATCTGTGTCATCTGTGAATTTCATGGAAATAAGTTGCAATTTATTCACTGTAAGAAAAGTGAAGTGAAGCCTGTAAAAATGAGAAATTATTTGGTTCAGCCTATTAAAAAAAGGAATATTTTACAGAATAAACAACAATATGCAGATATTCTTCTTGAGATGGGAAAACTAATAGTGTGAAGTATTTAAATGGTCACCTTAGATTTGGAAGATATTTAAAAATATACATGTACTGTTTACTTCATCCATATTCTTAGAAAAGGGGCAGGTCTTGAAAAGACTTAGGTCCTTTTAAATCATTGAAATTTATGGAAACATATAAACTCAGTGTCTCTTAATGGAGCAATATGATGGGATTTAAGGAATACAGTTATGTTTAGAATCAGCTCAAGGCATCTCAGCAAAGTTTTTAAGAGAGAGGGCAATCGCAGTGAAAATGAGTATGATGTTTTGGCCACAAAATCCTCTTTTTCTAAATCACTACAACTGAAATAGGAGGACACGTCCATCGTGGGCAAGATAATTACATAACTAGCGAGAGGCTTCTATTAATTTCAGTGACTTTTGCTTTTGTTTAAATTACAAAGAACGTTCAGATAGAAATGCATTTTATTTTACTGTACCTGTACTTAGAACACTATATATTCGGAAAATGATGAATAGTTAACTCCTGGAATTGTATAACTCGAGTCATGTACGCTCGCAACCTATAGTTAAAAAAAAAGAGAGAGATGTCACTAATGCGACTTTGGCAATTATCATCTTAATTCAGAAACTTTCATGCTTTTGAGACGGGACCATGAATTTCCTTGGACTAGCCCAGAATAAAGTACAATCTTCATTTTTTTTCACCATTTTTTTTCTGTCTCTCTAAGCTGAATGTCAGAATCATTTTTGGATGGCCGACAGAGTAATTTTTGATCTGGGTGGCTGACTTCCTTTTTCTTGAGGTCCAGACCACACACCACCTTTTCTGTCAAACAGGCAGCTTGCACTAGCCCCACTGACAGAGTAACATGAACCTTATTTTCCAATATCTAACCTTCACGTCCTGTCATCCACCAGGGGAATAACCCTGGGTCAGCCCCTCAGAATATCCCAAGGTTTTGCTTCCATCTGGCACAATGGAGTGACCTCCCCTCATCTGACGGGGCTCAAGTTTTTTGGAACCTAAAATTAGTGACTGCCAAAAATCAAAACATGTACCTTTGGTCTACATTGTGGGGTGGGGCAGTGGGAAGAGAGGGAACCAGCAACAGGAAAACACACTCACTGTTTTCATTTAAAAGGCAATGTGTTTGAAATAATTATAACATATGCTAACAAGGAAGTCACTTCTCCCCTGCCTCAGTTAGCATTTTTCTCTCAATATGATTGCACTTTTACGAGAAGCACGCTAAAATCCTAGGAAAATGAAAATGTTTCACTCCTATGAGATGAATTATTTCGCAATCAAATCTTCGTTCCCATCACTGGTACAGTAAAATGGTCTTTAATAGTTACTTGGGCAGAAAATATAGGAATGAGTGAAGTAAAAATTTTAAACTTAGTTTCTTAAGGTTATTCTTCTGTGATGATAACTGTGAACTTTATATGCAACTCCAGTGACTCAAGTAGGCACTCTTTCCTTTCTTCTTCTTCTTTTTTTTAACATGGTTTATGGCTAATTACATCAGAGATCCAAAACACTCTTTTTTACATTTGCATTAATAAGGGTGTCACATGACCACATTGAAGTAGAAGTATACATCAAAAGTAGATTAAAGGTTGGTTAAGCATCAAACCATGTTCCATATGTAAATTTATAGCAATGATGTGCTGTAGAAAGATAGCTTACCCTCTATTTCTCTGCTACTAAATAAAATTAAAAATTCACAACTCTGGTTTATGGGATTTTAAATGAATTTGATCTCTCTTTTGGGCAGGGCAAATAAGTGTTTTGTGATGTATTATTTTATAAAAAAAAAAAAAAGACCATCGTTCTGGCTCATTTAATTTTGCGAGTGAATGATCTAAGATTAACTACAGACTAGTCAGTGCAGTTTAAAAGCTGAAAGCAATTTTCAGCCATAGATGGTAATGCCACATTCAGTCCACAACCGAATGACTCTAAATGACTAAGCTTCGAGGTCTTTGTATATGACCACAGGGCCTGATAAAGCCATAGGAACACAGTAAAAGCACAAAAATAGTTCCAATTTATTTGGTGCCATCACCTTAATGAGATTAATACAGACGTGTTCATGTGCCTAATTGGTGATTTTGTTTTAACTAGTAATGAAGGATTAAAACTTCAGGCAACAGGCTGCTTGCTGGAAAGGGGATTTGAGGGGGAAAAGTTTTTAATTATAAAAGCTAGACAGTGAAGTGCGTCACCGCAAAGTTAATAATCATTCATTCTTAAAAAAAAATACACTGATTAAAATATGTACCCTGGATTGTTCTTGCTATTTAGGGACAAAGGGTGATCTTATGAGCAGTACCACATACAGCTTTTATTTACCAGTAGATCATTTGGCATACAAAATCCTACCGGACTGTTACTTCCAGTGAAAAGTGTTAAAATGGAAAAGCACTGGCCCTCAGGCTCCTGTGGAAGTTCAAGTATGGAGTATTACATTCTAATTTATTCTTTTAAGGGGTGACTTCAGGCAGAGAACCTGTGGCTGGCGGTCCCTAACCCCACAGCATCCCAGTCAACCACTTTGGAGGAATGTCATCTATGACTTGCAATGGGGTTGAGCTCCCCATCCCCCCCCCCCCCCCCCCCCCCCCCCCCCCCCCCCCCCCCCCCCCCCCCCCCCCCCCCCGTCCATGTCTAGTTGTAACCGTTTAAATGCTAACAGTATTAAGCCTGCTGCCAAAACACAAACACTCAGCCCTCGTCATTAAAATTTAATTACAAGGGGGCAGCTGAGCCCAGTTTGAGTTTTGAGTCTGAATAATCTTGTTTAAAAAAAAAACATCAAAATGAAACTACCTACCACACCTATTTGCATCTGTCTCCAGCAGCCCAGTGAACTATATTTAAATAGACTTGTGGGTTTGATCCGAATTCAACAGCATGCCTACAACCCCCACATTAACACATATTTTGATTCTTGCTCCTCTGTCATAACCATGAAATGGACCATTGTTTTATCTCACTGTTGGCGGTGGCGAGTCGTAGAACTTGGGCCATGCGTGTCGGTGCGCGCATGCTAATTGTTTTTTCTTCCAGAACAAATAGTAAAATAAAGGACCTGTAACCCTACACTGTCAACTGAACAAACCAATATTATCTAGGTAGTTATCCCCACTCCCCCCTCCGCAAAAAAACAAAAAAACAAAAATCTTTGCCCCATGCTGATGTGTCATTTTGCTTAGAGAAAAAGTCCTGAAATGCAAGAATTTTGTTTTTGATGCTCTATTATGAACCACTTTAAAAGGACTCTGGGTAGTGATACTGCGCAGTGTAAGATGCTACCTTCCCGGAGAATGAAGACAGAAATATATTTTACATTTCTTGTCAGATTGAACTTTAAGACATCCTGACTGCTTTCTCTATAATTTAAACATCACAGCCAAAATGGCAACACGCTTTGTTCAGTTCCAGTTGTGTGGAGCGTCAGTGCTTCATTGATTCAGAGGAAGTCTGAGCCTGGCAGCAGGAGCAGGACTTTGGAATCACACTCTCACTGCAGCATGTCAAGCCATTATATCTGGGACCAGAATGTCACCATGGTCTCAATGGTTCGTCAGCTGAAGGATATGGTTAACAAATGTAAAACCAAACTTCAGAGGAGTTGGTTTTCTGTGCTAAGTGATCTGTATTCCCTCTGAATTTACTTTCCCCTAACCCCGTGAAATTAACAGTACTTTCTGACATTCGACCCCCTGACCTCACACATAATAAGAATTTAAAAAGCACCATGCATGAGTGTGTCTCTGTAATGCAAAACTGGAAAAAATGACCATGTCACCGTTTTATTATACAAAACCTTCTCAATCTCCATTGCATGCTTCATATATGAGTGCTCGGTTTAAAGTTATTATAAAGAAAAACACAATTTTAGGAGTCATAATTCACTGTTCGTGACTTTTATAGACAATAAATTGTAGCAAATACATATTGCTACCCAAAAGCTTTGTACTCCATTAATGCAGATATTTACCAAGATGAGTGTTAAAAATAGTCCGCTGGAAGTCTCCGACGGTTCAAAGGCAGGGGTTTCCGGGGAGCCGGTTTCCAAGGGTGCAAGTGCGTGCACAATGTGGAGGTCTCAAGGTTTAAGAGGCAGAAGCAGGCAAGTGTTATGTGGAAATGATTTTGTGTTATCAGGCTCAGGGGATGACAGCATACAAGAGTAAGAACAAGGTGCTATGTGGCTTTTTCTTCACTGTGAAGTGAAGATTGGCAGCTGGAAGTAAGGCTTGCAGACAGACCTGCACACAGGGCCTCTTCACCCAGGACTCATAATCACTACTCAAAGGAAAATGCATTTACCAGGGAAAAGCGGCTGTAGCCATCAGAAGTGTGCTTAAAACACCACTTAAATATCACTTTATACGCTATTACTTGCAAACTGTGGCTTCGTATTAAATTATACTTGCATAGGCTTTTGCTTAGGTGCTGATAATGCTTTTGAGGTTGCATTGGTGAAGAAGAATTTAGGCTGCTTTACAAGAGACGTGACCAGAATAGTCCATGCAGCTGACAGTGACAGGGTGAAAAATTGCAGAACTGTACTTTCTCTCCCCATATAGATTGTAATTTTAATTGTCACTGTGGCCCTTCTGTTTTAATTATGGGACTTCTTTGATATATACCAGGACATCGTATTGAATGAAAATATGGTGCTATAATAGTCTCTTTATAATTAATGACCACATGTAGATCTTGGTGCATAAAAGGGAAGGAATAAATGAACAATTTATTTAACTAGGTTTTGGATTTCTTTCTGTCTTCCAGTGAATATAAAATGATCCCAGGGCTTCTGAGCATGTTTGATGTAAGAACTGCACAGAATATCTAATAAAATTACTTTAGGCTAGATTACAAAACATATTATGTTTTAAAACGTTCTGCCCACAGATGATAAAATTTTTCTATTTACCATATTATTCTCTTAACGTTGTATCTCAAACAAAGAAGGAATCTTCTAAATGTATTTGCAAGTGTATTTTCAATGTGCCTCCTGAAACAGATTGTACCTCCGATACAATTAATTTTTACAGGTAAAATATGGGTTTAGGAAAGAGACTTTCGGAGCTTGATTTATCCAATTGCCAAAAAAAAAAAAAAAAAAAATTCTCTCTGAACTTTTGCTTTCAAAATACAATGGATCTGTGCTGGGGTTTTTTCTCTGAAGGAAGAATAATTTTTCTCTGTTACCACTACTAACCAGAAGCTGTTTTTCTACAAATCAAAAATAAGTAGTCTCTTCGTAGGTGATTTAAAACCCTTAAAATCTATGAAAAGGAAATGGGGAATTCAGCAAAGGCTTAACATTGTTCCCAAACTATCACGTAACAAGCTTACCATATAGAACACTGTGGCTTAAATATGCTGGGCTCATATACATTTCAAGAGAGCCAGACCTCTGTGGATTTCTGGAAAGCAGACCTATTTGTCCAGAGTCTGTCACCGTAAAGCAGGAAAATACCCCCTGACAAGCCTCTGCTAATTTTATTGTGGCGTGGAGTCCTATGCATACATCCTCTACAGTAAGACTGCAGTTCAATTGCAGAGCACGATGAAATTGGATCGGCAGGGACAGCGACTACCCCGGGGTCAGCTGTGACCATGCCACTTCCATGTGATGTCTAGTTGGGGTGATGGTGTGTAAATAAACGTAGAGAATTGCAAATCTTGTCATGGCCATGCAGAACAGCTCAAGCATTTAAAGATGGTTGCCCGCAAACCTGACTGGAAGGTGGTTGCTCTGTGTGGTGGCTGAGGAAATACTCAGTCCTTAGCCTGAGTCGTCGTCCTGACATATATCTGAAAGTACTGACCCAGCATTATGTTGCTGAAGGGATTAATCACTAAATTGTTTTTCACTGTAGTGGAAAGTAAAGAAACAAACCACGCATGTTTGAATTGTAAAGCTTGCTTTTAAAGCTATTATTAAAGATACTTTTTATTTATATTATCCTACTTTGATTTATTTGGTTTTCTTTTAAACAAGGCGAAGCATCTTAATATCCCACTGTTTATTGAATTTAGCACATTAAAGTTCTATGAGGTCTTGTCATTATTATGAACTTTCCTAATGTTAGAAAATAAAATATTATAGAATTCACATTTTCTGCTTATGAATCTAATTTTATTTAAATACTACTTACAGTACTCATTAAAATATACTTAGGTTTTCCTACCTTCGACCAATAAGATGTGTTTTTTACCAGTTTTGCGTTTACACATATCTGTTTTTCTGTTACTTTTCCCACATGACAATTACCTTTCATTACAAATTTATAAAATCATTTACATTTTAGCAGTTTAAATGTTTCTGCTGACATTTTGTAACTATTACCCTCTTCTAGAATGGCATATGTTCAGGCAGTTAATAAAAAATTAAATGGAATAGCACTAGACAAGGTGAAGCTCTGTATCAGAGTGTTCTTCACATTTCTGAAAATACCATCTTTGTGTTGCAAACTGTGAAGTGAGGTTAGGGCTGTGCCAATATGTGTATTTGTCACAACTGTCACAGGGACCGCGAACTAGCCAATCACACAGCCCTTAATTAGACAGTTATATTTTGCTTTTTAGAAATTGTCCTCATGTAAAATGGTGTCTATGATTCAAGAAAGGTGCTGAGAGTTAAGAGGGCAAAGAATGCCAGCAGAAAAACACTTTAATTTTTTTAAAGAAGATTTATTAACTGCTGTAGGATTTCTTAAATACAGAACTGAAATATGCAGTGTAACAAATTTAGCAGGAAAGAAAGGAATTGTAAAGATTACTGAAAGAGCGATAGGCTGAATTACCACGGTGTTACATATTGTCATATGGATTTTGAAATTACAAATTGAAAAATGCGTAAAATGAGCATTCAAACAGTGAAGAGACCATAGCTATTTTAAAAATCCTTATATAGGGTCACAATTATGACCTCAACTTCCTTTGGAGATTTCACTTATTTGTTACTGAACAAATATAAATATATTATATATCCTGGTCAAAGATTATTTATGCTTTTATAGTCTTTTGAATTCTAGAAACATCTATGGAGCATAATTTTATGTTTTAAAAACATGAATTCAGGTTCTTCTTTCTCAGAGTAAAAGGAACTGAGCGCCTTGTCATATTTGAAAACATGCTTTTAACTTTTATATTTCTACACAATTATAAAGTTTCATAGAGAATGAAGCAGACAAAAATGTATCAGAAAATTTGTGCCTGTGCAATAACCGTACCTTTATATGTATTTTCCTTGTCTGTAAAAATACACACTAAAATACCTTTTCACTGATGTTATCTCCATCTATTTTTGCATTTTGAAGATTGGAAATTGAAATTGCATTTATCTTTTAAGTAATAAATCACCAACACACTTGGTAATGTTTGCCAGCAATATTGCCTTTGGATGAAAATGAGATGAATTTTATAATCTTGCGTATAAGTAAAAGTTAATCAGCATGATTTAAAAAATATCATACAACTTATTATAACCTTTTTCTTTCATATGATTTCTGAGGTCTTAAAGATTTTAAGCTGATTCCAAGCAGAGCAGAAACATTTTGAATTCTTGGAACCTGAGTGTGGGAAGCCCTAAAAATCCCAATAAATGAAAATGACACAACATCACAAAGTATCCTTTTGAAGAAATTAATAATGAACCCCAGTATAAATGAAAGAAATTTGGCTTATTGGTTGTTTGTTTTTAACAGTGAAAATTTCGTTTATTTTATGACCAAAAAAAAAAATCTAATTTGGGGTAACTTGCATGGTTCATCCCATTTTAAATCTTTATTCAATAGGCATATCATAGAAGTTTTAACAGTCATAGCAGATTAACCTTGCCTGTGCTTTTGGAGGCTAGTCATCTGATGAATTTACATGCAGCTGGATGAAAATGCTATTTGGAGAGAGATTGAGAGTTTATTTGATTAAATCCCTTTCTCCACTACCTTGACCTCTTTCTTGTGAAATAATCAGAACTGTTTAGCAAGAATATTCAGGCATTAATAATGAATTGCTTTGGAGCTGGTTTCTTCTGCGTGCAACAAACCCATTGATGTCTCTGCTCTTTTTTTTTTCTTTTTCCTCTTCTCTTCTTCATAGTGCTTTATTTAATGAATACAAGGATTAGAAAGAGTAAGGGACACATCTTTGAGGAGTTTTGTTTTATAATGCATCAGCCATTTTGCTATTTGTAGCAGTAATTGCTATGGTGTTACTGTCCTCTTCTCTCAAAGACGGTCTCCCCACAGTCTGTATAAAGATGGGCTGTGCTAGGCCAGGCCAGATGATTCAGTGTGATTGGATTGCAGTTACATGGCTTCTCCTCACCAACTACAAGGATGGTTTAGAGAGTTCACAGAACAGTATGATCTTAAATAGTGTCATCGTTCATGACTCCATTGTTTGTGTTTATATTATATATATATAATATATATATATATAATATATATAATATAATATAATATAATATATAGTATATATATATATACTTTCTTCCCATAGACCCTTGGTTCCTAACAGCTTTTTACCCAGTATAATCAGTTCACAGTAGTTTTTCTGAATAATTAATTATTAGATCATATTTCATAAAATCTGTTATTTTTAAGAGACTTCAGAGATCATCTGGTGAAGGTTAGTCTTTAGAGAAAGAAAAGTATCTGTGAGATTAAATCAATTTCCCATTTTCTACTGCAGGTTACAGACAGAGTTGGGTTGATTCCACATCCACTTTGCACAAGGAACAAGCAGTGCAAGATATGGCTATTGTCCTCATCTACTTGAAATACAGTTGAAAGACAAGATATTCACATGTAGAAAACCTAATCAGTAATTAATACTAGTTACAGATGAACGAAATAGGGACTTCTTGTCCTGAAAGTTGAAAGGCAGAATTTATTTACCTCCTTCACATCTCCTTGGAGTATACTGGATGAAACTCAGACTTCATTTGGCAAACTGGTCGGTGTTTGGAAGCTAAGGTAGCTTTCGAGTACACTTCTGCCATGAAGTAATGGGAGCAGGTAGAACTCATTAAAAGTACAGCGCTATCACTCTTGGTATAGTTAGTGCCCTTGACAGCCAACTTTTTCAGCAAGTGGGCATATTTGCTGTAGACACACCCGACTGTCATCCATTATAAAGCTGGAGTATCTTGTCTCCATACTACATTAAGCTTCATTATAATTTGTTTCTTAATAACACGCACTTCACTGTAACATGTAAAATGCTTGGCTTTCATGAACAACTCCATGGAAAAGCTGTACAGTATCTCATTTGCATTTAGAAATTATATTATATTATGATATACTAAGCTGCAGAAAATGTAATCTAACAATTTAAAATAATAATTTCTAGTGCTTTACAAGGAGGATACAAGTCAGATTACAATAACACATTGTACTATTTCTCTGTTGAGTAAAACAGAATTGGTTCATTATATTTTTACCTCGAAAGTGCCCAAGAAAGATTTAATTCTTTAATAATGAGAATAGCATTATATCGAGAGGGAAAGACCATTTAGATTGTTCATATGTAGATCAAATTTGTCTTTATCATAAATTAGTTATTTCTAAAAATCTAATAATATCATTAATATGCTAAGTTTAGGGGAAAGGTTTCATGAAACTCAAAAGAACTGATAAGGGTCCTATTGTAAAGACTATGTATCTGATTTCCAGTATGTTTATATTTTTAATTATGAATACATACATAATTCAGAATTCAGGAATTCATCTTCAAAACTAAAAGAAAACATCTAAAATAAAATTAATTTTTATAGTGACATCTAAATATACCTCCTTAAAACTTGTGTTCTATTTTTGATGTCTTGGATCTTATAAAGATCATACGATGTTGCAAACTTGATGAAGTTCAAGATGAGGTTTTAATGTTGATACATATTTTTTTGAAGATTCCTGAAAAATATGAAACTCATTTAATAAATATTTGAGTACATATAATACAATTTATTCTAGGTTATGTCAGAAAACAATCTTCCTGCCACCAAGTATTTTATGATGTATAGTGGAAGTAATATTACTGTGTATTTTAATATAATTTTAATATAAGAATAAAGTTAGTGGCATAAAAGAATGAAGACCTCAGCACTTAAGGAAAGAAATCCTATTTAATAGAGAATCAGAAAATGTTTGATGGAGAAAGTTACATTTCAAATGAGGATGAACTGAAATTCAATTAAATCCAATCAACGTTTATTATCATCAACTATGGTATCACCTATGCTCTGAAGGAGTTTACAATCTTGTTGCAATTAGAAGACATTGGAAGGGACAACCAATTCTACAGCGGTATTACGGAAAGCCTCGTGCAAGATACCACACTCGATCAAGTTTTTAAATAAGTCAGAGGTAAGTAGGTGGAGGAAGAGCCATTTTGGGATGAATGAAGAGCATAAGAAAATAAAAAGTATTAAGGTGTGTGTTAAAAGGCAAGTATCTTCTGGAAAGATGGCTAATCATGGGAAGATGGAACATTTTGACAGCTGATGAAACAAAATAAAAACAAAGCTTGAAACCTCTTGTTAAGTCTGACGAGAAGAGTGACATGTCCAAACTTCTTTTCTTTTTCTATTCATATTTTCCTTTTCTTTAAATTTTTAAATGTTTATTTACTTTTCAGAGAGAGAGACAGAGACAGAGACAGAGCATGAGCCAAGGAGGGGCAAAGAGAGAGGGAGAGAATCTGAAACAGGCTCCAGGCTTTGAGCAGTTAGCACAGAGCCCGATGGGGGGCTCAAACTCACTAGCTGCGAGATCATGTCCTGAGCTGAAGTCAGACCCTTAACCGACTGAGACACCCAAGTGGGCTGTACTCACTTTTTTTCTCTTCCTCTCTATTTTTTTTCTTTCTTTTTTTTTTCGGAAGTCAACCAGAAAGAAGCTAATCAGTTTTGCAAGAGCAGGAGAGACAAGAAAACAGAAGTTTTACTTCGGACTGAGGCAAAGTCAAATTGTAGAGATAAGCTGAGTTATCTTAACTTCTGAAATAATATTATGTCTCTGTGTTTGTGTTTAAGAATTTGAGTTGATTCCTGGGGCACCTGGATGGCTCAGTCAGTTAAGTGTCCGACTTCGGCTCAGGTCATGACCTCGTGATTTGTGGGTTCAAGTCCCACTTTGGGCTCTGTGCTGAACACTTGCTCAGAACCTGGAGCCTGCTTCAGATTCTGTGTCTCCTTCTCTCTCTGCACCTCCCTGCTCATTCTCTGTCTCACTCTATCTCTCAAAAATAAATAAATGTAAAAAAAATAAATAAAAAAAGAATTTTAGTTGATTCCTTACTTGATTAGCATTTTAGAAGACTGTAATATGAAGTATGGATCATAAGTGAGAAATTTAGACAACAATCCGTACAGCTAAGAAAAAACTTTTCCATTCCCAAACCATGCAAATTCATTGTAAACAAATTAAATTCCTGGAGTTATTGCTCAGGTTTCTGTCTGCTTTAGTCCATAAACAAAACTTTATTGACTAAGAGGTAAGTACATTGCTTTTATTTTTATTTATTTATTTATTTATTTATTTATTTATTTATTTTACAAATAGTTTATTGTCAAATTGGTTTCCATATAACACCCAGTGCTCATCCCCACAAGTGCCCTCCTCCATGCNTTTTACAAATAGTTTATTGTCAAATTAGTTTCCACATAACACCCAGTGCTCATCCCCACAAGTGCCCTCCTCCATGCCCATCTCCCCCCTCCCCCCGACACCCATCAGTCCTCAGTTTGTTCTCAGCATTTAAGAGTCTCTCATGGTTTGCCTCTCCCTCTCCCCAGCTATTTCCCCCCTTTTTCTTCCCCATGGTCCTCCGTTAAGTTCCTCCTGATCCTCTTATATGTGCAAACATGTGATATTTGTCCTTCTCTGCCTGACTTATTTCGCTCAGCATAACACCCTCAAGGTCCATCCACGTTGCTACACATGGCCAGATGTCATTGTTTCTCATTGCCATGTAGTATTCCAAGGTAGATTCCCTTTAAAAGACTTGACTCTTTAATACCTCCTGCATAATACTAAACAAACCAGATGGCAAGTATCATGCACTCTCAAATTTCTTCATATCACCAAGAAGAAACAATGGTAAGTAAAATTAATTTTATCCAAGTTTATGTTCTTTAAAAAACTGTTTATTTTAATTTTTGTTTTTGTTTGTTTGTTTCTTTTGCCAATAAGCTTTTCTGAGATTCTAAAATTAGTAAAGTGTGCCATTTTCAAAAAATATTTAAAAGAAGGATATTTACTGCAAAGTGACTTCATGTTTATACCAGAGACAAATATTTGGAATTTAAAACAATGTTTTTTATCACTCAGAAAATCTGTGAGGTACATCTTAATCATGGAACTAGATAAAGGCAGTGAGTCTAGAACAATGCTATTGGGAGATATTATGTTTTTGCTACTTATTATTTTGTATGACTCAATTCTATCCCTTCCCTGGGTAGTCTGTAAGAGTACGGTACTGGGAGCATGTCACCAAGCCAACTAGTGTAAAAGAATAAAATGAAAGAGACAAAAGAAAAATGTATGCATTACCAACAATGTCAATTTATTTCTTATTACTAAATACTACTATGCCAAGTGAACTTTGACTTTAAGACTAAATTCGAATGAAGGCTGAAATTGAATAAAAAATTACATCAGCAAACAAGGTGTATGATAGGACTAAAGATCCGACTAAAGATGGGATAAACAAACTGAAGTCTATAATGCTCAGAATATTTAAATGTCCAAAAGAATGTTTTATCTATATTGTACGCAACTAGGATGATTGGCATGACATTTAGGACATTGCTTTTTCTAAAAACTGTACTCCAACGATATCCTAAACATTTAATTGACTATTTTTCTAAACTCTAAAATGGAATTAAAAACAAAAGGTCCATTGTCTTAACCAAACAGCCCTTCTGATATACAACCTGGTTGACTAGCATGGTGTTCACATCATCTAACCCAAATCCCTCCAAAAAAGTTGAAAGTTCACATCAAGTTCCACATAATTTGCTTTATGCTAAAAAGGTATGCAACGTACTAGGTGACTTTCCTATAGAGAGAGACTTGGAAACTAGAACAAACATCAAAGATAAGGGCCATATTCTAAAACTGAGTTTGCCCTGAGAAATGTGCCGCATAAGCAAGCATAGAAGTTCATTACTCTAATGTCCTCTCCTCATTTTTCCTAGAGAGCCTTCATTGTACGGAGAAAACCATAATGGCAAGCTTCAAACAATATATCCTCTACATCTAGAATGGCAAGCTTTCACTGGAACAGGAAAAACTCCATCCCTAGTCTGTGGTTCCTTCTCATTGCAGTTAAGTCTCAATGTCTCTTGGCAGTTTGAGATTTCCTACCCTGGCTACCTCATCATAATGCTTGAAGCTTCTTTCTCAGATTTTGTGTGCTTGCCTCACGACAATAACTACATTCCACCATGAAAGGGGGGTGGGGTCTCCTGATTTTGCTCATAGGTTGGTCATAGGACCTGGTTAAGGAAGAAAGAGTAAGGAAAAATGACGAATCTAAGACAATTCTCAGAGATTGCGAGGATAGTGGTGCTGCTACAAAATTAAAGGATCAGGAAGAAAGCATGTTTGAAGAAAATAGAAAATAATAAAGTGAGATTCTATTTTACTTTGAAACTTACGGCCAGATAATTTGCTAAACTTAAAAGGACAGTTTTGGCACCATGGTGAGAAGAAATCCACATTTCAGGAGTGTAAAAATCGATAGATAGCGAGATGTGCAGCAGAGATACTAGCAGACAATCAAAACATTTGGCAAGAAAGGAAAAACCAAAGATAAGGTTATATCTTCAGAAAGAAAAGGGAAGACATTTTCTAGGGCGGAGAAATCATGCTTAGTTTTAAAGGCTGTAGGGAGGGGTGCCTGGGAGGCTCTGTGGTTTAAGTGTCTGACTTCAGCTCAGGTCATGATCTCATGGCTTGTGAGTTTGAGCCCCGCATCTGGGCTTTCTTCTGTCAGCATGGAGCCTAATTCAGACCTTCTGTCCCGCTCTCTCTCTGCCCCTCCCCTTCTCTCTCTCTCAAAAATAAATAAAAAATAAAAATAAAAATAAAGGGAAATATAGGGAAATATAGGGAAATATAGGGAAATGACGGGTGACAACATTGAAATGAAAGAAACATCCCTTTCTTGAATAAAGAAAAATGGCAAAGAAAACAGTTGAGGTCCTGAAATGGAAGGGGATCCTCCCAGCAGATGAACTCCATCTTCTCACAAAATAGTAGCAAAGTAAATTTGTACAAAGTAAGTAGGGCAATCTCTTGATCGAGGTGGAGACTGTTTCACAGAATTACAGTTGAGAAAAGGTAATGAAATCCTCCACTCTAAACTCCTTGCCCCCCAAAAGTGAAAAGAATCCTGAGAAGCAGTGAGGGCCTGGCTATGGTTTTGTAGATTTAGTTTACATTTATACCTCCCACATAACCTAATTCTCAGAAAGGGGTTACAATTTCTCATTGGTTCCTCCGTTTATGGGTGTTTACCCTTATAATAAAATTGGTGACACTGTCAGGATAAATGTTTCAAAAGCTGTTTTGTGCCATCTTTGTGAAAGCTTTCCTTCTCATAAACTGAAACTTTCTTGTCTTTAGCTCTGATGCTAAATTATCAGGAAAAAACCTACTCCCTCATTAGGACTGCGTGTCAAAAGCTACCACATTCTTCTTTGCTTTCAAGACTCTAAACACTTTAAACAATAATAATTTCTAATAATATTGAATTTCTTTCATCAATAAAAAAATGCACATTATTTTGATGCAGAGAACTGTGTCTACGCTCAGAAATAACTCATAGCTCAAATAACGATATGTATGATTACAAATAAAGACCTACTGCACGACTTCCTTTTTGTTTTGTACATATTTATATGACGGCAATTTTGTTTTGATTTAACTCAACACTATCAATTTAGGTGAATCTATACTAGCATTTCTGAAGATACAGTGTCATGAGGGTAACAGGATGACGTGTCGACAAGGTATCAGGAATAAGATTTTTAAAAAATTAAAAAAAATAGTCAAAAAAGATTTTTGGAATTGTTATTCTTGATATTGTGATAAAAATAGATTGCATATTAATCTCCAGTGAATAAATTTCTTCCTGGGGCACCTGGATGCCTCAGGTGGTTAAGCCACCAATTCTTGGTTTCAGCTCATGTAATGCAATCTCACGCTTCATGACATTCAGCCCTGCATTGGGCTCTGTGCTGACAGTACAGAGCCTGCTTGGGATTGTCTCTCCCTCTCTCTCTCTGCCCCTCCCCACTCGTGTTCTCTGTCTCTCTCTCTCTCAAAATAAATAATTTTTAAAAAAATTCCCCTTGAAGTGTGATTGGAATGCTTTAGATTACAAGTGGGTATTTCTTGCCTTCATTACATTTTTCCAGAACATAGAAAATGAGGGGAACATTACTTTTTATAGTTGATAGTCTGGGTTTATCAGTTTTTTTCAATGTTGTACTGTAAGTTCATATGTTTATGACCATTTCCCTTATTGTGAGTACCCATATTAATTAAAAAGAAAATATTCCTCATTAAGTTATACTTAACATATGATATACTTAAACATATGATAATATTATTCTTCATAAATTACTTTCTTTACTAAGTACCATATAGATCCATTAATTATTGATACACATGATCAAATGTGGGAACATTCTAATATGTTATAGAACTGCACTTCTTCGAGATTTAATGTCACTCAGAAAATAACCCTCAGACTGGGGCACCTGGGTGGCTCAGTTGGTAAGCGTCCGACTTCAGCTCAGGTCATGATCTCATGGTTCGTGGGTTCTAGCCCCACCTTGGGCTCTGTGCTGACAGCCAGCTCAGAGCCTGGAGCCTGCTTCAGATTCTGTGTCTCCCTCTCTCTCTGACCCTCCCCTGCTCAAGCTGTCTCTCTCTCTCTCTCAGAAATAAATAAAAACATTAAAAATTAAAAAAAAAGAAAATAACCCTCAGAGAATGTAAGTTAAGATTATGTATAATGTCAATTATACTTCAATATTAAAAATTTAAAAAAAAAGATTTTGTATATAAAAACTCTTTGTGTAATATTAGCTTTGACATCATTGTAACTGGCTTAGAAATGTTGGCAAAACTACAAAGCTACCTATCAGTTGAGTCAATAAAATAGTTCATACCCAGTATTCAGTCCATTTTCTACATTAAAGTTAGTCTAAATATTAATGAAAATTGCAACAGAGAATTGCATTAGTTTCTGACAAGATTATAGACTGCAAAAGGAAATTTACAATCACTTGTCATAGCCAGGACCAATTCAGAATCTACATACCCTCTGTCTTGTCAAAGGTTTTTACCTTAGGCCATATATACCCTTCCCACCTGCCACAATGCAGTAGGAATTTTCAGAACAGATTTATTAATCCTTCAAAAGCTTCCACACTGGCATAGTCTACACTGATTACCTAAAACGTTCAGAATGCTTTGAAGAAATTAACCATTACGGGAGTGAGTGTTTCCTCCTTTTCTTTCTTTCCCCTTCCCTCACAGGGAGAGGGAATAAATGGAGAACCCAATCTTTTATGCTTCCCTCTTCCAAAAAAGAAAAAAAAAAATCAAATTACTGTACTCAGAAACTTTAAACTGCTTGTAGAAAATATAATATTAGGATGGTGATTTATTTTGTGTTTTAAAAGGAAACTTAATCTGAAGTTTTATCTTCTTTAGGAGTATTGGGAATTTAATGCATATTTAAATATCTGATTAATTTGAAACCACATGTTATAAAAATTCCAATCATTCATTTGATTTACATTCTCTCACATTTTCATCTCTTCCTGTACAGTTTTTCTTCACTTTTCTTATCAGTGATCTTTTTGAATATATCTACCCCCAAATTAAAATTCTTAAAATTCCACATAACAGTTGCAACTTCAGTTTCTCTTAGATTTTTGAAATGCACCTGAAATTTTCATTAATTCTTCCAATTGTGGATTGATATTGCTTAAAGTGACCTAACATACATTTACTGTGTTAAGGATTGCTCTCAATTCTTTGTAAAAATAATCACTATAATTCTAAGAACAAGCCTATGTAGTATTTAGCATCATAATTCCATGTTTAGAGATGGGAAATTGTGGGATAGGGAAAATCAGAACCTTCTGATTTTCATATCCTTAGGTACAGGCACTACTGGATTGTCATAAAGTAAGAGTTTCTGGGGCCAGAGACAAAACTTTATTCCCAAATCAGGTCAACTGTTCCATATTTTTGTGAAATTCATTCTTACGCACAGTGGTTATAGAATGGAAGTTTTTGAGAAGTCATTTAGAGAAAGACCATCAACTTTGAAGTCAGGTAAACTGAACCTGAAGTCTTACTTTTCAAGTTAGCTTATGTGGCTGATTGAGGTTATTTTACTGAATTTCTCTGATCTCATTTCTTCAGGATTATGAAGATCAAAATCGTTACCAGTATAAAGTGACTAGTACAAAGCCTGGTTTACTGCAGGTTTCCTTCCTTTTTTCTGCAAGAAAAAAATAACCTATTTTCTCTTGTCTATTTTCCATAAAGGTAAAGCCTGAAGGAGCTAACAATTCATACTCTTCAGTCTAAGCTGCAAATGAATTGGGTATGTTATATACTGATTTGCAATATTAAAGCACTGAAGCGTGCTATTTTTTTATTAATTAAGTAGCTTGTGCCATAGTATATTGAAACTCTCAAACCCCACTGCTCCATGGTGTTTCACTCTGCCTTTGACAAACAGGCATCTTGATTTTACAAGCTTCCCAAGAACCACATGTGAAAGAGGGAGAAGTACTCCCTCTTTCACAAACAACCACTGCTTCCCAAATCGTATTTCGTGTAAGTTTGTTCTTTTGTGTCGAATATAAGTAGCAAGATCAAGTTTCACGTGCTTTGTGAAAGGCTTAAACAAACTCTTAAAATTGGAGGTAATGGGGCGCCTGGGTGGCTCAGTCGGTTAAGCACCCGACTTCAGCTCAGGTCATGATCTCGCGGTTAGTGGGTTTGAGCCCCGTGTTGGGCTCTGTGCTGGCAGCTCAGAGCCTGGAACCTGTTTCAGATTCTGTGTGTGTCTCTCTCTCTGCCCCTACCCTGCTCATGCTCTGTCTCTGTCTCAAAAATAAACTATAAATTTTTTTTTAATTGGAGGTTATGTCTATTGATAAAACACTCTTGTGAATATTTCCTTGAAAACTTGATTATGGTTTTTTTCTTAACTTATTTGCCTTTTCAGATATACCTTTATGAAACCTATGGAACTTTAGAGAATGAAGAAAAGTCCTGTTGTGCACTTGGAATGCATTTCGAGCAATACTGTATGATATCAGTTTTAGGCATAATATCTGCTGTTTATCAGGACTTTGTTTTCAGTGTCAATTTGAGGCACTATGGCCATAAATAGTATAACACCTGAATGTTATTAACAATTTGCCTCAATATAAGAAAGGCACTTGCTATCTTGTTAATATGACAGAACTTAACAGTAAAAAGAGCTAAATGGAAAGAATAAGTCAATTGTAAGGTTCATTTTTATTTAATACTTTCTAAAGTATTTGTCAAAAATGTGATGTATCTGGAATAGAAATGTTACTTTGCTAAACATTTGTATATTGCCGGGAAGTTTTTCAAGTATCTGTATGCACTTTGGAAGTATTTGAATTGCATGTTAAATTCAGGTTAGTTGTGTGTTAATAACATAAATGATTATCAGCAAGAGCTGTTAGGGAGATCTAGAAAGAGAGCAGATGTTACACTTGCCTTATGCAGTATCCTTGCTATTTCTCTTTCTAGCACATGTAAGTTTCAAAACAAGTCCAAAATCACTGAAATGAGTCAAAGAACATACACTATAAGCAGGAGAAAAGTGAACATATGCAAATTAAAATAGGCCTAGAGAATCTTTCTTTTTCTGAAAAATGTACGTACTAATACTTAGGACTGATGCTAGGATAGATTTTAAGAGTTTGATGGCGTTATCAGCTATTTACAATAACCATGTTTGGGTTTGCTTTGTATAAAACAAATTCCCCAAATAGCTCCTCTGAAATTTAAAGCTCACAACCATTTATGATATATGAAAACGAGTTGTTTTTAGCCAGTATCTCCCCCCCCCCCACTTTTTTTATTTTACATTTCATTCATTCAGTCTCACTGTCTGGGTGATGATCCTCTATGTAATATATGTTAGGAATTTTCACTTGAAGGACCATGTATCTTTAAATGTCTTCTTTTTATTCGTCCTAGTTCTAACACATGTAATTTCCCCTTTAATTTGACATCATTTAACGGCACATTACACGTCAATGATGTGATCTGTGAATATTTACAATGTTCATGTCATTTTTATTTTCTAATCCAATTTAAGTAGCTCTGCTTTTTATGACATCATGAATTCTTCAGTCTTTTTGGTCTTTTTGGGACTAATTATTCCATTAGTTCCTTTGAACTAGCTCTGTGTTGTCAGTCATTTCTTCCCTTTCGATCATAAGACCTTTGCTGCCCTCCTTTGCATGTACAATCAGTCTTAGGTTTTTGCAACCAAGCTAAGAAGCGAGTGCAGTCCTCATTCCTACAAGCTGCTAGTCACAATCGTTTCTGTTCCCAAGGCAGTCTCAAGGTAAATCTTTCAGTTGTGAAACCGTGACATTGAAGATTCTTACTGAAACCTAATTTGGATACATTTACCAAAAGTACTGATAATAAGAAAAAATGTTTTCTATAAAGTACTTACACTTGCAAAGACAGAGATTTAAGGAAAACAATAACGAGGAGTAAGAAAAATAACCAGATACAAAACAGACTAAATTCGCTTGCCCCAACATTCCATGACACGTAGTCTGTGTTTATTGTTTAATGCTGGTTTGGGAGTAATTACAAAATGTCTTAGCCTCAACTTTTGGAAGAATCTAGTCTTTTCTGGTATTTTCCATATCCATTTGCCTGCTAACTTACATGAAAGTTTATCGATGTGATTAATTTTAAGCAGCATAAAGGCAAAAGGAATTTTGGAGTGATTAAAGCATGACTTTGTCTTTAACCCTCTTGTTTACTAGGAACTTTTAACATTTCTTCTGTGATGCTAAGGAGCTCTGCTGTCTGTTGCTGCCCTCTGTAGTGATGAAGAAGAGAGCACAAGATCAGCTTTGTTAAATGCAATAGAACTTGACTAAAAATTTTCTCCAGAATGCAAATGCAGCCTATTTGAGATTCACATGGTCTTTGAAAATAAAAAGCCAATAGGAATATTTTTGCTCAAGTAGTAGACACTGAGAAACACCACCAGACTGCCTGTTTAGGTATCATTCTGACAAATCGCAGTACAACTAATTCAGTCTGATAGAAAAACACCACCAAAAATATTTAGTTCTAAACTAAAACTAAAATATTCTATTTAAAAAGTAGATGTATGATTTAAAGTTTCAGACTGGATAGCAGTGACTGAGAATGCTTCAAACGTTCTTCCTTTATAAGCCAAACAATCTTAAATTAAACCATTAGTTCTCAATGTAACTAAGTTTCTTTTTTGTTTGTTTGTTTGTTTTTTAATAAACTGAGGATAATGATTGTAAAACCAAGCTCTGACAAGGGTTGTGGTTTGTACGGGCGCCTGGGTAGCTCAGTTGGTTAAGCGTCTGACTTCAGCTCAGGTCATGATCTTACGGTTTGTGGGTTCAAGCCCTGTGTCGGACTCTGTGCTGACAGCTAGCTCAGAGCCTGTTTCAGATGTTTCAGATTCTGTGTCTCCCTCTCTCTCTGGCCCTCCCCTGCTCACGCTGTCTCTCTCTCTCTCTCAGAAGTAAAAAATAAAAAAATAAAAAATAAAAAAAATAAAAAAAAACATTTAAAAGGGGGGAAAGAAAGGATTGTGGTTTGTAACCTATCAAGTCCTACCCAAATAACAAACATTTCTATTTCTTTATCTTGATTTAGTCTGATTTAACTATGAAATAGTTAAAATCCCTTCCTCCCTTCTCATTCTACTCTTTTTAAAACATGTTTTGGGATTTTATTTATTTTTGAGAGACAGAGAGACAGAGCATAAGTCGGGGAGAGGCAGAGAGAGGGACAAACGGAATCCAAAGCAGGATCCAGGCTCTGAGCTGTCAGCACATAGCCTAACGTGGAACTTGATCTCATGAACCATGAGATCATGACCTGAGCCAACGTCTGTCTGGCGCTTAACCAGCTAAGCCCCAGGCGCCTCCCTTCCCATTCTACTCTTAAACATTGATCCCACTGCCCCTTCTTCAGGGAATAAGGCTCAAGAGGATTAGTCTGGGTGACAGAGGGTTGTTGAACTCAGGAGGAATTTACTAGGACCTGAATAATGTCTAGGGAGAGAGACAACTGAAATGTGTCCTCTTCAAAGGAAGGCTTGGCAGAAGCGAAACAGGGTTTAGGGACCTAGCCAAGTGAGATGAGGCTCAGAGCAAGGAATTGTTGGCAGAAAAATGGAAACTTAAGCCCTCGTATTGCAATAAGGCTATATTCGTTGGAGTTAGAGTCAGACCAGAGTATGATGCCCCTTTGGAAACAACACCTAATTTCGGACATCGTCTGAAATAGTACTCTTTTCAAAACCCCATTTCATATGATAAAGTCAACAGATGTGAGTTTGGGTACAAGCTCTACTATTTACAGGCTGGGTGGCCATACCAATGCCATGTTCTTCAGTTTCTCTGAGCCTCAGTTTCTTCACTGGTAAAACTGAGTGTAATCATGAAAAAATATCAGTGAAGCTCTTGATCTAATGTCTATTATCCAAAATAATAGGCATTTAATAAAAGTTTACTGATTCTAAATCCAGTCAGGATGAAAGCAAGAATTAGGTAAGTTAACCTATAGGTAGTATCAGTGACTATATTTAAAAAGGGCCTTGAGACTCTTTTCTGAATTTCAGAAATTACATGACATAGTTAATTGCCTATTCTATGTATTTCCACAATAGAGAATTCTGAAACTCACTGTAGGAAGTTGACATGGGGTCAGGGCTCAGCTCTTGTACCGTATTTTCTATGAATCCATTGTCACGTCCATGCTTATATTGACTTATACTTTGACTTTTTCAAGACCCCATTCCTGAAGTGTAAGTTCTGCCTAAGTCTCAGTGAGACTCCAAGACATGTGTCTACAGTTTGTGCAGGTAGTTCAAATGATTAAGTCTTCAATAGTAAGAACCAATTTGCCTAAAGGATACGTGGTGTAATTAATTTTGACTGTTTTCTTTTTTTTCATCTAGTGACATTGCCATTGGGAATTTTTACAGAGATCATATTTAACCCTTTCAATGTGTGTTGGGGAAACATATGCAAAAAAAATAAATGGTTATATAATGGACCATGCATCCTTTTTCTCTCTTTTAGCTTAAAAAAAAAGAAGTGGCTGGTCTATTTAACTTTAACATAGCCACCGTGAAAGGGGTTGGATGAAGAAAAGTTGGGGTTTAGGAGGTGATTGATAAAGCCTCTGTCTACTGGCATCTTTACATTCTCTCCATTTTCTTTTGAGAACAAGAGAAAACGATAATTTAAGTATATGTGATGTATAATAAGTATATATATAAGAAGTGATCATTTTTCTTAATATTGTTGTAAGTGAACTTTGGAACTGATAAAAGTAAATGTGTGGGCCCTGGAGCCAGAATATCTGGATTTGAATTCCGTATTTGCTACCTTAGCCATGTGAACCTTGGCAAATTCCTATGCCTGTTTATGTTTCAGCTTTCTCCACTTTAAATGAGACTAAGTATAGTACTCACAGCATTTTTACACGAGGAGTATACAAATTAATACTTGTGAAGTATCCATCTATATTTCTAGGTTTATAATATGATGTAAATCCAAGATATACAGACTTACAGTTTTAACAAAATAATGTATAGGTTTTGAAAACACTTGCCCAAGTATAGATCATTGTTGAATCACTGTTTTGTACATGTGGAACAAATACAACACTGTACAATACTTCAATTAGAATAGAAAATAAATAGTTGTCCGATTAGTAAGTTTTCCTTGAAATATCTATAATAAAGCTATATGTAATGCAGAGTCCATAGCATGGTAATGTTCATTAGAAATCTCTGAAGTTTCTCAAAAAAACATTGATTGAGTCACAGAACGTGGGCAACATTCCCCATCGCTTTGAGTTCACGGTTTCTCCTGGAGAGTCATACTGTTCTTCAGACAAGCATTCAAGAACTTGATGAAGAGCATTTCCCTTTTCTAGGTGTATTTCGTGTAATATGCATTTCAAAGTCCTGTGCATGTTATATTATTGGTGACTGGATGCTTGTAAAAAGTGAAGGTGGTTGTTGGTAGTTGGGCTCTTTGGTGATGCCTCCTATTTTTAGTGCCCTTTTTTGTAGTGTGCAATTTAATCAATGTTTTAACTGTGAGTCAAAAGTACATATTTTATGAATTCTCCTTAAAGGTTTACGATTTTTTCTTTTACTACTAATATACAAAATGACCATTTTATGTCTCTAATGATTGTGTCTCAATAGCCCAATACAATTACTAATAGAGAACTACATGGTCTGAAATTAGCTCTAATATAATTATTTCTGTCCCTGGGTTGTGGGTAATTCAATATTCAGTGCTGATGTACTCAGTTAAACATGGTGGATTTACATACCGACAGTCATAGGTACGTATCGAAAGAGGCCAACTAGTATCATGAATAATAATCATTCCATTTTGCTATTTATCTAGTGAAAATCTGGATTCTGAAACCCTTATATGATTTTTCTCAAGTGCTCAATATTAATGAAGGAGAAGAAATTTCTATGAATTACTTACGCTTATAGGTAATTGAAACAGAGTCTGCCAAAAGTAGAAAATGGAACTTCCAAGTTGGTGTTTTTAAATTTATTATTTCCAAATGAATTTATGAAAATTGTATAAAATTTTTAAAAATTTTTCATTGATACCTAACATTTGTTCTTTACTGTACTGAAATTTGTACTGTATTACATAGTCTTGGAAAGGTAAGTATCAAAATAGATACTACCTAAATGACTGAAAAAGAATAATGATGATATGATTTGAGCTTGTTTAAATAATTATTCTGTAGTTACAGTTTAAGTAGTCTTCTACTCACTTTTATACTACTCTACAGTCTCAAGAATTTAGCATATTAAATTGGCTCTGCCACTAAAGGAAAATTTTGGATTGACTGCTATGTTTATACATATGTTTAACACCAAGGTTGCCAAACCACAAGGGCTACAGAAAACAGAATGAATTATGAGGAGTATTAATTGAGCTTTTGCTACCAAAAAGCATCTATCCAATCCAGTAAGTATAGCCCAAAGTACTTATAGATCCAACTGGCTTAGGATATTTTTTCTACTTTCTGCTATGGTGCCTGAAATGTCTATAATTAGAGATATTCCTCTGGGTTCAGGCATTATCACAATTGTTATCTGGAAGTTGAAACTGTTACTGTACATTGGCCCAGGGACACATATGATCTTGCCCAATATGCAGCTTAAATTGTATTTGCAAATGGGGGATAGGGATTGGAATGGGAAAATCTCAGTTCATGGATTATTCTGGAAAGAGTAATTTCTAAAAAATTTTTAATGTTTATTCATTTTTGAGAAACAGAGACAGAATGTGAGCAGAGGAGGGGCAGAGAGGGAGAGAGACATAGAATCCCAAGCAGGCTCCGGGCTTTCAGCGTCAGCACAGAGCCCAACACGGGATTCAACCTCATGAGCCCTGAGATCATGACCTGAGCTAGAATCTCACACTTAACAGGCTGAGTCACACAGGTGCCACTGGAAGAGTAATTTGGGGTGGCATAAACAGTGCGAGGTTTAACTCTGATATAACAAGTTATTATGATTCTAATTTGTTTGCTGTTGAGCCCAAGTTTTCATCCTTCATGGAAAATAAACAATAAAGATATTTCTTAACATAAAATTAAAAATCTGTAACTCCTTTGGACTTGGTGAGATTTTCTCATTCTTACACAAACTCTATCATTTCAAATTTACTCATATATTTTTCTCATAACTTTTGGCCTAATCTTTAAAAGCTTTGTCTTTAAGAAAATGATTACTTTTCAGTTCCAAATTAATGATTCGTGACCAGAGACAGAATGAACCATAAATATATTATTTTAGGTTTTTAATTTTTTCCCAATAGACATTATTGATGTGCTCTAGTTTGGTTGCCCTTGTTATCAATGACTCTTATTTAGGAAATGGTTTGATCAATAGAAATAGAATTCAGTATGAAATTAGACTGCTCATTTTTAAAAATTTTAAATTCACCTTCAAAAAAGACAATTATCTTATATAACCAAGAATACAGCATTCTTGGTTTTGTGGCACTCGTTGTTTTAATTAAGTCATTTACTAAATACTTATTATATTTCTTCTGGCCACTGGTAATATCCAACTTCATTATTAGGGTTGGTGTAGGGATAGGGTGACTCAGAGATAAAGAAAATATGGCTTCTGGTCTTAAAGACATTTTCAGTTTAAAGGAAGAGACAGTTTGTACACAATTAGCAGTGGAAAATAATTGATATAAGAAGATGAAGCTCTTCAGTAAGAAAGTTAAAGCCACATTTCAAATTGGAACCCTAGAATACTACTTGGAATGTTGGCTTTCAAACTATTTTCTAGAAAGTAGTATGGGAATGTAGTAAAGGAAACCACTTTTTTTTTTTTTAATATTTTTATTATTTCTAGGAGAGAGAGAGAGAGACAGCATGAGCAGGGGAGGGTCAGAGAGAGAGGGAGACACACACTCTGAAGTAGGCTCCAGGCTCTGAGCTGGCAGTCAGCACAGAGCCCGACGCGGGGCTCGAACCCACGAACCGCGAGATCATGACCTAAGCGAAAGTCTGACGCTTAACCGACTAAGCCACCCAGGCGCCCCGGAAACCACTTTTAAAATAAACAAAACAAACATAAAAATGGTTATTTTTCTTATAAAAACATTATTTTTCAAAAATAAGACAAAATTTAAAACTTAAAATTTAAAAAGAAGCATGTAATCCTATACTGTAAACAACTGTAAATTCATTAATGCTTATTTCACCATGTAGACATATATATTTTTTCCTTTAAAATAGAGTCATACTAAAAAACTATTTTGTAACTGATGTTTTAACTCAATATATCATAAGCTATTTTCAATGATTATAAATTATCTTGTATAACACTTGTATATTCATCATTTTATTCATTTATTTATTCTTTTAATTAAAAAAATACTGAGGATTTATTATATTGTAGGCACAGTCATTGTCCAAGGATACAGTTATACATTTCAAAGTTCATGTTGCTGATTACACCAAATCACACTAAAATTAAGTGCAAAAGAATGGGTTAAATAGAGGAAGACAAGAAAAAAGTAAATATTTCTTCTTTATTTAGTCATTGTTGAGGATGTTAACTAAGTATTTGGATAATGGATGTGTTCAGTGAACAGCAAGATAAAGTTACTGAGAATTACTTAAGTTTGTTCTTCTAAAACAGAAGATGCGTCTCTTTATTATAAACACAGACAAGGTTATACACTAAGCACTTGAAGGCATAAAAGGGAACTATACATTTATTGTTCAATTCCTGCCTCATCAGCCAAAACTGACCTTCAGTAGGTCAATTACTAAGAACTGGTTGAAAACTTTCTGCTCATTACTGGCCTGGCCCTAGAATTCTAGTTCAAAGGATTTCAGAGTAGGTAAGGAAAATTATATTTTCTGTCTCCACATGATTCTGATCATCGAAAACAGGAAAACTTAAAAGGAGTGCAGGTAGAACTCACAGAGGGCTATACTACTTTCTACTAAAGTTTTATGCTTTCAATCTATAATAGTTACAATTTTTATAAACATGTGTTTGTCATCCATCCATCCATCCATCCATCCATCCGGTGTAAAGGCCCAGGAGAGGCTGTTTCAGGATGGCCCACTTTGGCTTAAAGATGATCTTGAATTAAAAGTAATCAAAATCCAGCAGATGCAAGAAAAACTCTGTCTCCCCAGACCTACCTAAATTTACCTTAGAAGGGAGAGCCTATACCAGGAAGCTATTAACAGTGACTCTTTTTTTACCTAAGAACCTTATCTGCATATTAGAACAACCTTTGTTTTTTCAAATATCTCCTTTCACCTTCTTGCTATGGCTTTTCGCACCTTTGTATCCTCAGACCTCACACTTTTCCTTAGCTCAGATAAACTTCCCGTTGCCTCATTGTTTTTGGAATTTCATGTCTGTGTGGATTCCCCACACATATGCCTATTAAATTTGATTCTCTCCTGTTAATCTGTCTCAGGTCAATTTGATTCTAAACCCAATTAGAAGGACCATAGTGCAGAGGAAGATTTTCCTCCGCAACATATCTATCCGTCCATCTATCTATCCCTCTCTTTCTCTTTCTGTCTAATTAGCATTACAATGTTTTCCCTAGATAAAGGGATGTAGACTTTGAAAGCATTACAGCAAGAGACAGAGGGAAAGGAAATATTCTTTTCATAAATATAAGAGCAAATATGTATTAAAATATGTGTTTATATGCCTTTATGTGTGTACACGGTCCCAATTTTTTTCCAAATGTTTTCCTGTGCAGTTCTTGTTGACTTACTTATAACTTGTTTTTCCGACCTAACCAAATATGAATGCACCAGAAAGCTCCTTAAGTGGGAGAGGGTACGCTCTCCAGATGGGTGGGACTGGTCCATATGTATAAAGAAACTAAAAGGAAATAGCTCTCCACTTAAAATTAGTGTTCAAAACAGAGAATAATTAGGTTTCAAAGAAAACTCAGTTAAAGTTGTTATGTGACGACACTATTAGAATTAAGAGGTAACTGAGATTTCCCAAGTGATAACAGATAATTTGCCATTTAGCTTGTAATGAGGTTTGAAAAAAGATGCTCAACAAGATACCAGCCGTAACTAGAAAGGCATTTCTTAGAAGGTCCACCCAGTGTGCATTTATTCCTTTATCCTTATAAAAGAGACAAATTGTCTAATGCATTGTACTCCGAGTAGCCATCATTAGCACCCCCAAAAAGATTTCTATTGACCCTGACCGTATCTACGGACTATTTCTTCCTCCCTGGCTTTTCCTAGTTTTTTGCTGAGCTATTCTGTCATAAGCCATCTGAGCCAGATGTGGTGGGATCGTGCAGAGAAATAGAAATCATAACATTCAACGTTGCAGTAATTACATTTTTACTTGAAATATCCAGAGAAATATGATGCAATCTTTAAATGCATATGCAAATCACGTGCAAATTATATGCTAATACATGTGTGGCCCGCCTAACTATTACATATAACTGAATGCAGCCCTTGGGAAAATCTTATTGGAGATCATTGGTCTAATGAAAATTGCTGCTGCACGCTAATTATAGTGACATGTGTGCTACTGTATTGCCCCTTAGTGGTGAGGGGGATGACAGAGGTTAGTTGAAGTTAGATGACTGACAGAATTATGTCTGTGATCATAGAAGTAAATAGAAAATATTTCTATTCTCCAAAATCCCATTTTTTATGGCTTTACATCTAAATTGAAATGTAATATTGGATAACTACTGACAAGGTTCAGAAGGACAGTAGTCTAGAAGACAAAAGACACAAATTACCACCTTGACTCAGTATAATCTTTCTCTGCTACAGTGTTTTCATAAATTTTTCATTTTTTACCAGTTTACTAATCATTGGAAATATACAGATTATAAAAATATATTCTACATTTAGAGAAGTGATTCTACATTTGCATCCCACAAATAAGCTGAGTGCTACAAGGATTTAGTAATTTCTTTTGAACAGGCAAATCCAAGCTCTGCTATGTTCAGGCTGTATGACCTTGTGCAAGTCTCTTAACATCTCTGAGTCTTCAGTTACTTAACTATGAAAATATAATAATAGTACATACTTCCTTTTGTATTTTGAAATACTATTTTGCAGAGCCTAGAATATTTTGGTAGGAAAAGATAGGAAAACAGGCAAAGAGGAAAACTTTAGGAGCTGAGGTCCCTGGGTGGGGGAAAAACATATTTTGGAACAATGCTGGGAGTGTCTGACCACAGCAAAGCCCCTCAGGGTAAGGTTCTTCTTAGGAACCTAATAGACACCACCTACTCCCCCTCAGGTTTCCCTCAGGAATTTGACAAAAAACCTGACTAGAAATACAGAGACCATAAGGTGTATGACCCACAAGGAAAGGTATGGCCATAGACCACTTATCATACAGTGGAAATGAACCAATCAGGAATGGAAAACCCAGCACCTAAATTATCAAGCCAATGAGGGTAGGATCTGAGAAGGAATAAAGAGGAAGGGGGGAGGGGCTGACCCGAACAAGGACCAGATGAGGACTGTTTCCTACCATCCTCAGACATTCTTTCGAATGTCCCCTTACTGTAAAGAGAGCTTGCATACTATTCTTCCTTTCCGGTCTTTAATAAACTTTTGCCTGCTGCTTATTTTGTGTCCACCTTTTCATTCTTCGAAACGGTTGAGACAAATAAATCCCAGGTATTGAGGTAAAAAAAATCCTGCAACAATATGAAAGATAAGTGCTCATGAGCTTATTACTTTATTTAAAATGAGTGATTATTAAAATCATTTTTTATGTCTATGTATCTTTTCTAGTCTAGACTATTGTTTTTATTTTTTTAATGTTTTATTTACTTCTGAGAAAGAGAGAGAGACAGCGAGAGCAGGGGAGGGTCAGAGAGAGAGGGAGGTACAAATCTGAAACAGGCTCCAGGCTCTGAGCTGGCCATCCGGGCTCTGAGCTAGCCATCAGCACAGAGCCTGAACCCACTCACCGTGAGATCATGACCCGAGCCAAGGTCGGACGCTTAACCGACTGTGCCACCCCGGCGCCCCTAGACTACTTTTTAATTTATGATATTTACATTCCTAATTAGAGAGATACTCAATATTTGAGAGATGGCCAATTCTTATTTAAGCTATAAACTAAGAGAAAACCAAAAAAAAAAAAATTACTTACGATGTGGAGTATTAAACAGAAGTATAATGTGTATGTAGGAGTTCTGATATCACCGTTTGAGACTTATGACTAAGAGATGAAGAGGTTGAATTGTGGGGGGAGTATGAAAGAATTACCTTAATTATTCATTAACCTAATGAGCTTAATTAATTTAAGCAGTTTCCCTGCTTGAAAGAAGTACTTTCCTGAACTTGTTCAGAAATTACATCTACCTTCATTAAAGACAAAATAGACATAAAATGTTTAGTGGTTAGCTTATGATAAAGTTCAGGAATCACAGGATTTGCTGGCCGTGTTCCTCAGGAAATAGCTCCTGGAAAGGATCCCTTGATTTCTAAGATTTATTTATTCTTGCCAGTCCTCTTCATATGTCTTGCTAAAGGATAGTATTTTGCCATTTCTAGAACTATTCCAAGTGGTGGAATTAAGCATGTTTGAGAGCTTCCTGAAGCTGTGGCTGGAATCAAGGATATTAAGATTGTGGAGGAAAATTTACTGGATTTCTAGCTGTAGAATACGCATGCAATTATTTTTAAGTTTCAAAGAAGGAACAATGTAGGTCTTGTTGCATTAAATAACTATGCATTTAAATAACTATATATTCCTCCCTTACACTAGGCATAAGTTAGGTAGTTGAATATCTCTCTGCGCGTTCTCATTTAAACACATAGTGGATAAAGAAATAGAAAGGATATTCGCTCTTTATAAATATTAACAGAGAAAGATTTGGGAAATAAACATATGTTAGGTCTTGATCCATAGAGTTATTTTATATATAGTGTGTTTTCATTATCAGCAGTTAATGCTTTCCGGCTTAGCTTTAGCAATGAATGGTTTTCTTTACATACAAGCAGTCTTAATAACAGTCCTTCTTAAGTGCTTTTCTATGATGAGGATGATGACAGCAAATACAATTTTTTGGTGTTACCCTTTTACTGAAGGTGTTCTATTTGACATCTTAAGAATTAAATATAGTGCTGCATCAGGATGCACATCAAGTTGCCTTAAATCTAATGCCACATTTCCCTCACACAGATAACATAATTACTAAAAATAAAGTCATTGTCCAGTTCTTAATGACTTAATTATTTGGAAGCAAATTGATTTATGCCTTTTTATCTCAATAGACTCTACTTTCTGTGTTAAGCAGAAGGAGGAAATATGTTATGAAGTAAAATTGAAGGTTTAAATATGTTTGATCACAGTTTTCTCCTACTATAAAATGTGCGAAGCCAACAGATTCAGCACTTTTAGCTTCAGGAAATGCTTGACTCTCTGCAAGGCATGTAATTGAGTGTACCTGTGGTACAGGGCTGTGTCTAATCAGTCGACTGTGTAGCTGGGTAGAGTCAAGTGCCATTCATTTGCCTCCCCTGAGATTTGTGGAAACAAGAAGGAGGAGCAGGCACAAGACAAAGATATATAACCATGTTGACCACTGAAGTTCATGGTTAACAACTTAATTATCTAAGTTCAGCTATCACTCAGAAACAAACCTGTGCAATTTATGCACATTTTACAATTTACAATAGAAATAGCATAATGTTAAGGACAGTGCTGCTAAAATTAGAATCTACATTAAGTGCATTTAATTTAATTTTTCTAATTGTATTTCTAATAGCTTAAATATCTGCACTGATAAAACAGTTAACCACCTGCATTTAAATGCCACCTGATGCGTTTATTTTGGAACAGTAACAGATTGGTATAATTTGAGCTCAAGTTCCTCTGAAAATTTTTCTATTAATGGGTCCTAAATTAATCTTTGTTCCTGATCTGCAAATGATGTTATAAGGCAACAATCATTGTGAGAATTGCCATTACATGATAATATCCTGAGGGTTTTTTTTTTTCCAGTTCAAACTTGGATCGGTGGATAGTTAAATTAAAAATAGAAATTTGCACTGGCATTTCCATTTTCCTATAGAACTTCAATGTTGGAATAGTGCCTGGTTTTGAAAAAAAAATCAATTCAGTGAAATGTTTGCATAGCACTATGTGAGGAAGGTTAGGTGAATATGCACTACACCTATTGTATCTAGTGAGCAAACATATGTAGAATGCCTCTATTTGCATATAATTTCTATATGTCCCATATATTTTGGGCTGACGGTATACAATATAATGTAACTTAAACTAATTCTTTGCCCAAGCAGTACAAAATCTAACCTTTGGAAAATCTGATGAATGATATAGATCTTTTCCTCCCTTCTCAAAAAAAAAAAAAAAATTAAAAAAAAAAAACACACAAAGAAGGCATCAGCATTTTATCAAGACAGTCAAATGAAAGTATTCTATTTCCTCTTGTGTAGAAATGTACCTCGTCCTAGCAAAGTGCAGGGAAGTGAATAGATCAAATAGGCCATCTTGTCCATCCTTAGACACACAATTATATTTGAAAAAGTTAAGTATTAAGATTCTGAACGTAAAGAGTTCTGAAGCTCTGAGTCTAATGAGGCCAGTCTCTCACTGAACCGGTGCATAGCCCATGCTAAAAATGCTGTTATTCAAGGAAGCCTGCAATGATGCAACCATGGGGAATAATATGGTCATCTCACAGAAGGTCCGATGCTAACTAGAGGTATGGTTTCATGAACAGTGGTGATAATAATTCTGATGGTTATTACTATAAAATCTGTTATAATATTTTTAGTTGACTATGATACAGAATAAAGTTGAGTGAGGAATCATTAGGGTAGGTGTCGGTGCTAGCTGGCCCTAATATAAATGTGTGACCTTGATTAATTCATGTAACCAACACATTATAATTTTTGCCTTTGTACAGCGTGCGGAAGTTAAACAGGATGATCTGGAAGCATAAAATTTCTGTACTGGACACAGTGCTCTGAAGGCAACAAAATATGGGCTTTGGACACCACAAGACCTGGGTTAATGTTTAGACTATAATCACTTATTATCTATATGACTTTTTAAAGAACAACGTCTCCCATCCTCATTTTTCCCCCACTGAACCCTTTTGACATAACTAAACCGACCCAACAGAGCTGAAATCAAAATTAAAGGGTAATAGTCTTTGGCTCATAGAAGGTACTGAAAAGTTTGTTCATTTGGTTCCATTATGACTATTGCTTTACACGACTATGAATGTAGCAGTAGGGACAGAAGCCATGTCTGGAGGCAGTGATGATGTGATTAGAAAAATATGTATGGGTTTGTAGTAGCAACTCCTTGCAGGACTGTCACTGCGGCCTCTGTCCCACATGTCACAGAGCAAATTGACTGTGTTCTTCTGAAACCGAGATCCTTATTTTGAAAGCTTGTCCTATGTGTCAGACGGGCTTGTGAGCTCAGGAAGAAACTTGGGAGCTAAAGCAATAGCTCTCCTCTGGCAAGTTCACAGGGTCTTTTGCTGCTCTGCCCACGACCGTGCTCTCAAGAAGGTCTGCGTGGCAAGGCTACAGGGGTTGCCCATTGTTAAGGGCCCTTTTTGTAGAACTCTGGAATTGCAAGGTGGAGCAAACACTGAATCTTATATGATAATCTCCAAGCAAATGTAAAATGGCTGATGGATCACTTTTCCTAGAGAGTCTGAGTTCTTCCCTCTCCCTGACAGAAAGAATTGAGCTCATTGTGACTTCTGAAATATATAATTATGGGAAGTCGTGTTTCAGATTGACAGAGGGGAAGGAAGAGGCATGCATGACTCCTGTTTGGGCAGGGGAGACTATTGGAGAGGAAGTCAACCTTGAATGGCACTGAGGAGCAGGATAATGAAGCATGAATTGACAGGTGATGGGATAAATCTAAAACATTTGAACATGGTATAATAAAATGAGTGAAATAGGGTGACTCGATCAAGGGCCATTATGGGAAATTATGTCTTTACTGTACTATTTGTTTCTGTGATAAATGAAGAAGTCTATTTCCTTGACTCAGGTTTAAGGTCCTTTCTATGTATAATTTCTTCCAAATCTACTTTGGGGAAAAAAAAAAGAGATTCATTTGTAAAGTATTATTATATTTGTCCCCTGGTCCAAACTATGTATGTCATTTTGTGCTACCCAAGATGAATATTGTGGTAATGATGGTCTTATTTTCTTTCCCCAGTAGGAAAGAAAAACAATTCCAAGTAACGGTCAGTTTTGAGACCATCAGAAATAGTCAGTATACGTCAAAAACATATTTGCAAAAATGACTTAAGAATTTCTTCAGTGATAAACGAATAGGGTAAAAAAAAGTATACCAATGTGGATTCAAGTCATTCTTGACATTAAGGAGCATTTATGCTTCTTTACTCTTTCCAATATTTTTACTTTCAACTAGTAGCATATTCTGGTTTATGACTTGCCAATGGAGTAGTACATCTGTCTCATTCAATATAAGGGTTACTACTCTTCAGAGAAGAAAAGTTACTTTTAATTTCCTTGAAGACTTCATATCACTTAGGGGAGAACAGCAGTGGTGATGCAGAGAGATATCAGAAGGGCTGAACTGCTGACAAAGAACTACCTGAGCAGACCAGGGATAAGGGTACACTGGCAATTACTCTCCTCTCCCAGCTGGAAAAAAGGCCAGGCCACCAAGGGACATGTGTCGGGAATCAGCTAATAGGTCTACTTGTTGAGATTTCAAGATAGACTGGTAAAAACAACTTGTTTTCAGGTACTTCGTCTATGTGAGAAGTGACCTATTTGCTCTGCTTAACTGTGTGAAAATAGAAATCGTCATTCAAATCCAACTGACATTTGAATACACTTTTAAAGCACTATAAAGATGAATGCTCCTGCCATTGGGAGAAGCTTAATCAATAAAATAATGAAAGTTATTGAAAATGTTGAAATCACTCTGTCCACCAAGCCTGTAGCTCATTCCTATTCATGGCTCTCGTGATAAAATCTGAATCTTAATTGGCTTCGCCCTTTCAGATCAGCCATTCCCCCACCTGGCTCACCGTGTGCTGTCACTTCTTCACAGGTGTCTCCCAAACCTGGCCTCTTCTTTCTATTCTCCCTCTTGCTGTCTTAGTTCAGAATCTTAGCAACAACTTCTCCACGAATAGTCTCTTAATGTGTCTCACTGCTTTGATTCCTGTCTGACGGGCATCCTTCACTCTGCTTCTGCTGTCTAAAGAACCTTACTGCCTGGACATAGTTCACTTGGGTCCAGATCTGGAGGCAGAAGAGGCAAGTGAGGCACAGAAACAAATAGATGATCATGGCGGAGTCAAGTTAGAGATGAAGTAAGATGGGAAATATTCCCTTTTGGTTTTCTTGAAACACATCAACTCTTCGTCTAAGAAAATATGCAGCTGCTTTCTGAAAATATGTTTTTTTTTAATTCGTTGAGAGGAGGAATTGTCTAAGTCATTCTCTTTCAATAAAATAATGATTTTTTTCAAATTAAATAACTTATTTATATTTTCTTTGTGCAGAGGATCAGCATGTAAAACGGAGACTTTGGAATCAGAAATTGGGTTTACAGCTTGTCCACTTAAAGCACTTAAGTAGCTATGGAACCTCAGTTTCTGATCTATGCCTTATTGACCTCTCTAGGCTAATTTACTGCTACTCTCCAATTACACTGAATTTGTTGCTAACTCTGAATCAAGTCATGTGTTCTCCCTCTAGCCTTCACAAATGTTGTTTCTTGTGTCTGGAAGACTCCTCCATAATTTAACTTTAACCAGCAGCTTCCCACTTCCGTATACATACACTAATTTGTCACCATTCATCTGGCCGTGGCTTAAATGACACCTCCTACAGGAAGCCTTCTTTGATGCCTAATTGAAGTTAAACCCTCCATCCACGGATTCCCATTTGACCTTCTTCCATCATAGGTATCTTACTGAATGATGTATTTATGTCTTCCCAGCAAGACCATCAGCTCTGGAAACAAAGGTCTGCCCCTCTTGCTCCACACTCCATCCTTAGCCCCTAAACAAGCCCCTGGGAACCCAGAAGTCACTCAGTGAATATTTGGGGAATGACACCCCCAAATGTGTTCTGCAATTTATCAGAGCCACGTATCCCAAATCCCATCAACTGCACTGAGTAACAACAGAGGCTGGCACACAGTAGCCACTCATAAACATCTATTCAAAGAATGATGATACAAATGAATGACAAGTGAATGAGTGAATGAAGTGGTGAGAAGAGCACAAAAGTCCTTCTGTCTAAGATATTTCTTGGTAAAACTTGAAATTCTGAATAATGTCGTTTGTTGCATAGCTATCAGCTCCCCATCACAGTGGCCAAGCCCTTGGAGAATGAAAGGGAAAGTGACAGGAAGCTGAGTGCAATCCAGTTTGGAGACAGGTCATTGGAACCTTAGGGAAAAAAAACCATGAAGACCCCAGGAAACTAGAGAGTGAAGGAAAAGGAGAAAGAAAAAGAATGGAACCTCCTGCTTGTATTCATGATATGAGTCCCAGTTGTGACAAGTGAGACATGCCTTTTCTTTACTTCCCAGGGAAACATTTGGAGAAGCTTCTGCTGCAAGCATCACAAAAACAAAGGAGACACAGGCAGGCTCAAGAGAATGAAATCAGTGTTTAATTACTAAATAATCTACCTCTAAAATTAAAGAAAAAAAAGCTTAAATAATTCAGTTTGATTTGGTCTCATTAGTCTGATTTCCTAGTATTTAGCCTTAATTATGTGATACATAAGCGCTAATTATGTGGTACATATACAGTGTGCTCTCTAAAGTGAAAGATCAGAACGGATACTGACTTAAATGATAAAATATGTTAAATTATTAATGATAATTAATCTTACAAAATAGGCATAATTAGTTTAAGTACTTTAGATATTATTCTTAATAGCATTACAAATAATATGACACAGTTTGATCATTTTTAAAATAATTTGTTGGGAAGAAAGGCTATGCAAGCAGTGTTTTTTTACTCAGGATGACCAAAGGAATTGCCTGGTGCTGTCAAAATACCTAGCTGTCCTTGCTGAAAATGTGAGTTCTCTTTAACCCACGAAGCACTGTTTCCTAAACAAAATGGGAATACTGCTTTCAAAGAACACTTTTTTTTTTTTAATGAATATAGCCATCTTTACAAATAAAAGTACCTATGCCATTAACAGTTTTTTGGGGGGATATTCTTTGTTCCGTGCATACCGTACCATTAGCTGTCAGCACTATTCAGTTTGTTTTAGTGTTTCACCTTTTTACTGTTAATCTTTTGTCTTCTACTGAGGTCAATTTAAAATCTAGTTGTCCAATTTTGATGCGATGGATCAAAGCCTTCTGTTTTAACTCCTTGTCCAGTTCCTGCATAAATCTGTTATTGTCATTTAATATCTAACATGGAATTAAATTCTGAAAAATTTTACAGGACTATAAAAGGAACACAGTTTGCCTTTAAAGCAAACAAAGCAGACTTTTGAAATGGATGTGTGTTGAATGGGGCAATGCACGGAATCAGATAATTGTTCATCTCCTCTAAGTGGAGTTTAGGGATAAAGAATAAGATGATAAATTACACATCAGAAATCATCTTATTTCCTCTGTAGATGTTACTACAGTGTTCCAAGTCCAAGCTTAAAATAATTTTGCTGAATACTACTGAGGAAAGTTCATACAATCCAACTGCAGAGCCTTTTCTCACAATATAGCCCAAGCAAATCACCAGAAACATGATTTCTTCCAATAAAATCCTGATGTGATTATACTAACCCAATATATATAAACCTGTCTTGAACTTTGACATTAGAAGATACCACAATGGTTAAAAATAGGTAAAGCATGTTCAGGAACATCTATTCTAAAGTCAGACAGGAAACATTTTTAATACTGGGGCTTTGTTCGGATGGTGCCCTTCCATAGCGTTCACATCAATACTGCATTCTTCCCAGCCATCACTTTCACCATTTGACATGTTCTTTAAAACTAAATCATCAACATTTTGAGAAGATTCCATCTCGATATTCGGTCTCCCTAATTAGTTGTAAGGCACTGTTTACCCAATTAATTCAAACTTGGTTGTACTGAATAAACACTTGTTAAGGGCAGATATGAAGGCTGGCTTCTGAGTGGGAAGGCTGGCCAACGTAGGATCAGTGAAGGAAAGGAAATCCCAGCACTGTCACAATGTTCCACCGAGAAGACTCCAAGGATTGCAGCAGTGACTCCCATACATTTAAAATGTTTAAATTGACAATAGAAAGCTTGTGAGATCTTACATAGAATCTCAGTATGTAAAACAGATAAAATTGATACTTTAGAAGTCAATGAAAGTGATAAGGGTATTTCACTGAAAAACAGAAATGTAAGATTTGGATATTATAAATGGCAACACCACTGAACCTCAGCATTCAATTGATTTTTCAATTTGTGTTAGTTGTACAATTTCAAAAAATCTACCCAGGTAATTTGCAATAGAGTATAACAGATTTTATACTCATTTTATATAGATGACCTTGAATTTTAGACTACTTTTCAACTGATTATGACAGTGTCCACAAAAGACACTTTCCCTTTTTTTTAAAGTTTATTTGTTTATTTTGAGAGAGAGAGAGTGAGAGATAGGGGCAGAGAGAGAAGGAGAGAGAGCCCCAAGCAGGTTCCACACTGTCAACACAGAGCCCGATGTGGGACTCAAACTCACAAACTGTGAGATCATGACCTGAGCCAAAATCGAGTCAGACCGTTAATTGACTGAGCCACTCCAGAGCCCCAGTAAAAGACACTTCCATTTGAGGTGTGCAGAGAAGCAATTGTTGGAACTGTTGGCTCGTATGGTTTTGTTTAATCGCATTTTATTGTGATCTATATGCTTATGTGTTGTGAGTAATATTACACAAAATATCCTAATAAAACTCTTTATTGCATATATTATATTGCTTAGCACATACATGATATCACACAATGCACTCTTTATGAGATCTGTGATGAGAAATTCCTGTTTGTACTTAGTGTCAAAAAGAATGGAGGTTTTGACTCTAAAAAGAAAAAAAATCATATGAGCACTGTGAGCTTTGTAACTGCCAAGTTTTTTGGGTTTTTTTGGCTGCAAAAAACCTTACAGCCATAGTTATGGCCAAGTATTGAGTGTGTGTGTGTGTGTGTGTGTCTTTACACTATAAACTTTTAGTGCTCGCTTCGGCAGCACATATACTACACTATAAACTTTTAGCCTCATCGCCCATTTTACTTTTTCCTTGCTTGAGCTTCTTTTGTATATTTTTCCAAATTCTTAAATTTGCTATTATATAATTTTGTAATCACCTTAAATAGTATCTGAAAAAAAAGTTCAGGAAAATGTAAATAATAGATAAAATGATATTTGATTATTTCTCCCACTGACTCTCACTTGCGAAGAATGAGACCATGTCTAATTCATTCTTCTGTCTTCAGAACTAGGAGAGTGTCTCCCATGTAATAATTGTATATCTCCACTTATAAAATTCCTATAATCACCTGTTGATTACTAATAAAAATATATGATAAAGGCTTTCAATGATACAGTTCATTTTTTTACTCTAAACTTATTTACCGCCACGAAAACTTACAGATGCCCCAGCATACCCTACACTGGTTAATAATTATTCTGCTACCTGTGTTTATCCTTGAGTTGTTCTTCCTCCTGGAATGTTTTTCTCCATTTTGTTAGTTTTAGCCCAAATATCACTTCCTCTCTGAAGGCTTTTCTAATTTTATCAGAAGTGTTAATCACTCTTCTCTTGAATTTTTAATATAACTAACTTCAAACTTTAATGGAGTTCCCTAATCAGTTCTTATCAAACTTAATTATCCATTAATACAATTGTTTCTCCTGAAATTCTGTGATCTCCTTAAGGATAAATAACCAGTCGTTTTCATCTTGTGATGGATGTTACATGAATGTTCAATATTCTTAACTAATTGTATGCTGTTAAACAAATTAATACTATTGACTATCCATCAAATTTAGTCCAATTTGCCTTTAGTACTTACATTATAAAAATAGCCCACGTAATGGTGTTATTGTTAGTAACTTTAGTTAATTTTTAGTTTTATTTTTACTGTTAGAGATAAATTTTTTAGTGTCCATGTGGTTCTTTTCCTAAATTTAAAGATAATTAGTTTAAGTAAAGTCTTTTACATTTCTGAAATTTGTAAGAATTCTAATAAATGTTTTTAAGACTGAAAAATTTGTCAACATTAAACTAAATGTACGTATTCATATATTATACATATTTAAATAAATAAATAGAAAAGTCATAAGCTCAACTGTATATATTTGCAACTGTACCTATAGAGCTAAAAATTCAACATAACACTGTTGCTGCTCAGTGCACGAAATTGAAATATTTTGTAACTCTGCTACGTCTATTCAAGCTTGTTAAATGGTGAGGGAGATAAGTTGTTACAGCCTCAAATCTGAAGCAATATGGTACTTGAGGTTAGCTTTTTAAAGCCTAATGACTGTTTTCAAGTAAGAATAAGTTACAAAAAGGATACATACTTGGAATGTCTGTTTCCTAAGTTTCATATCAGAGTAACATTTATTTTTGATCAAATAGGACACTACTAGTGTTTAGAAATAGAAGACTCATTTTTCTATTTTTATTTCTAACATCCAATCATTCATTTGACCTATCCTCAACTGATTCCTAAGTATTTTCCTTGTGTGGTTGCTTGGAATTACATTAATGAAAGTTTCAAAATCAAAACCATCAAAAGAAAAGAAACTCCTAGGTTTTCTCATTTGTTTGCTCTCCCTCCCCCTCCCCCTTTTGGAAAAGCTATAGAACAACCAGTTACATTATTGCATAGTGTTAAAGTTGTGGCAATATGTAGTTTTCAAATTGGAATACTTACGAAAGGTTTTTGCACTTAACGAGAGAATTTGTGATAAATGGGTATTAAAACTGATTAGCTGCATATCACCTTTATATTTATAATCATTTTTCAACAGTATTTAATTGTTATGATACATGATAATAATCTCAATATGACAATATAGTCATGGAAAGTAATGATACTAATTTGATACCAGACTGCTGCCTGCATTGTCCGATTTAATAATTATAACATTAAAATGTTAGTGTAAAATAGATTCATTTTTTCTTAGGTGTTTTTATTCTGGCTCTCTCTTCCCTGATCCTTCCACTTGCTTATCAAACAGTTAATAAGATACTAAAGTGAAGGTGTGTGAAGAACACAGCCAATTGTTAATTCTATTTTTCCTAATTTCTCATTTGTTAGATATCAGATGCATATATATTTAGTGCATTATTGGTTATAAGGAAATGTTTAGGTAGTTTCAATCTTTTAATATTATTTTCCTTTTCGTTTTCTTGCCTAATTTTAGTTTTTTAAATTATTCATTTAATGACTCTCATTGCCATGCTTATCTTTCAGTCCTTAGGAAACAAAATATGTAAGTCTTTCTTGTATTGTTTTCCATTACTCATTCTTTTGTAATTCATAATTCAAGGGAAGGGAGAGAGAAAAGAAAGAGACTCATTTTCTAGATCCAGAGCTTAGGAGAAAATCTTGTTGTACGCTTGACAGCAGGTTGAAGCTGCCTCCGAAAGATAGGAGAGGTCAGTGATGGTTGAAACTCTACAGAAAAGACAGAATAAAAGCGCCAATCTACCACAGGCTACTTCTGAACTGATTTGAGACGTTCAGGAAACCTTGGTGTGAATATACATCTTGCCAAGTTTCAGTCTTTAGGTGATGAATTTCTTTTGCGTCTCAAGTACTAAGTTCCATCAGAGTGGAATGGAAGAAACCCTGCTTTCTGACTGTTATAATCAGGTAAGTCTTTGGTGGAAAAAGTGGCATTTGAGTTGGACCTGGTGTTTGTCACAAAGAAGGACAGAATAGCATGTTTTTTTTCTCCATGTCTTGAATGCTCCATGTCAAGAAAGATAATGTGTTGCTCAAGGAGAGGTACTAGGTAATTAGGTAGGGTTGTCTGACTAAGTTGGAAACCTAAAGTAAGTGTTTCAAAAGTTGGGAAATAATACTCATTGTACAAAAGGAGATTTACGTGATTGGAATTTAATCATGTTAAATTTCATCACAATATTTAAGGTGGCTTATAGTGAGGGGGATCTGAGAGACCAAAATAAGCCCAGTAGTTAAGTTGAGACCCTGGTATATAGAAGTAAAAGTGAGAATCAACTGAAATGAAAAAAAGTCATAAAATGCTCTTGAAGATACTTATTTGTTTAATTTTATTTGTGTAATGAATCAAGAAGTCCTTATTTTCCATTAGGTGCTGTTTTGAGTACTTATAAATATTAATTATTTTATTTTATAAAACTTATTTCTAAATATTTGGATAGAATAATTCAAATGACCAAAAGTGCATATGGTCAGAAGAATTAACACCATGCAAGTCTAATGGAAGTATAATTTAAAACAAGTTTCACCACTGGACGACCTATAGTTTGTATGTTTAATGAGATAATCTATATGAAAGAATTTAATAAACAGCCAAGCCTTGAACAAATACCGAATTTAGGATTCTAATTATTCACAATGGACCAGAAATATGAAAAAGCAAATCACATTGGAATAAGGTTGGAGTCAGTCAGTAGATCACCAGAATTACAAGAAAACTAGTTAGTATATAGCACTTGCATCTAGGAAACAGTGGAAAAAAATGTTTGCATGGTAACAGAGCTATATAGCTATTATTTGGAAACTGCTGTGTGATTATTTTTCATGTACTTCTTAGCATTTTTTTGAGATGGAAAATCCATGGAATGCTCTATTTTCCTTTTTGCATTAAGAAGGCTTTCATAAGAAACTCATTGTGCCAAAGTGATAATTTTGCATAGTTTAATAGTTCCCATGAATCATGAAACTACTTTCAACCCACATATCATTTGACCCTTGTCAGCTTCTATACACAATTCCAAAAGACAGAATTTGGATAAAATACAGAACTGCTACACATGAAAAATTATTCTGGATTAAAGGCAAAGATGAGAGAATTATTTTGATTGCTACATAAATGCGCTTTATGACACTCAAAGCAAAAACAATGCATCACATTTGGGTGCATGGAACAGAAATTATAGAATTAAGTCAGAAAATGAAATTCTGTGGATCCCACGATGCAATGGACCAGCTTACTTTTATTATTATTTTTACAAGTAAAAACCATGCTCACTTTTATCCGAGCTACTGTGTAGGTCTACATAATCCAGAAAAAAAAAAAAAATTTGGTCTGGTCTTCTTGGAGAAAAATCTACTTTCTCCCTTGAAAATTTCATCTATTCTCATTTCAAATAGTATTTGTAGGCTTCATGTTATCAAATGTTTATCTATAGGACTAGGCATTTCCAGATTTCTAGATTCATACACTTAAAAACTGCTTGAAACTTCTTACTGAATGTTTCCTAGCTACCTCAAATTTCACATGTTCAGAACTGGACTGATGGTGTCACTGTGCCCTCACTGCCACATATACCGATCCCTATATCTCCTCCTCTTTTTCTTTTTTTAAAAAATTTTAAAAATGTTTTATTTATCTGAGAGAGAGAGAGAAGGGGAGAAAGAGAGAGAGACAGCGTGAGCAAGGGAGGGGTCAGATAGAGAGGGAGATACAGAATTCGAAACAACCTCCAGGCTCTGAGCTAGCTGTCAGCACAGAGACCAACGCGGGGCTTGAACCTATGAACCGTGAGATCATGACCTGAGCCGAAGTCAGACACTTAACCAACTGAGCCACCCAGGCACCCCTCTCCTTCTCTTTTTCTTATTTGGTAGGGTGGAAAGTCTTGAAACATAGGAGCTCTCCTTTACTCCAACTCACTCCTATGTCTCTAATGAAAGGCTGTGGATTTTATATCCCAATCATTTCAAATAAGCTTCTCTCCTTTCTGCCCAAACGTCACCCACACACCCTGTATCTCTCTCTTGGCTATTGAATAACCTCTGAACTGATCACCTGACACCATGTTCTTTCTTGTCCAATCAGTGTTTCACAGCTGCTGTTGCTGATACACAAATCTGGTTGTATGTCACTTAAATTTTTGCCCTGTTTTTCTAACGCCTAAATCACAAATCTAAACTCATAGCTTTGCTGCTGTACTACACAAAGTTCATGCCCCAGCTCTAACAAACTCTTGGAAATGTGTTTGGTAGTGTCAAGATGGGACAAGGTGGGTCCCACCCAAAATAGAGGGTAGGGTGAAGTGACTTGAGGAGTGAAATGAAAACTTAGGAAGAGAGGCACACATGCATGCGTTCATTCTTTCATTCATCAGCACTTATTTAGTAAGCATTTAGTAGGTACTAGGTGCTGTGCGCCCAAAGACTGGCAAGACACGATCTTTACCCTTGAGTTGTTTTTGGTCTTCCGTGAGATATCTAAACTGCCACTTGAAGCTATGCATGTATTTCTGAATAAGTTAAGAGGTGACACCCAAGCAAAATCTTGAAAGACAATGGAGTGTTATTAAAGAAAAGAAAAGACAAAAGGGTTTTTCATCAGAAGAAGGAATGTGCCAAAGGTGTAGACACTAGCAAGAACATATCCCATTCTAAAAAAATAAAACCACAAAAAATGTAGGCTAAACAGTCAGGAGTAGTGTACGTTACACGATAAGTAGAGGCTGCATCATAAAGGTCTTGACTGTCATTCTGAGGTGGTTGAAATTTGTCATTCAGGCAGTGGAAAGCTTTCAGTGTATAGTTATTTTGTGAGGTTGGAGTGCATAGATCCAAAAAAAAAGTATATATAATGTACAAATTAATATCTTATTGATACCACCTTAAAAATATGATAAGTAGTAGTGACTTGATTAGCTCTGCATTTAGAAAGATTCTTCTGATCTAGAGAACAGATAGTAGGAAACTAAATCATGCAGAAAAGACACTGGTTCAGAAGATGTTGTTCTACTCGAAACAAAATATGTAAAGAGCTTGATGCAGTGGAGCAAAGTGCACATATTTGGAGATATTTAAAAAGTAGAATCAATAATATTTGGTGAGTATTTGAACAACAGCATGGAATGAATGGGAAAATATAGGCAAGACTAGCAGAACTAGAAAAACAAAAGAAAGCTGAGGTCACTGCAATGGTGTAAACAGGGCTGTTCTAGGTAAATTGCAGAAATGAAGGACGAACACCAGCCATACGTTTATATGTTCTCATTAAATACTCATTTGGGTGGATCTGGTTCATTTAACATGGCTAGGATGCAATGAAGTAATTATCCCAGTTGTGGTCTTACAAACAACACACCCTACATGGATATATATCATTCAGTTTTTAGGAATTCCAATGTAAATGATGCACTTTTTCTGATTGGAAGTACAGGGACTTACACAATATATAGTTCTTCATTTTTCTGTATGTATGACTCTGATGACGCTTTGAAGTTGGGAAGATGTATTTAAGTTAAGGATATTGGCTTTGAAGACTCCCTAGTTTTCAATGATCACTGCTACTCCTAACCCTGTGTATTATTTGTGGACACAAGGGAGTCAATGAGGGCAAAACGATGACAAACAAAACAAAACAAAACAACAAAACAAAAAAACAGTGAAGAGAAAAAAAAAGTGTAACATTAGGATCTACTAGGGCATTACTAAAACTGCCGAGCATGATTTAAACACTCAAACTAATTTTAAAAGGAGGCATTCTTCAACATTCTAACCTCAGAGTTGCAAATATAATTAAAGCTTTATGATTAAACTTTGATGGAATAATTTCCAGGTTTTCCTTTTCTACTTTTGTATATTCTTTAACCTTAATGATTCTTCTATTTAGAAGTTTTATTGCTTAAATTTACCACTTGAGTAATTTTAGAAACAGCTAACGGATATCCACATTTTGCGTTCCAATTTTCTTTTATCTTTTATTACCAATATGTTCACTGTTAACTAGGGACTTCAGTGTTCAGCTCCTTTTTACTCTGTGTCAAAAACAAACTGGGGGCAAGGCAGAGTTGTTACTTTAGTGAGAAGCTGAGATCGTGAATGAATTCTAGAAACTAGGAAAGGAGGGTTGTGAGGGACATGGATATGCGTGAGAGATGTACAGAATTAATCCACTGAGAAAATTTGAATCATGCCTCAAGGCACAAGATGCCTGTGAACCAATCATTACATAAAGACGTTTTTGTTGCCCCATGCCTTTGGCCTCTTAGTGAGGTTACTCTTTTGGCAAATGATCTATCTTAATATTACACAAGGGAAGCTTTGTATGAGCAGTGCATCATCAGAGTTCTCTTGTTCTATAATAACGTAAGGAAAAGAATGTGTGCAATATCAAACACCATGGTCCAGAATAAAAATAGTATTCCTTTGTTACATAAATATAAAAGTAATAGTGAAAAGCAGCCACTAAAAAAGAACATTGGAATTATGGAGACTTGGCATCTTTGGAAGATTATCTTCACATTGCATGTTCATATCACCAATGAGAACATTAACAATAGTCCACATCTATTAAGTGTTCTACTTGTGCTGGCCATTGCACTAGGAAGTTGCTGTGGATGACCTCACCTACTCCGTACACCTACCAAAGCAATCAGATTATTTATTACTCACTTTTCCCAGATGAGTGAACTCAGGCTCCCATATGTTAAAAGTTTACTCACCATCACACTTTCTGACTCAGAATTTCAACTCAAGTCAAGTGATTCTTCATGTGGTATTTACAGTCACCATCCAATATTTCCTTCCAATAAAGATGTAAATTTTAATTTCTCAAGAAATGTTTGCTGTTACATAGTAAATTTTTTTTTGTTTACTATTACATTAAATGAGATCTTTCGCATTAAAATCTGCATGTTAAGCTGAGGGAAATTTTGAAACTGTGTCTGCCCATCTCTCATATTCTCTTTTTTTTAATATTTTTATTAATTTCTAGGAGAGAGAGAGAGACAGCGTGAGCAGGGGAGGGTCAGAGAGAGAGGGAGACACAGACTCCGAAATAGGCTCCAGGCTCTGAGCTGGCAGTCAACACAGAGCCCGACGCGGGGCTCGAACCCATGAACCGCGAGATCATGACCTAAGTGAAAGTCGGACGCTTAACCGACTAAGCTCCCCAGGCGCCCCCCATCTCTCATATTCTTAATCTTTCTAAATTGTATTTGAATCACAGATTATTATTTTAGGGTTTTTGTATTCCTAGGAGGTATATAAAGGTACCTTAGAGGACTGATAACCTTCCAGAATCATATCTTAAATATCATGAATATGCAATTTGTTATATTTTTCAGGAAAGTGAGAACATTGCTTCTTCAGATTTTAAAGCTGTATATGACTCCAAAAAAGTTTCAGAATCATTAGCCAGATGTTTCGGTCTCTGAAAAGGAAGAGAAATCTAAAAGTAACACTTCAACAAATAAAAGGTAAAAATGAACATGATATCTGAATTTTAATAGAAAAACTGTCATAGGTATATAAAGGCTTTGATTAATGTTACCAGAAAATAGTTTTTTTAAATAATTATTAAGAATTGAGAGTGTTAAATCAGTGTGATTTTGACTCACTAAACAGGATAAACCCCAGTTACAATATTGAATTTCAGATTTATTCATGCCAAATATGAAAGATATTTCAAAATCTCTTAATATAAATATGGCCTAAAATTTGGTATATAGTCATCTGGATTAACTGTTTTTATTTTATCTAACCACCATTTTAATTTAAATATAATCTTGCTTTGTTTGGTTAAGTGTCAGTTTAGTTTTATAAGAGACTGCTAGATGCTACTGAAAAATGTATGCATTGTTTTACATTGCATGAGCACTTCAGTTTCTCCACATCCTCACCAACACTTGGTATTTTCAGTCTTTTTAATTTTAGCTCTTCTCATGCATCCGTAGTGGAATTTTATTGTGGTTTTAATGTGACTTTCCTAAATAATCAAAGATGTTGAGAATTATTTCTTGTATTCATCATCCACTTGTATATAATCTTTTGTGAAGCATCTGTTCCAATCATTTCACCACTTTAACTGGATCGACTTCTCATAACCAGTTTATAAGCAATCTTTTTACATTTTAGATGCAAACTCTTTGTCACCTTGTATATTGTGAATATTTTTTCTTGTCTATGGCTTCCCTTTGCACTTATTTAATGGAATCCCTTCTAAGAGAAGAAGATTTGAGTTTTGGTGATTCACAATTTATCAGTATTTTTATTTTATAGTTCCTACTTTCGAGCTTATCTGAGAAATCATTGCCTAATTCAAATTGGCAGATTTTCTACTGTTTTCTTCTAAAAAGTCTATAGCTGTAACTGTAGTGTTTATGCCTATGTTCTATTTAATATAAAATTTTGTGTGTTGCATGACTTGGGTATTGAGATCCACAGGCATCCAGTTGTTTCTAGAGTATCTGTCGAAAAAGCTGTCCTTTCTCTATTGAATTGCCTTGTGCTTTTGTAAACAGTGTTGTAACTATGAGCCTTCTTCTGGAATCCATCCTGCTGCATTTTTGTCTATTCTAACAATAGCACACTATTTTTTTTAAGTTCTTATTTATATTCCAGTTAGCATACAAGGTAATATTTCAGGTGTACAATGTAAGGATTCAACACTTCCATTTATCACCTGGTGCTCATTACAAGTGTGTTCCTTAATCCCCATCACCCATAGAACCCATCCCCCTACCCCCTGCCTTTTTGTAACCATCAGTTGGTTCTGTATAGTTAAGAGTCTGTTTCTTGGTTTGCCTCTTTCTCTCATTCTCTTTTCCTGTTACTCATTTGTTTGTTTCTTAAATTCCACATATGAGTGAAATCATGTTATTTGTCTTTCTCTGACCGACTTATTTTGCTTAGCATAATACTTTCTAGTCCCATCCATGTTGTTGCAAATAGAACAATTTCATTTTTTTATGGCTGAGTACTATTCCAATGTGTGTGTGTGTGTGGTGTGTGTGTGTGTGTGTGTGTGTGTGTGTGTGTATCACATCTTCTTTATCCATTCACCAATTGATGGGCATTTGGGCTATTTCCATAATTTGGCTATTGTAGATAATGGTGCTATAAATATCAGGGTGCATGTATCCCTTCGAATTAGTATTTTTGTGTTCTTTGGGTAAATGCCTAGTAGTGCAATAGCTGGATCATAGAATAGTTGTATTTTAACTTTTTTCAAGAGTGTTCATACTGTTTCCATAGTGGCTGTACCAGTTTGCATTCTCACCAGCTGTACAAGAGAATTTCCCTTTCTCCACATACTCACCAATACCTATTGTTTCTTGTGTTGTTGATTTTAGCCATTTTAATAGAATAACATACTATCTTGATACTGCAGCATTATAATATAAAGCTACTAACATTGTTCCTTTTCAAAACTGTTTTTGGCTCTCCTAGGTTATTCGCATTTCCATATAAATTTTAAAATCAGCTTAATAAATTCTACACAATTTTTTGAAAATTTAATTGGAATTAGAGTCACTCTAGAGATCAAATGGGGAAAAACTGATATCTTAACAATAACAAGTCACCTAGTCCATGAACCTGGTATACCTTTCCATCTATTTATGTCTTTAATTTTTCTCAATTGGAAAACTTTTAAGAACCATATAAAAGAGAGTTATTTCTTTAGATTCTTTATTCAGTTAGAGAGAGAGGCATTTCTGGTTCTTTTCTTTTCAATGTTTATTTATCCCTGACTCTAAATTTGGAAGAATCTCAAAGTACTCTACCTCAAGTGCAAAGGAGAAAGAAGTTTATGTTGGGGCAGGGAGAAATTGGCATCTTCAAAATTATAGAACTGTACCAGCAACTTCCACATTACGATCTTCCCTACCAGTTCAACAAGATGGAAGCTCTAATCCAGGAGGATGTAGCCAAGATGAATCTCCTTCTCCTTCAGCACTCAGTCCAAGTCTGAGATTTCTCCCAAGAGTATCAGACTACCAGCATTTCTAACCACCCTCCCAAGCTTGATGTTGCAGAATCTCTATTCTAGACAAGAGTAGCAGAGAGGTCTGGGGAATTCTTTCTCCATCCAGTACCCCCCATTCCTCCTTGAAGGGCAGAAGTTCTACTCTAGGTGTGACAGGCTGAGAATACAGAGTCTTCATTGTCATCCCTGAAGCTTGCTCATAGGCCAATGGGTTTCACACTGAGAAGGGTAAGTTCAGACCAGAGGCTACCACCCCCATTCAGTGTCTCACTGGTAAAGGAGGGATTTCACTCTGAGAGAAGCTGGATGCTGTCCTCATCCCTGTCCTGGAGCAATTATGCAGAGGAACTGCCCAGGGAAAGAGGAAGGATGTAAGAACAGAGCTCCATGACTCCTCCTAAGGAAATGGATTCCATTTAGAATAGAATGAAGAAAGTCAAGTCCAAAGACATTATGTCAAAAGCAGTGGAGATTTTGTTGGAAAGTAATTATGAAGAGGATGGTATATTTATGAAAGCCACAAGAACAGTAGCCTAGTTAGAAGTTTAGAAGTAAAAAATGCATGCATGACATTTATTTGGATTTTCACATTTTCAATCTCCCCACCCTTGCCAAGGATTAAAAGCCTATGGACTCAGTTCTAAACTCCATTTAGTCTTTCAGTTGTCCTATCCACCATACTTCTTCCAACACTTGTCAACACTGGTTTTTTTCATACATTTTGTGTGTCTCCAGCTATTGTCTCCAAATTATGTGTATTACTCATCAATTATTTTTACTTATATGTTAAAATAAGTTAAAAATTTTAAACTTTAAAGTTTAAAATTTAGAAAAAGTCAAAACATTAAGAAAAATACAGTCTCTTCTTCAGAATGTGTTCTCCAGTGATTTGGGCTCCCATAATTAGAATTACCAGTCTTCCTTCCTGGAAATCTTAATGCCTAATTCAGTTAATTCCCAAATCAACTGGTGAACCACTTCTTTCTCTATGTAATACCAAAGTTGGCAAACAGTCTTTAACTTTAGCTTGAGAAATATTTCATGTATGTAAATTCATGTTCTTTAATTAATAGCAGTAAGTTAAATGGAGTTTTTTTCCTCACGAATATACTTTTCATTAACAAATGAATTGTGGAAGGTAATAGAAGGCTTTCTTGTTTTTAAGGATATTACATAGGAGATTACAATTATTCTGACACAGAGGTATATTGAATTTAAATTTATTTAATAAATAGATAAATTACAAAATTCAAACATTAACTAAACAATTCAGTCAAAATGGAGAGAAAGCTGATTATTGTATAAAGAAGTCATCAATGTTATACAATTAAGTGATAGTTTATTCTTATTTGTTTACTGATCATCTTAGTATTCTAAATGTACTACTAGTTTGGTTTCAGTTAATATACATACTTGTGGCCTGTAGAGGATCCAGTATTAAAATAAGAAAGCAGTTTTATAAGAACAACACACTGAATCTTGAATGAGATCTTTGAAAACACTTTTATATCTAAAATTCTATGAGTCTTTTTCAGCCAATAGAAATATGATCTGTGGTTTAGAAGAAATATACCGTTGTGAACTTCCCTGTGAATTTTCTTTAACAGAATTCTTTGTTCTCGCTAGTAAAATAGAGGATTATATTTTTGGAATAAAAATTCACTCTGAAGATTAGATAAAATTTATATTTAAGTATGCAATAAACTACTCTCTAAATACTTAATATTAAAATAACTGATAATATATAAATGCTGTGATCTGCAAACTATAAATAATTTTCCAAGTCTGAAAATCTTTTCCAGATTTATTTTGTCTTTAGAGGCCAGCATCATCTAAGAAGATAGATGATCCTTCTGGCACTTTGTTCCCAACCCCACCCCCACCTCTTTCCTTTTCAATACTTCAAATTTTTCTTAAATATTTTGTAGGGAGATTCTAACTTCCACTTCCACAGTTAATATTATGCCAGAAAATAACATTTATAGGACTTAGAGCTAGACAAGATAGTAGAATTTTGGTGTTTTATAACTAGGGAACTGAGTTCTAAAATTATGAGGAATTTCTAAGGCACTCACTGAAGTAGCACTAGAATCTTCATTTCTTTAGTTTACTAGAGTCTCTTCATAATTGCAAGAAATTGAAACCCTTGTATTACAGTTCTGGTTGGAGAATTTTCGAGGGAAAGTGAAACTTGATTTAGTTTCTATTATTTGTTCTTCTCTATTTTTCTCTTTTTCTAAACTTCATAATCAATCTTTCTTCTACATGTCTCCCATAAACAAGTTATCTATTTTCAGTAAAGCCACATTTGATGTCAGGACTTCTGCAACAGGCAGTCACAAATGTCTTTTGTAGTAGTTGGTAATTTAATTCACCGCTTTATCAGTCAAGTCCAACAGCTACTGTTTGACAGGCAAGGGTTACCAACCTGGGTAGCTTTTGACATAGATTGTTTACTAGCCAGAATTAGAGATCAATGACTCTGGATCTGCAGAGTCTTGCTGCAGGTGTATATTTCTTCGGTTGCATAAGGTTTTAAAAAATTGAATCTGAATACCTCTATTGAGGCCAGACTCACTGGTGTGTCACAGTTCCCACCTACCTGGTACTTTTGTGTGTAACACCTGATGTTCAGTTTACATTATGATTATGGAACTGAAACCAACATAAAAATTGCTTTGTGTTTGTCTCCTTTTGTTATGGGAGAAGAGAGTGTATGGACATTATCTTCTCATAGAGATAACATTTGGAGAGGATGACAACTGCCATCAGAGTCATACTGCTACTGACTCTTCAAAGACAAAATTTTTGCACTTAATGTTTTGGGAAACCATGAAAACATTAAAAACGTTTCCGACTATACATAATATTCAGGTACATTTCATATCCCTCATTTGGTAAATAGAAAGTTGCATAACGTCTAGTAATATGATTAAATGGGTCAGATTTTAAATATAATCTGACTTAATGCTATGTTTTCAATTTCTTTTTAAAACAGCTGAGTATAGAATTTGAAAAAGGCATTTTAATATATATCTTTAAATATTATGGTATTAATACTTTTGTAGTCATGATTTTAACTAGAAACACAATAGTAATATTTTATTTAGTTTTTCCTAATATGAATATCATATTATTAAAATGTAAAAATTAACGTTAAAATATTGCATTGCCTTTTACCATAAATGCAATGACAAATAGCAAATGGTAAAGATTTTAAAAGCTAATTACATGTCATTAATGAAAGCTTTAAAATACATATAAATTGTACTTTCATTTGGTAAGTTGGAAAATGATCATATGTGACTAAAATGATTAAAAGAGCTAGACTTACAATTGAGTTTTTCTGTAAGAAATTTGTCATGAAAATTGCATATGGCTTGCATAAAACAATAAGAAATATTCTGTTGCAAAATTTTTTAAATATGCCTCCTCTGCAAATGTATTAAAAATTAAAATGAAACAAATTATAATTTTTCTATTCAACAAATTTTAGCAAATAATGATTAATCTGAATCTGAATGAGCACTTCAAAACATCAGATGATAAAAGGGATTAGAATCGTGTTTGCAAACAACCAAAATTATGCAAATTAATGCTGCATAATCTAAGTATCATTCTTCATTGACTAAGAATATGTGACTTTGTTTTGGGTATATATGAAATATATTATAATTGTTCATGCAATTTTATGAAGAAGAATTTTCCATTTTATTTTATTTTATTTTTTTAATATTTTTATTTATTTCTAAGAGAGAGAGAGAGACAGCGTGAGCAGGGGAGGGTCAGAGAAAGAGGGAGTCACAGACTAAAGCAGGCTCCAGGCTCTGAGCTGGCAGTCAGCACAGAGCCCGACGCGGGGCTCGAACCCACGAACCGCGAGATCATGACCTAAGCGAAAGTCGGACGCTTAACCGACTAAGCCACCCAGGCGCCCCAAGAATTTTTCATTTTAAAGTTATTCAACGTGTTTAGCAATAATATTGACAAATGATGTTTATCACTTTTTTATGACAATACTCTCAATAATTCTCATAAGAAGGTATTCAATTTCATTTAATTATTTTAATATTTGATATTTTGCTTATCTTTTCAGTGTGGAATATATAAATATGCCATTTTATTTTTTCCAATGGAATAGAGCTTTAAAATTTTTATATTTCTTAAAAACACTCACTTCTATTGTGTATTGGATCTAAACCAATGGTTTGATTAATGTTAAAATAGCCATGGATGTGTGTGCGTGTGTGTGTGTGTGTGTGTGTATTTCAAAATTTGTATTCTACATCACAACACTAGGAAAAAAAATCTGTCCCTCTGCCGGACTAGTGTTAGTTTGATGATTATACTAATATTAACTGCTTCACTTGAGTAAGCAAAGAAGAAGTAAAATACCAGTCAGACCAGCTGTTAATTCACAGAGTGTTGTACTATGCTTATTAAAAATACCCAAAAGATGTACCTTTGTGGTTCAGTCTTTTGAATTAGAATCAGAATATTAATCATGCCTCAGGCCTAAATTAAACATTGGAAGGCCCCTTAAGAATTTTCACCAAATTTTCTTGGATTTTTCTTTATTGGGTCTTCCTGGACTCTGTTTAGCTCTGTAATTGCTTTGCTCCTTTGTTGATAGGTTAAAGCACAATGTGATTTTCTCCATGTCATAATATTTAAGAGGACGGCTCAATGGTCTACTCCAAGTTGCAATGTGCAGCTGAGACACTGATTTATAACAGACATAGTGTTTACAATGTCAAATAAAGTGTGAAGTAAGAACAATTATGTATCTCAAAGTCCGTAGTTATAAAAGGATCTAAATCATTACTGTCTTCATATCATTTATATCTAAAGGGGTTATCCTAAGTGACCCTGGCAAATTCGGTTGACCTCATATATATGGGTATGCCAGTGGAAGAAAAAAGATAAAGAAAACCTATCATATTCAAAATATATTATTGTCTTATTTTAGAAAATTGTCATTGTTACAAATGTTACGAATGTTTCAAGAGTAAAAGTGTGCGATTAACTGTATCATTTGTGCATCTAGCCATCTAAGAACTGTGTCTAGACTGTATTATTTATACTGGTGTGCCATTTGAACACACAAAAAAATGACTTGATCTTGAATTATTTTTTAATGTGTGATACATCTCTAATATTTCACTCTCAAGGTAAAGGGAAGAAATGAAAGTGTATATTAATTCAAGAGAGACTGCATTATTTTTAAAAATAAATACTGATAACAAAGTGCCAGTGTTATTCATATATCACAATATTTTCCTATTTCTCAATTGAATTTTTGATAAATTACTAATATTTAAATAAGAACTCTGTTAACTATGAATTCCCCACAATTATTTGTGGAGAGAAAAAAAACATATGCTGAATTGATATTTCAATATATTAACACATTTGTTTGAAGCAATATGCTCTGATTTTTAAAGGTTTGCTTAATATTTTGGCTGAACTGATACTACATGGGCTTGGTTGTATCTATACATTACATAACACAATAGAATAATAAATATAGCTGTAGGTGATCAAAAGAAGGAGGAAAAGACTCCTTATCAATTTCTAGCATTGTTAAGACAAAAATAACAAAATATATATTTACAGGCAAAGTGGTAACAGCTTACCCACCATTATGTTCATTAGTTCCAATTAACAGAGGAAATTTAAATTCATTTGACTTTATGGATATCTAAAATACTTTAGGGCCACATACTATTATAAGTAGTTTTGGTAATTATAAATAACCTGGAGAAACAAGAGCACTAACAACAACAACAACAACAACAACAACAACGACAACAAAATAGCATGCATTTCAGAAAGAACTATGAACAGGGGCTGATGGGTACCCGGGGAGTCTGACATTGTGAGTGCGGCATGGGCAGTACTTTGTTGTAAAACAGAATTTTCCTTATACTCAAGACTAGCCCTCACTCTTCCCTTCTCTGAAGTGTTTGGAACTGCTTGGGTGACAAACAAGTATTTATACATAGAAATGTATGGATTATGAAATAACCTGCTGGTTTTCAAAAAATCAATTGCAATTTTGTTAAATGTTTCTATCAAGAATCAAACTGTGACCAAAAAAGCACAGGAAACTGAAGAAATTTTTTCCAAGGACCCTCCTTGATAACATTTGTTATGATAATTAAGACAAATACAGTACAATGTAAAATATTTAGCAAAACAAAGAGTGTTGAAATTATGAGCAGAGCTCATGATCCTCTTGTATTTTCCACAAACTTTCATAATTTGTGGGGTGTTTTGGATAATTATTCTTTATAACCCAACTCTTACCATTTTAACCATTTTGCCAATTTTAGATTTGTGTCTCCCTTTCTCTCTCTGCCCCTTCCCCACTCACACTGTGTCTGTCTGTCTGTCTCAGTCTTTCAAAAACAAGCAAACATTGAAAACTTTTTTACAAAGCCTCTAAAATCATTTAAAAAATACAATGACTCATTCTTTTTTCCCCCCATGATATTTATTTACTTTAAATCCTGGATATTTGCCTGAAGAACTTCCCACATTCTAGATTTGGTTAATTCTCCTATATTTACTATAAATTTAGAGTCACATTTTAAAGTCTGACTAGATTCAAGTTCAATTGATATTCTGCACTTTGTATTTTTTTTCCAGAAGAACATGCGTCTAGCTGTTATAATTTTAATGATGTTAAAACATATCAGTAATGAGGTAACAGAAATATGAAAATACGTTTCATTATTTTTAACAGCAAAAGGTCGAAAACAACACCTCTCTGTCAGTGAGGGATTGGTTAAATATATAAGAGAATACTATGCAACTGTATAAAGAAATATAACATGGTTCCCAGGATATGATGTTCAATGAAAAAAAACATTTGGACAAAATACAGCATGGTATATGTATGACATATTTGGGAATGCTATTGTGTTGTAAGTGTGCATATGCTATCATTTAAAAATAAGGAAATGTATGTATATATGCCTATGTATTTTATATTTAGTTATATTAAAATAAATGTATAAATCATGAAATTTTGTAAGTGTAGATGTTTCCTAGAGTGGGAGGGAAGGAATGGAATGGAGAGGACCATGACAGAGGCGGGCACTTACTGCTTCATCTTGCACTTTTCTGTTTTGGAAAGAGCTACTTTCCTTAAGCCTCAAGAACCAACCTCTCCCAGCTTCAAACTTTTCTTCTGCAGGTTCCTCACCTCTTTCAGCCTCCCAGAATTGAAGAGAGTTGGGGCTTTGTTCTGGATGAGGCTTTGGCCTCAGGGAATATGGTGGCCAGTTTGATCTTCTATCCAAACCACTAAAAGTTTCTCAATTTCAGCAATAAAGGTGTTTCGCTTTCTTATCATTCATGTGTTTACCAGAGTAGCAAACACTGTTATTTCCTTCAAGACCTTTTCTTCCGCAATCGCAGCTTGGTTAACTGTTTGGAGCAATGGCTTAGCTTTCAGCCTATCTTGGCTTTCAACATGCCTTCCTCTCTAGGCTTAATCATTTCCAGGTTCTGATTCAAAGTGAGAAATGTGTGACTCTCCATCACTTAAACACTCAGAAGACATTGTAGGGTTATTCAGGGGCTTAATTTCAATATTGTTGTGTTTCCAGGAATTGGGAGAGCCAAGGGAAGGAAGAGGGACAGGGGTACAGCCAATTGGTGGAGCAGTCAGAACACACACAATGTTTATCCATGAAGCTTGTGATTTTATATGGGTGTGGTTTGTGGTGCACAAGGCAGTTACAATAACCAAAGATCACTGATCACAGATTGCCATAAAAAATATAATAGTAGTGAAAAATTTTTAAATATTGGGAGAATTATCAAAATATGACAAAGAGATGTGAAGTGAGCCAATACGGTTGGAAAAATGATGGAGACAGACTTCCTTGATGCTAGGTTGCCACAAACCTTCAATGTGCAAAAAACTCAATATCTGCAAAGCACAGTAAAATGACATATGCCTATATAGTCAAATACATTTGTTTAAATGCTGTTTGAAAAAAATTTTTTCCTCTGAATGTTGTGCAGCCAATTTACATATAGTTAGATTATCTTTTTTTCAGTGTGTTTTCCAATTTTAGGAATAGTTTTCTAATTTTTTATTTTTTTAATTATGTAAAACTTATCATAATTTTAATTTTGAAACAAAATGCTTTTAGAAAAGGTTAGCTTTTAGACCTATCTCCCATCCCTGTCCCACCTTCTTCTTTGGTAACCATGCTTACTTGTTTTCTATGCATAAGTTTAATTAAAAAATCATATTTCACCACAATCTGTGAACTTAAAGTATACTGGCCAAGTATTCCTATAGAGTAACTACATAAGAGATGTTAATAACAAAGAATTAGAGGTAGAGGACGTCAACCTAAAAACTGTACCAGCAATAATACAAACTACATTTCCCAAGGTAGCAGGTAAATTAAAACAAGCAATAAACAAGAATGTAACCCCAAGTCACATCTAGTATCTCAACAAGGCATAGAACAATACTCAATCTGAATCTGTGTAGAGACCAGGTAAAATAAAACAAAGAAGAGAACTAAAGATATTACAATGTTACAGATTTTAATAGTACCCTTAAAGTTGCAGAAAAATAATAACTCAGTATATTAAATATTAGTTGTCAATGTAAGAGAAGGGGAAACAAACTTAACATTGAAGTAGATAGCTAACTCAAGACATTTAGTTGTCCAGAAATCTTTAGGAAATGCTGTGTTTTAATCCATCAGGTAGACAATTATCAAAAATGACAAGTTAGTAATGACTTGGCTGATGTTTGCTATGCCAAATATTGCTGAATGTTAAAGGGAGAAAATCCTTCTTGAGCCTAAATGGGGAGATAATTTCAGTATTATTGTTAAGAATGTTTAACAGGTCAAGAATTTTATTTTTTTTTCTTTATTTATTTCTAGGAGAGAGAGAGAGACAGCATGAGCAGGGGAGGGTCAGAGAGAGAGGGAGTCACAGACTGAAACAGGCTCCAGGCTCTGAGTTGGCAGTCAGCACAGAGCCCGACGCGGGGCTCGAACCCATGAACCGCGAGATCATGACCTAAGCGAAAGTTGGACGCTTAACCGACTAAGCCACCCACGCACCCCTAACAGGTCAAGAATTTTAAAGGAGAATTAAATAGATTACCACAGAAGAGTCCTCTAGGCTTTTGAATATTACAGTTCTTGGTTTTCATTAATTGAGCCGTTAAATTGGAAAACATCTTGGTTTGAGACCAGTTCTTTATTAGTTAGGTGAATTGGAGAATTAAGCAACTATCTACTTACATTAAAAAATACATAACGTTTTCTTGAAAAGTTTAGATAACTGAAGCTTTTGTTTTCTCAGATTATCTACATAATTACCTGAAATCTTCCATTCTTTTGACTGAAGAAATATAGTAATTTCTAGTTTTGTTTATGATGTATCCCTACAGGAGAGAAACATTTTTAATATTTTATATTTGGTAAAACCACAGAAAACCTTTTTAATTTGGATCTATGAAAACACATCAACAAATACAAGATTTGTATGAATAAGCAGGTATTCTGGTTAGGTTTTTCTATTTTTATTGCTGATCTGGGATCATGAAGACCCCACTTCTCCATATCTTTATGGCCATAGGGCAGGCAATATTTTCAATTAACCTCTTTCTCTATACCACAAAAGGATTACACAAATTACCTTTTTTACTATTGTTATTATTTGTGATTAGGCTCTCTAACTTTGAAATGAATGACTGTTAGCTCAAATAACTCTTTAAATTGTTTCTTAATTCTACTGAATGTTGGTTGTATACATTCTTTATATTTATTCTCCTTTTGGCCCTGTCCAAAGTACCCAGATTGTGGTTAATAAGTATGGTAGGCTGAGTAGTGGTCCCCAAAGATACCCAGATATCTAATTAATTAGGTATCTAATATGGAACCTGAAAGTAATACATTATATGGCAAAAGGGACTTCATGAATGGGGCTAAATTAAGGATTTTAACATGGGGAGATTATCCATGTGAGTCCCAAAAGTTGTCACAAGTGTCCTTACGAGAAGGAGGCAGAGAGAGACAGGAGTATCGGCAGAAGAAAGTAAGGCAATGAAGCAAGGTGGTCTGTTGATGGCTATGAAATCGGTGGAAGGGACCAAGAGCCAATATAGGGAATGCAACTCTTGAAGTTAAAAGCAAGATCAGATTCTCCCAGAACCTCTGGAGGGAGCACAGGTCTACTAATACCTTCATTTTCATGTAATGAAACTGATTTCAGACTCCCAGCCTTCAGAACTGTTAAAAGGAATGAATGTGTATTATTTTAAGTCACCAAATTATAAATCCTTTACAGACTGTCCTCCTCAAACCTCCATTTATTATTCCTCCATTGGTTAAAACATATCGGAAACTCCTTCTTAAAATGGGCTTCATGCATTTTGTCTTGGATTTAATGGCTTCAGTGGTATAAACTGCCTTGTATTCATGATTCATTTCATGCTGAGGTATGGCTACAGGAAACATGGTGAAGATTTAGGCCAGAATAGACTTTGTACTCTAAGTGATACATTTTACTCACCAAAGATTGCTCTGTTTCATGTGACATGCTCAGTTTTCATAACACTCAAACTTCTGCATTTTGTGCCAACCCAAATGAAATCAATATTAATTTGAAAAAGGATCTAGAATCAGCATGCTCAGAAGAGACGTTGTCGTAATTTCAGTCCGCGTCATTCCCCCACCATCTTGATGGTAATTGACCTCTGAACAGAATGCTTTGATTAAACCTCTTAGGAGTTACCAATCCAGTATATTTTAGGTTGTTGGCTTTTCCCCCCTTAATCTGCTATTATTAGAATTATTCACTTACTGTTTATATAAAGATACCATAAAATTTTGCAGTTAATATCCGCATCCTGAAACTTGAAAAAACAAAGGAAAGTAACTCATGTGTTCCTAATTAGTATTTGGGAAGAAAGTTTTAATGAAATAACCCATAATCCCTCCTGGAATATTTAGTTTTCAAGCCTAACCTATTCCTAACATTCAGAATTTATATACTCTGAAAAACCAAACCAAACCAAAACGCCAGAGCCAGTCTGAGGATAAGCACATGTATGAAAGGAGAAGCAAGGCATGTTTGCCTGCTAGAGATACTTTGCAAATATCTGTTTCAGTGCATACTAGGGCTTTGCACAGAATTGCACAAACCGTAAGCAGCTAGAATTCTTCAACTGGAGTCTTTGGAATAGACATTTGGAGGTCAGTGAAATCTTTGAAATTTCAGGATAAAAGTTTTCAGGATAAATATACAATGTGCAGGGATGCCTGGGTGGCTCAGTCAGTTGAAGATCTTACCACGGCTCAGGTCATGATCTCACAGCCCCTGAGTTCGAGCCTTGTGTTGGGCTCTGTGCTGACAGCCCAGAGCCTGTTTCAGATTCTGTCTCCTTCTCTCTCTGCTCCGCCTTTGTTCGTGCTCTGTTGCTCCTTCTCTCAAATATTAAATAAATGTTAAAAATGTTTAAAAAGTTCACAATGTGCATTTCTCAGAAAACAATTTCTTATATTTGTCAGATTTCCAAAGTAGTGTACAAAAATACACTCCCCAAAAGTAACCTTGATAGATAAGTATGATGTGTGATATATTCCTAAGTGGATAGTCTGTGCTTTTAAAATTAGGGGTTTTGAAGGAAACATTGGAGCTTTCAAGTAAGATATTCATGAGTGGCAAGAGAGCAAAGTCTAGATGGCAGATACAGTTTAGATTTGGCTCTGTTTGATCTGGCTAGAACACTGAAGATATTAGTTCTTTTAAAATATCTCTGGAAAGGCTAACACAGTAAGTGTGTTTATAACTCTTCAAAAGAACCAGATTGGGAGACCTGGAGATTAATGGTCTTTGTTGTAGGAGGCCAGGTGTAAACTCTGGGAGCCTCCTAGGCGGTCCTCCACATTACCATGGCAGTGGATTTGTGACCTGACCTAGAGAGACAACTTCTATTGAAGAAAGACAGATCCTTCACATCTGTGGGTCACACTTCTTTAATAAATGAAATAAAACGTCTGATCGGAGAATAGTGTTTAACTTTTTTATTTAAAAAATAGTGTTTATTCACTTTTGAGAGACAGAGACAGACAGAGCATAGTGGTGGAGGGGCAGAGAGGGAGACACAGAATTGGAAGCAGGCTCTATGCTGTCAGCATATAGCCTGATGTGGGGCTCCAACCCACAAACCGTGAGATCATGACCTGAGCCAAGGTTGGATGCTTAACGGACTGAGTCACCCAGGGGCACCAGTGTTTTATTTTTTCATGTGGTTATACTGCAAGTATTAAATGACCCAAGACAGAAGCGCAACAAAGCTGTTAGATAAACTGATGAAACTGAGCATCACTGGAGATGAAATCTACACATTTTTTAGTTAATAGGACTTATCAAGAGCCTGATTATTTGTATCTGAATTTAATTTACATAATTGTTAAGATAAAACTCACCTTTCTTGAAAATATACATATTTATATTTTGGAGGAAGGATTCAATCCTGTAGGATATCATTTAAAAAGTATTTCACTTCAGAGTAATATCCTTTGTGGTTAGAAACTAAAGCATTCCAATGTGATCATCTGGACTTAAAGCATAGTTTTGTTTTGTTTTTTTTGCTAAATAAATATTGGTATATTCTATATTTTTGCTAAGCAAGCTGTTGTTTTATATCCACATCTCTCATACTTTAGTATCTACGAGAATCACAGAGGAATCAAGTTAAAATGCAAATTCTAACTCAGGGGTTCCGGAGGGGGTCTTGAAATTCTTCATTTTTAACAGACTCACAGGAGGAGCCAATATTGGTAGGCTCTGGACCACACATTGAGTACCAAAGCTCTATATGATATGATATGCCCATTAGGTTTCTTCAATACACTATGCAATTAAAAGATGTCCAATTTCATATAAGAGGCTTATTTTTATAGACTGTGCACATTCAACTAAAAATAAATTTATGAAATAGCTCTATGCTGAAAGAAATAGCAGTTTATAACTGAAGTAATATTAAAATACTGTGCTCAAAGTAAGAGTTTTAGGTTAGAACCTTTCAAAAATTGATTTTTCCTGATGATTCCAGAGCTGTATAAAGTATCTTTGCTTAGTACCATTGTCATAAATGTTTTACTTCCTTTTAGTGGATACTTTTCCAAGGTTTATGAGATTAGAAAACTGGAAAGTCTTACTGACAATTTCTCTCATTTATTTGAATGGTGAGATAGCTTCTGGCAATAGTTATTTTGGAGAGTGATTTAAAAATACACACACACACACACACACACACACACACACTGTATTCAAAGTTCAATGTTCATATGTAAAACTGAGTAGGATGTACCCAGTTCAAATCTGCAATCAGCACCTATTTAACCTGCTGAGAACTGGCAGTGTTTTGGGCCACTGTGTAGTTTGTTTCCTAATGTACAGTAAATTTCTTTTAAAATGGAGGTGCCTGTGTTTTTTTTACTTTGGCAGAAAGGACAAAACAGGGGCATAATGAACTATAAATTTTAGAGTATTTATGAGTATTTATAGCTCACCGTAAGGTTTTGCTTTCTGTGTTTTTTTTTTTTTACTTCCTATGAACTTGGCTCCAGCAGCAAGTTCAGTGTGTTTGACCTTCTGTCTGGAACAGCCACATCAGGTCCACATTAGCCGGCAAAATGTAATGTTTTCTGGAGAGAATTGTAGCATGAGGGAAGACAAGAATGAGTCCTAATAAAACACACTGATAGCACTACTGTCAGGCAGGAGTTTGCATGTATTTTAATTTTTGTTGCATTTTTAAGATACAATTAATGATCGATAATTATTAGTAATATTTTTTTTAAGGAAATGCAACATACGCATTATCACTTGCCCATAGGGGAGCTTTTGAATGTGAAAACCCATTTGAATGAGAAGGGATAGGTACCTATTCCAGCTTTCTGCGTATTCTTGGGACTATTTACATATTTGCATAGATTGAAATCTCTGGACTTGAAATCTTATTGACTTGTATCAGTGCGGAGGCTGACTGCCCACGTTAGCTGCTACAAGAAGACAATACGGTATTGATTGACAATGACGTCTCTGCCACCGCAATTGTGGCCCAGTGCTTCCCGTGAGATGTTTTTCTGCCCTTCTAGCTTATTTTCCTGCATGCTGACGCAGCAGGGCCACAGTGGGATGGGGGGGGGGGGAAATGCGTGTGTGCCCCGCCCCCCGCCCCCAGCAGGAGCAAGTCCTACAGCTCCACTGGTGGGCAGAGCCCTCCTGAGAAAGGTGTCAGAGAAAGGTCCACTCAGGGGACTGAGGCTGTCACTCAAAGAGCCCCTACTAGGTGGCAGTGCTCAGGGGGAGGAGTGTACATTCGAACAAAATACTCTTGTTTTCATTCAATAGGATAAAAAAAATGTTTACAACTGTGTTCACCCAGATTAAGTATTTAAAGCGCCTTTTCCTCTTTTCCCCATTTTTTCCTTAATCACCTCATTAATTTCCAGTTTGGCTTAAAATATTCAGCAGGCTGGAGCTCTATGGCTCATTTATTCTACTTTACTTTATTTACTTTTTCAAAGTAAAATGGATAAAATCAATTAATAAACTTAAACCCATTTGCTATGATTTCAAGAGCTGCTAAATAATACATCTTCCTCTCTTCACAAAAATGCTATCAAGTACTTTGTCTGTGAAAATAAGGCATACTCTTTCTCAAGATTTGAAAGAAAATAGCAGATTATCATTCTTAGGTTCAGGTTTCATGGTGCCCAGAGCCAAGATATGGGCTAAGTTGCCTACACAGAGATTCTAGCATGTGCTTTCAAAGGCACACTTCATCACCGGCCTGTATGGCTTTATGCAAAACATAAATAATTTAAAAATTGATATTCTAATTCTCTTCCACGTGGGTGTAGTAGTAGCTCTCTAAAAATGATAGATAATGACGTGTTTGAGTTTTAAACCAAATATGTAGAAAGGACAGCAAAATCTCTCTTCAGCCCCAATATGGAAAGCATTATGATTCACAGTAGTGCGTGCGCACGCGCACACACACACACACACACACACACACACACACACCGTCTCTGAAATATTGTCAAGTATGTTTGAATGAGTGAAGTTATGTCCAGTGGGAAGGTAGAGAAGATATAGATTAAGCTGAAGAGGGCAAAGGAAAAAGTTAATATTGCCCAAGAAAAGGAGTGAAAAAGGAATTTGTCAATGGTCTAGAGAAGATCTGCCTGAGACCAGGTAAACTTCTGACTATTATAATTTGCCAATTCAGGCACAGGTTGTTCTCCTGGTTATAAAAAAAAATGAAGAAAAATGTAAAACCACCAGAAAAGAGGCTTTCAGGAGCACAGCTCCATCAGTATGTGAAAGTCAAGAGAATTCACATAAGGCTGTCAGGGGTAACTGAGTGACATAAGAAAGGTGCTTGGAACAATTCATAGGGCACAGTCAATGTCCCATAAACATTTGAAGTGATTGAAATACACACACGCGTGTGCACACACATGCACAATACACACATGCCATGGTATGTGTGTGTATATATATGGAAGTATATATTAATCGAAGGAATGAAAAAAGAAACAGAGGGCTTAGAAATAAATATGTACAACTTTCATGAGGCTGGAAATATTTATTTGCTCAGTTTTAGTTTTTAATTAAGTACTTTGTGCTTACTGTAGAAGAGTAGATAGCTATTTTTGTCATGTGTAGCTGTGTTACAACTCTGCTTCATAGTCTATGAACTGACAAAGTTGACATTTTTTAGATAGATATCTATATCTTTAGACATATATCTTTATCTATATCTTCACTGAGAAATTTGACAGCATAAACACAGCTGCTATAACAAACATCCAGCGAAAGATATTTTAAAGTTTCTCTTAACAATCCATGTTAATGACCTGATAACGTTTTGTTACGGCTTTCTGAAAATGTGTGAAGTGTTCTGACAGTATGTCAACAGAGCGTCAAATATGGTGCGAGAGAAGCTAGGAATTGGAATCCTAGTGTCACCAAGTGTTAAAACTGGAAGGGACCTTAGACCTCCTTCATGTTGGAAGTGATGGGGCTGCAGCCCAGGGGAATTAAGTGATTTGTTCAAGGTCATACACAGAGCGAGTAAGGAGCAAGAAGTAGAACCAGGGTCCCCTGGCTCCCAGTCCTGTTCCTAGTTAGGTCTGCAATTTTGCCCCTAACTGTATTAATTGTTTTGTTTTGTATAGAACAAAACACAGATTGTAGAAATGAGAGAGTCTGTGCTTTTTTGGAATCTCAGTCATTTTAAAGGTCATCCCATCTCTCATTAACCCAAGTTTGTAACTAGCTACCCCCAGTCATTGATTTAAGCATTTAGTTTACGTGTAACTCTTGGAGATATTAGCTTCTGTGATAATGAGAAACAGCAGTTGTGGTTTAAATAAATATAGTCATATTTCACTTTAAATTTACTTTTCATTGAGGGAGCATATTTCCTCCTTCCTCTTTTTCCTTCCTTTCTTCCATTCTTGCTTTTTAACAGACATGTATTTTCTCTTAGCCCCACTAGATCCTGACAGTCAAGTAAGCAGAGATTATTATCACATATACAGACACACAAATATCATGCACAGAACACTGGACAGATTACAGAAGCACATGAATCCTTCCTATAATTGCAAAATAGTTAGTTGAATGTTCTCAAAAATCCATTTTATGGATGGGAAAATGGAGTTGAGGAGTTTGGTTTTCCAATGTGAAGTTCAAAACCAGGTCTTTTATTTTTGAAATATGTTTCCTTTCAATATATATATACACATACTAGGTCATAGATTATTTTAAATGTTTACTTATTTATTTATTTATTTTTGAGAAAGAGAGAGAGAGAGACAGAAAGAGTATGAGCATGCATGGGGTCGGGGGGAAGAAGCAGAAAGAAGGAGACAGAAAATCCCAAGCAAGCAGGCACAGTGCTCTGATGCCATCAGGATGCCAACGTGGAGCCCAAGGCATGGCTCAAAGTCATGAACCGTGAGGTCATGACCTGAGCTGAAACCAAGAGCTGCGTGTTTTACCAACTGAGCCACCCATGTGCCCCTGGATCATAGATCTTTAATGGATAATTAAGGTAAATTCCAGAGTTTACTCTAATATTTTAGAGTAAATATAAAGGATCAAACTTTTCTACACACTTTTCAGTGATAAGGGCCAATACTGTATTAGAAAAGCTAAATTTACACTAGTATTTTTGGTGCTTTAAAATCTAATATTTTAAATTCTGAACCTACATTGAAAGATAAAATATATTTTTAGATATTTATTTATTTTGAGAGAGAAGGTGTGTGTGAGTTGGGCAGGGACAGAGAGAGAAGGAGACAGAGAAAATCCTAAGCAGGCTCAGATGTCAGAGCAGAGCCCCACACAGGGCTCTTTCTCAGGATCTGTGAGTTTGTGACTGGAGCTGAAAACAAGAGTTGGATGGCTAACCGACTGAGCTGTCTCAGATTTTTCATATTTTAAAATTGATTTCATAGCTAAATATGTTCACGTATTCAGAGAAGATAGTTTATTTATAATCCCAAAGTTATCTATGTTTAATATGGATGAACTTCCATCGGTTCCCATAATTTTCACTCTGCTTTTCTATCTTACCTTTCTTCCTTTGGCTACTTAAAGAATTAACGCTTTATAATTTAGTCTTAGACAATGGAAATAACAACTCTTGGGGCTTATAAAGAACGGTGGATCAAGAATCACAAGACCTGAATTCTATTCTGCTTTTAGTCAAATCACCTACATTTCTGGGTCTTAGTCTAGTCTTTTATAAAAGGAAGGTGTTCAAACAAATGATCAATCAGACCCTTTGTTTTAAAGGTTTATGACTTATAATGTATCTCTCCTACCTATTAACTTTATTAAATTAAGATTTTATAATATTATTTGTGTTTCTTAAAGCAGACACATATGAGAAAAATTTAAATATAAAATCAGAACAATTCTATCATTATTACACATATGTACCTGCCTGAAAACATAGCCATATTTGTGGGGCTTCATTACCATGCCAGTGAAGGAACTACCACTTTCAGTGGAAAATAAGAAAAACAAGTGATACATCTATGGGATAAATTTATGTTGAAGTTAGTGTCATAAATCTATTTCATTGAGTACTTCAAGCAATTCTACATTAGTTCAAATGGTACCCTCATTTGGTTGAGATATGGACACTAAACTAAAAGATTATAAGATAAAACCTTGAGGCCATAAGCTATTTTTCAGCCCTCAGAATATATGAACCTATTGTTAGCTATGTTTTTGAAGACTGGTGACATGTTTAATAATATCAAGATTAATCAGCAACTTTATATTTATGCATAGTCTTTTTTTTACAACATTTTTTTAACAATTATTTATTTTTGAAAGACGGAGACAGAGAATGAGCAGGGGAGGGGTAGAGAGAGAGGGAGACACAGAATCTGAAGCTAGATCCAGGCTCTGAGCTGCCAGCAGAGAGCCCAATGGGAGGCTTGAACCCACAAAGATGAGATCATGACCCGAGCCAGAGTCGGATGCTTAACCGACTGAGCCACCCAGGTGCCCCATATTCATGTATAGTCTTAAGGACATGTGTAATACTACAAACCCCTAAGGAATAAAGGTCCGTCGGAACTTTAACCAACAGAGCTACTCAGGTGCCCCGCAAGTCTAAAAGATTAGGGTCAGTAGGAGTACCATGCTTCTGACATCAATAATAGGGAATCATTCCTGATATTTTTTCTTTGCTTAAAAGTTTAAAATTCTCTAGCATAGGGTAAACATGGATATATATTTAGATTGTCATAAACATTCCTGGAGTAAAATGCCCAATAAATCCAAATCAGAATGTTCAAAATGTCAGCAGCATTTTACGTGTGCACATCCTCCCAGAACGTGTTGGCACTGCAGAGAACGTGTCAGGAGTTCAGGAGATCAGCTCTAGCCAGGCAATATTTTACTCTCTTCTGCTTCAGAGGAAGCTGCCGGCCAGTAGGCACTGATAAAGCCACATTTTCACTTTTGTTTCATCTGCAGAAATTCACTGCAACTGCTGTAACAAGTTACAAACAAATTGGGTGTCTAAAAACAAAGGCAGGCTGTTTTCTCACGGATCTGGAGACCAGAAGTCTGAAATCAGTTTCATTAGGGCCCAAATCAAGGTGTTGCAAAGGCCACACACCCTCCTCGGTCTCTAGCAGAGATTCTCTTCCTGGACTCCTAGGTTTTGGTAGCTGCCTCGTCCTTTTCTGAGCATTATGTCCTTCTGTATGCCTTTTCTAAGAACATTTGTGATGGAATTTAGGGTTCAATCAGGTAATCCAAGAGTGTCACCTTATCTCAAGATCCTGAACTTGATCTCGTCTGCAAGAAGATAACCTGTAAGGTAATAGTCAACGATCCCAGGAATTAGAACAGGGACATATTTTGGGGAGCTACTATCAGCGTACCATACTAGGTGTCACTGATGAATCACTGGGTTCTACTCCTGAAGCCAAGATTACACTGTATGTTAACTAAGTTGAATTTAAATTTAAAAAAAATGGAACAAAGAGCTGAATAACAATTCAGAACAACAAAGTTCTGAAAAGATTATATACTAACAGTAAAACATTCAATTCTGGTCAATAACATTTACTTTAGAAACTAGGAGAGTGCAAACTAGGGACTTTGGGGGAAGATTTATATCAAATAGAGACTTAAAAAATAATACCGACTTGTTTGTGGTATACCATGAGAAAAGAGAGATATCTTTATAGTTATTTGAAATAGTTTGCAATAGTTGTAAACTAAGAGAAAGACCTTCTTCCCCCTGCCCCTCCTTGGACTATCACTTTTGCCCCGAATGGAGGCAGTGTCCATTAGAAATAGCTCATTTGAGATTTTCTCTACTATTGATTGAACGGTGAAAGCTTTGTGATGAGGTTGCATTTCAAATCCCAACCATTGGCCTCCTCCTGAGGGCAGGAGTAAAGAAGTCTTACCTCTTCCCCATCCCACTCCCTCCTAAAGGCCCTCTTCTTTATCAAAACCAAATGCAATATTCTACTACACGGGATACAACTATGTAAAAACATGGCTATCTTAACAGAATTGTAAAAGATAAACAAAGAAGCACTTTTCATGTGTTTTGGTACTGATATTGTGAAATGTATTTTCTTTTTTTTATTTCCTGTGTTGTTTTCTATGTTTTGTGCAATAAAATAAGAACACAAATAGAAAATTATGGCAACTGCCATCTCTCTTGAGATTTTGATATACTCATTAAAAATGATTAGGGGCGCCTGGGTGGCTCAGTCAGTTAAGCATTGGACTCTTGATTTCAGCTCAGGTCATAATCTTCCAGTTCGTGAGATCCAGTCCCGAGTCAGGCTCTGTGCTGATGGCCTGGAGCCTGCTTAGGATTCTCTCCCTCTGCCTCTCCCCAGCTCACATTCTTCTCCCCAACCATCTCAAAATAAATATATAACTAAAAAATGATTCAAATGAGCTGGGCTTGGTCAAAGTCAACTTTCTGGATGAAGACAAAAAAAGATCAAGAATCAGATGAACTTATCCTGATTTCCAGGAAGTTAGAATCACAAAAGGGCCTTTCTTTTTTGGGAAGAACTTCAAGGTGGCCTGGGAAGACCCAGGTACAGTTGATGTCAGGGAGTACAGGTAATGAATGTAGCCTGTTGGCTTGGAGTCAGACTTGATCTTTTCAGTTTCCACATTCTATAAATGGTCCCAACCCTGATGTTCTAATTTCTATGAGGAGCTCCACATTTCTCCAGCTTTATGTTCAAGCCATCTTTTGCTTTACTTCTCAGTTGCTCCTTCCACCTCCAATTCTTTCCTTTCACCATTTTTTTCTAGTTTTGTTGTTTATCATTTTTTTCTGCATTTTGTTTTATTCCATTGCAATCACCCTAATTCATTTTCACACTCTTGCAATCGTCTTTTCACTAGACACCCTGACATGTAGTCTCTCACTCCTTAAGCTTTATATGCATTCACAGTAACCAGATTAATCTTTGATTAGCACAACTATCAGGCTTCTCTTTGATTTGAAAAATTCAGTGTGTCCATGGATGGCAGGCCAGATAGTCAAGATTCTTTCATCAGTCATGCAGGTTCTTCCAACAAGGGCCTTACCTGCCTGCTTTCATCCTTCTACTTCCCGTTGTAAACAAATTAACTCCTCTATTCCAAATATAACCCAGAGTATGTCTCAACTATACCTTTGATTATACTCAACATGAACTCTACCTAAATGCTTTGCCTCTTTTGAAAGTAGAGCCAGAGGTTTCTTGTTCAAGAAATTACGGTCAAATTGAACAAACATAAAGCCATCTCTTTCACCTCCTTACCTGTGATGCATCTTTTCTGTGATACAGCATACCATAATAAAAAGAATCTTCTAGCTAAAAGTTAGAGGCCCACTCTTCCATATACCAGCTGTTGGAGTGCGGGCAAATGACTTCGTCACTCTGCTTCTGTTTTCTCATCCACAGAATGGGGATTAAAATGTTTATCTTAGTTGGATTATCTACCTCAGTATGTTTATTTCTATTTATTCCTTCTCTTCCTATACTATAATGCAAGCTTAAGATGATAGAAATGTTGTCTGTTTTGCTAGTTAATTTCCCCCCCAATACCTAGCTTGTTCTCTGGCATAGCGCAGGAAATCCATACTATTGGGTAAAGGAATAAATGGTTAGCATCTATAAAGAGCTTCACAAATTGTGGCCACCACCATCTTCTTGCTCCTCCTCTTTCTTCACCTCTTCCCCTTCCTCCTCCTTCCCTCATCCTCATTTGTCATAAAGCGTTTTTTTAATATTGCCTGGCATTGCCATTTATTTTATAAGTGAAGTCAGGATTATATCGTTTCTCCTTTATAGGTACTTACTAACTACTCAGTGATCGGTCCTATCCAAAACTGCACCATAGCTGACACTATACTGGATTACATGAGGTTCATTAGGTGAGGGAATGAGAGTCTGAGAACAGAAGCGAAGCTGCTTCAGTGGCATCATTTCCCTAAGGACAACATATTCACCTCTTACTGCAAGGAATCCAACCAGAGATTATCATCTGCCTCTAGGATCTTCATTACACACATATTTACATTTTAGCAGAATTTTTAATTATTTCATATTCCCCTCAAAGCCCATAAAATAATAATATGTCACAGTTTAACAGAGCCTCAGAGCAAATGATTTCTGACTAACACATGAGACTTTTAAGAAGTCCAATTTGGAGACAGGTATGTGAGGAAAGATGATGTCATTAATAGGAGTCTATAGTGAGGTCAATGGTTGTGGGAGAACATGGATTCTGAATAGCTAACTCCTTCAATCCAGTGCATCTCCACAGGATAATTCAACCAACCAATAGGTCAGTTTCTTGGGGGGATTTGATCTCCTCTTCTTCAATCCGTTATACCACAGCTTGAGAGTTTCTTCTATGTAACCTTTCCTATGCAACATTTGGTAAAGAAGAAATCAGAGAGAGCATGGCCAGTACTCTTTAGTGGAATTTGACCACTTCTGCGTCAAGAAGATCTGAAACCCACCAGAAATTTACCACCCCTTCCTATTCTCCTAGTTGAAACAGGCTACTCATTAACTCAAAAGTACAAAATAGGTGTCGTTATCCCCAGTGCACAGACTGAGCTACTGAGGCCCAGCAAGGTTAGCCAACTTATTCGAAGTCCTGCTTCCTAACCTGAAAGCCTTTAAAATGTTTATGAAAAATCAGAAACTTGAAGAAGTAGAATCAATTATTGGCTTTAAAAAATTTATTTTTTGTACATTTTCTTACCAATAGTGTAAAATCATCTGTATTGCTCTGAAGTAAAGAACAATCTTTCAGATTCCTCTACTGATTGTCTCTCTCCAAGTGCAGACATGCATAGAAGAAAAAAAGAAGAAAAGAAAAAAAATGTTTGACTCGTAATCACAGTGATACTGTCCAACCACATACTTACTTAACAATTTTGCCTGAATAGTTCAGGAAAAAGAAAGGTGTGTTATATTAGCAGGAGTTTTACATATAAATCTCTGGTAAGATAGGCTTGAATTCTGAATAATGTCTATTGTTCCTTTTTTTACAAAAAGAAAAAAATTAAAAGTATATTTTGTTCTTAAATAGCAAAATTATGGCTTTGAAATTCAAGCACCTATAATTTTTATTTGCCTCCTCTATTATTTTTTGCAGCTGTTACATAAATATAGATTCAGAATTTTGTGACTGAAATTCCTGGAGGGGATTTTTGTGAAACTTAACAGCAAAATGTAGTTGACACTTGTTCTGTGTTACCCTAGGGCTATAGTTTTGATCATCGTGTGAGTGGATTCATTCCTGTCAGCACAATAAATTTTATACCCTTGTCATAGGTAAATTTTATAATCCTTTGCCTTTTCCAAGTACAAATGAAGTAAGAACAAATTGCACTATAATATAACATTTCAACTAAGAGCTCAAGAAAATAATAGTATCAAACAGATATAACACGTGGACCCAAATCAGTCCCCTTTCAATTCTGATTGTGTGATTAAATTCATTGTAAAGCCTATATAAATGTAAATGCATGCACTTTTATACACTTAATCATTTTTAACATCAAACTCATCATGGTAAACAGAAAATAGGAACTAATGAGCTAGGCATTTATCAAGGACTCCACAAGAATGCAGTGGCTACTTTGTTACTAAATCATGTAAGCAATGCAGTCCATTATATGTCATGCTTCAGTTTTAAAACATTTTTAAGTCTCTATTCCCCTTTGCACAGGTATTAGACACCAGTGACAGTTGCTCTGAATTTTTTAAAAAAGTACATTCTGATCATAGGTTCCCAAGAAGGTTAAATATAAATTAGTCATAAAGCCAATGAAACAGACAGGGAATGATTAGGCTGTATGATTATTTCTAAATTTATAGTGTTTTTAACACTACTAGTGTTTAATTAAGGAGAAAAGGGAGCCAGTTCTATTTTACGTGATTATTTAAGACCTCAAAAATTAATGTTCTCCTTGCTCTGTGATGCTGCAGTTCTAAAGCAATGTTGAAGACAACAAAGTCCCATTTGATAGTCTAGCCTTTCAGCGAATAGCTCTTCTTCCTGCCTTTGATGTAGGAATGGTTTATTTAATCAATTATTAATCAAAGTTATGGCATTCTTCTTATATATTTAGGTAAAACTAAAAGATGACTTTCCTGAGCCTTATTGCTTAAATAAAAGTTTAAATAGACTGAAAAGACTTGGCTTTGACATGGCAGCCATGGCAATGATGTCAGTTTCAGAGACCCACTGGTCTCAACTGGGTGCTTAGATGAAAAGAGGTGTGCGTGTGTTAATGTGTGTGTGTGTGTGTGTGTGTGTGTGTGTTCATTGCGATTTTCTACTAGATGATGAGCATGGGCCAAAGTATGCAGAGCACTTTTGATAACCTTTCTTCTGATAAGAAAAGCCAGTACAGATAATTTGATTAGTGTTTTCTTTGCACAGGTGTTAAAGTTGACAGGAAACAGCTGAAAGACACAGCATTGTGGTGCAAGCAGGGCAGCTGGACACTTTGTGCATGGAGAATCTTGAGCAGTTGGTAACATTTGGCAGCTTAACACAGAAAAAAAAATGACTGCTACCAAAGTCTCAACTGCTGCTAATTAGCAGCAATGAACTGTGGGTAGGACGGTGCATTTTAATGTGAGAAGATTTTTACAGTAACCGCCACACTAAAGGGGGGGAGGGGAGAATAGAAAGAAATGCTCCCTAGCTGACCCTCGTGGCAATCCAAGTTGCATATTGCAATAATTCTGTAAATTACTATGCTTTCTTATACAGTAACTTGGAGTTAATTAGTAATTTAACATTCTTCTACACTATTAAATGTCTTTCTTGCATTATATTATGTTGTTTCATGGGCTTACCTTAACACTAATGGGGTTTTGTTATATTTTCTCAAAACAGTAACAGTAAAATAAAACTGAGCTAGAAAATTAATTAGTTATCTTTTACCTGTGATTTACCTGTTATTAACAATTAAGTGGTGGTACACGCTTTTAAAGTAGTTTGGGAGGTTACATGGAGATGAATATACTTCCAGAGTATCTTACTGAGGAAAAGGGAATAAAAATGAATAGTGTACAAGCTTCAGGAGACTATGTATAGATGCAGAAAGCAATGCAAACATTTTTCATATTTCTATCCCAATAAGGAGGGGTGATAACTTGTGGCTGGACAAAGGCAAGGAATGACAGAAGTAGAGGAGAAAAGCTTATTGAATTGTATTCGCTAATTTTTAAGAGATTCTTTGAAGAGAAAAAAATCCATACCATTCATGTGTTTATGTCATAAAATGTTAATGTGCTCCAGTGAAGCAGTGGATTTTACCATATAGCCATACAGAAAAGAAAAAATAATGCACATTTTTGTAGCACCGTGGTTTGTAAATGCCAGAGGATTTTGTAGGATTCTGTAACTGGGGAAACTGATACTCAAAAATTTAAATAATATAAATTAATGCATGCAATGTTAACTTTCAAGTAAAAAACTCTGAGATGAGGAGCTGTGATAAATGAAATTATCCTGATTCCCAGCACAGAATCAGGAGATTTAAATCATTAGTAATTTAAAAAATTCTTTAAGCAGCCACTTCGTTCTTCTCCTGCAAACCTGACTTCCCTATTGAATGAAGAAGAGAAATAAAACAGTATCCTGCACAAGCATTTTAAAACTGTTTTATACACTCGAAATTGAAACCCCACTGCATTCTGTATATTAAAGATAAAGGAAGTGTTTCTATTTGGCACCTCGGTGATCAGTGTGAATTAGAAGGTGGAACAATTTAGTAAAAGCAGGGCTTCAGAAGAAAGAAAAAAAAAAGCTACGGATGTGTACGTGGAAAGGAATGAATTCAGTACAAAACATTTCCAAAAGATTTCGTCTCTTGGGGCTCCCTCTAAAAGAGTGTCTGCTACCATTTAAAACCCCATCCTTTGCAGCTGGATTTGAACATTCCATAAAAAATTCATCCACGCTTTAAGAGATTTCTGCTTCTCTGTCCTCTCTATTGTTAGACAAATTGAAGTGTGCACTCAGAAGGAGAGTGGCAGTGAACTGCGAATTTATTTACTCATTCGATTCTAATATTGAGAGAATCTACTCGCTCCGTTCAAAGGGTAGAGCAACAATGCAAGTGACATCAGGTCACCCAGCACTTCATAGCTACCTGTGAGATAGAATTGTTCTCCTAGCAGATAGGAAGTGACTGAAACCTCTTTTTCTCATCAATGTCTATTATGATTGATGGCTCTATGGTCACATTGAATATGCCCTTTTTAAATAATTCACAATGTCATCACCATAGTACTAGTTTATAACTAGCCTGTTATTTTTACCTTTGTTCATTCACTATCAGAAGGTTAGATAAATTAAGTACTGTGTGGATTTTGGTAGCATTATAACCAACCAAAGTACAGTGTTTATAGCCCAACAACAACAAAGCATCAGTTTTATTTTTTTTTTTATGACACTCTGAATGTCTCCCTCTTAATAAATCCTAAAAGGAAATTCTGATAAAGCAGAAGCACTTGTCACATACATTAACCTGAAACCACACTTCGATATTAAGTCATCATAAAACTTCCAATATAAAAAGAGTCATGTTGCATTGACACATGAAATTCTATCTAAATTCTATACTTATAGACAAAATGTTTATCTAATGACTCCATAATAATAAAACTTACAACTTACTTTCAGATATCTACTGCATGGATTGTTAAAGCAGAATCTGTACAAGAGTAGAAAATGCATATATTTTAAAATATAATGCCTAATATTGGGAATGTGTGATATGAGAAATAACATTTCAGTTTACTTTCTAACCTGACTAGAAATCAGTTTCATGAATTCTTAAAATGTTGATGGTGATCTTCAAAAGTCCTTAATTTTAGAAGATACATTTAAAATTATTATTTAGCACTTTTGTTGGATGGGCTAGCCCTAGTAGTCACTAAAATGAATAATCATGTCTCTTTTGTAACTTAACTTTTAAAAATTGTTTTACACACTAATCACTGATATCTCAATTATACAAAGTCAAAACATCAGATTATACATTGTGTTTAATAACCAGAATTTCCTTAGATTTTTAACATTGCGACCAATAGTAATTCAAAATATTTTATTTAGGCAAACTTTCTCACAGACTATGAATGATTCGAATCTAAGGTTAAGAGCATTTATTTTCATAAAACTTGGGTTTCTTGTACATATTCAATCTGTAATAAAATGTATAACTTTTAGAGATATACTGTGTGCTTCACAGGACTGTGTCTTTATAAAAATTAAACTTGAATTTTATTTTCAGAATCCTAATTTTGAGGGGCACCTGGGTGGCTCAGTCGGTTAGGCATCCGATTTCAGCTCAGGTCACCATCTCACGGCTTGTGGCTTTGAGCCCTGCGTCAAGCTCTGTGCTGATGGCTAGCTCAGAGCCTGGAGCCTGTTTCAGATTCTGTGTCTCCCTCTCTCTCTGATCCTCCCCTGCTCACACTGTCTCTGTCTCTCTCAGAAATGAGTAAAACATTAAACAAAATAAAAAAAAGAATGCTAATTTTGAATTCTTATGATTTGTTGATTTTACTATTAAATTCTGTTTCTTAAGCTATTAATATCAGGTGGAATGAAAGAATATAAAATGTACCTGGGCTTAAAGTATGTGATCAAAGTCACAATATGTTCTCATAATTAAATGAAGCCAAATTGATCGCTAAGAATTACCATGTGACCAAGCATGCTATAACTAAAGGTACAGAACATCCATGCATTTCTTCACCTGATAAGTATTTATTGGCCACCAGGAAATGGAGAGACCTTGGTTTTTTTTCATACTAAGCTTACATTCTATCAGACAACAAACATGTTTTAAAAAAATAGATAAAGCAATCTCAGTGATAAGTGCTTTGGAGAAAATAAAGTAAGATAATGTGCTACAGAGAGGGATTGGGGAAAACAGATCTTATGGGCCTCGTTTAGACTAGGTGGTCAAGGAAAACCTATTTGTGTGAGTGATATGGGGTGGAGATAAATAATGAGCAGGCACCAGTCTTTCAAAGATAAGGGGCCAGATTATTCTAGATAACCAATTCCCAGTTCCTGCTATGGAAAAAGAACAAACCAGGGATTCTGAAATGATCAGAGTGATGAAGAAAACACAGAAATGAGGGCAGGGACACAGGCAGCATTTAGCCAAGATGTTTGGATGGTATACTACATATAGTGGGAAGCATTCGAAGATGTGAAGCTGAGAATGACATCCTTTGGCTTATGTCTCACAAAAATTCCTGGCTGTAGAGTTGGGCAAACATTTGAAGCCTTGCTATAATTTCCATCTCTATGCTACTTAAGTTCTAGAAGCTTCAGTTGCTTTGTGTTTTTTTTTTATGTTTATTTATTTATTTTTCAGAGAGAGAGATAGAGAGAGTGAGAGAGAGAGAGAAGACACACAAGCACGGCAAGAGCAGAGAGAGGGAGAGACAGAATCTCAGGCAGGCTCCACACCATTAGCACAGAGCCTGATGCTGGGCTGGAACTCACAAACTGGGAGATCATGACCTCAGTCAAGATCAAGAGTTGGACACCAAACCACACAGGCTCCCCAAGCTTTGACTCCAGTATTGAGATAGGTTCAATGAGAAAGATCAGTAAGAAAGTGTCTAACACAGTGCTTGGCAACTTGTAAAGTCTCAGTGTGACATCTTTGGGGCGCCTGGGTGGCTCAGTTGGTTAAGCCTCCAACTTTGGCTCAGGTCATGATCTCACCCTCTGTGGGTTTGAGCTCCACGTTGGGCTCTGTGCTGACAGCTAGCTTGGAGCCTGGAGCCTGTCTTCGGATTCTGTGACTCCCTTCTCTCTGACCCTGCCCTGCTCACGCTGTCTCTCTCTGCCTGTCTGTCTGTCTCTCTCTCAGAAATTGAAAAAAAACATTTAAAAAATGTGACATCTTTTCTTTACCCTTCCTTGAGAATGTAAAGTTTCAAAACCACTAAACTTGTCATTACTGGTGCTTATTAATTCTTACTTTTATGTTAATTCCATTTGTCCTTGGAAATAAAATGAAATTTAAAAATGATCAAAGATAACTAGTTGTTGCATAGGAGATGCCAATTAAGTAACTAGAGGTATTAGTAAAATAATCACATTTATTGAGTCTTTAGGATATACCAGACACTATTCTAAGCTTTTCACATATATTAGCTGATGTAATTTTATAACAGAGCTGTGAATTAAGCTTGTTATTCTCCCATGTTACAGATGTAGAAAGAGGGTCAGAAAGATTGCGAGATGCCAGAATGATTTAAAATGGTTAATATATATTATTCAATGTATAGGTTAATTGATATATACATAAAATGAAAATTCAATTGACTATTAGTATCATCATTTTATAAACCAAGTGGCTTAAGCTTAATTATATATATTAAAGATAATGAAATAAAAGATTGTTATTTGAAAAGAAAATAATCTTTTTTGTCAGTTTTGAACTCAGACCTTCCTTTTGAAAAAGGAGTTGTATTAAAAAATTATTGAAAAAATATTTATAAGTAACTCATAGATTCTTATTATCTATATCAGTTTCTTTGCTAACCTTGACCTAAATATAACCTCAAAGAACATGTGAAAAATAAAAGCTTATAAAATAAATTTAAAATTTGAAAAATATTTATTTAGAGAAAAATCTCCTTATACTGAAATGTGTATTTAGACTCATTTTAGGGTTACAAAATGAAAATAGGCACTTTAAATATACTTCAGTTTCTATTATCAGAATCAAACCAATAAACAAACAAAAACTCCTCCAGCCCCAAAATGGTAGTGGAAAAATTTCTAACATTAAGATTCAACTGTGATTCTTATTTCATAAAATCTTAAAAAAGAGCTTACTTCTTGTGTATGGCAATTTAATGAATGGAAAAGATAGGGGGCAACTCAAGAGGAAGCTAAGAAATCAGATTTAACAAAGAAGGGATAGGCTTTGAGAACTGTAGAAGCTCAAAAATCACCCTTAGTTTTCACTCAGGATGGAAGAAAAAGTGCAAGGGAAAAGAGTAATAGCAGAGGTATGATTTCACTTAGCTAATAAATTATATTTTGTGAAAATAACTCTTTAAAAAGGGATTATGTCAGGGTGCCTGGGTGGCTCAGTCAGTTAAGGGTCAGACATCGACTCAGGTCCTGATCTCAAGGTTCGTGAGTTAGAGCCTCTTTTCGGGCTCTGTGCTGACAGCTCAGAGCCTGGAACTTGCTTTGGATTCGGTGTCTCCCTCTCTCTCTGCCCCTCCCTGCTCATGTGCTGTCACTTTCTCTCCCAAAAAATAAGATAAATATTAAAAATAATAATAATAATAAAATAAAAAGGATTTATCTGTAGCTACCCCATTTACGGTTTCAATGGTTTCTATACAAATAGGCACCCTTTATTAGGCCATTTTTGCAGGTTTTGTCTCACTTTAAAACATTCATTTATTAAAATAATCATAATAACTTTATTGCATGTGAACTGCATTCAAGGTTATCTACTCGACAGCTTGAGATATAAAAGACAACAGTAAACAATGCACAGTCAAAAGGTGCTCAGGTGGGAGATTTAGATGAAATAATACAATTGGATCAGAATTTCAACCAATATGGGGGGCCTGGGTGGCTTAGTCGGTTAGGCGTCCGTCTTTCCCTTAGGTCATGATCTCGCGGTTCGTGGGTTCGAGCCCCGCGTCGGGCTCTGTGCTGACTGCCAGCTCAGAGCCTGGAGCCTGTTTCAGTCTGTGACTCCCTCTGTCTCTGACCCTCCCCTGTTCACGCTGTCTCTCTCTCCTAGAAATAAATAAAACATTATTTATTTATTAAATTTATTAAAACAAAACAAATTTTGTTCCTCTCCTAGAAATAAATAAAACAGTAAAAAAAAAAATTTCAACCAATATGGACTGGGCTTGAGCATGTGGAGCTTGACAGTCCACACGATGATGCTATTCATCATTTCACTTCAATGAGGCCGAAGTTACAGGTGCTGTTTTCCAGGAAGGATTTAGGGACAACTTTTATGGAAACAGTCTTCTCAATAACATCTTCCATGAGTGAACATTGTCTCCTAAATCCATGAAGACTTCACATTCCAAGATGACTGATCAACCTTAACTGCCAAGGAAGTATCACCAATCTCTGCTCAGAAGTGAGAAGATAACACCAATCCCTTCTACCTTAGGAAAAAATCTCATAGACAATTCCCATAGAGTCAAACTTGATAAGTGATAAAAGAAAAAAAAAAAAAAGATTAGCCAAACATACATGCAAACAATCCAATGAAATGGACCATAAATATCCTAGTACATAGAAATTTAAATTAGGAAACTTTGGGTAACTATATGGAATAATGGCAATCTGGCCATCATAAATTGGAAGGCATGAAGGTCGTAGTTGGCACAATAAGAATAAGAGGTTCTTCAAAGACAAGTCTTATGAAGGTGAACAACAAAGTTCTAAGGATAGATCTTGTAGGCTTGTAGAATGAGAGGCCGAATGAAGAATGAAACCAAAAAAAAAAAAAAAAAAAAGAAGAAGAAGAGGTGGGAGAATAAGGAAATTAGGAATCCTTGGAATGTAGTATCATTATAAGGAAGGAGAAAATATTTTTCATTTCTCCCTATTTTCCTTAAAAAAGAAAAGTATGCACATTGGCCAAGAATAGTTGAGAGCAGCTTCAGAAGAATTATCTCTTTTGGAGAGGGACAGGAACACCTGATTATGGGGGGGGGGATGAAATATGAAGTTAATATCACTTATTTTAAAAGTTTGACAATTATGTTTTATGATTGTGATGGGAAAAATGAAATCAAAACCTTTTGTTTAAAATGTAAAATTATTAGAATTTATAAAATGAATAATTTGGTCATTCTACCTGTTATTTTGAAATAGGCTTCTTATATGTGTTTATTAACACATTGTGTTAATTTTCCCTTACATGATTATACTCTATTACATACTATAGAATTATCTGTGGCCAAAACATTTCAGGAAAATGTGAGAGGAATTTTCAGAAATGAATGTCACTCATCTTGACACATGAAAATATGTCACTTCTGAGAATGTTCATAGCCAGTTCTAGACAGTTGCCAAATCAAGCCACAACTGCAGATTTGACCTCCAAGAATAGTATCAAAGAATCATTTGATATGTATAATGACTAAAATGATGGCAATTTGAGTAATACCCTGCTATCTACTTTACAACAAAGCTATGTATAACCAGGATTCTATTAGAGTAAAAAAAATAAGTTTATGGTTTGGAACCCGATCAGTCTGGGAACAAAATATCAAAGCCATGAGAAAAGGTCTCACTGCAGTAAGCAAAATTCTTTTCTAAAACAGAAGACAACTGTCATTTTGTCATTTTGAACATTCTTTTTAGTGTAGCATACATAGCTTATCATAGTGTAGTGTACTGCAATATCATATGCTATCACATTTTATTATGAGGACATTGGAGCTAACAAAGATTGAAGAGATCATCTTTCTAAATACTCATTTATCACACATTTTTCTAGGAATAAAATAAATAAAACAAATAAAATTCCTGCCCACATAAAGCTTATACTATGGTTTTAAAAGATATAGAAATCAGGGGTTTAAGTTACTTTTCTAATGCCTTTTAATCTCTCAAATTCTCTCAGCTAAAAACGGAAAATTAGAACAAGATTTTGAGTCATCTGACTCTCACTTAACTAATATTTCTAGTACACTGGTTCTGGGAGTCAGAAGAATTTTTTCCAATGAATTTGCAATTCATTGACAAATACTTTAAAAATCGCATTTGTATCTGACATATTCATTAGTTTACATCCTTTTTTTAAAAAATATTTTTTTATTTATTTCTAGGAGAGAGAGAGACAGCGTGAGCAGGGGAGGGTCAGAGAGAGAGGGAGGGAGATACAGACTCTGAAACTGGTTCCAGGCTCTGAGCTGGCAGTCAGCACAGAGCCCAACGCGGGGCTCGAACCCACTAAACGCGAGATCATGACCTAAGCGAAAGTCGGACGCTTAACCGACTAAGCCACCCAGGCGCCCCTCATTAATTTACATCCTTAAAAGGTTATTCAAACCAATAGTATTTATGCATATTTGGGGGGGGGGCTTTTATAGGGATGCAGGTCTCAGATACTAACAACACCACAACACCTTTTTATTTTTCATATGAAGAAGGCAAGAAACATGGACTTAAAAGATAACTTCTTGGTCTAATGATGTCCCTTAACCAATGACATGTATTATTTATGTTGTGAGGTTATATGCAGGGTAATTGAACCAAGCTGGTCTGTGACAACTTTTCACATAAAACATCTAATTCAAATTAAAAATCAAAATCCTCATTACTGTGATACAAAATTCAGCAATCTTGCCACCTTTGTGAGCAAGTGAGGTGGCATTAAAATTAGTATTCAAATTTTGTAATCTATTTGTTCATATTACCTGAGGTTGGATATCTAGCCCCTGCCCCTATAAGATATTTCTATCTCCATAGTATTTCCAAGCTTCACCAATGTTTCTCTCATTTACCCTGCTACAATTTTGCTATGACTAACTCATGCCTAACCTGCCATGCAGTGTCTTGTTTAATGCCCAAGCATGTCAGTTTCCTGCTGGTAGTTGCTTCCACTTTATCAGGCACTGGAGTTATCACCAATTTATCACCAATATAACCATCTCTACAAGACCTTGACTTTACTCAACCTTCCCAGCTGAGCACCACATTCACTCCTATTACTTCTCTAGGAATAGTAATTAATGTTTAGTGGCTATACTGTTGTCCCACGATGCCAAAAGTGATTTGGCAAGGGTGACCAAGTGGTATACTCTTTTAGTTGTTAATATTCTTGGAGCACTGTCTAAAATGATACTAATCATACTCCAACGTTATGGAGATACAACTATTAATATTCTCACAGCACTCTACCATGTATCTGGCCATATCTCAATGAACTAATATTTATACTATAGAATTATTACTTCCTCTTTATATCTAGGTAAATAGGAAAAACTTATACTTAGCTCCTTATCAATGGTCAATGGACTCAAAACTCAAATTAAGGTTTTAAAGAATCTTAGAAATTCAATGTGAACAAAAGAATAATACTTTTAAAACAGAAAATGAAAGATTGGGCATTATTTATTTTTTATTTTTTAATGTTTATTTTTTAGATAGAGAGGCAGAGTGTAAGTGGGGAAGAGGCAGAGAGAGAGGGATAGAGAGAATCTGAAGCAGGGTCCAGTCTCCAAGCTGTAAGCACAGAGCCTGAAGTGGGGTTCAAACCCACCAACTGTGAGATCATGACCTGAGCCAAAGTCAGATGCTTAACTGACTGAGCCACCCAGGCGTCCCAAGACTGGGCATTATTGACCATTATTTAAGATGTCCTTTTAAATGCTGAGGCAAAGAGCCCAGGTCAATACTTGGGTATCTATCTTATAAATTCTTCATCCTGCCTAAGTAATTCTCTAGTAACTTGTACATGGTCAACCCATCGATGAGACATTAGCTACCAGAAAACACTGATTTTGCCAAAAATTCAGGGTTTCTTATGCAGCATCTTGTACTTACATGAGAGAAGGAACACTCACTGCATCTTTCCCCATTTTGTTTTTAATGGATAACACATGGATGTTTTGCATTCTATTTGCAATGGAAAACATCTGAAGCCAAAATGTTGTCTTGTCTTTATTATTATTAATATAAACAGGCAAAAAAAAAAAAAAACCCCAAAAAGTATGACCAATTTAAAAGACCAACTTTATCATACCCCAGGCTGATGACTTTGTCTGATCAAAACACAGCAATAAGCCCTGATCTAGGAACAGACTTGGATTATATAAGAGCTTTCTGGATGTATCTGGAATGTGAGAATTCCACACTGATCGTACATGTGCTTTAAAGGATTGATTGTCTACAAAAACAAAATAGAAATAAATTACCCTTATCCATAAGAAACACATTATGAGCACGATTGGTTTTCCAAAATCCATGTTAGATGGGATTGTAGTGTCTGAATGAAGTCTACTTTATGAAAATTATAATTATTTTGATTTTTATCCACAATCAGCTTGAAATGTTGCAAAACTCTGCAGGTGCTTGCTGTTATAACAAAACCATGGGAACAGATGGTGCAAGGTACCAGGCCAGCTCAAGGGATTAAATGTGAGGCTTTTGAAATTTAAAATTAAAGCTGGGTGATCTTGGGAAAACGTGCCTGCCAAACATGGCAGCTTAAAAAAAATAAAAATAAAAAGTTACCCACATTCTCTTGACAAGCTTATTTACATTCAAATGACTGGGAAATATTAAGTAGTTATAAAGTACTCTTGGCAGGGTATGGCCTACCTGACCAAATTTAAATATGAAACACGCACTTCCATTATGGTGCTAAGGCTTTGCATGCAGAGAACCTCCTATTAGGCTTAGTTACTAAAAGGAGCCAAGATATTTGGGGAAGGTGGTACATTCTAGGTGCTTAAATAAAGATAACCTAAACACTATCTCTTTTAAATGGGCAGAGTGAAGGATCTTGGCTGAACCACTAATGATGAATTTAGGGATTTACATCAATTGGTGTTGGCAGAAGAAATGAGAAAAGTAAAATTTCAAAAGTTAAGATGGTCAATTAGATTTACTTATCTTAAAGACTAAATCCATGCTAAAACATACATTATTGAAAACATTTTTAAAATATCAAAGCTGTTGCAATTATTTGGGTATTTCCAGTATGTTCTTTATAATAATATAATGAATAATGCCTTATAATACATATTAGCACATTTGAGTAACTACTATGTACCATGAAATGTATGAATATTAACATTAATTCTCCCATTTCTATTTTTCTTTCTTTCTTTCTTTCTTTCTTTCTTTCTTTCTTTCTTTCTTTCTTTCTTTCTTTCTTTCTTTCTTTCTTTCTTTTTTGCAGAGCAAAAACTATTATCTGTATTTGCAAATGTAGAAACATTCTACATTACTTGCCAGTAAGTTTTGAAACATCAAGTATAAGATTGGGTGAATTTGTCTTCAAATATCATTTTCTTTTACAGTTTACCAGATATATTTGTAACTGTCATCTCATTTGATTGAGTCAACAATACTTTACGTCAATGCGTATGTGATAATACTCATTTAAAGATGAGAACAACTTAAGTTTCTATATCCCAGTGAAATGACAGAGCCAGCTGTAATGCATGGGTTTCTCATGCTATAGTTTACTATTATTTCCATTGATTGATTGATTTGGTTAGAGTCTATAGTAGTGTAAACCATTTGAGAATACAGGCACACGTAATTTCGTTTTTGTCTTTTCTTCAGGAAAATTTATCTTATTTATCATGTTTCTGGGCTATGATGTGGTTCTTGATCACGGGTTAGAATTTTTCATATATTCTCTAAGAGATATTGAGACTTCTGAGAAGTTGAATGACTCAGATGTATATATGCAAGATATTGGTCTAGGCATTTAAGACATAAGGGTAAACATGTCAGACCCTGTTGAGTTAAATTGCATATCATCTCAGATAATTCTGAGACTTTACTTATTTGATTGCATCTAATCTCTGAAAAATATGCTGAGTGGGTATTGTTCTTCCTATTTTAAATATGAAAAAAAATTAAGGCTTTGAAAGATTAATTCACTTGCCTGAAGTCATAAAGCTTAAATATGGAGATGCTGGGATTTACAGACGGGTCTGATTTACTACAGCCATAGAAGGGGAGAGAGAATACCCACAATTATAATAATAAGTGGGAAAGTAAGATAAGGTGCTATAATTGGCATATATATAAAATAATAAAAAATAACATTTTGTTTGGGGAAAGTTCTCATAGATGGTAACATGTAGGTGAATTCTTCTTGAAGAAAGATTTTGCATACTGACCTAGAGAATGAATAGATTTCAAGTGGGGAAATACTAGTGTCAATAAAGCCATGAAGTCATGAGAGTTCATATTGCATTGAGAGAAAAATAGTATATGAGTTTTTAACTCTTCATAATGGAAAGAAATAACCAATATATGCATATATAGGGGCAAACTTAAGGAAGGAGAGGTTCAAATTCATCTATTTAATCTTGGATTTTAGAAGGCTATTACGAATGTTTAGGTCAGAGATCACAAGGGGGTCACTGCAGAAATTAAGCTCTTACCTCTGCAGCCATGTCTCCCAAGTATCTAACAAAATATTTCCAAAGCTATACCTTAGATTACACAGGAAGACTTGGATATATTCAGGAAAATAAATGCTTACCTTATTTATAATAATATGTAATTCCTTCCTAAATGTCTAGAACAGTTTTCTTTGCTACTATCTTCTTTGACTCATTAACAGTGAAACTTTTAGAGCTTGTTCATGCAGGACGTAATTTTTATTTCGAGTTTAACAGTCTTGTACTAAATATCTGTATTTTGATTGGACAGAGAATTGACTATAAATGAGATCAATTGTGTATTATAGACCTTTGATGAAGGTCTACTCAGAGTGAAAGTATGAACTTTATTCATTTACTATTGGGAGAGTTTTTAGCATCTTAAATATCAGTGACAATTTTGTACCTACCAATGTTGTTAAAATGGGAACACATTTGGTGTTCTCAACACACCCAGAAATGGACACATTTGCCCAGTTTTATGTTTCTTGGCCTCTGTTTGCCTGTAAAAATAGTTAAATATTTCTAAAAGTTGGGGCCATATTTGCAACAATACAGAATATAGCTTTACCAAATTTTGGTTATCATTCGTTTTAATGTGAGAGTTAACAGCAGAAAAAGGAGACAAAACATACATATGCGTGTGTGTATGAGACATGATCAATTAATTACTATGCATTATGTTATTTTTACTCACCTTCCTGTACAAATATTTTGCCCTTTACCAGATCACCCATATTTCTTGCTTATACATCAGCATTTTAGCAACTGTAATTCCTCATGGACTTTATAAGGAGAAAAGCATCTAGTTCTCTTTATTCATTGAAATCTAAAAGCATCAGCTCACAAGCACTTAGAGAATAACAGACTTGATGTGAAGTGAGGCAAAGACTGTGTTCAGATTGTGTTTCAAGAATTTCCCTGTCATCTATTGTAAAGATTATGTCGTGCAGAAGTGTGGGACATACAGGTTTTCTGTATATTTAGAAAAAAACAAAGCTAATTTCAGCTTTTCAAGAACATTTAAGCACAAAGAAGAAAGTGAGTACTTTTCACTCAGCCATAAACTTGGGGACCAGAGTTGTGCAAGCCTAAAGAAGTCACAACAGTTTCTTCCAAATTAAAGCATTTTGTGAATCCAGTCTTAATGGACGATATTTGCTTGTACTTTTGTTAATGTACTAGATAACCTATTAATTATAACCTTATTATTCAGGTGAAAAATATGCCTAAAGGACAATTTAATCATTTATTAGGGCAGTTTATGTACTTTGCCCTCACTTTCTTTCCCAAGACTTTGTGTTCATTAACTAAATATGTTATAATGGAAAGACTCTGGAAGGCACACTAAATTCATAATACATTTCAATCTCATGACCTTGGGAAAGGAGCATTCAGGCTCAAATAAACCAGAAGCTGATTTGATGGGTACCAGGTACCAAAGTCCTAGAAGGACCCGACATTGGCAGAGCAGCAGACTGATGAGTTTTTTGTGCCATTGACAGTCAATTTGGTAACAATAATTGACTGACTTTCTTATCTTCCTCCTTTCATACATCTGACTTATCTTGTGCTAGTAAAGATCTTAAAGTCTTTAATTAGGTACTAGAGCTATAGAGAAGGGAAGGAACACAAGACTGTGAGTATCAGACCAGACTTTTCTCATTTGCACACTGGATATTTGACTGGGATGTTTTATTTGGTGGGTATAGGCTGGCAAGCAGAACTAATTAAAATTAACTAGAAAAGGGGAAGAGGTATATTCAGGGAGCAATCTAAATTTAAAAAGGAAAAAGAATTCATAGCAAAGGCCTTTGTCTGTCTCCTCGTACTGTGTCATTGGAGCACATATGGCTCTTTATATCAGCCTGCCCTATAACAAAGCCTGTGTTTATTCTGGCTGATACTTAGACAAAAATGTAAGCTGCAGAGTCAAAGCATCAGGGACCATGTTAAGACATTAATTATAATTGTACACTTCTTCTAATATTTTTCTTCAAAACTTTACTTTCTAGGAAGATTTTCTACATATATACAAAAAAAAAACCCAAAACAACAAACTTGTCATCCAAGATTCTTGCATTTTCCAAAGAGAAAGACAATGTCTCCACTAAAGTAGATAACTGAGGCAAAAATCCCATCAATATTATAACCAGGTAAAATATTATTCCGTGTGGGAATACTGCAGTACATCAGAATTATAGTTTCTAGCATTTTGATACATGGTAATGATTTTTGGTGTGAGAGAATATATTACTCTAAGAAAGAAAAAATATATTGCTTTGGTTGCATCCAAACTTTAAAGTGTTTCTTATTTTAAATTATCCATCTTTTTTCAATTTAGAAAGAGTTTGGTTTAGTTGAGTCCTATTTTTGCAATATCTTAGGATTTTAAAATATCACTCTGTTTTGAAATGTAAATTAGCACACATTGGTAGGAGAGGAATGGATTATGAGTTATATATGGGCCAAAACTCTAATATCCAACCATATGGTTCTAATCCAAATTGGAGTATTTCTTTTTTAGTGGAAATAATTGGATTACTCTGAGTCATTGAGACATCACTTTAGAGTTTTCAGGGACCTTAGAATGTATCTCAATCTAGATGAGGAAATAGAGTTAAGTCATTTCCTTCCTATCAAGCAGCTAATGAAAAGCATAGCTATAACAAAGTCTATATAACACTCTTTTTCCACACATGCCCCCAAAATGCATGGACTACACACCTCATCTCCAGAGGTGGTTCACAGAATCAATAGTTAGAGGAGAATAAAAGTTGTGCGTTAAACATGAGCCATTTCCATCTGCAAATTAACTTGGAACAAATCAACATTAACCTTTTCTTAACATGGAGTAGAAAGAATCTTTTGAAGAGTCTCTTCAGGGCACCATCCTAACAATTCAAATTACTTTTCTTTTAAGCGTCTGAATATTCACTGTGAAATAAATTTGTGTTTAAAAAGTTAAAGGACGCTTGCAAATACTTATGTTTTGATCTCTATGATACATTATAGAATTTGTAGTCTTCATAATACATTGTTTCAATTCCTACTGAAGTAGAATGGTCTTAAAATTATTTAGTTATATAATAAGAATGAATATCTGACAATATTTAGGAGGGTCTAAATACCATATATTTTAATGTAAAAATTCTAGAGCTAAAAAAAGCCACATTTATATTATCTTGGTAAAAATTGCCAACCTGGTAGGTAAACTGCAGTCATTTTGGCAGCCAGGCCAGCCATGCAGTGCACTATATTGGCCATCATCCATTACTCTCTAGACATAAAATCGTAGAAAAAATTTTTGATAATAATATTAAAGATGTAAAAATTGAAAAAATCCAATAGTACATTTCAAAATCAAATACTTAAAAAAAGAAAAAGTGGTGGGAGGGACCTGGGTGGCTCAGTTGTTTAAATGTCCAACTCTTGGTTTCCACTCAGGTAATGATCTCACAGTTAGTGAGTTCAAACCCTGTGTTGGGCTCTGGGCTGACAGTGAAGAGCCTGCTTGGGATCCTCTCTCCCTCTCTCTCTGCCTGTACCCCACTCTTCCTAAATAAATAAATAAATAAATGCTTTAAAATATTTAAAAAAATAAAATTGAGGTGACTTTCTATTTTAAAAGAGAAGAAAAATAAAATCTCCTTCTCATCTCAGAAATAACTTCAAAACAATGAGGAAAACAAGAAACAAATGTATTCTTCCTTGACAAAACCAAGAGGTGACTATAACCTCAAACAATAATTTATGAAGAAGCACAGCTAAAAGGAAAGGGAAATCAAACAGAGATACATGAAGATGGTGACAGAGACATCTATGGCTGCAAATCTCAAAGTGGCAGAACAGAGTTATCACACTAAAAAGCCAATCAATTTGCAGCTTGAAATAATGGATTGTGTGTGTGTGCCAGCAGTGGTAGCCGGCACCTATGCCGGCATGAAAAAGAAGCACAAATATAAGGAATGAATTCTATGAAGAACCATATTTTCAAACACATTGTGAAATATTTTCAAACACAGAGCAAGAAAGAGAAACTGTGTATTAGGAAGAAGGTTAAACTGTCAGCATAACAGGTAAGAACAAGTTAAGGTAAGAAGCTTGTGTCAGAAGGAAATTTCCTACTATCCTGGAACATGACCAGAATGATTCCTTCATCATCATCATCATCATCATCATCATCATATTAATATTGGAATGAATACAGGTTTATAGAATAATAATCAATAGAGAACTAGCACATTATCTATAAAAAGACAATGGAAGAGAAAATATGAGAAAGAACTAGAAATAATGGTAGATGAAAGATACAAGTTAGGAAAACATTGTTACACAGCAGACAAAAATTGCAACAAAAACTGCTCTGGGTTAAATAAAAAAAAGTCTTAATGAATTATTTGCCTTTATAAACTAAGAGCCCAAAGCAGAGGTGCAAAAGCTTAGAAAAGATGTGACTTAAAACTAAAGCTGACCATGAGCTGGTAGTAATTAGGAGAATAGAGAAATAAAACCAAAAGAAAGTGTGATGAAATGAAATCCATAGAGAAAGTAGTTCAAAGAAAGTTTTCATATAGAAAACAAAACAAAACAAATGCACACACACACAGAAAAGGAAAAGGCACAGTAGACAGGAGTTTTAATGAAATGCAAATGAACAGGGTCTTAAAAGATCAAAAAAATGGCTTAATCAGAAAAAAATGGCTAACATATATGATATTTATGAGGACGAGAAATAGAAACAGAAACAGGAAAAAATAAAATGTTAAGAAAATTTCCAGAAAATCTGAATGTATAAAATGGCATAAAATAGATTAAAATGGCATATCTTATCCTAAAAGAATATTCAGACCAATCGATACTCAGCCAGACATAGCCTAGTAATATTAATTAGTCTAAGCAGCAGTGATATCAATCTCTAGCATGACACATGGAAATAAAAAACAACCATCTTTTAAACACCTTTTGAGACAATGAAGAAAACAACCAATAATTTTAAAATATTTAAAAATAATGATAACATAAAGTTACACATTAGCATTCTATACTGAATTAAAGCAACACTCAAAGGATAATTTGTGATCTAAGTATTTATATGTTAATATACAAGTAAGAACAAAAAGTAAAGCTAAAATAAGAAGTTAGAAGAATAAAATAAAAATAACCTTAAGAATCATAGGAAGGGATCAATAAAAAAGGAGAGATTATTGTTATAATATAGATAAATAATTTAATAATGAATCTAATAACTCTTTCTCTCCAAAAGAACAACGAAATATAAACATTTAGCTAACCTAACCAAAAACTGACAAAAAACAATTTACTTAATATTAGAGATAACACTCATGGAAAAAATATAGAGGAACTTAATATAAATAAGCAATATTTAAATGGAAACAGAAAAAAAAAGAAAATCTAAGTAGCAACTATATACAAAATAAAGATTATGGTCAAATACTACAAATACTACTCACAAATGAGTACCAGGGAAAGTTAGTTTCCCAGAGAAAGTACATCAAACTGCAAAAAGTCAAAATTCAAATGAATCAACTGTTTGGAGATATATAGAAAACATTCATATTCTCACATAACATTGATAAAACTGACATAAATAACACACAAAAGAGTCTATAAAACAATCACATAAGTTAAGTATTGGTATTATAAAAATCCTGAATATATTATTAGCAAATAGAATTTAATATTACAGTTAGATCACTACCTCAAAATATACCACAAAATGGTTTCCAAACAAAAAATCTGTAGAAAACTGTAAGAAGACATGCTACTTTTAAAAATAATCTCATAGTGTTTTCTATTTATAAAACAAAACTCATAAGGCATAAGAAATTGATAACTAGAAATACATGAACAAATGAAATATTTTGCATGGCAAGGTACATAATAAATAAAAGTAAACAAAAACATTGTAACTTAAACAACACACACACATATTCGTTTTCTTAATATAAAAAGATAGTATATCAGTAACAAAAAGATCAACGACACAACAAAATATATTGTACCTAGTTAATGAAAAAAAATGCAGACGATCATATAATATATTAATAAGGTAAACACACAATAAGGTAAATCTGGAATAAATTTTCAAGAACCATTCTTCATCTATAGTTTGACCAAATTCAAAAGGTCTGTTGTGAGAGGTTACAATCTCTTTAAAGAGCACTACATTTAACATTTCTTTTATTTTTATTCTTTTCTTTTTAAGTTTATTTATTTATCTTGAGACAGAGATAGCACAAGTGGGTGAGGAGCAGAGAGAGAGAGAGGGAGAGAGAGAATCCCAAGCAGGCTCTGCACTACCAGCCCAGAGCCTGGTGCAAGGCTCAAACTCACGAAGTACTGATCATGTCCTGAACCAAAACCAAGAGTCAGATGCTTAACCAACTGAGCCACCTAGGCACCCCTACATTTAAATTTTTAAATGAACATACCATTTGACCCTATGATTCTACTAGTAGGAATGTATCATAATATTATAGTCACCCATTTATGAAATAATCTTTCTCCTTTGAGATTCACACCTTATTGTTTGTATCAGCTCAAGAAAGATTAAAGAAACTTTTATTTTATAAAAGAAAAATATGAAGAATCACCTGCACATTTTTAATTAGGTTATTTGTATTTTTGGTGTTGACTTGTATACATTTTTTGTATATTCTGCCCAATAAACCCATATCAGATCTATCATTTGCAAATATCTTCTCCTACTTAGAGGGCTGGGCTGTCTTTTTGTTTTGTTGATGGTTTCCTTCCTTGTGCAAACATTTTTATTTGGGTATAATCCCAATAGTTCAATTTGATTTTGTTTTCCTTGTCAAAAACACAAGAAACAACAGGTTTTGCCAAGGATGTAGAGAAACAGGAAATCCCATGAACTTTTGGTGGGAATGCAAAATGGTACAATCACTGTGGAAAACAGTATGAATGTTCTTCAAAAACTTAAAAATATAATTACCATATGATCCTGTCATTACACTACTGGGTATTTACCCCCCAAAATACAAGAACATCAATTCAGAAAGATATATGCACTCCTATGTTTACTGCAGCATTATTTACAATAGCTAAATTATGGAAGCAACCTAAGTATCAATTGATAGATGAATGATAAAGAAGATGTGATATATATATACAATGGAATATTACTCAACCATAAAAAGAAATGAAATTTTGCCATTTGCAACAACATGGATAGATCTAGCGGGTATAATGTAAAGTGAAATAAGTCAGTCAGAGAAAGACAAGTACCATATGTGGAATTTAAGAAGCAAAACAAATGAATAAAGAAAAAAAAGAGACAAAACAGACTGTTAAATACAGAGAACAAACTGGTGGTTCGAGAGGGGAGGTAGGTGGGGAGATGGGTGAAACAGGTGAAAGGGATTAAAAGTACACTTATTGGGGCACCTGGGTGGCTTAGTTGGTTGGCCGTCCGACTTTCGCTTAGGTCATGATCTCGCGGTTAGCGGGTTCGAGCCCCGCGTCAGGCTCTGTGCTGACTGCCAGCTCAGAGCCAGGAGCCTGTTTCAGTCTGTGACTCCCTCTGTCTCTGACCCTCCCCTGCTCACGCTGTCTCTCTCTCTGTCTCCTAGAAATAAATAAAACATTTAAAAAAAAGTACACTTATCATGATGAGCCCTGAGTAATGTGAGGAATATTGAATCATTATCTTGTACACTTGAAACTAATGTAGCACTATATGCTTATTATTCTTGAATGAGTAAATAAATGAAAAAGTTTTTTAAATCATCTGCAAAAGACCACTTTCTCCAAGCTGTTCCACAATTCTCAGGTTTATGAAAAACCATGTTGGGGAAAAAGATGGCGAGTTTTATTTAATAATAAGCAGAACATCATCTGAATGAAGTACTGTTTTAATGTTGAAAAATCTGGTTACTTCATTAGCTGACAGTTGCTTAGCTTCATCCTAAAAAGGCCATAGTCACATGGACAATCAATTTAATCATGCCTTATAGCCCTGGCTTCTGTGGCCATTAGCCAAAACGCTGGCCCCCGCAATCAGCGATAATCTTTCCCATATTATTTGTGTTGCCTTTCCCTGACTTTTCCACCCACTGGCTACATTTCTTCCACGGGGAAATAGGTTCTCCTTACATAAATGTGTTAGAAAAAAGTTTAGAGTGGAAATCCACCACCACGGGGCAAAAGTGCCCAAGGTTAGCCAGCTAGATATTGTAATGGCATCATGAGTAACTTGTTACATCACCTGTAGGAATTTACTTTCCATCTGATGCCAATATAATTTGCCTCCCAGACCCTTTGCTTCTTACACACACAAGTTAATAATTACTGTCTGATTTTTTTTCTCCATGTTCACATGTGTGAGATCTTTTCTTCATGTTCACCACATGGGTGATATCTTAAAGGCTCAGTAAGTATGCAGATGAAACCTCTATTTGGGGCTCTTGTCTTCTCCTGGACATTAATCTCTCTTGTATTCAATTCTGTATCTGCTCTCTTGCTGGACAGAAGGAAATTCCAGACTCATAGTCTGCAACATTCTCCCAAACCTTTCATCTCCAACTCCTCAATCTCCTGTTTTAGTCTATCTATACAAAAATCCTTCTCATTCTCAATCTTCTCAAGAAACATTCCTTCTATCTCCTTAAACTTAATAAAGATGCTTCGCATTTTAAGCGCTACACTGCCCTAGCAGTCTATATGTGTAGATGCAGCCTTTTTTTTTTCCTTTTGCATATGTAACACATGGAGGTGAATACAATTGTACAACCAGGTAGCCATATAAAACAAAATGAATAGTTCATTCTCCTCATTGTCCCTTTTGTGAAGGGGAACATGTAGACCATTGGCTTTTCACCTGTGTAAAATCCTCCCTCCTACTTCGAGCTTTAAGTTACCTAGCTTTACCATCTTCTTCCTTACCTGTACTCCTCCAATATCTTAGATGATCTGAACATTAATATGTTGGATTTTATGTACACTAAGACAAAAACACCCATCTCCAGAGAAAGAGAGAAAGTAGAGAGGACAATCTCCATCCTTGATTTTATAGTTCTTGAGTTGAATTCCTTGAGACATCCAGCTATCTTTGAAGCCCTTAGATTCTGTTTTAAGAAATATATTGTGGGGCGCCTGGGTGGCTTAGTCGGTTAAGCGTCCGACTTTCGCTTAGGTCATGATCTCGCGGTTCGTGGGTTCGAGCCCCGCGTAGGGCTCTGTGCTGACTGCCGGCTCAGAGCCTGGAGCCTGTTTCGGTCTGTGACTCCCTCTCTCTCTGACCCTCCCCTGCTCACACTGTCTCTCTCTCTCCTAGAAATAAATAAAAAAAAAAAAAAGAAAAGAAATATATTGTATTTCTTCCAGGTAATTATTTTTAGTTCTTGCAGGGGGGGGGGGGGGGGGGGANTTTTAAAAAGTCTTTTAACCTCCAAATGCCTTAATTTCCTCCTACTGGAGATGACTCTAAGGGAGTCATCAAAGCAAGTAGTCAAAGGGAATGATTATATACTTAATTATCCATTTCATTTTTTAAAAAGTCTTTTAACCTCCAAATGCCTTAATTTCCTCCTACTGGAGATGACTCTAAGGGAGTCATCAAAGCAAGTAGTCAAAGGGAATGATTAGTTACTTAATTATCCATTTCATTTTTTAAAAAGTCTTTTAACCTCCAAATGCCTTAATTTCCTCCTACTGGAGATGACTCTAAGGGAGTCATCAAAGCAAGTAGTCAAAGGGAATGATTATATACTTAATTATCCATTTCATTTTTTAAAAAGTCTTTTAACCTCCAAATGCCTTAATTTCCTCCTACTGGAGATGACTCTAAGGGAGTCATCAAAGCAAGTAGTCAAAGGGAATGATTATAAACAAACAGCTGATACACAACCCAAACATTGGCATGTGATTATGGACAATGATTTAGCCTTGTTAGATATTATCTATTGGATAATCTGTTTTCAAACTTATTCTTTCAAAGCAAGGAAGCCTTTTAAATGAAACTTGGCATGGGACCCCATTTCTAAAACTAACATTTATCACTACAGGATTGTGTCATAACCTTTAAGTGTTATTAAATGATGTCAGAAATTATGTCAGCCTATTGTATATGTTAACAAATTAGCAATGGCAACTATTACTCCACGAGACCATATAGTTCAAATAGCACAATAGCATTGTTCTTCCGATTTTTTAAGAAGTAATTCCACTAGGAATAAATTGAATTCTTCTCTGTAATGAAGCTATAGCTTATTAGTAAATTATGATTTATTAAAGAAGACTTCCTATGAAATAAAGTTTGTTCATTATTTTCTTAGTTAAAATATTCCATTCTTCTGACTTCCTATAGAATTGTTAGGATAAACAAACTGAAATGACTGCACTACATAAATGTACGTATTTTCTACTTTCTGAAGGGATATTAAATGCATAGATATATAAATATAGATATTTGCTGCAGTTATAAACAGGAAAAAGTTCATTTCTGTCTTTTTTCTGGAAACATGCATAATTTTTACTCATGTCCTTTTAAACACCATTCAAAAATCTGTTTGTTAAATAAATATGTATTTTAAAATATTAGCAACTTCTATATCTTACTTGAATCTGTTAGAATTATTAATTGATTCACCAAAGCTTCCTTATTCATCAAACATACAGTTAACATTTAAGTCTTTTAACAGTAGTTTCTAGGTTGCTTGCAGATATTTTATTCAATAATAAGGATTATATTGTGTGTAATCCTATGAAAAGATACTGTAATTAATTGGCAAATTGCTACGGCATTGGTAAGTATTTTAAACCTAATTACTTCTTCCTTTTGCTTTCTGCTTCAGATCGTCAGGAAAGTCTGGCACATACACTTAAATAAAGAAGTGAAAGAGCATTTAGTCAAAGAACCAAAATGTTAATACTGAAGTTTCTTTATTTTACAGATATTCAAAGTCTAAATTGTCTGGTTCTTTCTAGAGTTCTAAATTAATGGCTAGGACAAAGAGAGGCTTAATTTGTGGGAAAGAAATCTCAGATGCAAAGAACTTACTTATTCTTTTAGACTCTGAAGTAATGTAGTGCATTTATCAGCTTTGAGTGGATATCATTGTGTTTATAACAGAGTGGAGGCACCATGCAATTTTGCTCCTGAAATTGGTTTATATAGATGACTGGTTGCTGTGAAGTGTGTGTCAGAGCTCCATGCAGCTGTTATGAAGTAGTACAATTGTCATCGCTTCTTACATGGTTGTTGAGAAGAGCTTGAGAGCCCAGCTCAGTCAGCTGTTGAATAGATAACCCAACACAGTTAACGTGGCATACATTGTAAAGAATTACATGCCTGCTACAATGAGCTTTGGGCCTTTGGTCTAGATAATAATCCTGGTGGGTGTACCACGTGTAGTGGCTGTCTGATCACTCAGATATAACTGACGAAACATAAGGAAAAATGTCAGTCGACTGAAAGAAAAATGCCCCTGCAAGTTTGTTTAAGGTTCATGTAAACGGCTGTGTGTATTTTTTAACCCCAAGTCTGCCAAGAACTTAACTGCCATGTTCAATGTCTCACACTGAAATGCAAGATCTGGGGATGATGACCTATTTAAGGCTGTGTTTAAATGTGTTGGTGTACACAAAGTCCTGTCTATCACTTTTGGTTACACAGATGAGCATTTCTGTTTCAGAGAAAATAATGCCTTTTTGAAAAACAACTTATGTTGTACAATGTTGAGTGTACAATTGCTTAATGTACAATACATTAAGCAATACTGGAAAGGATAATTATTGGCAAATTTTGAGTAATGATGGCATTTCATTTTATTTCCCCCCAAATAATGAGAATGACAATGTAGATCTTTTGAGTCATTGTTAATTATAATGAAACTAAAAAGTGGGAAGAAATACCACTGTTTGCCATTTAAGCAGAGACACAAACACTGGGATAATTAACATGTTAAAATAATGTTTTTAAAACCCATAGGGAACGAAAACAACTGAAGTTATAGGATTTCCATCTTAAAGCTTCTATTTTTTTCCATTCCCTAACTTGTGTTTCTGGACTTGGTTGTCTCAGCCCATATGGCATGTCTCAAACATGGCTGGAATTAGGTCTGCTTTGAGTCCTATGCTCTCTGGGAGGATTTATGGATATAACATCTGCTTAAACTTGGATTTTTTTTCATATCTGATAACTCATATCTTCAAAATTCATCATTTTGTCTCTTTAATGTCCATAAATAATAACTGATTTATCAGCAGACAATCGCAAATAAAAAGTAAACAAAGTAAAGTCCGGGTTTTCTTTAAGTGATCCACATAAACAGGATACCTAAGTTTTACAACTTGAGCTAATTTCAGGTTCTTATTATTTGTAACTAGATTTTACAAATATGTATTTACACCTTACCTAAAAAAGCCCTTAGTTAGGGATATTTAAATATTAGTAAGATATTCTGAAAACAAGAAAATCCATTTAGTCATATCCCCAAATCTCATATTCAATCAAGCCAGAAAGAATTTTTTTTATTTCAGCTCAATCTCTTACAAGAAGTAGAAATCACATTTAAATTTGTATGACTGACTTTTTATAATGATCATAATAGATTCAAATGAAAAATATTTTCAATAATATGCCATATAACATTGGAAATGTGTTTGTCTTAACTTCTATTTTTATTATTTACATTTTTTGGTGTTTTCTTCTGATGAGCACATTACTTAATCCATGTTTCTCAAAAAAAAAAAAAAAAAAAAAGAGAACTGTCCAGGCTCTTAGTGTATCAGTCTCTTGATACAAAATTGCAAAGTTTTAGGCTTAATAACCTGTATCATCTTTCAAGATCCTTCATATACACATTAAAATCAGAAGATGTTTAAATATAATATTAAAGCATATTATGAATTAGTAAGGAATACTTGTAAAGTCAATAAAATCCATTTTTCTGTGATGAACACTTTTACAAAATTATATTTTGTCATTGAGGTCACCCAAAAATGATTGATTGTGTCTTTTAATTATGATTTTTCTCATATATTCAAGTCTCAATAAATAAACTCTTTAAATATTATCTTCATTTATTTCTGAAAGACTTTAAAGTACAAAAGTGCCTGAACAATAAAGAAATGATATTATTCTCTGTCCTACTTTCTAAGATGTGGATTTAAAATTTCCAAAATAAAAATATTTAAACACTTTGTATTAAAAAAAATGGAAATGAGGAAGATCTAATATGGCCACAGTAGTTTTCCATTCCTCCCATCAAAAGTGAATCTATTCCCAAGCCCTTAAATGGAGGCTGGTCTTTGAAATAACCTTGATCATGGAATGAGGCAGAAATGCTTTTATGTGACTTCAGCATAAGCCCCTAAAGGTCTTAAAGTTTCCATATTTGTGCTCTTGGAACACCGCTGCCACTTTATATGAAACCTAAATTATTCTGCCAAAGAGGCTAGACATTGAGGATTCTAGGTATTGTACCTGACAGACCAAGTTACCACTAGACTTATGAGTGACGCCATCTTGTAATATCCATCTCTGGTCAAACTTCCCAGTGACTGCTGCCACATGAGTAACACCAAGCAAGGACAGAAGAATCATCCTGCAGATTTACCCCAAAGGTCAGTCATGAATAAGTAAATGACTATAATTTTTAAGCCACTAAGGTTTGGTGTGGTTTGTTATATGATAACTAAAACAGATGGTGATAATTCTGATAATTTCTTCTCTAAGAAATATTTTTGCATAAGTGGCATGATGATGATAATAATAATAATAATTTTAATCTCAAGATATTAAGTTGTAGTTCAACAAGTCTCACTCTCAGTGCAAGAACTTAAGCACAGTGTATACTCTGTGGTTGAAGAAACAGAATCACAAATATTTGTCTCTCTGTTATCAAGTAAATCATCTGAATAATGAAAATTTTATCCTATTGATTGTGTTGAAAAATATTTGTTTTTGCTTTGTCTAAATGAAAACAAATGTGATTTTTCCCTGTATCTGAATTGATTAACTTTCTAATACATTGACTATGTTTGATTACTCGGAGGAAGGAAATTTATCTTCCCCTTGATATAATGGTATTGTTCACTGCCTCAACTTAATGATAGTTCCTACAGAGACACACTTCTTGGATATAGTATAACAAGGGAAAGATGGCATTTTAAATATTTATTCTTATTTAAACAATATATTTAAATGGCATGATTTGGCTGACCCTGAAGCTAGTTAACAAATTGTTTGTGAAAATATGGTACTTGGTGGTAAATACAGATTGACAGAGATTTTTATAGAGATATTTCCTCAATTCAAGCCTGGCTGCATTTCTGAGCTGTAGGAATAAGTTACAGTCTAAAAATATAATACATTTCTGTCCTTCCTTTGAGACAGATAGATTGGACATTTATGAGTTACCAAGTTTTTTTTCCTCACCCATCACTTCCTTTGAAAACTCAAACAAATTAATAGAGAGTTCTCTCTTAGAGAGTCAGTGCCAACATTTTATTTCAATGGGAAATGCCAGGAACATCCTACTCAAGATCTACCTGTTCCTATGTGACAGACCATGTTCATTTTAAGGCCCATAGTTTGATGGACATTACTTGATGTGAACCCACTTCTCACAGAATAAGCAAACAAGAAAGCAAATTTAGAAAACAAGTAGGCAAACAATGACAAAAAGCAACAAAAATTATCTTGAAAACCTGTAGCTATCTTCAGATTGATTTTAAAAAGAGAATAAAACAGATTCTGGAAAAGGAGCCATTGTAGACCATTAATTAGCCATTTTTCAGTAGTCCAGAGTTGTCTAAGATTATAGTTGCAGCATGCATACCTTATCTGGGTTTATTGGCATAACTGGAGAATTTATTAACTATGAAGCTTTATACTTACTTAGTAAATTCTGAAATACAAAACTTGTCACAGGGCTTGTATGGTTAATATAGAAAATGTATCAATTTCTAGTTTTTAAAATGTATTTCTTTATTTAGAAAGAGTGAGAGAAAGAAAGAGAGCACAAGTTGTGTAGAGGCAGAGAGAGAGGGAGAGAGAATTCCAAGCAGGTTCCGCACTGTCAGGAGGATGTGGGGCTGGAACTCACAAACCATGAGACCATGACCTGAGCCCAGTTGGATGCTTAACTAACTGAGACACCCAGATGCCTCCCAAAATGTACCAATTTCTGAGGGAGAAAAACTAGATGGTCTTCAGTTGCCAGGCCTAGCAGTATACAACTGCAGAAGTCATCTGTGTTTCGGAGAGTATGTGTTAAAATTTTTTAAATTAGAATAAATCACAAGTTATATATAGAAGATTATTACCTATCAGATCAATTTCCAAACACCAATTAATTTCAAGGCACTCATTTTCATTGCTGTGAGATTTTCAACCCCCTCACTCTCAAAGAGAGCACCTGCTGTGCTCCCAGCATGAAATCCAAGTTCAGTGGTACATTTAAGATCTAACTCTCATGCCTAGGAGTGGCTAGAAATTGTTTAAATATGAAATATTTATTCTCAAAATCTTTAAAAAATTTTAACATTTATTCATTTTTGAGAGACAGAGAGAGAGTATGAATGGGAGAGGGGCAGAGAAAGAGGGAGACACAGAATCTGAAGCAGGCTCCAAGCTCCAAGCGGTCAGCACATAGCCTGACACGGGGCCTGAACTCATGGACTGCGAGGTCATGACCTGAAATGAAGTCAAATGCTTAACCAACTGAGCCACCCAGGCGCCCCTTAAAAAGTCTATTAAACATACATGTGTGTGTTGTCTGTAATTTAGTTTCTCATAAAATATTATCATATATAAACCTGAGAGGTCTTTCCACACCCAGATTTGCTGAAACTAATTTTAACTAAATTTTTAACTAAAATTTTATCCTTGGATACATTCACAGTAGATCCTATGACTATTTCTTGATAACTCATACATTTTGATTAATCTGCAATATCATCTGGTCAATATTAAAGCACACATACGTTCACTTATTCGCTAGTTCCACAAGTATGTGAGCAACTGCTACATGTCAGATTCTCTTCTAGGTGGAGAAGACAGTAAGGAACAAAGAAGGTAATGTCCCTAGTGTCATGTAGCTTGTATTCAAGTGGAAAAACAGTCAATAATACATACATAAATAAGTAAGTATGGATGTATATACATACCCGCATGCATCTACAAGTAGGTTCTAATGGATAATAAAGCATAGTAGAAAAAAAGCAAGAGAAAAGAGGTGTTACCTTAGGAAACAGAGAAAATGTCTCAGAGGGTATGTTATTTTACCACAGACCTGACTTAAATGAGGACGTGAACCAGTAAACATCAGCAGAAATAGCATTCCAGAGAAAACTTGGAGGGAGACCAAGGTGACAGTTTCCAGGAATAAGGAGGAAGGCAGACGGGTAAAGCCAATATGGCTGCATGTGTGTTAGGTTTTCCTGGTTGCTTTAAAGCAAATTTCTATTTGTGTTTTAATTAAATATGACAGAATTTTTCTGCATCAGCTTCATTTCAATGGGTCCTATTCAATGGGTCCTATTCAATGAGAAGTACTGTCTTCTCAATCACTCCTACACCCTCCATATGTGTCTGTAGTAGTGAACTTCAAAGCAAACATGGCACTGCCAATAATCTGCCCTCTGTGAATAAGGACAGTCAAGTTGTTTCATCTAGGTGTCTAATTACTACTTTTCACAATGGGCTTTAGACATAGTCACCCTTCATGGCCATGAGATCTCACTCTGCCAATGTGAAGTTTTCTATCTCAAGTTGTGCATTTTGTCAGTTCCCTTTTGACATGTTATTATGGAAATTCCCTTATTGATCTCTGTTTGGTCATTTCTATTTACTGTTCCTCCTATTGGTAAATGACAGGGCTGGTCATTCCAACCCTGTTCTTAAAGATTCCGGGCCCTTGTGCTGAAAACTGTTGTTATTGTCAGAATCTTTATTTTGACTTATAAACTATTGAAAATGTTAACTCCGCTGGATCCTAGATTAGTGCTTGTTCTTCCCCTAGAGTTGTCGGTGATCCAATGAAATTTCTTCATTGACTTACACGACCTTGAAATCAAGAGTCACATGTTCTACCGACTGAGCCAGCCAGATGCCCCAACAGAAGTTATTTTTTTTTATGTTTATTTATTTTTGAGAGAAAGAGAGAGAAAGAGCACAGGCAAGCGGGGCAGAAAGAGGGAGATAGAGCATTTGAAGCAGGCTCCACACTGACAGCAGAGAACCCAGTTGATGTGAGACTTGAACTCACAAACTGTAAGATCATGACCTGAGTCAAAGTCAGATGCTTAACCAACTGAACCACCTAGGCACCTAGAAGTGATTTTTGAAAGCAAATATTTAAGCACTGGAATCGGGAAAATTCGAATTCTATTCAATATTAAGGAATCTATGGTGATTAATAGAATAATGCAGTTATCAGAGTACAATTTTTACAACTGTTTAGTACAATATCAATATCTGCTTGCTTGCTTTCTTTGTTTTTGGTCTCCTGATATATTGCAGTGAGGCAATGTGTACAGTAATTCAAAAGTCTTAGTTATTTTTGTTGAGTACATAGTTACTTACATTATTTTTCCATTATACTACTACTCCTGTTCACTGGGTAATCTCATAAAAGTACATGACTTCTACTATTACACCTGTAAACTAATTTTGCTCAAATACAAATTGTAAACCTTCTTTGTTTTCTCCAGATATGTAAACCCAATGACATATAAACTTGAATATCCCAGGCTTCCTCATCATGTTCAAGCAAACACATCAGCTTCCTTTTTGGACTTTGTAAACTTATAAGATTCTTCTTCCCCTAGAACTCAGCCTTCCATATTTTCTGCCTCAGACATTGAAGATAAACAGCCAAAAGTTATCTTTAACATTTTCCTTTTTATTTAATAGGTAAGAATTCCAGTCAATTTTAACTCTTAAAATATCTCGTATCTGTTTGCTATTCTCTATCTTACCACTATTGCTTCAAGCCTTCACCATCAATATATAATGTATATATGGATAACTCTAGCCTCACCTACTTTAAATTATATTTCTTTTTTTTTAATGTTTTATTTATTTCTAGGAGAGAGAGAGAGAGACAGCATGAGCAGGGGAGGGTCAGAGAGAGAGGGAGTCACAGACTCTGAAACAGGCTCCAGGCTCCGAGCTGGCCCTCAGCACAGAGCCCGTCGAACCCACGAACCGCGAGATCATGACCTAAGCGAAAGTCGGACACTTAACCGACTAAGCCACCCAGGCGCCCCGTTTAAATTATATTTCATCTAATAATAATAATTTTTATCTTTTAAGAATAAAATCTGGTCATATTTCCCTCATTCTTAAGCTTTTTCATTATCACCCCACAGTCGAGTGACAATCCAAAATTCTATGATTTTTTTTATTTCTATAAATCTAGCCTCAACCTCTAACTACCTCCTGCGTAAAGAAACTAACTTCTTGCCTCTTGGTAAGCCATGTGGTATAGCCATGGCTTTAGATACGCTACACATTGTACTTGATATATGTTGCCCTTTTCTTGGTCTGTCTGGTGATCGATTCATCTTCCTCACCTACTAACCTGGCTATAGTCCATTATTCTCTGATCATTGTATCAGTAACCCATGGTCATAATAATAGACATAAAAGACAAACACAGTACCTCAGTGGCAGTGACAGCAAAGCCAGACATCTAGTTGGCTCTGTTGATCTTGTCTGGATTTACTTGCATGTCTGAATGTCATGCAAGTATGTCAGTATACATACATGTCAGATGATAGCTAGTGTAGGCTGGCATCAGATGAGAGATAAGGACAATTTAGTTCTGCTGGTGCTGCTTATCCAGTAGACTAGCCTGGGCATGTTTTCATGACAGCAGTAGAAGTACAAGTACAGGCAAATGAAAACATCCCAACCTCTTGAGATTTAGGTTCAGAAATGGCATGCAGCCACTTTAACTCATCCAATTGGCCAGTTAAGTTGCATGAGATAAGGAAGTCCTGGCACATTCATGGGGAAAAAAATCTCAAGTCATGTAGATTCAGAGAAGGGTGAAGAGTTGAAACTATTAATGTAATCATCCTACTATACCTCATTAGAGCATTTTCATATTTTATTAAAATTCTTTCTTACATACTTCTTGTTGCATGTTCTTTAGCATAAAAGCCATGTCTCATATAGCTCTCTACTTAGAGATATAAACTAATAATAGGAAATTATTGAATAATAGGAATAATAATTCAATTATTATTAAATTCATATAATAAATTCATAAATTCATATAAATTCATAATTAAATTATGAAATTCAATAATAGAAATATTGAAATTCATAATTTAATGAAAATCTAATGTGAAACATATTTAATGAAAAACATCTATATAACATCTTAAATATGTAAATGTTTTTCTATTTGTTAAAATAAATTTATTTTAAATATTAAAAATTCTTCAATATTTGAAGAGTATTAGAAATAATTTTTATAGAGCAATCATAAAACTAAATATTAAATATATAGTATTGTAGAAACTAAATAACTTGTGTGACATCAGTTCATATAGCCCAGAAGATGACTATAATTTTTTGCTTGTTTTAGTAGGAAACTACATCTATAAATTTATGTTCTCAGAACAATACTATAAAAAACAAAAATTTGTTCAATATTTTCTTTGCATTTATATTAGTTGTAATCATTTATTGTAATTAATTAGACTACACATGACATTTTGTGCTTTCAGTGATAATTAATTCACTGTATCCATGAAAAGTGTAGATAAATGTTAACATCCCCATTTTACAGAAACAAAATGTTCTTTTTGATGATAGAACATAAACTATTCCTATCATTTTTCCCCTCAATGATCAGAAAAAATAATAGTGACTAATGAGGTTATTCTAGAACATTTTCTTAGCTTTGCCGTATTCTGATACAACAAGCCACTTGTATAGTGTAAATAAGAAATATAAATTTCAACAATTCTTTTCAATGTATAAGTGAATTTCTTTAGAATAAAAAAAGTCTGCTAAAAGAACTTAAGTTACTTATGTTGCATGTAGCTTGGTTCATTAGAAGAGTATTTTATGAAAGAATATTAGAATACCTAGACTTTTTGCCCTGATATACTCTTGTCTCACTAGTCACCCTATCCAGAAGGTTTAGTAGATGAGTGGTTTTGTCTTGTTTAAAGTTAGATAAATGGAGATACTTTAGAAATTTGCTTATCATTTCCAAGTCAGAGATTGCATTGGCTATGAATGTCAATACAATTATTTGATCTTTCTTTCTGGCTGTCTTTCTTTTCCTTCCTTCCTTCCTTCCTTCCTTCCTTCCTTCCTTCCTTCCTTCCTTCCTTCCTTCCTTCCTTCCTTCCTCCCTCCTTTCCTCCCTCCCTCTCTCTGTCCCTCCCTCCCTTTATGGTTTCTGATTTATTAGATCTGATCTTGATTAAAAACAACTTGTAAGAGCTTATTATTTGGTTTCCTCATCCCACCCATTATCCTTTATTATTATTCTTTTTGTTGTATGTTATAACCTTAAATTGTTTTCTAGTGTTGTAATTTGGGGTCTTGTATTTTAAATTAAGGCACTTTTATGAAATAAATACATTGCCTACTAAAATTTCAAAAGCATGCTAGTTGCTATGATCCATTGTATATTTTTCAAAGGTTGGATAGGATCCCAAGCTTGACCCACATTTAACTATTTTTCCCTGAATATTTTAGGTGACCTCTGTGGACAGATATACTGAATATTACTGATATCACATCCTGGGGCTTGAAAATGTTTGTTTTAAGCCCTGAATTTCTCTAATCCAATGCTTTTTATTTCTAAACCCATCTAATTTCTATTTCTGATAGTTTATTATTACTGTATAGAAATCCGGCAGATTTTTGTGCATTGATTTTGTATCCTGCAACTGTACTGAATTATTTTGTTAGCTCTAAGAGTTTTTGATGGAGTTATTAGGCTTTTCTATTTATATATCATGTCATCAGCAAACAGTGACTAGTGCCAGCTTTACTTCTTTTCCAATTTGCGTGCTTTTTGTTTCTTTTTCTTGCCTAATCACTCTTCAACAGATTTCCAATACTATTTTGAATAAAAGTCGCAATCCTTGTTCCTGAACATAGAGCGTTTCATCATTGAATAAGATGTTAGCTGTAGGGTTTGTCATATACTGCCTTTATTATGTTAAGGTATGTTCCCTTTATACTCACTTTGTTGTGAGTTTTTACCATAAATAGATGTTGAATTTGTCAAATGTATTTTCTGCATCTTTTGTGATGATCATATGCTTTTTATCCTGCATTTTATTAGTGTGATGTATCAGATGTTGAACCAGCCTTATATTTCTGGAATAAATACAACTTGATCATGGTGCATGATCCTTTTAATGTATTGTTGAATTCAGTTTGCTCATATTTTGTTGAGAATTTTTATATCTATTTTATTCAGGGATATTGACTGCAATTTTCTTTTCTTGTGGCATCTGGGTCTGGTTTTGGTGTCAGGGTAATTCTGACCTTGTAAAATGAGTTTGAAGTGTTCCCTCCTCTTGTATTTTTAAAAAGACTTTGAGAGGATAGGTTTTAAATCTTCTTTGAATATTTGATAGAATACACCAGTGATGCATGTGTTCCTTGATTTTTGCTTAGGATGTCTTTGATTATTGACTCAACCTCCTTACTAGTAAAAGTTTTATTGAGATTTTCTACTTCATCATGAGGCAGTATTGGTAGGTTGTATATTTCCAGGAATTTATATATTTCTTCTAGGTTGTCCAATTTGTTGCCATATAATTGTTTATAATAGTGTCTTATGATCCTTTTTTTTTTTTAATTTTTGTTAATGTTTTATTTATTTCTAGGAGAGAGAGAGACAGCGTGAGCAGGGGAGGGTCAGAGAGAGAGGGAGTCACAGACTGAAACAGGCTCCAGGCTCTGAGCTGGCAGTCAGCACAGAGCCCGATGCGGGGCTCGAACCCACGAACTGCGGTATCATGACCTAAACAAAAGTCGGACGCTTAACTGACTAAGCCACCCAGGCGCCCCTGATCCTTTTTATTTCTATGGTATTAGTTGTAACTTCCATTTCCTTCCTGATTTTATTTATTTGAGTCTTTTCTTCCTTCTTTTTTTTTTCCCTTGGTGAGTCTTGCTAAAGATTTGTCAATTATTTATGTTTTCAAAGAACGAGCTATCAGTTTCATTGATATTTTCTATTGTCTTTTTAATGACTCTTTCATTTATTTCCATTTTAATCTTTGTTATTTCCTTCTACTAACTTTGCATTTTCTTTGTTCTTTTTCTAATTCCTTGAGATGTAAAGATAGATTGTTTATTTGAGATTTTTAGCATTTCTTGAGGTACAAATTTATTGCTATGAAATTCCCTCTTAGAACTGCTTTTACTGCATCCCATAAATTTTGATATGTTTTACTTCCTTTTTCATTAGTTTCCATTTTTTCTGATTCCTCTTTTGATTTTCTCTTTGATTAATTGGAAACTTCCTCAGTTTCCTTTTGTAATTAACATGTAGTTTTAAGGGCACCTGGGGCTCAGTCTGTTAAGCATTTGATGCTTGATATTGGCTCAGGTCCTGATCTCGTGGTTGTGAGATCAAACCCTGGGTCAGAGTTTGCACTGACAGTGTGGAGCCTTCTTGGTATTCTCTCTCTCTCCCTCTCTCTCTTTCTCTCTCTCTTTCACTCTCTCACTTTCTCTCTCTTTCCCTTCCTCAAAAGTAAATAAATAAACATTTAAAAATATGTGGTTTCATACCATTGTGGTTAAAAAGATGCTTGATATGATTTCAATCATCTTAAATTGTTAAAACTTCTTTTGTGGCCTAGAATATGATCTATATAGGAAAATGTTCCTTGTGCACTTGAAAGTAATGTGTATTTTGTTGCTTTTGCTTGGAATTTGCTGTAAATATTAGTGAAGCCCATTCTCTCTAATTCTCTAAATTTGAAGATAACCCAGAGGAGAGATTTGTTAAATACCACATACATCTCCCAAAAGCATCTGGAGGAAAAATGTTATATTTGGAGGAAATGGATGAGGATGTGCATTTGGAAGCCCAGCCTTGTGTACCTAACCCTCTAAACAACAACAAAAACAATTGAACCCATTTAATCCCTCTGGCCTTTCTGCAGCTTCTCTGACTATACTCTGGAACTGAGAAACCCCTTAAGGTACATATCATGAAAAGGTAAAACCAAAGTTGAGGCAAGAGACAGAACTAGAGAGTACTAGAAGGGGCGAGACAACAAATTAAGGCTTGAGAATAAATATGGAAGAGGTTCCAGAATGACCAGGACAGAGGTTTATGGGCTGTGCAGAGCTTTCCCTTGGAATATTCATAACTCTGTGCTGAGAGCTAGGTTGGAGAAGGACCCAAATGATAAACTGGGTTTTTTTTTTAATCTTTAATTCATCTGACTTAAGAGTGTTAATAAATGATAGCATAATACTTTTCTTATCAAAAAGGACCAGTTGAATTAGCTACAATGTTTAGAAGTTTTCTGTGCACTAAAGATTTTGTATCCACTACCTCCTTTAATTTTCAAAATCAACTTATAAGGAATCCATTATTATTATTATCATCCCTATTTTACTTAGGAGGACACAGCTAATTAACTTGTCCACTGTTATTCCATTAACCTATGATAGGGTTGAAATTTGGATCTAGAAAAAGCTAGCTTCGAAGCCCTTCTGCTCTTGGAAACACTTTCTCATCCCTCCTCCATAAATTATTCCTTAAACTGTTATTAACTTTTAGGATTGATGACTATGTCTTTTTCACCACTCTGATCCCTTTTCTCTCAGTACAGCAGATACTAGCTGGGAGGCTAGGAGGAAGCATCTTAATAAAACTTATTCATATTAATGTAGGGAATGTTAGTCACTAAACATTCCCCCAAGGTGTTTTCATTTTTAAAGAAGTTGGTTACTAAAACAAATTTATCTATTATTGGCAAATCACTCAGTTGTATAAAACTAGAAAATAAAATAATTTAGGGATGTGATATGAAAATGTTTTTGAGCAGAGAGGCCACCCATTAAACAAATAGACTTGTGCTTCCCCTAAATTACTCCTGCCTTTATATAGCTACTTCATGTTCCAACCCAAATTTTTATATTTTGACTTGTACCTTTTTCACAGCTATTTCAATTGCAGTAAGAATGGTATTCTTGAGGAAAAAAATGGACAAAGTTGGGGAAATGGAGAATGCAAAGAAAATAAAGGAAAGGAAAGATAAATAGCCTATTTGAGGAAATTCCATGTATAGCTGAGGAGAACTATGGAGAAAAATACATATCAATTTATCAATTTATTAGAATTTATTGATACCGGTAATCCTTAACTATCTAACAAGAACACAAATGACTTCAGTGACTGCAGTGATAACTCAGTATACATTCCTAAAATTATAAACATGTATATTCTCTTTGAAATTCTCATAAAAATAATGAAATACAATATGCAAACTCACTAATTTCAATGAACACTAGTATATATTAAATTAAGCCAATCAATATCACTACAAGATAAACCAACACTTTAATCCTGGAATATTTCAGAGTCCAGCCTATTTTCAAGTGAACTTCTGTATGTGTATTTCCTTCCACATGTTTAAATATAATCACTGATCTCTACTTCACTTACCTGTAATAAGCTTAGGAAAAAAAAAAAAAACTAAAATAGCTGTGAGAGTCATCTTCTGACAAAACTGTAGTTAAAAAATTATATGAAAGACAATGATCCCTTCTTGCCTTGTCTTCAAAAGTTCTAGGCAAGAACTTTCTAATAATGGAAAGGTTTTAGTAGCATCAACTTTGTTGACATTTGCCAAACATAAAAGGTGAGACATAAGACTCACATTAATGGAGAACAGATAAATATCTGTGCCTAATTCTACTAAATAATAGATCATCTTTTCATCTTTTTTGCATCTTTGTAGAGCAGGCCTATCCTGAGAATGTCCTTCAGAGTGTGAAATTGCCCCATGGTATTGTGGAACAAGGCAAGAATATTTTATGAACGTGGTCATCTATCCTGACTGTTCGCTTGCTCTGATACACTCTGCTCAGTCGAGAAAAAAAAACATCACCCTGATTGTGTAGGAGACTGTATCTAACCTAGTGGATTTAAAAATACATGTCTCCTTCCTTTTTGTTTTCAGCAAAAAAAAAAAAATGAACTTTGAAAGTTTAAGTTGGACTGAGCAGATAGAAATTTAATTCTAAGTGAGACAATAATTCTGTTTTTCACACAGGCATTGCACCTAAACTTTGCTGTTAGAGAAGGCCAGTTATACTGCTACATCCCTTATGGGAAACCTGCAAGTCACCCTTCTAAATTATTCTTTTGTTTCTGTCTCTAAAATTCTAAACACTGGCATCATTGATTTAGGTGTCCCCTGAAATGTGTAATTGCAAAACATTCTGAAAATTAAAATGCTTATATTCTTTTACCCGTCCGTTACTACTGAGGTGTTAAAATAATTTATTCCATTATATTAACGATTGCCTGATGCATCAAAAGATAATTTGCCATGTAATTTTGTTAAACCTGAAACTGTAGCATATTTTCTTGATAATACCATTAATATATCAAGAGTAAATAAAATGTTTAGTGGAAGGCACATTAATTATCGCCTTCATCTATCGGTGTTTAAAACTTAGAAATAATTAAATGTGCTTTAATAAGATATGGTTCTGAGGAAGCTGGATCATTTATGAATCACTAGAGGTGCTGGAGCTGCGTTTCCCTTGAGAGACAGAATTTATGCCTAACACCCCGCTGATTGTTCAGGAGGTAAGGAACCAATAGCTGCATGTACAGAGGTTTAATTTAAAGTGTGTTTCTCACTAGGCTGCTCACAACACTTAATTAAACTCTGCTGTTTTGGCAATGACAAATGCTGTCGTGCAAAAGGAACCCGAGTCGCCGTGACTGAGAAGCTTTTGTAATTTCTTTCATGTGCTCGGGCAGCGAGATCCGGGGCAGAACGGAAAATGAGGATAAAGAAAGACATATTTAAGGTGTTCGGACAAAGTTGCCACTTTTCAGCATCTATTTTAGGCACCCAAAAGTACCGCAGTGTTTAAAGGATTTAATCATGTGGTGCTTGTGAAAAATATGGCATGTGACCAGAGAAAACCATTTGAAGTCCATTTCTAAGCTTCTTTTTCATTAGTGACCATAAAACCTGAAATAATGATTGACTCAAATTTAGATAAATAGACAACGTTTTTATTTCGAGGTAATGTTTTTATGATACATTTTGTATGTACTTTGCACTATATGCATAAGTTCATTTCTGGATATATTTTCAAAACTAAGAATGTCTATCATATGGACCGAAGAAAACAATGGTAATGGTGTGTATAAAATTCACTACAAAGGGAAGCACAGACAACCAACTATTAAAATTCTTCATGGTGAAATGCTTAGTTTGAAAAACAGCTGAAAAGTCCCTTTTTGTGAAACTATTCTCCCATCTGGCCAGGTTTACTTTCATAGAGCTGTGCTTTTATTTATTTTTTTTTAATGTTTTATTTATTTATTTCTAGGAGAGAGAGAGAGAGACAGTGTGAGCAGGGGAGGGTCAGAGAGAGAGGGAGTCACAGACTGAAACAGGCTCCAGGCTCCGAGCTGGCAGTCAGCACAGAGCCCGACGCGGGGCTCGAACCCACGAACCGCGAGACCATGACCTAAGCGAAAGTCGGACGCTTAACCAACTAAGCCACCCAGGCGCCCCATAGAGCTGTGCTTTTAATGAGGCATAGACCCATGACTCCACTTTTATCCCCAAATAAGATAAAACGAAACAAGAATAAAATATTGGAAACGGTAGCAAAGATAGCTAAGATTTATTGAGTAATTATTATGTATCAAAAACCACCTAAGCGCTTTCACATGTGCAAACTCATGCAATAGCCATGATAATCTATGCATTCAGTATAACCATCATCTCAACTAATCGTAAGAGTGCAGTGCAGAGAGGTTAGGACATGTATACAAGATCACAGTTAGTTATCATTTAGTGAAAGTGTAAAAATTCAAACCAAAGGGATCTATCCCTACCCAGTGTACCATAGTGACAAACTGAGACGTTATAAAGTATAAACAGAGAAATCACATCAAATCAAAGAGAAAATAACTAAATACAGTAGTTATTTTCTTGCTTATCATTATGATTTTTAAAATGTTTAATATTTATTTATTTTTGAGAGAGACAGAGACAGATTGTCAGCTGGGGAGGGGCAAAAAGACAGGGAGACAGAATCGGAAGCCGGTTCCAGGCTCTGAGCTGCCAGCACAGCGCCCTAGCCCTACCCGGGGCTGTAACTCATGAATCTGTGAGATCATGACCTGAGATGAAGTCAGCTGCTTAACCAACTGAGCTTTCCAGGTGCCTCAGCCTTACTTATCATTATTGAAGGACTCTCCACTCTTCCTCTGAAAATCTCATTGCTAGCATAAATTTAGATATCCTCCAACTCCTTTCTCCTCACAGAAAGTGAGGTCTAGAGGGGTTAAGGAAATGTACAATATTGCAGAAGTAATCAGTGGGTGGGGCTAAAAACCAAGCTTCCTTCTGCCAGTGTTGCCATCCAGCATACCATACTTCTTGTATCCAATACTTCTTTGCTCTTGACTACTGGCTTAACTTATCTCAAAAGTAAATACTTGCACTGCTTATTATAAATAAGTAAAGGTGAGACATACTTAGTTATTGTATTCTTTATTAATTAAAATGTGGCCATATTATTAAAACAATTCTATCACATTTTCATTTGATTCAATTTTGTAGACAAGAACTTATCAACATGGTGTTCAAAGTAGTTTAAAAATATTTCATTGAATGACTCATTGTTCTTCTCTTCTACTGGCATCATGGTTTCAAACAGATCTCTATGTCAGGGAATTATAGAAAGAATTTAAGAGAGGGGCGCCTGTGTGGCTTAGTCGGTTAAGCGTCCGACTTTCGCTTAGGTCATGATCCCGCGGTTCGTGGGTTCGAGCCCCACGTCGGGCTCTGTGCTGACTGCCAGCTCAGAGTCTGGAGCCTGTTTCAAAGTCTGTGTCTCCCTCTCTCTCTGACCCTCCCTTGCTCACGCTGTCTCTCTCTCTCTCCTAGAAATAAATAAAAATAAAAATAAATAAAATAAAAAAAGAAAGGATTTCAGAGCATGAAGACTATAACTTTTATTCCCTGACAGATGAGCATTCATGTTTTACATGAAAACATCCAAGGTGTAAAATCTCAACCTTGCAAGACAATCTGTAGCATCTGTAATACTACGATAAACAATTTTCTGGTTTATTTTAGCTATTCGAATTTGCTTCATTTGTTAGACAGTGTGTAAGGCTCAGTGTTATGTGGTCTCATGAAATTCGCTATAAATGTAAAACAAATAGCATGAAAATATTATGGAAAGTAGGTAATGCAGTTAATTGGCTTAGCTCATTTCTGCTTTAGATTTGGTTCAGTTATAGAACATACTATCTTAAAACTTTATGAAAAAGTTTCTATAATTCGAATCCTATCAAATATTAGGTTATGCATGTACCTTAAAAATTGTTGAGCTCTAGTATAATGAACTCAATAAGAATTTTATGTACTCGGTTTTTAAAAATTCAGGAACAAGTATCTCCTTACAAAAGAATAAGGCATAATTCTCTCTTCTACTGGAATGCATTGCATATTCAACTTGACAGTGTCTCAGACAAGATACACCCAAAGTGCCATGTTTGAAAGACTGTACTGGGACAGATGAAATAGTATGTGCAGGAGAAAAGTACCACATAAAGCTTTTAAAGTTTATGATTGTGGGCTCTTTCTTTCTTTCTTTCTTTCTTTCTTTCTTTCTTTCTTTCTTTCTTTCTTTCTCTCTCTCTCTCTCTCTCTCTCTCTCTCCCTGTCTCTCTCTCTCCCTCTCCCTGTCTCTCTCTCTCTGTCTCTCTGTCTCTCTCTCTCTTTCTCACACACACACACACATACACACACACACACATTTAGGCAACTTCACATTCAACAGAACACACACCTTTATAATGTCCCAGCAGAACATTTTGATCAAATGACTTCTGTTTCCAGGGCACTGGGTGGCTCAGTTCATTAAGCATCCAACCCTTGATTTTGGCTCAGTTCATGATCTCAGTGTTCTGTGAGTTCAAGCCCCACTTAGGAACTCAAGCAGAGACTGCTTGAGATTCTCTCTCACTCTCTCTCTCTCTGCCCCTTCCCTTCCATGTGCACACTCACTGTCTTTTTCTCTCTCTCAAAATAAATTTTTAAAAAATGATTTCTGTTTCCACAATAGCCTTCTCAAAAGTTTACATCTTATTTGAATTGAAAATTTATTTTGTTCAATGTAAAGACTATGTTTATTAAGTAAATATCTTAAAGGCCACCTTCTCACAGATACATTCTTTGATTATCCTATTGAAAGTCTACTCTTTACTTTTAAAAAAAAATTATTGCCAAACTCAGTTTCCTTCATAGTATTTGTCAAATTTTGTAATTTCTTAATTTACATATTTACCTATCAATTTATTAATTTATATTTCTATCTCCTTTTTCTAAAAAGATCTTTTAAACATCATAGACAAAATCTATCTTATTCTTGATCAAACCCTCAGCATCAATACAATTTTTGGCATTTGAGTTGCTCAGTAGATCTTTACTGAAAGGATTAATAAATAAATGAATAAATGTATGCAGACGTTGTCCCTGTCCATATATTCACTATTGTTTCTTTCTATATGTTCTTTATTTTTTATTTGCCGCCATGCTGGAAGAGACTGGCTGGTTTGTTTTACTCAGAATATGTCCTGCTAGCCAACAAAAGTTCATTGGTTCTACCCAGAAGTGACAAAAACATTTGGAGGCTCTCACATTCTAGAATCTAAGGTTATGAACCACAGGCTTTCTGAACCTTGATAGGTATTCATCTACAAAAAGGACACAGTCAAGGACAGAGAGCATATCACATATAAAAGCAGTTGGTGTGACAGAGTATCAGTGTTCTTGGGTTCAATTTGCTTTCTGACCAGCTGTGTGATATTGGGCATATCATTCTAGCCTCTCTGAGGTTTGTATTATTATGTGTGATTTGTGGAGTTAATAAAATTTGACAGAATTGTGAAGAATCAATTAAGGTAATCAATTTGAGAAAGCTATGACAAGCTAAATAATTATACAATTCAGGTTCTAGTACTGATAATGAATAGTATATTGAAAATATATGATATTCAACAGTTCTTTTATATAAGCAATCCTTTCTTTGGATTTTTTTTTCTAATCTTCAGTGACAATAAAAATTTTTTGCCCAAACATTTCAAGCAACAGTTCTATCCCCTCTACAATGTATTTGAGCAAATACAGGAACACACAACAGTGAAGTGTAGTAATAGTTACAGTTTATTATTCTAAGCATCTGTTAAACAGACATTTCTCTTTGGCTTTCTACATTTTTACCCTGTTAGATCTTCCTAAAAGCTGAATGAATGGCTTCTGAGAAATCAAAGCAGCTCCCTCTCTTGTATTCTCACTCTATCCTTTGCGATGTTTAAAATGAACTGAAGCTGTAAAGGGCCTTAGTATATTTCGCCTCTCTAGGTACTCAACTCTCTGCTCACATCCCATCACCTAACATGTAGTGGTTACAGAATGTACTTGAGTGGTTAAGGCTGAACTTCACGTCCCCAACATTTAGAGAAGCAATTCAAAGCAGATAGTGAGCAATTCAGCCGGGGCCTATTTACCCTAGTCATTTATTTTAAAACCCTAACACTAAAACCAGACCATTTTAAATGGTAGATAAAAGGCAGTGAAATTGATGAATGCCTTTTGGCAAGTACAGTTGAGTTTCCATGGGGTTTTATACATTATTGACACTGTCAGTGATTTCGGTGATTGTGGCTACAGCTGGGATGTTATTATTACCATGTTGCAGTACTTCTGTTGGGAGGCTATTCCGTGGTCACAGCTGGAAGTGTTAGTGGCATTTGATGTTCATGACCTGCAGTAATTGTACCATTTTATAAGAGGAGTTCATGAAATCCACAGTCAAGAATTAAGCTGTACCCGACCAAGTGACTTATGCTGGTAGGCAAGAGAATGAACAGGAGTGGCCGCAGTCAGAATTCAATAGTTGCCACGAGAGACTGAGCAGGTCGTTGTGAGGGTAATGTTACCGCACAATGGCGCCAATCTACACAGAAGACTGGGGGTTGCTGTGTTGGCACTGATACATTTCCTTCAAGGCTGTCTTTGGGGTGCAGATTTTTTATGTCTTTAAGGCCAAGTGAATTCTATTCCACAAATGTGTGATGAATAACCCTTTCACTTTCTCTAAATTTATTTTTTTCCAGATTATACAAGTAACACATGTTTATTATGGATAATTTGAACAATATACAAAGAATAAATAATAAATTTGAAATCACACTTAATCTTAGCACTCACAGGCAGTGAATTTTAATACTTCGAGGGCATTATTCCAAATATACATGCATGCTAATTTTAGCAGAAATTGAATTAATGCTGTATATACATTTTACTTTTTTAATTCTGTCTTTCCACACTAACATTAGGACTTAAATAATGAACCGGTTCCTATGAAAACAGGAGCCAATAACATTCTCTTAAATCTCTGAGATAAAGAAGTTGCTTTATTACAAAGACAGTCATTGGGCTTTTGATAAAAACAGTCTGTAAAATATGTATTTTTTGATGCATAGTTTAGGGTCAAACTTACAATGGCAAGACTCATGCCCAGGTAAATCAAGCAGTGGCTTACCCTACACACTGCAATGGGCATTGAGAGACGGCTCTGATACTCTTTTCCCCCAAACAGTTCCTTTGTTGACAACTGCCAGTTATCTAAATTCAATCCTGAGGGACCCGTCTTTGGGAGCATGACAACTGTGAAAGCAGGCACCCTCTGCTGAAAAGCAACCATTCTTAGTGGAGTAAGGCAAGTATATTATTAGCTACTGACATGGGCTAGTTTGCCAATGTCTTCAGAGGTTTTAGAGAGCAGAGAACAGAAAGCTGAGGAAAAAGAGTCGAGCCAGGTGGTTTGCAATGAGGGGAATAAGGTATGTAATTGATGTATAACACTGCAATTTGTGCGCATGCGCACCCCCCCCCCACATAGATTTGTTAGGATAGTCAGGGTCATGTTTAAGTGCTGAATTTCATATCTATGTATACACTACTAGCACATGAACTTAATATGGCACAGATTAAATATTCTATCCCACCACAAGTCAAAGATAAGTGTACTGATTTCTCTGCTACTATTTGGATAATAGTTCTCTTCTCCCAGGAACGATTAAGCATTAGAGCTGAATCTTCCCTCCCTCTCACACATTCTATATGAAATATACTGCCATGAAAAAAAGTAAATTAAAAAAAGGGGTGCCCAGGTGGCTCAGTCAGTTGAGCGGCCGACTCTTGATTTTGTGTCAGATCATGATCAGGGTCATGGGATCAAGCCCCACGTCAGGCACTATGCTAGGCATGAAGCCTACGTAAGATTCTCTCTCACTCTCCTTCTGCCCCTCTCCCCTGTTCATACTTTCTCAGTCTAAAAAATATTAATAAAAATATATATATGCTACCAAGATTGATTAATTTCACCTCAGTAATATCCATCCTTACTAACTACTAGGGCTTTTTAATGCACTTAGTATTTTTTACCTGGCCTATTAGAAAAGTCTCCTCACTAGTCTCCCTCCTTTTCATATTTCCTTATCAAATATTTCTACATATAATAATTCATAAATATTCATAAATTGCTTAATCTAGTTGGCTGACCAAAGCTGTCAGTAGCACTCCATTGCTGGTAATAATAATAACACTTAAAAAATAATAATAGTAATAATATAATAGTAAACATCTTAACTTAAGCACTAAGATCCTCTAAAATATAGCTCAAATCTCCTTTTCTGGAGATTCCTCTAACTTTATAGCATCTGATAACTCAGTTTACTTGGTCTAAGTTCTATTCCTTACAAACCTTAATTGTACTTTCTCTCCTCTGTGACTTGGCCCACATTGACCCTGCTTTTTAAATCTCCTTTTCCATTATCATTCGTTAAAATCACTTCCATTATTAAAAGTGCAATTGAAATTATTTGTTTTCCAGAGTAGATATTCATTCATATTTCTTCTGGATTTCTCACTAGATCTCCAAGTTCAGACAGTGTTATCAGCAAATGATCAAATAAATTTGTTTAAATGAATTTACATCCTTGGGTGCCTGGGTGTGGCTCAGTCAGTTAAGTGTCGGGCTTTGGCTCAGGTCATGATCTGGTGATTTGTGAGTTAGAGTCCTATGTCGGGCTCTGGGCTGACAGCTCAGAGCCTAGAGCCTGCTTCAGATTCTGTCTCCTTCTTTCTTTATTCCTTCCCCACTAGTGCTCTCTCTCTCTCTCAAAAATAAACATTTTAAAATTTTTTAAATAAATAAATGGATTTTATATCCTTGAAAGATATGACTGCTTCAAAGCAAAGGTGGGAAGTAGCAGATATCATGGTTAATTTTATGTGTCAAACTGACTGAAGCAAGAACTACCCAGCTGTTTGATCAATCTTTATTTTGGGTATGTCTGTGAGGGTATTTTTGGATGAGATGAACATGTGATTCTGTAGACTGAATGAAGCAGATTGCCCCCTGTAAGATGAGTGGCCCTCATCCAAACAGTTGAAAGCCTGAATAAAATAAAAAGGCTGACACTCCTAAGAGTAAGAGGTATCTCCTTCTGCTCGATTGATTGAGCTGGACATTGATCTTTTCATGCCTCTGGACCCAAACAGAAACAGCAGCTCTTATTGAATCTGAAGCCTGACAGCTTTAGGACTAGAAATACCCTGTTGGCTATTCTGGGTCTCTAGCTTTCTGATTACAGATTTTGGGACTTCTCAGAGTCCATGATCATGTGATCCAATGTCTTATAATACATCTCTCTTTATATACATATATACATATACATATATACACATTCTGTTGTTTCTATTTTTCTGGAGAATCCTGACTAATATAGGATAGTTTGCCTGTGCGAAGATTAGTGAACTAGAGCCTGAAAGCAAAAATAAATGTGATCTCTTTGAAGGGAATGAAAAAGAAAGGAAATGCAAAGACACACTTCCTCATTGAAACTATTCTTTTAAAGTAATTGTATGGATTTTCACATTGTTCTTTCACACTTAGTCTACTGCATTGACCCTGGTCCAAACTCACAATGTAGCACTTGAGTCTTGAGGAACAGAGTTTCCATTGCAGTCCATGCTGATTTCAAAGGTAAGAAAGACATGTTCATGGGGCGCCTGGGTGGCTAAGTCAGTTAAACGATCTACTCTTGATTTTGGTTCAGGTCATGATCTCATGGTTTCTGAGATCGAGCCCCACATCTGGCTCTGCACCGACAGGAGGGAATCTGTGTAGGATTCTCTCTCTCCTTTTCTCTGCCTTTCCCCCAATTGTGCATACTTTCTCTCAAAATATATAAAGATTAAAAAATAGAAATAGTTTTAAAAAAAGACATGTTCAACGTTACTAAGTCTACCCAACGCTTAATCTGACTCTTTTGTAATAATGGAAAAACACTAAAAGAACTTAAGGCAAAGAAAATCATCACTTAGAATGATATTAACTTCTTGGGGCAGCTGGATGGCTCGGTCAGTTAAGTATCCAACTCTTGATTTTGGTTCATGTCATGATCTCACAGTTGTGGGACTCAGCCCTATATGGGGCTCTGCACTTGGTGTGAAGCCTGCTTAAGATTCTTTCTCTCCCTTCTCCATTCAAACTCTCGCTCTTTCTCAAAAAAAAAAAGATATTAACTTCTTGAAAAAAACCCATTCTAATCCTTAATCTGAGTTTATTTTGTTTTTCATTTGTTTTTGTGGGTCAAATGATTCAGTTATTCATAAAAATATAAATTAATTTAAAAATCTTTTACATGCTACTTTGTTGGTATTAACAGGGATTATCCTCTTTGTAAATTATCATTATATATAAAGCTTCTTGGTATATAAGTCATATTTATATACTTAAACTTAGGTGAATAAATTAATAAATCATGGAGGATTTGACTGCAATGGTTATTATTAAATATTTTGCTGTCACTTTTACTTTTACTTAATTTTTAACTTGAACTAATTGATGTTTATTTTATAAAATATTAAAATATAGTCATAAACTAAAGGAAAATGCAAATCATTTAGGATCTAATAACATCACCGTATATTTTTACATTTATCTTTTCAGACTTTTTCTTTGTATATATGAATACTTATATGCAAGAATACATTTTTTATGAAAATGGAATCCCACCACACAGATGAATGCTTCTTTCTTCCTATTTATATACACATACACACAATTATTTTTATACCCATATGCATATACATTAAAGTATGTGCAGATACATGACTAGCTATAAATGTAGACTTACGGTTATAAAATATACCCTGGGGAAGAGACATGTAATTGGATAAACACTTTCAATGATTTCGTATTAATCCATTAAATAAGTCTGCCATAATTTATAAAACTATTATTATTGGCTAAGGTAGCCAGCACCATCATTTTAATACTTGGTTATATATTTTCCCCACATGTCCTCAATCTGAATTGCCAGTATACAAAAGGATAAAACATTTTTTCTCCTAAGTTTATTTATTTATTTTAAGAGAGACAGAGAGAGTGAGGGAGGGTGGGAAAGGGAGAATCCCAAGCAGGCTCTGTGCTGTCAGTGCAGAGCTGGACATGGGACTTGATCCCACAAACTCTGAAATCATGACCTGAGCTGAAACTAAGAGTGATACACTTAACCAACTGAGCCACCTAGGTGCCCCAAAAGTATAAAACATCTTTAGAATATTAATAGTCATTTCTGTATTGCGTTCCAGAAAGTCTGCATCAATTTATGCACCATGATTATCTATTTCTCCATGTGAACTCCAGTTCACAATAGATAAAATATCATTGGAAATGATAACGTATCATTGTTTTCTTAATTTGCAATTCTTCAATTACTAATACTATTAAATGATTTTCATAAAAGTATTAAGAATTCACACTTATTATTTTTAACTGTCCATAATTTATTTATCTGGTAAATACTTACTGAGTATCTAAGACATGCCAAGTAATACACTAGATCCTATTTATAGAGAAAGAAAAAAATCATTAATAAGCTCAAAATACCAATAGTCAAGACCAGAGAGAAATATACTTTAAAAAAGTAGTGTAAGAGAGGGGGCAAGATGGCAGAAAAGTAGGAAGCTCTGTACATTGCACTCGCCACCATATCTCGCACAGAGAAGATCTGAAGCCATAGGGGAAACCTTACAGAATCGAAGAGATTGGGAGAAAAAGGAGGCAGAGTACACTGAGAAAGCCTTCTAACGTGAGTGCGAACTGGGGAAGATAAAATCGGGCCGGGATCAGAAACACAGAGGGACAGAGGTGATGCCCCTCTGTGGGGAGTGAGAGGGGAAAGAGAGAGGCCGAAACTGCTCAAGACACGGTCCCTGTCACTGGGGAACAGAAAACCTCCTCTCGGGAAACAGAAGGACCCGGTCACCAGCGCTTCAGCTGACCCAAACAATCCCCAGGAACACAATCGCGTGCGCGCCAAATCCCTGCACGCCAAATCCCCATGCGCCAACTCGTCCTGGAGGGGCCGTGTGCTGACCTTGTCTTTGTGCTTCTGGCTTGGCTGGATCCCTAGAGGGGAAGCGAAGGGCTTAAAACTGGGAGATTTGCCCACAAGTTCGTGTTTCTGGTGACGAGACACAGAGGGACCCGGTTTCCCCTTCTCCAGCAGACCTGAGGCAGCCCCAGACAGGCCACCGTCCTTGCTCGCAATCTCGACCTGGAGAAAACAGGAGCAGCGGTTCTGGCTCAATTACCAGGGGGTAGGCAAGAGACTTAGAATTGCCCTGAGGGGATCACCAGCGAGTTTGTGTCTATGGCAATTTCAGTGGGGTGTGCCAACTGGGATTTGGAAATGAGGCCTGGTCTGCGATATAGAGCTTGACCAACCTTGACTGCGCCAGTGGCACAGGGAGTTTACACATCCAAAAAAGCGAGGTGCAGCGCTTGGTTCAAGAAGGGACTGGAGCACCGTCACTCACCTCCCCACAACTGCCAAGGCAGAGCTCCCGCCTGAGGAACTGGATCCCACCACGCCCATCCCTGCCTGAGAGCTGCCCTCCTCCTTTTTTTTTCTTTTTTTTTTTCTTTTTTCTGGAACACTGACTTGATTAATTCTGGTCACTGGCTTGCTTAAACAGTCACATTTAGTCCATTCTGTAGATGTAAATTCTACACCCACCTACCTTTTCATCTCTTTCTTTCAGGAGTAATTAGACTATATACTTTCTGTGGATAACACCAGCTTCCTTCTCTCACCTCTCCAACCAAAGTCCACTCTTTAGATCTTTGAAAAAAGCTTCTTATCCCTTCTTCCTGTTCATTCTATTTCCAATTTTGCCTCATCCCCGCCCTGTCATCTCTCTCTTTCTCTATGCTCTTCAACCGGCACTGCATACACCTGGCTATTTAATTGTAGCTGGGAAATCTGGTTATATGATTTAAACCATTCGTTGTCTATCGTTTTTCTTCATTCTTCCTTTTCTTTTCTTCTTTTTGACTTTATTATGTATTTTTATTTTCTATTATTTGCCTTCCCTCCTCCATCTTTTCTCTTTACTTTTTCGTTTTCCCTCTCGGTTTGCGTGTTTGTTGGATTTGTCTGTGCGTTTGTGTGCGTCTGTTCCCTGTGTGTTTGTCTGTCTGTTTTCTTATTCAGAGCTACCTCAAGAAACAAGCCAAAGTACACATGGTGGAGAGTCCCAAATACCACTACGAGTAGGAAATGAAATAACCACGATCTCAACAAGAGAGACCAAGAGATACCATTCAAAGAACACTTTCTAAAAGGATAGGCCCTGGACAGTCAAAGAGTCTTCTTGGGTACAGCAGCACTCACAGGTGCAGAGAGCATAACAAGTCGTTAAACCTAACATCACATAGAAAGCTAACCAAAATGAAGAAAGGAAAGAGCTCTCCTCCAAAGAAATTCCAAGAAGAATTTACAGCTAAAGAACTCAAAACAGATATAAGCAGCATAACTGAACAAGATTTTAGAACAATAATCATGAAATTAATTGCTGGGCTTGAAAAAAGCAGAGGACATCAAAGAAACTATGGTTACAAACAACATGGAGCATAAAAGTGGGCATGATGAATTTAAAAATGTGATAAATGAGATACATAATAAACTAGAGGCGTCCAATGCACGGACTGAAGAGGCAGAAAGGAGAATAAGTGATTTAGAAGACACTATTATGGAAAAAGAAGAAACTGAGAAAAAGAGTGACAAACTGATCCAGGAACTTGAAAGAAGAGTTCGAGAGCTCAGTGATACAGTCAAACGCAACAATATCCACATCATAAGAATCCCAGAAGAGGAAGAGAGAGGGAAAGGTGCTGAAGGAGTCCTGGAACAAATTATAGCAGAGAACTTCACCAACCTGGGGAAGGAATTAAACGTTGAAATACAGGAGGCACAGAGAACTCCCCTCAGAAGAAATTTGAATCGATCTTCTGCATGATATATCATAGTAAAAATGGCAAAATATAAGGACAATGAGAGAACTTTGAAAGCAGCTAGGGAGAAAAGGGCCCTGACATATGAAAGGAAACCTATCAGAGTGGTGACAGAACTATTTACTGAAACCTGGCAGGCCAGAAAGGAATGGCAGGAGATCTTCAATGTGATGAATAGAAAAAATATGCAGCCAAGAATCCACTATCCAGCAAGCCTATCATTCAAAATAGAAGGAGAGATAAAAGTCTTTCCAAATAAACAGAAATTGAAAGAATTTGTCACCACTAAGCCAGCCCTACAAGAAATCCCGAGGGGGATGCTCTGAGGGAAGTGTTGCAAGCAATGAAGATACCAGAGACACCACCACAAGCATGAATCCCACAAAAGACACAACGACTCTAAACCCACATATTTCAATAATAACACTGAATGTAAATGGGCTGAATGCTCCAATCAAAAGACATAGGGTAGCAGAATGGATAAAAAAACAAAATCCATCTATTTGCTGTCTACAAGAAATTCATTTTAGACCGGAAGATACCTTCAGATTAAAAATAAGGAAATGGAGAAATATATATATTGCTACTGGAAATCAAAAGAAAGCCGGAGTAGCTATTCTTATATCAGACAAACTGAACTTTAAATTAAAGACAATAACAAGAGATGAAGATGGACATTATAAAATAATTACAGGGTCTATCCATCAGGAAGAACTAACAATCATAAATGTCTATGCACCGAATATGGGAGCACATAAATATATAAAACAATTAATCACAAACAGAAACAGGCTCATAGATAAGAATGTGCTAATAGCAGGGGACTTCAATACACCACTTACAGCAATGGATACGTCAACCAGACAGAAAATCACTAAAGAAACAAGGGACTTGAAAGACACATTGGACCAGATGGATCTGACAGATATATTTGGAACTCTACATCCTGAGGCCAGGGAATTCACTTTCTTCTCAAGTGCGCATGGCACATTCTCCAAGATAGATCACATACTGGGACATAAAGTAGCCCTCAGTAAATATAAAAGAATTGAGATCATACCATGCACACTTTCAGATCATAATGCTTTGAAATTTGAAATCAATCACAGGAAGAAGTCTGGAAAACCTCCAAAAACATGGAGGTTAAAGAACACCCTTCTAAAGAATGAATGGGCCAATCAGGCAATTAGAGATGAAATTAAAAAATATATGGAAACAAATGAAAATGAAAACACAATTCAAATCTATGGGATGCAGCAAAGGCAGTCCTAAGAGGAAAGTACATTGCTCTCCAGGCCTATTTCAAGAGATTAGAAAAAGCGCAAGTCCAAAATCTAACAGCTCACCTAAAAGAACTAGAGGCAGAGCAACAAGAATGCCCTAAACCCAATAGAAGAAGAGTAGTAAAAATCAGAGCAGAAATAAACAACATAGAGATCAAAGAAACAATTGAACAGATCAATGAAACCAAGAGTTGGTTTTTTGAAAAAATAAACAAAACTGGCAAACCTCTAGCCAGGCTTCTCAAAAAGAAAAGGGAGAGCACCCAAATAGACAAAATTATGAATGAAAATGGACTTATTACAACCAACCCCTCAGAAATACAAGCAATTATCAGGGAATACTATGAAAAATTATATGCCAACAAACTGGACAACGTAGAAGAAATGGACAAATTCCTAAACACACATACACTACCAAAATTCACACGGGAAGAGAGAAAATCTGAACAGACCCATAACCACTGAAGAAATTGAACCAGTTGTCAAAAATGTCCCAACAAATAAGAGCTCTGGGCCAGATGGCTTACCTGGGAGAACCAGATATTTAAATTAGAGTTCATACCCATTCTTCTCAAGCTATTCCAAAAAATATAAGTGGAAGGAAAACTTCCAGACTCATTTTATAAAGCCAGAATCACTCTGATTCCCAATCAAAACAAATATCCAGGAAAAAAAGAGAACTACAGGCCAGTATCCTTGAGGAATACAGATGCAAAAATCCTCAACAAGATCCTTGCAAATAGAATCCAACAGCACATAAAAAGAATCATCCACCAAGATCAAGTGGGATTCATTCCTGGGCTAAAGGGCTGGTTCAATATTCGCAAATCAATCAGTGTGATACATCACATCAAAAAAAGAAAAAATAAAAACCATACGATCCTGTCGATAGATGCAGAAAAAGCATTTGGCAAAATACAGCATCCCTTCTTAATAAAGACTATAAAGAAAGTCGGGATAGAAGGAACCTACTTAAACACCATAAAAGCCATCTATGAGAAGGCTTCAGCTAACAGCATCCTCAACGAGGAAAAACTGAGAGCTTTCCTCCTAAGGTCAAGAACAAGACAGGGATGTCCACTCTCACCACTGTTGTTTAACATAGTGCTGGAAATCCTAGCATCAGCCATCAGAAATAAAAGGCATCAGGATTGGCAAAGAATAAGTCAAACTTTCACTCTTCGCAGACAACATGATACTCTACATAGAAAACCCGACAGACTCCACCAGAAGCCTATTAGAACTGATCCAAGAATTCAGCCAAGTTGCAGGGTACAAAATCAACATACAGAAATCGGTTGTATTTTCATACACCAATAATGAAGCAACAGAAAGAGAAATTAAGAAGCTGATCCCATTCACAATTGCACAAAAAACCGTAAAATACCTAGGAATAAACCTAACCAAGGATACAAGAGATCTGTATGATGAAAACTATAGAAAACTTATGAAGGAAATTGAGGAAGACACAAGGAAATGGAAAAACATTCCATGCTCATGGATTGGAAGAATAAATATAGTTAAAATGTCATTACTACCCAAATCAATCTACACACTCAATGCAATTCCAATCAAAATTGCACCAGCATACTTCTCAAAACTGGTACAAACTATCTTAAAATTTGTATGGAACCACAAAAGACCCCAAATAGCCGAAGTAATACTGAAGAATAAAACCAAAATGGGAGGTATCACCATCCCAGACTTTAGCCTCTACTACAAAGCTGTCATCATCAAGACAGTATGGTATTGGCACAAAAACAGACACATAGACCAATGGAATAGAATTGAGAACTCAGAGCTGGACCCAAAAGTATACAGCCAACTAATCTTTGACAAAGCAGGAAAGAACATCCAATGGAAAAAAGACAGCCTCTTTAATAGATGATGTTGGGAGAACGGGACAGCAACAAGGAGAAGAATGAAACTAGATCATTTTCTCACACCATGCACAAAAATAAACTCAAAATGGATAAAGGACCTGAGACAGGAAACCATCAAAACCCTAGAGGAGAATGCAGGAAACAACCTCCTTGACCTCCACCGCAGCAACTTCTTACTTGACACATCCCCAAAAGCAAGGGAATCAAGAGCAAAAATAAACTGTTGGGACCTCATCAAGATTAAAAGCTTCTGCACAGCCAAGGAAACAACCCAGAAAATTAATAGGCAACCAACGGAATGGGAAAAGATAGTTGCAAATGACATATCAGATAAAGGGTTAATATCCAGAATCTATAAGGAACTCACCAAACTACACGCCCGAAAAACAAACAACCCAGTGAAGAAATGGGCAGAAGACATGAACAGACACTTCTCCAAAGAGGACATCCAGATGGCCAACAGACACATGAAACGATGCTCAGCATCCCTCCTCATCAGGGAAATACAAATCAAAACCACACTGAGATACCACCTCACGCCAGTCAGAGTGGCTAAAATGAGCAAACCAGAGAACTCTAGATGCTGATGAGGATGTGGAGAAACGGGCACCCTCCTACACTGTTGGTGGGAATGTAAACTGATACAGCCCCTCTGGAAAACCGTGTTGAGGTTCCTCTAAAAATTAACAATGGAACTCCCCTATGACCCAGCAATAGCACTGCTAGGAATTTACCCAAGGGATATACGAATGTTGATGCATACGAGCACATGTACCCCAATGTTCATAGCAGCACTCTCCACAATAGCCAAAACATGAAAAGAGCCTAAGTGTCCATCAACAGACAAATGGATCAAGAAGATGCGGTTTATCTATACAATGGAATACTATATGGCAATGAGAAAGAATGAAATCTGGCCATGTGTAGCAACATGGATGGACCTTGAAGGTGTTATGCTGAGTGAAATAAGTCAGGCAGAGAAGGACACATACCATATGTTTTCACGTATAGGAGGATTGGGAGGAACTTAACGGAGTACCGTTGGGGAGAAGAAGGGGGGAAATAGTGGGGGAGGGGGAGAGAGGCAAACCATTAGAGACTCTTGAATGCTGAGAACAAACTGAGGACTGATGGCTGTGGGGGGGTGGGGGGAGATGGCCATGGAAGAGGGCACTTGTGGGGATGAGCACTGGGTGTTATATGGAAACCAACTTGACAACAAACTATTTGTAAAAAAAAAAATGAAAAATTAAAATTTTTTTTAAATTAAAAATTAAAAAAAAAAAGTAGTGTAAGGGAACCACGATGACAGAGCAGCGTGGCATGGAAATTCATCCCTGAAATGTAGCTAGATCAAAACCAAACCATTTTGCACACCTAGGAAATTGATCTGAGGATAAACACAACAATCTGTATAACTTGAGCCACAGAATTTGGCAGGTACATGGTGCAGAGAGGTGAACTGAAGGAGAGAGAAGCCATGGAAGGTAGGAAGCTATTTTTGCAGAGAGAGGACAGAGAAAGGGGGGGCAGATTGCAGCACTTTGGGAGATTACAGGAAAAGCACTCCCCCTGAAAGTAGCTGGAGAGAAAGAGAGAGTGTAAACACTCACAGAGGACTGAACGAGAAATCTGTTTCCCAACATCATTGATGGGGAGAAAGGGGAGGGTTTTAATACTATTTGGACTCTACAAACAAGGGAGCGTAGAGTCAGGAATTCCACAACTCAATGCCTGGCAGTGTTCTGGTAGGGAAGGAGAGTGAAACCCCAGGAACAGACTGTGAGGTTCGAGGGGCCTGTGGGCCACATGGGAAGAAGTGGTTCCTCTGCTTGCAGTGCATTTGGCCTCCCCTCACGCAAAGATCCCAGCAGACTCCTGAAAACAGTCATGCCTGCTGGTATTGAAACAAAAATGCCAGAGTGTGGTGAAACGTGGTGCTCACTATGTGATGTGATTTGCCGTAATGTCTGAACCTCTGCCACAGCGCGATCAAATGAACATTCTCTGGGGCAAGCCAGCACCTGGCCATTGCTCAGCGAGAACCTCCCCTCCCCCAGAGGGGTGGAGCAGGTCCAAGCTGCAGGGTTCTCAGAAGTGAGGGATTTGGAAGCCCAGCCCCATCTGAGATAAATTTGGGAGGAATGGGCTGCCTGGCAAGCTGACAGCTTGGGCACATGCAGTGTAGAAGTCGGGAATGTATTGAAGCCTGAGACAAAGGACGGGTGCTTGATTGTGGATCAGTGACAGAGCAAAGTTCCTGTGCCAGAAACCAGGAATTTGATTGATACCATTTTCACCTCTTTCTCGTATATGCATACATGGGAACCCACGGCAAAGTGATCCGCCTCAGTAAGCTAAGTAGCACCAGCTAGTGGAGAATGGAGCCATTACACGAAGCCCCACCCAGCTGTGCCCTCCAAGCACATGTCCTAGAGGACTACCACAAGTCTCTCCGCCTGTTTAGTGTATGGACTGTAGAGTGCTTCACAGTTTCAGTTCTGTGGGAAACTGGACGTAACTCCGTTCGGGTTTCATTCCATTTGTTGGTTCATCTATCCGTTTTGTTTGTTTGTTTTCTTATTCTCCTTTCTTTTTTCTTAGATACAGAAAGAGACAAATTTATTTTTATTTTCCTTTAAAAAATTTTTAAATTCTTTTGCTGTTTTTTATTTTTTGTAAATTTTTTATTCTGTTTCACTTTTTTCATTTCATTTTATTCTATTTTATTGTATACATTTTAAAATTTTTAAAAACTTTTTCATACTTTTTTTCTTTTTTCTTTTATTTCTCTTTTTTGTCTACTCTATCAAGCTTCTTTCAACAACCAGACCAAAATACACCTAGGATTTAGCTTCTTTATTTTTTGCGTTGTTTTTAATTTTTAATTTAATTTTATTGATTCTTTTTCTTTCTCCAAAATGACAAGACGAAAGACCCCAAAAGGAAGAACAGGAAGAAATGATAACCAGGGGCTCAATCAACACAGATATAAGCAAGATGTTTGAATTAGAATTTAGAATCACAATAATAAGAATACCAGCTAAAGTTGAAAAAAGCATAGAATCCCTTTCAGTGGAGATAAAAGAAGTAAAATCTAGTCAGAAAGAAATTAAAAATGCTATAACCAAGATACAATCTCAAATGAATGCCACAGAGGAAAGGATGGATGAAGCAGAGCAATGAATCAGCAATATAGAAGACAAAATTATGGAGAATAACGGAGCAGAAACAAAGAGGGAAGCTTAGGCAAAAGAGCACGATACAAATATTAGAGAACTTAGTGATTTATTAGAAAGGAGTAACATCGAAATCATAGGATTCCCAAAAAATGAAGAGACAGAAAAAGAGATAGATGGTTTTTGTGACCCAGTTTTAGTGGAAAACTTTCCTAATCTAGAGAAAGACACAAACATCAAAATCTTAGAACCAAAGAGAACTCCCATTAGATTAAATAAAAATTGACCACCAGCAACGCATATCATAATCAAATTCACAAAAAACACAGACAAGGAAAGAATTATGAAAGCAGCAAAGGAAAAAAAAGTCCTTAACCAATAAGAGAAGACAGATCAATTTCACAGGAGACCTATCCACAGAAACTTGGCAGGCCAGAAAGGAGTTACAAGATATATTCAATGGGCTGTATTGGAAGAATATGCAGCCAAGAATTCTTTATCCGACAAGGCTGTCATTCAAAACAGAAGGAGAGATAAAGAGTTTTCCAGACAAACAAAAACTAAAGGAGTTTGTGACCACTAAACCAGCCCTGCAAGAAATTTTAAAGGGGACATTCTCAGGGATGAAAAGACAAAACAAAACAAAACAAAACAAAAACAGAAGAAACAAAGACTAAAAGGACCAGAGAACACCACCAGAAACTCCAACTCTACAGGCAACCCAATGGCAATAAATTCATATCTTTCAGTACTCACTTTAAATGTTGATGGACTAAATGCTCCAATCAAAAGACATAGGGTATCAGAATGGATAAGAAAACAAGATCCATTTATATGTTGTTTACAAGAGACCCATTTTAGACATTCAGAGTGAAAGTGAAGGGATGGAGAAACATCTATCACTCTGTTGTCAAAACAAAAAACTGGAGTAGCCATACTTACACCAGAAAAACTAGATTTTAAAATAAAGACTGTAAAAAGAGAAGAAGAAGGACATTATATCATTATATCTTGGTGGGGTCTACCCACCAAGAAGATCTAACAATTATAAACATTTGTGCCTACAAAATGGAACATCCAAATATATAATTGAATTAATCACGAACATAAATGCATTTACAATAATACCATAATAATAGGGGACTTCAACATTCCACTTGCAGCAATGGGCAGATCATCTAAGCAGAAAATCAACAAGGAACTGATAGCTTTGAATAACACACTGGACCAGATGGACTTAACAGATATATTCAGAACATTTCATCCTAAAGAAGAAGAAATCACATTCTTCTAGAGTATCAGTGGAACCTTGTCCAGAAGAGATCACATACTGGGACACAAATTAACCCTCAACAAGTATAAAAAGATTGAGATCACACTGTGCAATTTTTCAGACAACAATGCTACGAAACTTGAAATCAACCACAAGAAAAAATTTAGAATGATCACGAATGCTTGGATATTAAAGAACACCCTACTAAAGAATGAATGGGTTACCCAAGAAATTAAAGGAAATTAAAAAGTACATGGAAGCCAATGAAAATGATAACATGACAACCCAATCCAATACCTCTGGGATGCAGCAAAAATGGCCATAAGAGGGAAGTAAGTATATAGCATTCTAGGCTTTCCTAAAGAAGGAAAAAAGTTCTGAGATACACAACCTAACCTTACACCTTAAAGAGTTGGAAAAAGAACAACAAATAAAGCCCCAAACCAGCAGAAGACAGGAAATGATAAGGCTTAAACAACAATCAATGATATATTAAACAATAGCAGCAGTAGAACAGATCAATAAAACAAGAAGTTGTTTTTTGGGAAGAATTAACACAATTTCTAAACCCCTAGCTAGACTGATGAAAAAGGATAAAAATATATATATTGAAAAAAAGAAGAAAAAGGAAAGAAAAGGACCCAAATAAATAAAATAAAAAATGAAAGAGGAGAGATCATTACAAACACTGCAGAAATACAAACAATACTAAGAGAATGTTATGAGCAAATATATGCTAAAATTGCACAATTTGAAAGAAATGGATAAATCCCTAGGAATATATAAACTGCTAAATCTGAAACAGGAAGAAATAGAAAATTTGAGCAGACCCATAATCAGTCCAGAAATTTAATTAGTAATCAAAAAACTCCCAAAAAACAAAAGCCTAGGGCCAGATGGCTTTCCAGGGGAATTCTACCAAAGAATGAAAGAAGCGTTAACACCTATCATTTTGAAGCTGTTCCAAAAAAAAAAAAGAAAAAAGAAATGGAAAGAAACCATCCAAACTCATTCTATGAGGCCAGCATTACCTTGATTCCAAAACCAGACAAAGATGCCACTAAAAAGGAGAACTAAAGACCAATTTCCCTGATGAACATGGAGGCAAAAATTCTCAACAAGATACTAGCCAACCAGATCCAATGTTAAAAGAATTATTCACCATGATAAAGTGAGATTTAAACCTGGGATGCAGGGCTGGTTCAATATTTGCAAGTCAATCAGTGTGATACATAACATTAATAAAAGAAAGAACAAGAATCATATGATCCTCTCAATAGACGCAGAAAAAGCATTTGACAAAATACAGTATCCTTTCTTGATAAAAACCAACAAATAAACAAACAAAAACACTTAGCAAAGTATGGATAGAAGGATCATACCTCAAGATCATAAAAGTCATATATGAAAGACCCACCACTAATATCATCCTTAAAGGGGAAAAACTGAGAGCTTTCTCCCTAAGGTCAGGAACACAACAAGGATGTCCACTCTCACTGCTGTTATTCAACAGAGTGTTGGAATTCCTAGCCTCAGTAATCAGACAACTCAAAGAAATGAAAGGCATCCAGATCTGCAAGGATGAGGTCAAACTTCTACTCTTTATAGACAACATGATACTCTATGTGGAAAACCCGAAAGATTCCACCAAAAAGCTGTTAGACCTGATCCATGAATTAAGCAGTCACAAAATATAAAATCAGTGCACAGAAATCGGTTGCACTTCTATACACCAATAATGAAGCAGCAGAAAGAGAAATCAAGGAATCGATCCCATTTATAATTGCTCCAAAACCCATAAAATACCTAGGAATAAGCTTAACCAAAGAGGTGAAAAATCTATACACTGAAAACTATAGAAAGTTTAAGAAATTGAAGAATACAAACAAAAAAAGAAAAAAAATATTCCATGCTCATGTATTGGAAGAACAAATACTGTTAAAATATCTATACTACCCAAAGCAATCTACATATTCAATGCAGTTCCTATCAAAATAACACCAGCATTCTTCACAGAGCTAGAACAACCAATCCTAAAATTTGTACAGAACCAACAAAGACCCCAAATAGCCAAAGCAACCCTGAAAAAGAAAGCCAAGGCTGAAGCATCAAAATTCTGGACTTTAAGATGTATTACAAAGCTGAAATCATAAGACAGTATGGTACTGGCACAAAAACAGACACTCATATCAATGGAAGAGAATAGAGAATCCAGAAATGGATCCACAAAAGTATGGCCAACTAATCTTTGCAAAGTAGAAAAGAATATCCAATGAAATAAAGATTCTGTTCAGCAAATGGTGTTGGGAAAACTGGACAGTGACATGCAGAAGAATGAACATGGACCATTTTCTTACACCATACACAGGAATAAACTTAAAATGGATGAAAGATCTAAATGTAAGACAGGGAAGTCATCAAAATCCTGGGAGAGAAAGCAGGCAAAAACCTCTTTGACCTCAGCCACAACAACTTCTTATTCAACATGTCTCTGGAGGCAAGGGAAACAAAAGCAAAAATGAACTATTGGGATCCCATCAAGATAAAAAGCTTCTGCACAGCAAAGGAAAAAATCAGCAAAGCTAAAAGGCAACTGATGGATTGGAGAAGATATTTGCAAATGATGTATCAGGTAAAGGGTTAGTATCCAAAATCTACAAGGAACTGATCAAACTCAATGCCCAAAAAACCTCCCCAAATAATCCAATGAAGAAATGAGCAAAAGACATGAATAGACACTTTTCCAAAGAAGGCATACAGATGGCTAACAGACACATGAAAAATGCTCAAATCACTCATCATCAGGGAAATACAAATCACAACAATGAGATACCACCTCCTACCTGTAAGAATGGCTAACATTGACAACTCAGGCAACGACAGATGTTGGCAAGGATGTGGAGAAAGAGGAACCCTTTTGCACTGCTGGTAGAAATGCAAACTGGTAAAGCCACTCTGGAAAACAATATGGAGGTTCATCAAAAATTAAAAATACAAGTACCCTACTACCCACCAGTTGCACTACTAGGTATTTATCCAAGGTATATAGGTGTGCTGTTTCGAGGTGGCACATATACCTCAATGTTTATAGCAGCACTATGGTTTAATAGCCATAGTATTGAAAGAGCCCAAATGTCTTTGACTGATGAATGAACAGAGAGTATGTGGTATGTATATACAATGGAATATTACTTGGCAATCAAAAAGAATGAAACCTTGCCATTTGTAACAACATGGATGGAATTATGCTAGGCAAAATTAGTCAGTGAAAGACAAATATCATATGACTTAACTCATGTGTGGAATTTAAGACACAAAACAGATTAGCATAAGAGAAGGGAAGCTAAAATAATATAAAAACAGGGAGGGAAACAAAACAGAAGAGATTCTTAAATATAGAGAACTGAAGGTTGCTGGAGAGGTTGTGGGTAGGGATATGGGGTAAACAGGCAAGGGGCATTAAGGAAGACACTTGTTGGGGTGAGCAGTGGGTGTTATATGCAAGGGACGAATCACTGGATTCTACTCCTGAAATCATTATTGCACTATATGCTTACTAACTTGGATGTAAATTAAAAAATAATACTTAATATTAAAAAAATCCAAATGTGAGTATGGCTATTAGTGCATGGTGTTGACTGGAAGCAAAAACCTAACTATGTGGTTTAGGAGGTGTTACAGACAAAAGATAGCATTAAATGCATGTGAGACTTTTGAGACCTAAAATAAACTTTGACTCCCCAAGTTTCTATAGGCATAAAACACAGTGAAAAATTGCTTAGCTCCCAGAAGAAAATACTTAGTAAAAGCTAACACAGATGTGGCCAAGTAATACAAACGTAGACCCTCCATAAACCTAAGCCAAATACAATGAAGATTGGTAGACTATGGAACAAATGTCTGCAACAGAAATCCAGGGATTTAATCAAGGAATATTTCCACCTCTTCAGGAAACAGTCCTCTGCTTTCTCCATCCCCTGGGATTTCAGTATATCTGTTGGCCCTAAACTTTTTAGTCGTTCTTCCCTCTCCAAATGGGACTTCTGAAGTTATCCAGTAGCTGTTCCAGTAGCATATGCCATGTGTGTGGGAAAAGACTTATTCTTTATTTCATAGATTTCTCCATCAAGAAAAACCATATTAAAATCTGAAGCAGAGATGATCTTCACATTTTGAGCAGAGATGAGGATTTTTAGGTGTTTCTTGGCACATCCGAAAATTGTTCCTTTGTTAGGAAGCAAATATACTTTGTGCAGAGAAAGATGAGACATGAATATTTGCAATCAAGCATGTGGAACATGGTAGATTGAGTTAGTTTTCACAATTATAACCCTATAAGAAGAGTGTATATCCTTGTTTATGATATGGGGTTATTTGTGTAAAAGTGTACTTTCTTTGATGATGCTATCATCATGGTTGGTCATATAACTCACTTTCACTAATGTAGTAAGTGTGGAAAAGATTGCATGCCAATTCACAGCACAATATTTAAGAGCCTTCTTGTGGTTTCAATAGCTCATTTACTCTTTCTTTTCCACTGTGTGAACAGCATATCTCAGATTGGGCTGTTACTTCATAACAAAAAAAGTACATGAATAAGAGACCCAATTAGAGCAGATCCAAGCCGCCACCAACTCCTGTGAAACAAGAAATGAACTTTTGCAATTGGAAGCCACTGAAATTTGGAAGTTATTTCCACAGCAAAGTTGGCCGCTATAAAGCCCATTTCGGTCTTAATTCAGGTTTTAATGAGAATTTCTCCAGTGCAGCAATTATTCAAAATGTGAGTATATACACCGTGACCAAAAAACTTCTACAGATCTCATCATACAATATTGGGTGCCATGTGCTCAGCCACTCTCATAACCCTAGCACGGGAATTCCTTCCTCACCAATAAGGTGAGTAGGATGTAATCAAAAAAATAAAGCAGATCTTGAACTGAAATGTGGCTGAGTCCAATGTCTATTCTCTAACACAGGAAGACATCAATACGTGAAAATGTTAACATATAGAGGAAATCAGCATAGACACCAACATGATTGTTATACATGAACACTTTTTAAGTAAAATTTCATCTGGTGGTAGGGACACCTGGGAGGGTCAGACAGTTAAGCACCTGACTCTGGATTTTGGCTCAGGTCACGATCTTGCAGCCTTGAGATCAAGCCCCGTGCCAGATTTTTTGCTGACCATGGAGCCTGCTTAAGATTCTCTTACTCTCTCTCTGCCATTTTCCTGCTTGTGGTCACTCTCTCTCTTTCTCTCTCTCTCTAAAAATAAATAGTCACCAAGTGGAAAGTTTTTATTCTCGAATCTTGATTTTGAAAATGAGGTAAAAGTAAAGAACATGTTAAAAATAAAGAACACTTAACCAAACACACAAAAAAACACTAATTTCAGTAGTACATCTTAAACTAGCATAACATTGTGTATCAATCATACTCAAATAAATAATAACTGTAATCATATAAAATAATAAACCATAATCATAATCGAACAGAAGCTGTGTATATCAACATGAATCAATCTCTCAAACATACTGTTTGATGAAGAATATAGAACCATGGCATTTATATAAACTTTAAATATATGAGAAACCAAATACTTATTTCAGACCTTATTGTCTGGATTTAGTAAAAGATGTATCAGAAAAGTGGTATGTTGAATTCACTAATACCAAAGGAAATCAGAGATAAAATTTTATATTAACTTGCTTAAATCGGGGGTAATATGTACCAGACACTGAAGAAGAGGGCACTATAGTTAAACTGCACAACACTAAATAATGTTTTATTATGTAGTACAGAGGCCAGAAATAAGGGATACCAAAAAGTGTGTCCTAGAATACTAACAATCACTCAAAAACAGTGTCTATTTTTGTAAAAGATATATTGTCAGGGATAAGTAATATACCGCAAGATCATAATTGCCCATTACCTGTTCTAAAATTTTCTAAAGTTCCAAGAGTTACTGTGTGGCTCAAAGTCAGTGTTTGGTATACTAAAGCAAAGAAAATGAATATGCATGAAGGTAAGAGAACTGTTTGCCAAACCAAACTCAGTCAGCTCTTAGATTAGAGCCAGTTTACAGATCCAGAACCCTCTGAATGAAGCCTAGGTCCCCTTAATGAAGGACTACAGTATACTACTAAAATTTTACATGGTTAATCTTTCTCCCAGCCTTCCTCAAAGGGCACTAGTGACTTTTACCAGGGTAATTGTACAGTGGGGAAAAAATGATCAGACTTTTCAGAGATGATTTGACACTGGCTCTGAACTAAAACTAATTCTAAGAGAACTAAAATGTCACTGTGACCCTCCGGTTAGAATTGGGGACGTGGTGGGAGGAGGCGGTGTTGGGGGGGATGATCATGGAGGTCAGGTCTGTATCACAATGGGTTCAACCTGTGGTTATTTTTCCAGTTCCAGAATGTTTAATTGGAATAGACATACTTAGCAGCTGGCAGAATCCCCACCTTGGTATCCTGACCTGTGGAAGCAGGGCCATTACGGTGTGAAAGGCCATGTGGAAGCTATAAGAAACACCTCTACCCAGGAAAGTAGTGAACCAAAGGCAGTATCAATATCCAGAGTGATTGCAGAAATTAGTTCCACCATTAAGGACTTAAAAGATTCAAGGCTTATAATTCCTGCTACACTCCCCTTTCAACTTGTCTATTTCGCTTGTGCAGAAGACAGATCATGGAGAATGACAAGAGTATCATAAACTTAACTTGGTGCTGCCTTCAACTGCAGCTACCTGAACAAAATCAACTCGTTCCCTGATATCTGGCATGCAGCCATTGATCCAGCAAATGCCTTTTTCTCCATACCTGTCCACAAGGTTTCTGGAAATGTACCCTGGATTTTTGCAAGTCTGATTAATTTCCAGAGATCTGCAAAAGCTGATTTTTGCTAAGCGTTCTCACAGCTTTTATGGAAGAGAGGATTTTCAGAGGTCCTTACCATGGTATCCTTTCTGATGCGTAGGGCCTACCATTTCTAACATTGAAAAAAAATATCAATTTCATATGTAATAGGTCAAACTAATTAATTTACAGAAGATGAGGAATTGGAAGCAGAGGAAGATAATGGAAACTGTAGACACAAGGGAGAAATAGCAAAACATGTGTGTGAAAGCATGAGCTTTTTATGAACATTTGCAATAGTGGAGTTGATAAGATAGCCTATTGTGTCTTCTAAAGTTTTAGGAAGTAAATAATCTCACAAACAATTCTGTAGGAGACATGTGACACATATTTACCACCTAATGAGAAGGGAGGCAAGTAGCGTGTTTTGAGTGCTTACTATATGGGAACACTGCACCTTTCCTGTTTTTCAATACTAAAGCTAAATAGAAGGGCTTAATCACGTGCTTTTTTTTGTTTCCTCTCGGAATTGAATTTCTTCTTTTCACTCACTTCCTTTCACCTCTGTCTATATTAGTCAGAGATATGCCATCTAACTATTTTAGCCAGTACTGTCAATCTGGTACATTGGCTCAGCTGATAAATGTTTTTTTTATAGTTACATATTTGTTTCACATAGTTATTTGAGACAAGTATGACATTGGCTCTGGTGACTCAGTTTTCTTCTCCTTTTCTATTCTTCCTCTGTGAGACTGATTTCTGTCTCCTCTCTCTCTTTTCTGTCATCCTTCCTTCCTTCTTTCCCACCTTTTCCCCTTCCTTTCTTCATTCCTTTTGTTCCTTCCTCCTGTGTTCTCACTGTGTGTGTGTGAGAGAGTGTGTCTATTAACGTACTCTCTAATTTTCACCTTCCTGTGCCCTTAGAGCACCAAGCAAGGTATCTGGGAGATGTCACTTTTTTTCTGCATTGTTATCAGAAAATGCTAAAACTGGGAGCAAACCAAGAAGGCCACCAGAACTTCTGAAGCTGGTCTTTAAAAAATTTCTCTCCTTGAGCACTAAAAATGAGTGAACGAAAAGGGATTAGTTTCTTTCTCTTTTCTTTCCACGTTAATCTCGATCAACCTTAAATACACATAGAGCTTAAATTTAGAAGCCCAGTGTCTCCATCCAATTAGTATTTTTGTGAGAGAGCTTTGTCAGATGTCTCAAAGTCCCTTTATGATGATCTTGGGGTCATCTAAAAATCCAAAAGATTCTGATGTTGTGGTGTTTTAGGAAGTAATGAAAGGTGTCTTTGTGCTGATTGGAATGTGTGCACAGAAAGGAGAGAGGGTTAAGCACTTGGGGGCAGAACAAAGGATGAGATTACCTGAACTTTGCTTCTCTTGAGTGGCTACAGGGGCGGTTGTTCTCAGCAGAGCTCACAAAATAGATTACAGAATAAGAACATGGCTTTAAAAATTATTGCAAAGGTCCATCCAAATCCCATAGTGAACTGTGTGCCTGAATGACTTCCGTTTAGATCTTTAGCTCAAAAGATGCTGCTAATCTTTCAGTGAGAATTAAAACCTAGATAACATAAATGTATAAAATACATCCTGACCTATGACCAACATTTACAGCTGATTAAGTTGCCATTATTGTTTTGTATTTTAAAATGGTAAGAGTCTTTTATTTGAAACATTCTCTTAAATTTGGAGAAGGCAACCAAAACATTTACCCAATCTAATAAAGCCTATAGTTATTTTGCTATACTTGTTTCCCAAATTACATCTTATGCATTTATATTTTACTTTTTCTTTATTAGATTTACCATAATATATGAATAACAAATAATCAGTGAAATTATTTATTTCAGGGCAAGATGTATACGACAAAATTAACATCTTCTTCTCCCTAACTCCCCTGCGTTTCTCCAGTCCCACCACTGAGAGGAATCAATATAAAAATCTGCATCTTGCGTATTCTTCAACACCTTTCTTTATACAAATATAGTTTGATGTTACTTGGAAAAGGAGCCTTTAGGAGGTAATTAGGTTCAGATTGAGTCATGAAAGTAGGACAAACATTAGAAGATTAGTGCCCTTATAAGAGGAAGAAAGAACTCTCTCACTCTCTCCACTTACACCCATGGAAGAATGGTCATCTGAGCACACAATGGGAAGGTAGCTGTCTATGAGCTAGAAAGCAAGTTCTAATCAGAAATAAATCTACTGGGGTGGATCCAGGTGGCTCATTAGGCTAAACATAGGACTTTGGCTCAAGTCATGATCTTGCGGTTCACGAGTTCAAACCCCATGTCGGGCTCTGTGCTGACAGCTCAGAGCCTGGAGCCTGCTTCGGTTTCTGTGTTCCCCTCTATCTCTACCTCCTCCTCCGCTCATTTTCTCTCTCTCTCTCTCTCTCTCTCAAGTAAATAAAACATTAAAAGAAAAAAAGAAAGAAGAAATCTGCTTCTCCCTACCTTCAGAACTATGAGGAATACATTTCTGTTAGTCTATAGAATTTTGTTAGAGAAGCCTGAGCTAAGACAGTAATGTATTTCTGGAAACTCTGGGTTCTTTTGACTGATCAATTTGTCTGGTTATGGTAAACCTAGACTGCTAAAGCAATACACTCCAAAAATTGTAACAAGGAGAAAAGAAAAAATAAGCTTGTCTTCCTTTTACATAAGCATTTCCACATGAAGAGCTTGCTTGTGCAGTACATGTACTAAAAATTTCTGTATGAATAATCTAGTTCAGTTTGGAAGATGGTCCTTCTGGTTATTCAGGTTCACATCATTCCTTTGTCCACCTATAAACTAGATTGGTGCCCTGTCCAAGGGTGAAAGCAAGGGTTCTGAGTATGGGGAAGCATACTTGACTATATTATGTACCTTAGGGAGAAATGGAGCATTGAATGTTACTAATGTTTCATGGGTGGGAACTTAGTTATAGCCACATAGCTAAACTGATTTGCAAGAGAGGCTGTGAAATGTAGTTGGGCTGGGAGGCCATGTGCTCCCCTACATAAATGTATAACCACAGAAAGAAGGAAGAATTAATTTTTGTAGACAACTAGAATCTTCCACCATTGATGCTTATGCTAATGCAATACATTTTTGTTAATACAAGTTCTTTTATCCTGTAAAGCAAGTACCTGCCCCAATTCCTCCTTTTTTATTTTTAACTTTTTACATTTTAAAAACAGTTCTCATTGTAGTCTATTTAAAATGTCTGTCCGTAATCTAATCACATTTGCATAAAATGCATTTCTTTAAATTTCTAAATGCTGATATCTTCACGTTAAGTTTCTCGTAAGAACATTATCTTTGAAACAGTTTATAAAATGTTTATATTATTCAGGGCAATTTATAGTTTTATTTATATGTAGCTGTCTTTTTATTAAATTTATTCTTAACTATTTTATAAACTCTGTCATGAGTGCTGGCGTTACATTAGTTTCTATTTTCGTTTCTATTAGCTAATTTTTATGCCAGTTTTCTTTTATTTTTTAAAGTTTATTTATTTATTTTGAGAAAGAGACAGAGAGTGTGAATTGAGGGAGAGCAGAGGGAGAGGGAGAGAGAGAGAATCCCAAACAGGCTCTGTGCTTACAAAACATGAGATCATGACCTGAACTAAAATCAAGAGTCGGACACAGACTGATTGAGCCAACCAGGACTCCCTGTGCCTGTTTTCTAAATGTGTTCCCTGCCCTCTGTTTAACCAGAGCCATTTAACTTCTACTGTGCATTGTCCCCCCCCTTTTTGTTTTTAACAAAGAAACTTCTAAAATGAAATTGTACTCAATCCACTACTCTGTAAGAATAATCCAAATTACTTACTGCGGAATGGAAAGTCTTCAAGATATATCCCAACAATATACCTGCCTTATGTCTTCATCATATTCACTCCAAACCTTTTGTTATCGCCTTACCAAACTATATGGACTCTCTAAACCACATTAAATCTCATTCCTTTATCAATGTTACTACTTTAGCCTGGAAAACCCCCACTACCCTAGATCATTTTGCAAATGCTCATTAGTATATATCTTAGGATCTGAAGGTATATAAAGGTATCATCTGCAAACACTAATCATTTTGTGTGTAAATTTTTAGCAGGTTCACCTCTTATTTCAATTTCAATTTTTCATGCATGGAGATAAAAGCAGTGTTAAATTATAATGACCTTGAATTTTTTCCTTCTTTTTGTAGGAAATATATCTAGAAGTTTGCATCATATATCTTCATTGTATGTGAAGAAACAAAAGGAGGAGGGTGAAGGGGGAAGAGGAGGAGGGAGAGGGGGAGGAGGAGCGGGAGGAGCGGGAGGATCAGGACAACAACAGTACTTGATTTTGAATTACAACAGAATTTAAAATAATGCAGTCTTGTCATGTCAAGTATTAGAAGAAATGCTGATAAGGCTAATACCGAATTGTCTAGAAGACATCCTCTTAATGAGTTGATAAAATATGTCATTGTTCACTTTAAATATTTTATCTCTTGGGTTTGAATAGCGTATGGTCTTCCGGCAGTTTAAATATTCTTTCAGCTTTGCCTCTGCTCTGTGAGAAGACAGACTTTAATGTATACATTGCCCAAATTATCTCTAAACTTCAAGGAGTCTCCAAATCAATGAGCACGCAGTTCTTTTAAAAAAAATCCAGAATTGGTTAGAAAAAGAATGAAAAAAAGAAGAAAAAATAAGTCTATGCTTAGACAAAAGAGTTTTATAAGGTGTTAAATCCCCACTTAACCTCAGACCATATATTATTTATAGCTTAGTTTTCATATGCTATTTATTATGATTTTTACATTGAATAAATAGAAGTATAAGGATAGAGAGTCAGCATAATGTGTTAAAGCTACAGGACTTACCTTTGCTGACTTACCTTTGCTATCTTATGTTATACAGTAACTTTTATTATCATATTTTTGATACCAAGAATATAATCTTTGTCAGATACCTTAATCTCTCTCTGCCTCCATGTCCAATTTTACAAAATAGGATGAGACTAGTACACAGCTTAGATATTAGGCAGTGGTGTATCAAGTGGGGATGTGTTATGTTTGTGCCCCCCCACAATTCATATGTTGAAACCCTATCCCCAAATATGATAGTAGGAGATGAAGCCTTTTGGAGACGAAGCCTTTTGGAAATAGGTGTAGATGAAGTTGAGGGTAGAGCCCCCATGATAGGATTAGTACCCTTAGAAGAGGAAGAAGTACCAGAGTTTCCTTTCTCTGCCATGTCAGAATACAGTGAGAAGGCAGATGTCTGCAAGCCAGACAGGAGTTCAAGGGAAGAGGGTTCTTAGCAAAACCCCAACCATACTGGCACTCTGATCTTGGACTTCCCAGTTTCCAGAACTGTGAGCAATAAATTTCTATTGTTTAAGCCACTAGACTGGAGTCTGTAATATGGCTGCCTAAAGTAAGACAAGGTAGTAGGAGAAGAAAACTCTGAATAAAGAGGTCATTAATGGGGTTCATTGCGGTAAGAATTTAAAAGTGATATAACTGACAATTTTAGTCTGGTTTTTACTTTCACCGTATGCTGAAATTTCTAAAAAAAAAAAATTGGCAATGAGAATACTTTAAAAAAATCTTCCTTGCTTGAGTGAACAACTATTTCCACATCTTTTCCCCACCACTACATCACTGATGTCAAAGAAAGTCAAATAAATTTTATTAATGTTTATTTGCTTTTGAGAAAGAGAGAGAATAAGTGGGGAGAGGGGCAGAGAGAGAGGGAGACACACAATCTGAAGCAACCTCCAAGCTCCATAATGACAGCACAGAGCCTGATGTGAGGCTCAAATCCATGAACCACAAGATCAAGATAATGACCTGAGCAGAAGTGGGACATTCAACCGACTGAGGCAGCCAGAGACCCCATCAAAGAAAATTAAATTAAATTCTCAGAATAGTGCTTGGTGTTTGGTGTACCTTCAAAACATTAAATATATATATGTGCTATGCTAAACAACATAGGCACAATTTATATATGTATATATATACATATATATATATACATATATAAATACATATATATTTATGTGTATATATATATGCCTTAAGAAATACAATGATTTTCAGATTGGATAGTATGAAGATGGTACAGTTTTGGCAAGGAATTGGATTCATGAATGTCACCAAGAAGTAAAGGATCAGAAGCACACAGCTTTGTACCAAGTCTGCAAGTTGCAGCTGTGACTACTGGTGGCCCTGAACTGTCCTGGCATAGTACCTCAGACCTGACGCTACTCTTATATATCATCTCTGAGACAAGCAATGAACAGAAAACCCATTAGGGTCAAGGATTCAGGATTGCAGTGTTTCAAGGCAACCACTGCTTTTTATCTTGCTAGAACCACAAATTAGCAGGGCCTTGGGCCAGCAAATACGGAAAGGAAACAATAATATTATTTTTGCCAGATTATTTTTTTTGATCACTTGAAGACAGTCAAACAGCTTTTGAATAAATAGTCTGAATATTAAGAATGCTATATTTTAATGACCCATGAAGGTAGAGCAGATTAATGAAAATGATGATTATTATCTCAGCTCATGCTGGGACAATAAGATCCTACCACTGACTTCTACAATCATCTGCGTTGAATACATAGTAAGACTCCAAAGAAGAAAGCCGCTGCCATCTTTGAGACTGGCCAAAAAATAATTAGACCCTAAAAGCAACTAGATTTGCATATAAGAGGCTGTGTAAGAACTAAAAATAGGTCCAGGGAAGAGAAAGAGTAACACATTTTATTTTCTGTGACTGATCCATGACCTTCTCACTGGAGTGACTGATTTCCTTCCTTCTGATCCTTGATTGTTTCTTTACAGAACTAAGGATACTCTCAACTTTAGCTTAACCAGGGTTATTCTGAAAGGAAAGGAAAGCAGAAAAAACAAGTTTGAATTGATTAGTGTGAAAGTAAGAAGAAAGTGAAAAGGTCTTGGTTTTTTTTACCTTAAAATAAAGCTAGGAATAATTCAGTCCTTATTAACTAGAGATTTCCAAATTCACTCCTGGCTAAGGACAACTATTTAATCAAGAGAAGAGAAGAGAAGAGAAGAGAAGAGAAGAGAAGAGAAGAGAAGAGAAGAGAAGAGAAGGGAAGAAAGAAAGAAAGAAAGAAAGAAAGAAAGAAAGAAAGAAAGAAAGAAAGAGAAAGAAAGAGAGAGAAAGAGAAGGAAGGAAGGAAGGAAGGAAGGAAGGAAGGAAAGAAGGAAAGAAGGAAAAAAGGAAATAAATGGAGGAGAGAAGGAGCGAGAGAAGGGAAATCTTAGAAAAGAAAAACAAGATCTTATTTTTATCAGTTAGACCTAAGTTAGACCTCTAAGTTAGAACTCTTACCTGTATTTTTCAACGACTCCTGTTGTAACTTATTTCCCTTCTCCAGTATGTCTTCATTATAACGGTACTGTGTATTTCTGATATAGTTATGTTATTAAAACAAGGATCTGTTAATATCACTGTTATTTTTAACATGAATAGTAAAATTTACTGATTTATTTAATTTTATCATTTATGAAAATGACTTCAATTTATGCAACCCTTGTAGAAGTCCACAATTCCTTTAAACAGAAATGCTAATAGTTAAAAAACGTCCTTGATTGAAAAAATTCCAAACTTCTATTTATATAATAATCTAAGTGTTGATAACCAATAGTTTTTGTAAATTTGGATTTACTGATGCAGCAAAATCAATAGCTAATTTTGATGAATAACTCTGGCTAATATGAGGTTTACATCCTCTTTGAAAGATTAATGCAATAAATTTCTTCTTTTGATGTTTTTTGACATTTTGTAAATTAAATGGAGCCTTAAATATGATCCTCTTAAGTACAGAAGTGGACAGAATCTTTTGTGACTACTTTATTAACTTCTATCCATGCACTCAAATCATGATCCCAGAAGACAACTGTTCATTTGACAGATGATTATTGTTATAATATTTAAGATCCATAGCTCTTTAAGCTTTGTTTCATGCCTTGGTAAATAAGCACACACAAATGAAACTTCAATGAGAGATTTTAAATGGCGGAATAATTAAGCTTATTAAGGTGATATCCTTTCATTTAAAAATGAGTGGCCATTACTTTAGCCCATCAGAGTTGTACTTGAAGTACAAATCATTCTATGATTCTAACACCCACGAATAATAATAATAATCATAATGATAATATAATAGTTGAAATGATAAAAATATTCATAATAATGCAGTATTTACTAAGTGCTGGATACTCTTCTGAGTGATTTACATGCATTAAATAATTGAAGCTTTACCAAAACCCTATGAATTAGGCATTTATTCTAGCCCCACTTGCAAATTGAAAAGAAACATCTGTAGGTAATATTTACTAAGGTCACAGAGCTCGTAAATGGTAGAACTACATTTTGAAACCAAACAATCTAGCTATAGACCCTATGATTTAACCAGTGTGACATACCACCTTTAACTCAATACTGTACAGAATAAATTATTCAAGATAACATTGGGTGCCTGGGTGGCTCAGTTGGTTGAGCACCAACTCTTGATTTTGGCCTGGGACATGGTCCCCATATCATGGGATCAAGCCCTACATTAGGCTCAGTGTGGAGCCTGTATGGGATTCTCTCTCTCTCTCTCTCTCTCTCTCTCTGTTTCCATCTGCCCCTCACCCCAGTTCATGCTCCCTTTCTCCCTCAAATAAATAAAATAGAAAAAAATTAAAAAATGAAATTCCCTAAAAAAAGAATCCTGCAACATGCCACCTTAGTTTTAAAAACTGAAATCTAATTTTCTTTTTTTTTAATTTTTTTAACGTTTATCTATTTTTGAGACAGACAGAGACAGAGCATAAGCTGGGGAGGGGTGCAGAGAGGGGGAGACACAGAATCTGAAACAGGCTCCAGGATCTGAGCTGTCAGCACAGAGTCCAACCAGGGCTCAAACCCATGGACCGCGAGATCATGACCTGAGCTGAAGTTGGCCGCTTAACCTAATGAGGCATCCAGGAGCCCCCGAAATCTAATTTTCAAAGGGACAGAACATCTGGTCACATAAAGGAGACTAAAATATAAACTCTTTCTTCATTCATGCTGTTCTATATCTGTATAGAAATCTATGTGTTCTATATATTCTATATTGTGTACAGAATATATAGGCTATTGTATAGAATATTCTATAGAATATAGATATATAAGAATATATTCTATATTCTTAGTATGCTTCTTTGCTGTAAGAATACTTCTTTATAATGGTCACTATAAAGGCTTTTTAAAATTCCCATTGCATAGCGCCCAGCTAGCTCAGTCGGTAGAGCATGAGACTCTTAAAATTCCCATTGCAGAACTCACTCCTTTTTCTGTGATTCCATAGAGCCCAGTAATTATACCCCTGTTTAGGACTTTGGGTCCAGTAGGTGCCAGGAGCTATGATAAAAGACTCCACCAATGAGAACTGGAGGTAATACTAGAAAGCAGTAGCAGAAGCAGTAACACAAGTAGTAGTAATAACAATAGAAAAGTACCCACAAAAGCATATATGCTGATCTGGCAGTTAGTGATGGCAAGTTGAATACATTTATTATAAGCCTCCATTTCTCCAAAATCCTTACCACAATAAGAGAAAAAATATTTCCAAAATACAGTGGTGGTGGTGGTGGTGGTGGTGGTGGTGGTGATGGTGGTGGATAAATCCACAAATTTAAAATGAATATAAAAAAGGAGAAATAGTAAATGTTGAAACTTGATAGATAGATTAATGCTTACTGTCATAGAAGCCTTCATAAAGAAAATCCTATGGTCTAGTGAGAAAAGCTAAGATGCCTAAGTACACCACTAGGGTTTCATTAGCTGAACTTTGAATTCCCCTTTTCTTTTAACATTCGATGTATGTTGTTTGTATTCATTCTTGAAATTCTGACTATTCCAGCCACTTTAACTTAATTTTATAATTCTAAGCTTAAATGGCAAATTGCTAAGAGTTAAGAAAACTTAAGTCCCCAAAAACTTGAAAATATACTAATGAGAACTTTAAGTAAACTATACATACTTACTGTGAATGATCTCCCTCTTTTTCAAAATGATTTTTGTTACTTCAATTATTTTATTATTTTTTCAGACAGGTCACTAATATCTTTCAAACTTCTTAATGCAATCATATTACATTGTTATTAGGTGCAAGTACATAATAACACCTACAGAAATCAATAGCAACCTTGAAAATAGTAATAATAATAATTATAACAATATAGTTAGGTCAGTAACACACAATAGCAATGTTCTCAAATACGTAAATCAACACATTGGCAAATATAAAAGAAAAACTAGAAAAATCCACAATTGCAGTTGGAGACTTTAACATTAATCTCCAAGTAATTGAATAAGTAGATTAAAAACAATAATAATAAATTGAAGAACTTCTTAATTAAGTTGACCTTATGGATGTTTATACAATAAAATAACCAATAGCAGCAGAATACTGTATTTTTCTCAAACCTGAATATAATACTAACTAACATGGTCCATATGCTGGGCCATAAACAATATTAAATGTATTTCAAAAGATCAAAGTCATGCAGGGCATGCTTAACCACCATAATGGTATTTAATTAGAAATCAATATAGTATTTGGAACTTAAAAATCACACTGTTTACTGAGTAACCAAAAGGTCAAAGAGGAAATGACAAAGAAGCTAGAATATAAATGATTAAATGGTATTAAACACATAAAGTATCAAAATTCACAGGCAACATCCAAAGCAATCATTAGAGGTCACTTTCTGTATCAAAATGTTCTCACAGTCTTCCAAGGGCTTTGAGAAGTCGTTTGTGTTCTCCTCTTCTGACACCACCCTCTCTTCCATATTCTGCTCATATCTTGGTATATTTCAAGCATCTATCCTGATCTCTCTTTTTGCTTATACTATTCAATCTCTAGATCCTATACATCTTCAATTACTAACTACCTGAGCTCTAAGCCCAGCAGCCATTTATATACTTTAACTATGATTGTTCATAGCTCCCCAAACTAAATTTATAACTAAGTTGATTCGCCATACCCTTCATATTATTTCTCTTCTTCTGTTATTTTTATCCACTGAAGTCCTTTTCATAAAGCTGAGAGTCAATTGTTTTCCTTACATCTATTCATTCTCCTCATAATATAATCTCCAGATTAAAAACAGGGTGATAATTGTAAAAATGTAAATCTGATCATAATTCTTCCCTACTTCTATTATCATAGGCACCAAAAATAATCGACAAGTCTTGAGAATTTTTTTAAGTTTATTTACTTATTTATTATTTATTTATTTAGTTTTTGAGAGAGTGTGAGTGTGAGTAGGGGAGAGGCAGGGAGAGAAGGAGAGAGAGAATCCACTGAGAGTACAGAGCCTGAGGCGAGCTTGAGCCCATGAACCACAAGATCATGATCTGGGCAGAAATCAAGAGTTGGATGTTCAGCTAACTGAGATATCCAGGCACCCAGGTCTTGAGACTTTTTAAAGTTAAAGACAAGTAAAGACATACAGTGTTTAAACAGAAATAAGAACACCTATGCGATATTAAAAGGCAGAAGGCAGCAAAGAAAAGCTTATTTTGAAAGGAGTTTTTATTCATGTGTGTAAATATTACAGATTCTTAATGGATTAATAGGCCAGAAGATATGCCCTGTCTCTTTTCAAATTTATTTTCACAATTTAAAACAGTTGAGTAATAGATAAATTAAGATAAAAAAATCATAAAATCTTGCTGTTAAAAAATAACTTTAAATAAGTATATAAAGAATTGGAAGAGTAATATACACACACACACAACATTATTTATAATATATATATAAAATCCCAAGATCATTTAGATGAAAAATAAGATGTAAATAAAAGTGCATATAAAATGTTTTAATAAAATATTCCTAGCTGATATTAAAGGAAAAATGTGTGGTACACACTGAGGTAGCTGCATGTCCCATGTCTCTTTGGTTTGGAAGAAGGACTTGTAGCCTCTTCCAACAGATAGGCTCTAGCTGTCAACTCCTTCAGGATCTATTCTACCTCAGCTGAAGAGAGCAGCATTCCCTAAAGGCACACATCTTAGAGTGACCCATACCCCGCAAATGTTGGAGGAGATGGTGTTACGATAGCCATTTTGACCCAACACAGAACAACAGAACTGGGATGGGTCACATGTCCATATGAAATTGCCTAACATGTTTAAAGTTTGCATGGCAGGTCAGTATCTCTCAATGCTGCCTCCTACCTTCCCTTCCAGAGGTGCTGACCCCTAAAAATCATCCTATGTGCTCAAGTCTGTATTAACATCCAACTGCAGAGAACCCAACCTACAAAGAAAGAGGACTCATGGTTACAGAGAGATGAAGCACTTTCATTTTTTTATCCAATACTGATTCCACTTTATAATGAGCATGGTTTCTGCTTTTCTTTTTCACATGTGACCTTGTAAGGAAAGGAATTACATTGCTCACATTCTTTTATCATTATACAAAAGTTTGGAAATTATAAATCAAACTTTTTAGCAGCAAAGAAAAAACTGATTACCTAATTAAAATGACCACTTCCACTTAAAACTTTGAACAGAAAGAAATCAAAGTTGCAGTGAAGAGGTAATTGGAATATAACTATAATAAGCATATTTCTACAAAAAGTTATGACCATTCTTCCACAGGTGTATCTCATAGCAGATTCATGAGCAAAAATGCTTTTATTTTTAAAAAGCAAAACTTGAAAATAATCCATAAAGCATTCAATTCATAAGGCTAGGTAAAAACAAAACAAAACAAAAAAACACAACAATAGGAAGGAGAAATTAGTTATGGAAAAATGAAACTATCAAGTCAGATAAAAGAACAAAAAATATTATGAACATAAATGTACGCAACACATAGATATGGTATATGGATCAATATCATTAAGAAAATAAACCAATAACAAAAATATTCACCAGCATGTGACTTAGGCATGTAAAAAAGATAATAACTATATATGAAAGTGATTTTAAATAATTATCTTATAACTACATGCTAATAAATGTAGCAAGTTCTAAGGAATTAATAAAGTTGAGAAAATATAAACTATCAAAATTAATCTGAGAGAATGAGTACTTAAATTGCTTTAGAAGAAATTCAAAGATATATGAATTTGTAAATAATTATGTTCAGAAAATATACCAATTTTAGATGTTTTTGTGAGGTGATTTATGACTGAATTTTAAGGGATAAAATATTCTGTATGTTATTTAAGTCATACATATTCCATAGACTAGGAAAAAGGCTATGTAATATGAATTAATTAAGATGCTTTCATGGCCTTGATATAAAAAACCTGGTCAGAAAAAAAGAGAAAGACAGGACTGACATGTAATACTTATAACCATATGTTTATTGAGCATTCTAGCTTTTATGAGAAGTACTTTCCATACATTATACCATTTAACACTCTCCACCATCTGAAAGAGTAAGTTTATTTTATCATCTCCACAGTACACAAAAAGTACTAAGGCTGAGCTAGTCTGGACTAACTGCCTAAGATTACAAGCTTAAACTAACATGTCAATGGGGTATGAATTCAGATTTTTCTAAGACTTAAACTATGAACCCTGCAGTATGGCTCAAAGTAATCATAAATTTAGAAAAAATAATCAAATAGAGGGTCAAAGAATGGTAAATTCACCACGAGTGCTATTTTTTAAAAACGTAAAAATAATGCAACATTTTGATAACTATATGATCTTTCACATCAACAGTTCAAAAGGGAGAAAAATACTCCTCAGCATATGCAAGAAAGTTATCAGAAATATTTGAAATGCACTTCTAATTATACAAAAATGCTGTTATTCTATAAAGCTATGACTCGTCAAATTTAAGTTCTAGGTACTCGATTTTTTTTAGTCATGGGTTTTCTAACACTTGGCACAATAGGTCAGTATTATTATTTGCTTATATCAGACAACATTTCCTATAATGGTAAAATGTAAGTGAAATTCCTATTTAATTCATAATCTTTATATTCACATATTTGTTTAATATCTAACCAATGCATCAAAGAAAAAGGAAAGCGTTAGAATATGGGAAAGGATTTCGTTATTTATTATAATACAATTCTTATTTTAGCAAAGCAAAGTAAATCTGTTATGCCCAGATCGCGATCTCCCCCAAATCCCAAGACCACCAAGGAGTCTGAGTCACGTATGCAAAAGCAAAGGGCGTTTATTCGGGCTTAAGTTCAGGCCGCCAGACCTCACCAACGCAGTGGATCCGTGCTGAGAGCCCCAAGCAAAGGCAGAGTAGGGTTTTTATGGGGTTTGTGATGGGGGAGTTACAGAAGTTGTGGCAGGGGAACAGTGATCCAATCACAATTATTCAACATTATTGACAGCAGGTTTAACCATACACATTGTCTAGAGTATTCATTACTTTTGGCGGGATCCAATTACAACATTTAGAGTACCTTTAAATTCAACCAATCACAGAGCGAGCCTAGGGTCTTGTTCGGCGACTACCGGGTTAACTTTAACATTAGGTAACAGGGTCCTGTCTATAGTTTCTATCTATAGGCCTCTCCCTCAGTAATGTGGAGGGTGGTCGCTGGCCTTTCCTGATTGGGTGTTGCAAGGGTGGTTTCTCCTGCCTTGGGCAATGTGTAACTGCCTGATAGTTTCGGGGAAGCTGAAACTTAGGCCTTCTAGTTTAGAGGGGGAACTTAAAGCCTGTCATGGAGTCAGTTTGGTTTAGACTTGTGTCCTTACAAATCAAGTGAACAACTATTACATTGATTAGGAGAGTCTGATAAGATGACAGATAAGAAAATAAACAGTCAAAACCAAGAGTTTCTTACTGAAAACAATAACCATAGGGAAATATAATGAAATTTTTCTTTCATGGTGGAAAGTCTGAATATTCAAAATCATAAATGTGCATGTTCTAGAGAAAGAAAACTGCTAAAATTTTAAGCATGTACTAATCAATGAATGAGATATTGATGCTGATTGCTATAGATAGGGAGTCAATGGGTGGGAAATGAATTTATGAAAAGACACATTTTTATATATACATAGTAGAACTCAACAGATATCACCCACAAGTGAAAAAATTACATTACTCCCTATACTGTCAAGATCATTAAAAACATTTTTTTCTCAAGTTGGAAAAATAAATGAGTATATTGAATATGACCTTTGCGTTAGAAAAAGCTCAGGCAGATATGAGGAAGAAAGAGAAATTTTTTGTTAATTGCATTTGTATTTGTTGACGAAGTTAAAGACACCAGTGATCTAATGTGTGTGTTGAAGCCTTGGTACCTGTTAATTCTCCCAGAGTAAAATATGAATTCAAATGGCATTCTGCTATATGACAATGCCTCGTTTGATACTTGAAATCTTGTTTTTAGAAGATTCAGCTGCACTGGCTGTTCTTTTTCAAAAGTAATTTTGAGGTAAATTTCTTTAAAAAAAAAAAAGACATATCAATACCATGTAAAAAATAAACCTTTATTTCAGTTTTCTGTTTTAGTTTACAACTTTCTTTAACATCTTTTTTTTCCCCTTCTTAAACAAGACTTTCATAAGAAAGTGCTAAATTCAGATCATACTCTATATAAGGCCCTGTGTTAGAAGCAGGGCAATACTCTTAATCTTTTCTCCTAATTGCAAGAAAAAGCACAGGAACTCACACATCCTCAGAGTTTAATAAGCATTTCTAAAGTAGATGTGTTTAGAAGAAAGAAGAGAATTTGTGGGATTATGTTGTGAAGAAAAGGAAGTGTAGGGAAAGGAAGAAAGAAAGCTGCATGCGGGTGGGGGGGTTGTTATTTATAGAGCACAATCAGGGAAGGACCCAGAGGTCAATGGCATCCAAACAGCCCAGAGAACCTGTGAGTGTAAGTCATGCATTTCTCAGGGAACTTCATCAGAGGCTGGGAGGCCGAGAGAAAAGCATACACAGAGGCCTGAGGCAAGATGCATTTGTGAGTTGGGGGACCAAAAGTCAGCAGGATCCCTGCAGGAGATGAAGTGAGGGCTAGACCGGGATCACTCATGCAGGACCTTGTGAGCCACTGAAAGACTTGAGGCTTTACTCTAAGAAGGCATTGGATGGCTTTAAGCACAGTGATATTGTCTCCCTTAACATTTTGTAAGGACCACTGGTTTTTGTGTTGTGGATCAACCTTACAGGAACAAAGGTACAAGTAAAGAAATTAGTTCTGAGGCTCTTTTCAAGAATTTAGGCAAGATTTCATGACGGCCTGGACAAGAATGTCAGCTGTGTAAGTGATTGGAACTTGGTGGATATATTTTGAAGAGCTCACAGTGTACCGCACTAATGCTCGAAACCTGAATTAGCTTCTCATCATTCCATGGTCTGCGAGTTTCTCCTGGGTCAGCCCTTGCCTACTTCTCCAAACTAACTTCTGATACTTTCTTCATGAATGCCCTCTTGTGCACGAATCTATTCACAAATGTGATGTCCTCAGGGAAATCTTCTCAGAATATGTATCTTAAATATACCTGCATTATTTTACTCTCTTCTTGTCCTGACTTTCTTCCCTTCACAGTCCTTATGAATATCCATCATTATATCATTTATTGATTAATTCTCTCTCTCCACTTTAAAAACATAAACATAAAAGAATATATCATATTTTGAAGATAGGTACAGAAAAATTTATACTAGCTTGACATGAAAATTGCTATTACTCCATCGGTGTTAATTATGTTACACTGTTGAAAAAAATCTAAAATCTTAGAAATATTAATTGAATTCTACAGGCATTTATAATTTGTGTTCTATCTTATTCATTATACTGTTTTTCCCTGATTAATTACATTTTAATCATGAATGTAAGAAAAATTACTAAACCTACACATTGTATCTTTCTTCACATTTATGATTTCATCATATTAAAAAATAAAAGAAATGTCTATGAAAAAAGGAGTATATAATCATGAGATTCACTATATTAGTGATTTAATATTATAAATGCCTTCTTAGCACTAAATATGTTCCTGCATTCCTAAATTAACTCAAGAAATTTTCTGAAGAGTTTATAGGCACAAAGTGATAGAATTCAATTAGACATTACCCTTGCCTTCAAAAAGCTTTTAGTCGAATAGAGGGCACCATATTGCTATCAATTTCAGAATCAACATTGTAACAATATTGAGGGTTATTTTTTTATACATTTTAGGTTCATATCTGTGTTTCATTTTTTTGGTGCTATTATAAATGGTACTTTTTCCAATTTTACTTGAATTTCCTATTTTTTACTATTTGTATATTGTAATGCAATTGATTTCTGTATATTGTCATTGTACCCTGTGACCTTGCTTAATTCAATTATTAATTTTTGTTTTTTTGTAGATTCTTTGGTAGTTTCTAGAAAGACAATCCTATCAATCTAAAGGTTAAGATGGTTTTATTTCTTGCTCTCCAATCTATATGAATTTTATCTATTTTTCTGATTTATTGCACTGTGAGAATCCCCAGTATGATGTTCAAAAGTCGTGGTAAGAAATGATATCCTTTATTCCATGGTGTGGGGAACAAAAACAAAACAAAACAGTATTTTCACGATCAAATACAATGTTAACTGTAGTTGTTCTGGAGATACACTTTGTATAGATAAGGATGTTCCCTTATATGCCATGGATATTGTGACTTACAATTGATTGGTTTACTGATGTTTACACAGTTTTGAATTTTCAGGATAAACTCCACTTTTCACGATTTATTTTTCTTTTTATACATTGCTAGATTCATTTCCTCACAGATTGTCAAGAGACTTTGTATGTGTGTTCTTAGGAAATATTGGTCGGCAATTTTGTTTTCTTCTTATGTTTTCCTTGGTTTGATAGCAAAATTATGCTGGCCTCATAAAATAAGTAGAAAATGTTCACTTCTTTTCTATTTTTCAAGAGATTGGTATTATTTCTTTTTTAAATGTTTGGTAGAAATGAACAGTCAAGCCATGCTGTGCCGACTTTTCCTTTGTTGGAAGACTTTTCACTACAAATTCGAATCCACAAGTCACAGAACAGTTCGGGTTATGGATTTTTTCTAGAGTAAATTTTGATTATTTGAGATTTTTAGGATTTTCTCCATTCCCTCAAAATTGCTGAATTGATAAGCTTAAAGTTGCTCATAATATGCCCTCATTATCTTTTTATTGTCCTTTAGCCTTGTAAGGATGTCCCAGTTAATTAATTTGACACCTCCTCTGTCTACCTGTCTCTGTGTCTTGCTCTTTGTCAATGTCTCTGTGCTAAGTCAATGTTAGCAAGTTAATCAATTTTATTCATCTATTCAAAGAACCAGGTTTTGGTTTTATATTTTATGTTGAATTGTTGTTTTCAGTTTTATTCATAAATAATCATATCTTAATTATTTCCTTTGGCTTTGCTTTGTGTTTCATATTTGTTTCTAGTTTCTTAAGGTGGAATGTTAGATTGCTGATTGAAATCTTTTTATAATTCATAGTATGACTTTATATACACTAATTATATAATTGTATGTTTTTTACATGATTATTGCATAATTATTATTATACAATAAATTATAACACACTCTATTATATATCTTATAGAACATATGCTATATATATTATAGTTATTATGTTCAGCTTACTGAATTTTCATTCTAAACACTGCTTTAGCAGTCTCCCTTAAATTTTGAAATTTATTTTAACTTTCATTCAATTAAAAATATTTCTACATTCCCTGATGACTGCTTTCTGAACCATGTTGTTGTTTGAATCCCAATATCTTTCTGTTAATGACTTCTACTTTAATTCCCTTTTTATTAAGAATAGACTTGATAATTCAATTTACATTGATTTCTTTGAAGTTTAGTTTATTGTTTAGCATATCACTACCTTGGTGAATATTTCACATGCTTCTGAAAAGAACATGTATCCTGCTAATTCTCTATAATCAACATTTACACCAATTTGATTTATACTGTTTTTTGGGGTCTTTTATGTCCTTTCTGATTTTCTGTCTACTTTTCTATTTATTATTGGGAAAGAAGTATTAGTATCTTCAATCATAATTTTGGAATTCTCTGTCAATTTCACCCTTCATTTCTATCAATTTTTGTTTATATGTTTTGATTCATTGTCAGGCAATATATTCACACTTAGGATTTTTCCGCCTTCTTGCTGAATTGACCCCTTTTATCATCATGGAATATCTCTCTTTATCCCAGATAATAAATCTCACTTTGAAGCATGCTTTATCTGTTCTTAAAATAATCACTCCAAGTTGTTTTAAATAAATGTTCGTGTAATAAATCTTTTTATCCTTTCATTTGTAGCCTCTTTATATTTCTGTATTTAAAGTGTCCTTCTTGAACACAATATATTATTATATCTCGACCTCCCCTTCATCTAACAATCTAACAATCTCTTTCTTTTAATCTGTTTTTTATATTATTTACATCTCATTTAATATTATGACTGGATTTGAATCTATCAGCTTCTTATTTTTTCTGTTTATTTATTTTCTCCATTCTTTTTAGACCCACTTTTAATGTCACTGAGTATTTTTGATAATTCTATATAAAGTGTATACATTCCTAATATATTTACAATAGATCTTTTTTTGTTTTAGATAAATAAGCAATAAGGTAAAATATCTTAATTTCCCCAAATATCATGAAATCCTCATTTCCTTGGATAGATCCATGTTTCTGTATGGTATTGTAGTCCTGATGTCTAAAAGACATTCTTAAATATTTTGTAATAACGTATAATGCAGTATAAATGTCATCATTTGTGGGGCAAATCCACAATATGAAGAAATTTACATTAAGTGGGGGGTCTGTCCTGGGAAGAGAGCTCTTACCAGAGATCACTTTTACTTAAGAAATCATCTGCATCACAGAGCAACCCTTGTTTACCAAATATTTCTTTCTCTCACCTTCCAGTGAATTAATATCAGAACCTTTTTCCTTAGGTCAGAATGGTACAGAAGTCTGAATAGTGTGGGTGCCTTTTGAGTCTCGTACTTTTGTGAAATTCCCATATGCACATAATTAAAATAAGTTGTTTTGTCCTGCGAATCTGTCTTTTGTCAATTTAAATTCTTAGACCGGCCACAGAACTGCTTCCTCTCTCTCTGGTATAATCATGTGCTTAGACTGTGGATTGTTTGCTAGAGGGTTGTTCCTCAGTATTGCTGCTCTATTCTTGGTAGGAACTCTGAGACCTTCTTTCTGTAACTTGCATCTCAGAGGCGGTTCTCTCCTTGGTCCTGCCCCTCTATCAGGAGACCAGTGCAGCTTATGAATCAGGGCTACCTAACCATGTGCTTGGGAGTCAGGGCTGGAGGTGTCTGCTGGCCTGATCGGTGCCAGTCCCAGGTAGAGCTGTGCCACAGTGGTGCAGGGCCAGAAGACATCTAATAGTTTACACCCTGGGCAATCTCATTCTGTTTTTCCAAGAAAGAGGGATTTTTTTATTTTCCTTTCTTCCTGGCCACTGTAGGTCTTCAACTTGGTCATGTGACTGACCAGGTGTGAGACGAGTTCCTCACCAGTTAATGGCTTATCTCCTAGAGGAAAGAGGACTGAGAAGGGCTTTGTGCCTTCTCCTGCAGGATCAGACTCTCCCTTCCTACAGACCTGAAATTCTTAAGGTAGTTTTCCCCCCACCTGCTGCCCTGTTCCCATTTTTCTCTTGTGCACCCAAGAGGTCTTTGGAGAAGAGCCCACCAGTGAATGTGAACTCCACTCGGGTCTGCAGCAAGCAGGGATTCTATAACTATAATCTCATGCTCTCCTACCTTTATCCTGTATCCATTCATTAGAAATTTTAGGTGAATTCTTTTTCCCACTTAAAGCAAAGCCTCATCTGATACTGGTACCCACAGAGGAGCCTCTGTTTTCGTCCCATCTCTTCATGAAGGTATCTCTCTTTTGTTAGATTTCCTACAATGAGGTGGCCTTGAGATCTCAGTATCCTAGTAGGTTCAACAAAAGTTGTGGTTTTGAAGATTAACTGGCGTTTCCTTCTCATTAAGGGAAAGCAACACCCTTATTCAGTTTTCTCTACCCTAAAGAGAAAACAGAATTAATTTGTAGGAAATGTCATCCTTCTTACATTAACCAATTTATTTGTTGACTTCTTTCTTCTGTATTGTTTTTTGAATCTTATTTTTTCCTTTAGTTTTAATTTTCTTCTGTCTGAAGTATACCTTAGTATTTTCACTTTTAATCAATTATATGTAACTGATAAAACCTTTCAGTACTCATTTGCATGGCGTTGGCAGTTGACAGTTTAGATATAGAGGTCTAAGCTAAGAGTTGTTTTCACTGATAATTTTAATGATACTGTTTTCCTGACCCTTGGTATTTGTTGCTGCAAGAAGACATTCATTACGATCCAAATTATTATTTACTTTTAGGTAGTTTATCTTTTCTTCTTTTTTTAAGTTTTTTTCTTCGCCTTTAAAATTAGAAATTCTATTTTGATGAATCTAGGGGGTTTGTTTCTTTGTTTACTGAATTTAACTTGTGCATCTCAGAGCTCAGTGAGTTTTTTGAACCTGGGGATTCATCTTTTTGCCCATTTGTTTACAGATTGGGAAACTCACAGCCATTATTTCTTTCAGTGTATCTTCTTCCCAATTTCCCATGGTCTCTTTTTATAAATCTTAGGAAATATATAGTGGATTTCCTCATTCTACTCTTCAAGCTCTTAATCGCTTATATTTTCTAACATTTTTGTCTGAATTTCTGTTTTATTTCCTCAACTCTGTTACACAATTCACTTATTATCTCTGAATTTGGATCTATTTTAATCCATCAGCTGGACCTATTTTAATACATGTATTGGGTTTTTCACTTCGATGGGTACACTGTAGTATTTCTTCTAACATGCATATTTTTCACATTTAAATTCTCTGATATTGTGATATATTTCATACCTAATTACATATGAAAATCTTTATCACTAAGTGGAAATTTTTATCACTAAGTGTGTACTTATTAAGTGGTCATTGTCTCCACATGTATAATTAAGAACATAGTTTCAAAACTTGCAGAATGTTTGTTAGTCCATTTATTAAAAAGATTTCCATGTAGATTTTGGATTTAAAAATAGAAATATATTGCTCTCAGCTAATGCCAAACTGTCTGTGCCTCGTATTTACCTTTTATCTTTCCCATATGGTAATTTGGAGGGCCAGACAGACTATATTTTACTTTTATTAAAATTCTCAGGTTTCTAGTGTAAGCTAAAATAAAATAATATAATTTTCTGTCACTTATAATTTAGTTAAAATTTGTAAAAATCAACTGGTATTTATTGAGAACTTACTATGTTCATGTCTCCAGGTATATATCATGATAGCTAAGAAAACAGAATTTGATTCAGACACACCTCTCTTCAAATTTAGGCTCTACCATTGAACAGCTGCGAGATAAGGAAATAAGTCACTAAATCTCTCTGTGCCAGAGAATACCAGCTGACAATCAGGTTTATTTTTCCAGTCTTCCTAATGATGCAAAACCTAATTGTAAGATTAACTAATTGCTACCAAGATTAAAGCCTATGTTACTCAGCCTATATTGTAGTCATATAAGGCCATGTGGAAAGGTTCTGGCATATACGATTTAAAAAAAAACATTTTTATTGTGTATTTATTTTTGAGAGAGAGAGAGCATTAGTAGGGGAGGGGCAGAGAGAGGGAGACACAGATTCAAAGCAAGCTTCAGGCTCTGAGCTGTCAGCACAGAGTCTGATGCAGGGCTCAAACTCATGAACTGCAAGATCATGTCCTGGGCCGAAGTTAGATGCTTAACCACCTGAGCCACCCAGACACTCCCTGGCACATATGATTTAAGGAGAAAAGTTGTGTAGTACTTACTGGAAGGCTCATTAAGAAGATGAGGCAAATCTCTTTCTCATTCCTCACTTTTCCTCCTGGTAGAAATATCAATGTAATGGCTGGAACTCTACCTGCTATCTTTGATCACATGGTAATCTGCTGAAAAAGACAAGGGAGAGAGAATTCTGATTTCCTGATGACACTTTAGACTCTCCATGGCAGCTCTGCTCTTTTTTTATATGAGAAATACATCTGTAATTTTGTTAAGGCACTGATATGTTATTTTTTCTGTGATGTGCTGATGAACTAATCTTAGCTGAATCATCTTTAACTTCTCATCTTCTCATGTGTAACGTTTGGATAATTATAGTAACTATTTCCTTAGGTTGTTTGTTGTAAAGAATACATAAGGTAATGTATTAAATTGTGAAGCCCAGTTCTTGGCATATAGAAATTGTTTTAAAAATGTTAGCTACTTTTATGCATTGTAAAATAATTGGTAAGGTGGTTTCTTCCTTTGAGAACCTCATATATCATGAGGCACATGTTTTCTCTTTTTCTCTTCTGTAATTCATGCAGCCAATAATAGTACGATTTGCAAATTATTTGAATATGTAAAATTTATCAAACTAGCTAAAGAATATGTTCTACTTTTTTCAAGGCATTTTATGAAATAGGTTATTTTGTTTGAAAGAAAATTATTATTTCTTGTATGTGATACATATGTCATTTATGATTATAGTACAAAATCAACTCTTCCATGTATACATAAAGTCCACTCAGATAATTGCATAGGATACTAAGAGAATTTTATTTGACTTTTTTTTTAAGTTTGTGCCTTATGACTTAAACAAAAATTTTAATATATATGTTCAAAATTTTGGAATAAAGTATGGTTCTCTAATTCCTCTTATAAAATTGTTCCATTTACAGTGGATATGTCCATTAATTTTCTGCAAAATATTCCTGGATAATACTTTTCTGTGTTGAATGAAAAATACATAAACACAGAGAATTTTCTTTTTGGCCTACTGGAAGACAATCATTGAAATTTCACATCTCTACTAGGTGTTTGTAGTTTACAAGGATCCAAACTTCTTGGCAACCCTGAAACTACATTGCCTATGAGATCACATATCCAGGAAATATCTGGTTTTCAAGCATGAGTTGCATTGTTGTGACTATGTGTCCTCATGTATTGGAAGGCAGGGTAAAAGGTGAAGAGAATCGAGAATTCTTTTCTTTGAATCCGTATCACAGATAAGATGTCTTCTGAATTAGTCTGATTCTCAGTGGGTGCTGAATCCTGGATGTTAGTGCAGCAGACACATAAAGACACAGAATTTGGTTGAGGATAGAGTACATATGTTTTGTTATGGGGCCTGTCTTATCATAGTTCTTGCGTATGTACGGTACAATTCTACAATGCTTTTGGTAAGTGCTATTTCCTATTTTACTGAAAAAATGGTAAATAGTGACAGACATAAAGCCCATGTAATTTGCTGGCTTGCAAGTTAAGGCCTCAGACAAACCATTCTTTCTTTCGTCTTGTCCTCCACCCTTGCAAGACCATCCCAATGTCAAATTACTATACATATTTTATGCTCTCCCCCCCCAATAACTGTCAAACCTGTTTTATTTTTTCTGTACATTTGATTTGATCTTTAACCTATTTTTTCTATATTGAGTTGTTAATGAGAGAGGTATATACATACATACATACATACATATATATGTATGTATATGCATGTTTTGGTCAATAAGACGTATATTTTTAAAACAAGAAAGAGTATATTGAAAATAATGTTTTACTAACTTGGAAAGTGAAAGTGTTAATTATCTTCTGTTGGAACAGCACTTACCTTAATACTGATGTAAAGGCAGATACCATATTTATCTTAAACTACCCCAGAGCAAAGAATCTGTGAAGAAGACAGTTACCTTCGGAACCATATTTATCATGTAAATAGCTCAGGAAAGGATACTGCCAGTTACATCTTTAAAATACAAAAATGCATGCATTTCACTATTTTGTAAATGCCACAGAGATGCAGCATCCGTTAGAGTTAACGGTGCGGCACTTTTGTGTTCAGTAGCATGAATCATTAATCATGAGACAGGCCATATTCTTGTACTGCTTCTGCTTTCATTACTTGGCCTAATTAAACAGTTCTCTGAACTGGAATCTCAGATTCCTCTGTTACAGATTATCATTAATTATGGTGAAAGTGCTCAGAGATGTTGGACTCAATTATATTCTACTCAACTCTGGCATCGTGTGATTCATTGCGCCGCCTGCTCTGCAGATGTACTTTTCTTATCTCGCACTCCCACTTTTGTAAATTGGGCTCTGGCAGCCAACAAACTAAGAGTTATGTGCTGCGTTTTCATTAAAAACATGTTGGAGAAGCAGAGACCAATTAAGGATTCTGTATTTTATAAGGAATGATGAGATGAACGGTGGATTCTGGGAGAATTAGCTCAGCGAAGAAGCAATCTCATCCCATTGTATTGGTACATTTGGTACCTATTTTCTCTTTGGGGTTCAACTGATTAAGTTATTGGCTTGCAACTTTTTTTAATCATTTAAAATATGTCAATTTATTGCTAGTCAGTAGGAAGAAACTCAAAATTTTGTTTGGTATTGTGTGAGCCCCTGGAAAATATTCTCAGTGACATATACCAAGCACATTATACCTAAAAGATAACTAATTTAATCACTTTTGACAGTGATTTTCCATGCTATGTAATGAAATTTGTTCTATAGCACTACCTCCAGGGAGACTGGAGTATTATATGGCATAGACAAAGCCAGAATATCAGGGTTTGCAGGCTTTTGGTAGTATTGGTGGTGTGTGTTTGGAGGAAGAGGAATGTATGATTTGACATATGGCACATGCAAATCAAAGTATCACAAAGTAGTTTACTGCATTTAGAATACATTTAAAGATTCTCTCTCTCTCTCTCTCTTTTCTTTTTTCCTTCCTTCCTTTCCTCCTTTCTTCTTCTAGGAAAATGAAAAGATTTTTCTTTTATTTGGAATATTATGGAAATTGTGTGCATTTGAAATGTGTGTTTTTGGGGCTCTGGGTGGCTCAGTCTGTTAGGCGTCAGATTTCGGCTCAGGTCGTGATCTCACAGCTCGTGGGTTCCAGCCCCATGTCGGGCTCTGGGCTGACAGCTAGCTCAGAGCCTGGAGCCTGTTTCAGATTCTGTGTCTCTCTCTCTCTCTGACCCTCCCCTTCTCACTCCTTCTCTCTCTTTCAGAAATACATACATACATACATACATACATAAATGAAATGTGTGTTTTAGCAATTAAAAGAAAGCAAAGCTTATAATAGCATTATTTCTCCAGTTTTCCCATTGAATACAAAACTACACAAAACAGCCAAATATTTATAATCAGTGGCACGTCAGGGCGCCTGGTTGGCTTAGTCGGTTAAGCGTCCGACTCTCGCTTAGGTCATGATCTCACGGTTCGTGGGTTCGAGCTCCGCGTCGGGCTCTGTGCTGACTGCCAGCTCAGAGCCAGGAGCCTGTTTCAGTCTGTGACTCCCTCTCTCTCTGACCCTCCCCTGCTCACGCTGTCTCTCTCTCTCCCAGAAATAAATTTTAAAAAGCATTTAAAAAATATATAAAATCAGTGGCACGAAAACATTTCATCGAAAGACAGTGTGTTTATCTAATTTAAATTTGTAAACTACAAAAAATAAGACTTTTTATTTGTAGAGTAATCATTAAGAAGTTGGATGGGTTTGGGGGCATCTGTCTTAGTCGGCTGAGTATAACTTCGGCTCAGGTTATGATCTCACTTTTGTGAATTTGAGCCCCACATCAGGTTCTGCGCTGACAGCTCAGAGTCTGGAGCCCGCTTTGGATTCAGCGTCTCCCTCTTTTTCTGCCCTTCTCTTGCTAGCCTTCTATCTCTCTCTGTCTCTCAAAAAATAAAATAAAATGTTAAAAAATTGAAAAGAAAAGAAGTTCGATGGATTTTGATACCATGTGGGTCATAATTTGGAGATTTATAGAAATTAAACTGCAGTGATAAAGTATGCAAACAAATTTGGGAAAAGTCTAAGAAGGATACCCAGTTTTCTTTCCTTTTCCTCACATGATTGTTAAATAATAAGAATGATCTGCTTTCGGAATAGCTATTCTTCAAGTGAAATCCATTGTCATTCAATTAACTTCTTCGGTCATTTCTTAAAAACACAATAAATTATCAAGGGTTTTATCTGAAAATATTTATTTAATAAAAAATGAGTATTGACCTTAATTTGTACAATATGGAAGTTTGTGTTATTATTGATAAGAAAAGATAACATAGTTCAATAGGAGTTTTTTTTTTTCCAGAAATATATCATGGCAGGATATGATTTCACAATATCATCTGTAGGGAAAAAAGACAGCTTTCAGAACTCTCCTTATAAAGCAGTCATTTATTTAATTGCAGCAGATGGATTAAAGCCAGTCCTTACTTGGTAAACATATTATTCTTACTAAATGTGAGAAAAATCTATAAACATGATTTGTTCAAAGTAAATATGAGGTGAAGGGTACTTCCTTCCTCTATCGGATTCCACTTGAAAAGTATGGTTCCAAACTAAATAGTTAAAATTGCTGTGTCGGTCTCCTTCTGTTTCTCTTTTGAGAGGTTATCCAAAATAACACACCAGTAATTCTTAATCAGGAAACTATTCTCAAGGGTAAAACATGATCAGCGGTGTCCTGGTTCAAGTTAACTCAACGAGTCACATATCTTATCATTACAGCTACTTTCCTGTGTTTACAAACATCACCTTTTTCTATTTCAGATTAAAAATTGCTCTCATTCTCATCTTAAAGCCGCTTTCCTACATTTTAAAATAGACCCCGCCCACGAGAGAGCCTCCAAAAATAAAGGAAGGGTACTTCCTGTCTCTTATTTTCATTTTTTGCAAAAGTTTCTCTGTTGCTATTTTTCAAATGAAATTTCATTTTTAGGATTTCCATTGGCTGTACGTCCATTTCTCCTGAATGCAGGTGAAGAAGGAAATAGAATTAAAACAATGTGCAGGGGAAAAAAAGTTCTAGATGTAAGCCTTTTGGCTTAACAGTTTGTAGGTTTTCATATCCTGCAGTAGTTTCAGGTTTTAATATATATGAAAATCAGTGGTCTTGTATCTATGCATATGTGTCATCTATAATATAATTTTGACAGATGGTGAACTGGATAAATCTAGTCCCTGACTATAGAAAACCTTGGCTTGACTTGCACTCTACCAAAACTTGTTTAAAAAGGCATTCACATGTATTTATTTCTTAAAGAAAGATGCATTTTTTGGCCTGCCCTTATTTCTCATGGAGATGCTGGCATCCCCATCTTTGACGGTCCCCTCACACATTTTACCTGAGCTGTTGTGACTTTATTTTTTTTTTTACCGGATTATTCCATGCATAATGCGGATGACTATACTATTCTACATCTCCTCCTTATTAAAAATAAATATGTTACCTTGCCCCTGTTCGTACCACCTAAAATTCTGACAACAATATCTTAGTTAGAAAAATACAAACCTTAGAAACCAGGAAGCAGTTTCTGCCACTCGCAGCTCCAGACAGACTGCTCATTGAAAATGTAATACACTGCTGCCGTGTCACAGGTCAGCTGGCAAATGGCAATCTGAATTTTAAAAGGAATATGAATAAAATTCTGTTTTATTTTGAAAATGAACTTTCTGCCCTCCATCATGAATCCAATATATGTCTTAATCTTCTATGCTCTTGAAGCCTGCGGCTCCTGGCTGAGTCCTTTGACTTCTGAACCTAATAAGGAAATAGGTTGTTTTCCCATCCTCGTCTCATTTTTAGAAGGGCTGAAACAAACAGTCCCCTATTTCAAATGTAATTGACAAAGCATAAAAACATGTATGTTATATAATTTTCGGTTTGCAACCAAGCTCAGCACTGGGATGTTTTATTTTTAAATTTGATTAAGACGTGATACCTTTGGAAATGTGCTGTCAAGATTCAAAATCAAAATTTCCAAGTGTACATTTCCGTGTTTACCTTAGAACTGTACATGTGACGCTGATAAAGGGTGGAATAGATAACGGTGCACTTCAATTGGGAACATTTTCATTTAACCTGAACATTATTTGCAGCCAGACAGAGAGATGTAGAGACAGAATTTGAAACATACATTTATGGCTGTTGTTGCTGTTTAAAAATCAACTGGGTATATGCTGTGTCTGTAGCCACGTTTTTTTTCCCCCTTTTTTCTTAAATAGAAGTTAGTTCATCATTATGCTCGTATCTTTCTAAATTGAATGTTTTCACATTCATTTAAATTCATGACTTCTAATTAGAAAATAAAATGCTCTTCTTTTCAGAAAAATAATATTTTGAGTTTTGAGCGCGTTTGTCCTCTTATTTAAAATTCTTAAGAATGAAATATTGCCAGGCCTTAATTACTGCTGTTCTTTTTTTTAATAAAATAATTATGCGAGCTACTTCTTAAAAAGAGAAATGGTAGAATGAGAAAACACTTAAATAAGTGGAGTTAGGCACGCTATGCTGCTATTGTATCTAATAATTATATTTGTGTAGCATTATCACAATCTCACTAATCATTCCAAGGAAATAAATGCTGACATTTCATTGAGTGTGTGTGCAGGTTGTGTGAGAGGGAGAGAGAGACAGAGGCACACATGCGCAGTTGAGCACATAGTTATTTTGATAGTTGATCTGTTTTAAACACAAAATTGTCCATTACTGTTTTTCAGAATATAGCTATATTTTAGATTTTATGGGATATTATATGGTCATTCTAAGATTGTAGCAATAACATATTTATAGTGACATCCTAATTATTTAATGGTAGAAAGACAGAGAACGTTTTAAAGTTATTTAAACAGCTGTAGCTAGTCCCCACTCCCTTTCCTGATATTCCAATAATATAAGAGCTCAAATAAAGTGTAAGCTAGGTAGGCTCAATAGAATCACTTACAGTTCAACAAATAATTATTGAATATCTAATATAGTCCAAATATTGAATTAGGAATTAAATAGACAAAGATGAATAAGAAATGGTCTAAAAACAAAAATATGGATCTTTTAGTGGGGACAATCAGAAAAATAATAGATAATTGCCATCACGTGAGACAAGTAAAATGAAAAGGGGGGAGTAAAGTTGAGATAGAAGCACATAGGAGGGCAGATAACCTGGTGGGAAAAAGAAGAGCCCAGGGGAAGCTTTGTGGGAAAGTGCTGTGTATAAGAGGATTTGGAAAGGAAGATGTGGAATAGGTCACATGAAAAGAAGGTTAGATTACCGTCCTACAGAGTGAGTTTATAATCTGTAAGCACACTATTTTTAAAGTTGTAAAGGAAAGGATTTGCATGTATGATGGATAACTGAAAATAAAGACAACAGATTCCATATTGTGCACAACTTCTTAGTATCTACTTTACTGCTTCTCCAATGTATATCAGCCGTGTAGTTTGGAAGAAATTAGTTCCAGGTCCAGAGATACATGTTGTTTAGAGTGAACCAGTTAAGAGAGGTGCATTTCCATAAACAGTTATTTTTCCAGGAACTTAAATTTAGGTAAATCATCTTATAATGATGGATTTTTAGACATTTTCCCTTATTTCAACTGTGAGTATATGACCTGGTCGACAAAATTATACTACAAGGGAGTGATTTTAGTTCATGGCCACAATAGTAGTAAACTCTTTCTCCCATTAGTATGAAAGCAGTAAGGATGCTAGAGCTGTAGTTATCATGGCCACATTTCAGACAAGAAGAGGGACAAAGCACAAAGGTACACGTGCCAACTAACTCAGCCCCCAACAAAGAACCTTTCTGGAAACCATACCCAGTGAATTGTGTTTTTATACAAGTGGCCAGAACTATGTCCAATGTCTACTTCTAGCTCTAAAGTAAGTAGAAATTGTACCTAGCTGGCACACATCCACTCTAAAATAAATTAGAATTCTGTTAGTAAAGAAGAAGGGGAGAATAAATATCATTTAGAATACTAACAGTTTCTAATATGTAGACACTGACTTGAAAGTGTTCATAGTTTACTATGGAAAATAGCATATAAAAATACAAACCACTTAACTTTCTACTTCAATAAACAAATCAACAATATATTGTTAAGGAGAAATTACCTTACATGGTGGGCTTTTACTTGTAAGAAATTAGTAGATTACATTTTCCTTTATATAAATTCAAAGCAGTTTCTAATGCTAATACACAACAAACTCCAATATTACAGAAAATAAGTAAATAAACTAATAATTTCTGAACATGAAGAAGCACCATTCTCTCTGGACTGATTCTCTGATACATTGTTACAGAAGAATCAGCAAAAGCCAAACCAAAGTAGAAAGCCAAGGCTGTGGTCATAATTTGAGGCTGTGGCCACCTTATGGGAAACAGTGAAAACTGCCTCAGGTACCTAGTGAAGGCACTCAGTCCCTATTGCCATAGAGGGTCCCAATACCACATTTTCTGAAGAGTTTATACAGTTCCCATCAGGCATAAAATTCTTATGTGGCAGAAATATCACCACACATTTGATCTTGGATAACACCTTGGTATTAAGTGAAAGTCACAACCAAGGAAACAAAAACATCAGAGAAATCTGATAAGATTGTGTTTATCTAATTGTTAAAAAACATACACATGAAATAAGAACAGGTGATTATGAAAAAACGAGAAGTTTTGGAAAAAATGGCTATGAAACAAAGTTTTGGAAAAAATGCCTATGAAACAAAATGCTTATTGCAATAAAAATTTCACCATGATGTGAGGTCTAGATAGCAGAATGGATATTGCTAAGGAGCTAAGAAAATATCCCTGAATTGGGCAGCCTGTGGCTCAGACAGTTAAACATCTGACTTTGGCTCAGGTCATGATCTCATGGTTTGTGAGTTCGAGCCCCACATCAGGCTCTGTGCTGACAGCTCAAAGCCTGTTTCAAATTCTGTCTCCCTCTCTCTTTGCCTCTCCCTGCTTGTGCTCCGTTTTTCTCTGTCTTTCAAAAATAAACAAATGTTAAAAAATTAAAACAAAGAAAATCTGCTCACACAGAGCAAATTATATAAAAAGATATAAAGAGATATAAAATATAAAATATAATCTAAGAAATATGGAGGATATATTGAAAAGTTCCAATATACATCTAAGAATAGGTCCAAAATGAGACAATAGGATTAATAAAAGGGGTGAAAAGTAGAGAATAAAAAGGATTTTCCCCCCAATACTAACACAATAAAATATTTCACCAATAAACATCAGATTTTTTTTTCAGACCACAATGTTTTTACAGTTCATGTTCAACAGAATGAGAGTTTTTAAGTTTGGCCTTAAAAGTCTCAGTGAAAGGGGAAATTACTTTAAATCCATAATGGTTTTTCTAGCTTCATAACCATATAAAAGCTAAGACAAAGTAGAAAGGTTTTTAGTCATACAACAACTAAAAGAGTCAACCTATTATACACATTAATAGAAAATGCTCTTTAGGGAAGAAGGAAGAAGAAAGAAAAAAGAAACAAGAGAAAAAAGTCTAGGATGAAAAAGTCTGTTTCACAAAGCATCAATGGGCAACCTCAATTAAACGTGAGGTTAAATATAAATAAATATTGATAGTGTTAAGTATTTACTTTAGTACCAGTCTAAAATTATTATTCCAGATAATAGCAATATCAGTAATGGTCAAGAATGTATGAGGATAAAAGCCAAGCAAACTAAAACTGTATTAATATTCTTACCTTCAGTGGAATGTATGGGACAGTGAAGAATATTTTCACAGGCAAAGGGATGCTCTGGTTTCTATGACACTAAGAGTAGACAGAAGAATAATTGTTCACAAAGACAATCTTGTGAAAATCAAAAAGCAGTTTGACAGAAAATATCTACAATGAAAATGCTGAAGTACTATCTAGAATATGTAAAAAAAGAAAACCTTACAACTCCACAATACAAAACAAAGTAATTATCTGAAGATGATAGACACTTAATAGACATTTCACACCACCACCGCGCGCGCGCGTGCGTGCACACACACACACACACACACACACACACACACACATCGAATGGCCAAAAATCAAAAGAAAATATTGTCAACATTAATATTCTCCAGAAAATTTCAAACTGAAAATATGGTGAGATGCTATCATACACATATAATAGAGAGGCTAAAATTTAAAACATTGACAATACCAATTATTGAGAGAGATGTGAAATCGATACATTGCTTGTTAGAATGCAAAGTAGTATGGTTTGGAAACTATTTGGCTAAAATTAAAAATAAAAACAAAAACATTGTCCTTTAGTTTAAGGGTACTAAAACAGGTAGAAATTCTATATAGTTTGATGGGAATGTAAATTGCATAACCATCTTTGAAAAACTGTTTAGCAATTTTTTAAGAAATTTAAATGCACACAAGTCTACTCAACAATTGTATTCTTAAGTATGTCTCCAGCAAAATAAAAATATATCACTAACGAGCTCCTAGGTGGCTCAGTCAGTCGAGTATCTGACTTTTAATTTTCATTCAGGTCATGATCCCATAGTTATGGGGTCAGGCCTCACATTGGTCTCTGAGTGTGGAGCCTGCTCAAGATTTTCTTTCTCCCTCTGCCCTTCCCTCCTACTTATGTTCTCTGTCTTTCTAAAATAACAACAACAACAGCAACAATAGCAACAACAATAACAATAACAATAAATATATCACTAAAGACCCAGTAGATATTCAAATAATAAAAGAATATTATGAACAACTCTAGGAACATAAGCTCAAAACTTAGATAAAATAGAAAAATTCCTTGTAAAGCACAAACTACCAAACTGACCCAAGATAAAATAGGTACCCTAAATAGTCCTATACTATCAGTGAAATGGAATTACATTTGCAGTTAAAAAACATTCCAGTAAAGAAATCTTCAGGCCCACGTGTTTCACTGATGAATTCTAACAAACATTTAAAGACCAAATAAATCTTGTTTTGTACAATATCTTCAACAAAATAAAAGAGCAGAGAACAATTTAGTGAGGCCAGTATTACTCTGAATTAAAAATCAGATGAAGACAATGCAAATAAAAAAAACTACATACAAATATTCCTTATGAAGACAGACAAAAATTCCTCAATAGCCTATTACCAAATCAAACCCAACAATTAAAATAGCAACACATTATGGCTTAATGGAGCTTATCCCAGAATGCAGTAGTCAATATTTAAAATCAATGTAATTAATTATAATCCACACAATTATATCAATGGGTGCAGAAAAAGCATTTGACAAAATTCAATACCAATTTATGATAAAACGTGTAGCAAGCAATAAATAGAAGAAAACTTTCTCAATATGATAAAAATCTAGGGAAAAACCCTACAGCTAAAATCAGAATTAACAGTGAAAGACATAATGTATTTGTTTTCAAGATAGATGACAGGGCAACGATATCTGTTCGTATAGCTCCTACTAGCATTTTATTAGATCTAGTCAGTAATATGGCAAGAAGAAGAAATAAAGCACCTACAAACTGGAAAGGAAGAAATAAAATTCTCCCATCTGTATGGGCATGATTATCTACATGGAAAACCTCAAAGAATCTACCAAAAAAAATTATAGAACTAATAAAAGGTTCATCAAAATCACCAAATACAAGGCTAACAATAATAGAAAAAGCAGTTATATTTCTATATACTAATAATGAATAATTGGAAATGATTTTTTAAAATAATATGGACTATAGCTCTATCATAATAACACACATACCTACAAATCTAACAAAACACTTATGGGATCTGCATACTAAATCTACAAAACATTCATAAAATAAATCAAAGAGATCTAAATAAATGGGTATACCTGATGTATTCATGTTTTCAAAATCTAAACTAAGTAAAACTTTCAATGATATGAATATTCACATAAAAGTTTAACACAGTTCTTATCAAAATGCCAGCAGATATGTTATAGATATAAACAGGATTACTCTAACATCTATATGGCCATTGTATCCAGAATTTCATATCTGTGTGGATTCCCTACATGTACACCTATTAATTTTTTTGTTAAAATAATGAAAAAATAAATCCTGTGTGGAAAAAGAATTAAAATAGCTAAAAGAATTTTGAAACAGAAGAATTAAGAGACAGAAATCACTCTACTAGATCTCAAAACTTACTGTATAGCTATAATAAACAATACGGTGTCGTATTGGCAAAGGGATCAACACACAAATCGGTGGAACAGAATAAAGAATAAAAAGCCTAGAAATAATACCACACAGATAGAGGCAACTGATATTTGACAAAGATGTAGAATCAATTCAATGGAAGAAAGATAGTCTTTTCAATAGTTTCAGAGAAACCCACAGGCCAAAAAAAAAATTAACCTTGAAATTAAATCTTACACAAAAAATAACTCAAAATGAATAGCAAATTTAAATGTAAATCTAACTTTTAGGAGATATTATAATAGAACATTTTGAGAACTAAGGCTTGCTAAAGAGTTCCTAGACATGACACTGACACCAAAAGAATGACCCATAAAAAAAACAAAAAACAATAGATTTTTTTGGGAAACCACATATATGACAAAGGACTTACATCCAGAATTTGTAACAAACTCTCAAAACAGTATGAAAATGAACAACCAACTTTAAGAAATGGACAAATGACTAAAACAGACACCTCACCAAAGATTTACAGATGGCAAGAAAGCACATGAAAAGTTTTACAACATCATTTGCCATCTGGAAAATGCAAATTAAAACCAAGAGGAGTTAGCACTACACACCTGGTTGAATGGCTAAAATATTCTTTAAAGAATTACTGTATCGGCACCTGGGTGGCTCATTTGGTTAAACGGTCCAACTTCGGCTCAGGTCATGACCTCATGGTTTGTGGGTTTGAGCCCCTCGTCAGGCTCTGTGCTGAGAGCCTGGAGCCTGTCTTGCTGTCTTGGGATTCTGTGTGTCTCTCTCTCTCTAACCCTCCCCTGCTCTCTCTCTCTCTCTCTCTCTCTCTCTCTCACTCTGTCTCTCTCAAAAATAAATAAAACATTAAAAATTTTTTAAAGAAATACTGTAAAAAGCAAATGTTGGTAGTGATATGAACCCGCATTCATTGCTAGTGGAAACACCAAATGTACACTTGGAAAACATTTTAACTCTTCCAGAGCTAAATCTACTCTAACCTTACGACTCAACAATCCTACTACTGGATATTCACCCCAGAGAAAGGAAAACTTCTGTTCTCACCAAAACCTTTACACAAATATTATTTATAGTAACACTCTGCATAATCTCCAGAGCTTTAAACAACCTTAAGTCTTTCAACAGGTGAATGGGTAGCCAAACTGTGCTGTATCCATACAATGGAAGGCTATTTAGCAATAAAAAAAAAAAATAGATGAGTTAGGTGATCAGTATTACTATCAACAGTGAAATGTCATGTTGGTAGTAAGTATCTGTGATATTATGTGATGAATATGGCATATTATTTTTGTGATCTTCTTCCTAAAGCCCATAACCTTTTTCTAATCGTGAGGAAAACCTCAGAAAAATCCCAGTTGAGAGACATGGTATAAAATGCCTGACCAGTATCTTCAACACTATCAAGACCCTGAAAAATAAGGGAAATATGAGAAACTGTCACAGCCAAGAAAAGGCTAAGTTGACATCAGTAAATGTGATGTAGTATCATGAATTGACATTAGGAAAAATGAAGAAAGTATGAATAATGTAAGGACTTTATATTAGTGATAATATAGAAATATTGGTCCCTTGATAGTGGTAAATATATCATACAAATAGGAGATATTACAACAGAGCAAAGTGAGTATGGGTTTTATGAGAATTCTGCATCCTACCATAATTATTTTTATCAAAAAGCTCATCTTACAATGAAGAGTTCACTAATATCTATTTTTTAGATGTTTATTTTGAGAGAGAAAGAGCAACCACACTAATAGGGGAGGGGCAGGGAGAGAGAGAGAGAGAGCCCTGGGCTCTCAGTGTCAAGCCTGATGCAGGGTTTAATCTCACAAACCATAAGATCTCCACCTGAGCCAAAATCCAGAGTCAGACATTTAGCCAACTGAATCACCAAGGCACCCCTAAACTGTTTTTAAGTGTATGGAAAGAAACCTTACAATTAAAATCAAAAGTGAAAGAAAATCAAACTTAAGCAGCTAACTATTGATATGTGCAACTAGCTTTTGTTACGTAACTATGAATCTCACATATATTACTGTGAGTAACAAAAGCCCAGTCTCAAAAAGGATGGTAGATGGTTCTAGTATGTTCTCAAAAAGACTATAGTGATGGAGAATGAATGCTTCAGTGATTTTCAGGGGTTAGGAGTTGGTGAAAAATTTGACTACAAAGTGATAGCACTAGGAAATTTTATGAAACAAGGGAGCCATTTTATATTCTTTCCTGCATGGGGCTCTGTGCTGACAGCTCAGAGCCAGTAGCCTGCTTCGGATTCTGTGTCTCCCTCCCTTTCTCTGTCCCTCTCTCATTCACACTTCTCTCTCTCTGTCTCTCTCTCAAAAATAAATAAACAATAAAAAAATAAAAGAAAAATATGCCTACATAAAGATTTTTACAGGAAAGGTCATAGCAATTTTATTAATAATGGTCGGAACCTAGAAACAATCCAAATGTATATGAACAGAGAAAAGAATATACAAAGTGTGGCATAGCCACAGAATGAAATATTACTTGGCCTAAAAAGTAATATAGATTTATCTCAAAAAATTATGCTAAATGACTAAACTCGATCACAAAAGATTACATACATGCAATATGGTTCTACATGCATATAAAAGTCTAGAAAAGACAAATCTACTCAAGTAAAAGAAAATAGATCAGAGGCCTTCTGGAGTGAAGGATAGAGAAGTTTCTCGGGAGCAGAAAGGAGTTGATTGCCTAGAGTCTTGAGGAAATTTTGGGGTGATTAAAATGTTCTATATCTTAATTGTGTCAGTGGTTACACAAGAGAATATATTTGTCAAAATTTGCTAAACTTTATACTTAAAATGAGTGTATTTTGTTGTATGTAAATTATTTTTCAAGATTGATTACTTTTTTAAGAAAAGAATGTACCTTTTTTTTAAGAAAAAAATAAACTGGGGCTATTTGAGAGGGAATGGGGAAATCGTTTGGAGAAATTGATGTCATTTTATTTATTTCCATTTATTTTCATATACCCTGTAAATGATCTCCTTCAACTGGTAAATGTCTGATTAACCAATTAAATCATTAAAACAATTTTTGTCTGTCTTTATTTATTTTAGAGAGAGAGAGAGAGAGAGAGAGAGCAAATGGGAGACGGGGGCAGAGGGAAAGAGAGAATTTAAAGCAGGTTCCATACCATCAGCCCAAAGCCCACCATGGAACTTGATCCCAAGATCGTAAGATCATGATCTGAACTGAAATCAAGAGTCTGACACTCAAATGACTGAGTCACCCAGGTGGAGCTGATCAATTAAATTCTGAATGTAAATAACAGACATTAGCTTCAGAAATTATTCCATAATCATGAATTTAAAAGCACGCTGTCATTGTCATCTGTTATTTTTTAGCATGAGAACAGTTTGTCATATTGTTCAAACAGAACAAGGGCTAGGTATCTGTGATGCAACTAGAAAGAGATCCCTCATTCATTTGACAAAGAACAAAAGAGATTGGAAGCCAAGTGCTGTGATATGGGATTAGGGTCTAGAGAGAGCTTGTCCCATGAACTCTTGGTGACAAAAAAGCTGTCACTCTCTCACCACCTCAAATAGCATCTTTCCTATTTTTTTCTTTTCTTAAAAATTGTATGCAAGAAAGCATTTCTCCCTCTCTTTCCTAATTCTTTTAAATGTCGCTAACCTAATTGGTCTGAAATAACAGTTATGAATTTTTTATAAATAGCCAAATTAAATGCCTTATTATATGTTTGTTAACTGGCCATTTGGTTTTCAATTTATGTGAACTTCCTATTCAAAGTTTACCACTTATTTTCATAAGGTCTTTTTCTCTCTTATTGTATGTATGCAGTCTTTATAACACTAATCCTTTGAATGTTGCATGTGTTATACATATTTCTACTTGCGGCTTGTATTTTTCTCTTATTTATGGGGTTCTCATGTCTGTATTTGTAAATATGTTTTATATCTTAGAGAGTTAGTCCATCTAATTTATCTTTGTGAATCTTTAAAGGTAAAAATACTTTTTCTTTCCTTTTTTGGTGGGATTGGAAATAAACAATTTTGTACTGGCAAATATATTGAATATTTTATCTTTTTCATTGATTTTTAATGTCTATATTTTCATATATTTATTTATATATATACAGGTGGGTCTCATTTACAAATTGAAAGTAGCTCATTTAAAGAGTATATAAAACCAAATGAAAATAGTAAAATGACTTGGTTTATTTGCTCTTGATTTATTTATTTTGCCAATGCTGAATCATCTGACTCAAATTAGCATTATATATTTTTTTCTTAATTATAAAAACAGCCCCAATATTGTCCCTCTTCTTCAAAATCACCATGCCTATTCTAGGTCCTAATTCTTTAACTTATTGTAGGATTAACTTAAGAGGTTATGTAAAATAATCATTGTAATTTTGTTTGAAATTGCAATCAAATATGGAAGAGTTTACATTGTATGATAGTAAGTCTCCCATTTATCAACATGAATATTTACTTACATCTCATCATCTGTGTCTACATTTTATATTATTTATTGATGTTAGATTTAATCCTAGGTATTCTATAGTCTTTATTATTTTTCTGGTATTATCTTTATATTAAATTATAGTTCTATGTCTTAACAATGCTTTGCTGGCATATAAGATATAGCCTTGATTTTGCATAATATGTTGCGTCCACTTATAGATCCATAGATTTATTTGGAATTTACACTGTCTCTTTATTTCTTCTTCAATTTCTAAACATGTTTTTCTTTTACTTATTCCACTGTTTAAAATTTCTAATTCATTATTGAACAGAGGTGTGATAGAAGGCATCCTTACTTTGTACATAGATTTGGAGGAAGCTATCGTATTCACTTTGAATAATAATATTTTGGAAGGTAATGGTAAATAAACAATCAAGGAAATATTTTTTCCATTTCTAGTGTTATAATATGTAGTGTATTTTAGTATTGGCTTTTTATTAAAATTTTCTAACTATTCTTTCTCTACTTTATCTTTTAATGTAATAGCTAACTGGATAGGCTTTTGTGTCAAATTAACCTTGAACATACTAGTTTGGTGATTTTTTTAAATGATATATTCATCAATGTTCATAAATAGGATTGGTTTTAATTATAGGTTTTCTTATATATCTTGCATTGTTTGATATAGAATCTGTCCACAAATTCCATACATTGACCAAATTTTCTATATTCCATTTTTCTTGTGCTGCTATGGAAATTAATCATTTTACTTCTCTCTTTTGGGTATTAATCACTAAGCTTTTAATCTATATATTCAGCCAAGTCAAATGATAGTAAATATTTTTCTCATTCTCACAAAAAACAAACAAAAACAAAAAAAGTGACTACTGTTACAATAATACCATTATGATTATAAGCATAAATATAAGAACTATACTATAATATTTTTAATTATTTTGCTAAATATTGATTATGTATTCCACTTTTTAATTTTTATTTGTTTATTTTTATGATTTTAGTTTTATGTAACCTCTACACGCAACATAGGGCTTGAACTTAACAGTTCCAAGATCAAGAGTCACATGGTCCACCCATTGAGCCAGCCAGACATCCCCAAGTATCCCACTTCTGAGAATTCATGGGTTAATAATGCTGGGAAGTATTCAGCCATTATCTCCTGGACTATTATCCTATTCTTTCCTTTTTTAGAGCACTGCATAGTTATATAGAGGCTATTCAATATGCCTAGGCTTTATCTTTTTTGTTTGTTTGTTTTGTTTGAGTCTAGCCTTTAATCTTAACCTCCTTAGTATTTCATCTCTTTTACTCTCCTTGCTGTATTTAAATTTTTTTTCAAATTCTTTTATTTTACTAATTCTCTGTTCAACTACGTCTAATCTGATCATTGACTTTTCCACTAAGATATTATGTCATTTTGTTCTCATTTCTTATAGTCTAATTTAATTCTTGTTCAATCAACTTATACTTTATTTTATATTGCCATGTTCTATTTTTTGGTTTTCTATTTTGCTGTTTATCGACTTATTCCCTTAAACATATAAATTATGTTATCTAAAGTCTAATCTTGCTATTTTTATTTGTATAGTCTCCTAATTATAGTGTCTTTTTAAATCACCTCATGTGTCTTGTAATTTTGCAGTGTACAATAGATTTTATCTATTGGATTATTTGCTATCTGGCATTGGTTACATCTGCCTCTCAAAGGATCAGTAGTGAAAAACCACTTTTTTCTTTCAAATCATCATATATTGATACTTCTACAAGTAAAATAAAAAGTAATTATTAGAGGGGCACCTGGGTGGCTCAGTGGGTTTGGCTCAGGTCATAATCGCGTAGTTCATGAGTTCAAGTCCTGCATGGGACTCTGAACTGACAGTGCAAGGCCTGCTTGGGATTCACTTTGTCTCCACTCCTCCTGTGCACACTCTCAAAATAAAGAAATAAACTTTAAAAAACTAATTATAATAATAAATATAAATTAACTGAGACATAAAAATGCAAGTGCTAGATTTTTTAAAAATAATAGAAAAAATTTACATTAATTATTCTGTCAAACTGCTACAACCATTTCTAACACTCACTTTCTGTACCTATCTTGTCACCGACAAGTAGCAATCATTTCATGAAGGAGCATCAATCCACAGATCACATTCAAGTTCGCACTATAGTGTTCTAGAATGCCTTTGCATTTGCTCTGTCTTGCACAACAGATTAATCATTGGTGTGAGAGAAAAATTTACCTTTAATTGGTGGCTGAAAGATTCTCAGATTATGTGGATAAAGTACATTTGAACATGAAACATACTTAAAATACAAGGCAATGCTTACAAATTCTCGGGAGATGTGTTTATTCTTAATAATAGACCAGGTAATGAAAGATAAGCCTGTTTCCCACCTCTTACACTGAAGAATGAATATTTTTCTTGTTTATCCTTTTCCCCTAGGTATAGTATTTTGAAGTTTACTGCTGTTTGTGGAAGTCCCAGTGGTAATAGTCCAGCATGTGTGGGCATAGATTCACGATCCTATTCCTAAGATAGATCATAGCTTTCTATCCAATTGATCTAATTTTACTCTTGGTCATACAACCACAGAATCAACTGAAAGTTTAATTTCCTTAATTTTAAATCATGTCTTTGTTTATCATCTCTGCATTGAAAAGCATGTTAAGTTTTATCTTTATCCAACGTTTGATCCTATTAGTCAGTCTAAATTATCCTTGAACCTGATACATCCGAGCAACTAGAATCTAGATGGAACACTGATATCTATTCTTAAATTTGAAGGTCTTTCTTTGCTTTTTTGTAATTTATAGTGCTTAAATAAGTCATTCACCACACAAATGGAGGATCTTTTGCTTGCAATCACTTAATTCAAAAGTGATACAAATATGGAACTTTTAAAAATTACTAAAGCTAAAGAGAATAAGACAATTCACATAAAAAATGGCTAGAAATTTATATCCTTTTCCAATTCCAAAAAGGATGGAACTCTAGCAAATTATGTGCCATATATGTATAAGAGACATCTAAGAAAAAAATGATACCATGGTATAAAGCACAGGGGTGGTGGAGAATCTATATTATTCAAATGCTTTAAAAAAGATAAAACAAGAGTTACAAGATTAACAACAAATTATATCAAATTTACTAAATGAAACAAGACAGTATACAATTTGTTAATTCAGTGATGGGTATTTTTCTAGGCACTTGGGTCACAACAGTTAATAATACATAATGGATATATATTAACAGAAAAAAATCAGGCCCAAAATAAATAGATAAAATACATTTTTGATTGTGGTAAGTGACAAAAAGTAGGTAGTAAACATAACCCATATTAAGTTTGAGGACTCACAATGTACAGTCGCACATTGTTGATTCCAGTTGCACAATGGAATCAACTGAAGAGCTTTTGAAAAATATTCAACTGTTCCCACTTCCCTTTTTCAAAATCCTAACTTTATTGATCTGGGTTAGAGCACAGGTATATTATGTGTTAAATTCCCCCAAGGTGGTTGAAATGTGCATCTGTGGTTGAAAACTACTTACCTTGGGAGGTGAGTCTTCAACTTTTCTACACATTAAAAGCATTTGGAGGGTTTAAATATTACAACTCCTAGGCTGCATACACATCGATCAAATCAGAATCTGTGACAGTGGTTCTCACGTGTCAGTATTCTTTCATTATACTCCAGTTGATTTCAATGTACAGCTAAGGTTTAGAACTTGTTTTGTAGAGAAATGATATCCTAGACTTAAGAAAAAAACCAATTCAAAGACCTCAGGCAGGGACAAGATACTTTCAAGCCTCGAAAGAAAGTCATAACTAATGGAAAGAATAAAAATATTTGCAGGGCAACAGTGTGGCTTAGTCGGTTAAGCATCCAACTTTGGCTCAGGTCATGATCTTGAGGTTCCTGAGTTCAGCCATGCATTGGACTCTGCTGACAGCTCAGAGCCAGAAGCCTGCTTCGGATTCTGTGTCTCTGACTCTCTCTGCCTCTCCCCTGCTCATTCTCTCTCTCTCCCCCTCTCTCTCTCTCTCTCTGTCACTCTTTCTCTCTCTCTCCCTCTCTCTCAAAAATAAATATTTAAAAAAAAGTTTTTTAAAAAAGAATACAAATGTTTGCAAGGTGAAATTTGGCAATGATTAATCAGGAGAATGATTTACTATAATTTCTATTTTAAATATATCTTCTTGGCCGCTGCATGGACATTAGGCAATATGTTCATAAGTGTGAAAACAGAGATCTATTTAAGTAGTCCAAGCAAATGATAAAATTTAAAATGAAGATGAGTAAATAACTAAATATAGGATCGAAAAATGGAAAGAATTATAAGGCAGTATTTTGCAAAATGCTATCAAAGTAAACGAAAATCCAAGTGAAATGTCAGTTTTTAGTAAAATAAACATAAACTCTTACTAGGCCAAAAACAAATGATATTGAAATACTATCAAAGAACTGCCTATAAAAATAAACAAGTTGGGGCATCAGGGTGGCTCAGTTTGTTAAGCAGCTGACTTCAGCTCAGGTCATGATCTCAGTTTGTGAGTTCCAGCCCTGCATCAGGCTCTGTGCTAACAGCTCAGAGCCTGGAGCCTGCTTCAGATTTTGTGTCTCCTTCTCTCTCTGTCTGACCCTTTCCCACTTGCACTCTGTGTCTCTCTCTTTCTAAATTAAATAAATCTTTTAGAAAAACATAAATAAATAAACCAGTCTGCATTGTTTTATTGGTAAACTCTTTCAAATAAAAAGTGAATAAACAAATCCAAATATTATGTCAGCTTATCTAAAACATAACTTTCAGAACAAAGTTTCTAAATTCTTTTTTGAAATCTACCCATCACGAAAAGTAAAACTTGACAAAGATACCAAAGCCAGACAAAATAACTGGCTACAAAATATTTTGTCTACAAAATAACTGTAGACAAATCTCACTTACTAAAATGATACCCAATTCCAAAAGAAAATATCAAATCAAATTAAGTATATGAATAAAATAACATTTTGTGGGCAGATAGGTTTCATCTTAGACATGTAAAGGTCATTTCCCTTCATAAAGCATACTAACATAGGAGGTTAATTATCAAACATTTAGAAATGTTGAATATGTATCTACAAAAAAACAAATAAATATTTTGTCACCTGCTCGTCGCTTACATTAGTTCTATGGGGCACCATATGACTGGACTCTACAGAGCCCCACTAGGCTATGTTGAGCTGGGTTGGGCTGACAGGGTTCTCTAACAACTCAGGCTGTTAGAGAAGAAGTAATCCATCTAAAGCATGCTATTCTAAAGGCATAGGATAAAGAGGTAGGGTTGGGAAAAACTATACCAACCCATTTAAAACTTCTGCATTTACATATCACTGGTGAAACCAAGTCATGTGACTCATTTCAAAGTCAATAGAGTGGGAAATGTGTACAAAGAGTGGGGAGAAACAGTCACTACACAATGTATCCCCTAAAATAAACATGCATAAGTGATCAAATAAGAACCTTTATTATCCTAGAAATAGATGGGTTATTTTTTGACATAATGATCTAGAGATAGAGCTATTGAAAACCAGAAGCCAACATACATTTTAACAGCTTAACGCTAAACACATTTTATTTAAGTGATAGAAATGAAACAGATGCTTAGTTTATCAGTATTATTGAACAATATTCTGGAAAATCTAGCCACTGCAATTAGAGAAGAGAAGGAAATAAGTGGCATACAGATTTGCAAGGAGAATGACAATTTAACACTCTGTTCAGATGGTACAACTACACACACAAGAAAACTCAAGAGAATAAAATATAATCAACAAGCAGGAAAAGAATGTAGCAAAGTAAGTAGCCAATTAATACAGAAAATAGCTTTCCTGTATATAAACAATGGCAGGGTAAAATATAGAGAAAAATTATCACTTATATTCACATTAATAATATTAATCATCATCATCATTGAGTATGCCTAACCAGATATGTACTGAATCTATATGAAAAACCTAATAAATCTATGATGCATTATATGCCAGACATCACACAATTGATAGATAGCAATATTCTTCAAGATGTTGTAGGAAAAACAATTTCTCTGATAAGAAGCTATATTATTATAATTCTCCCAAAATAAATTCATAAATTCTATTCAATACCAATTAAAATTCCATCAGACTCTTCACTTGGGGGCACTTGACAAAATGACACTAGGGTTCATAGGGGGAATAAATATGTGACAATATCTGAGAAATTTCAGAAAAGATCAGTAATGAGACACTTATCAGATATTTAAAAGGCCACTAATGAGGGATTTTTAAATAAATATTAGTTCCTTTTATATAATAATTAATATGAAGCTATTTAAAATAGATGTGCCCTTCCTATGCAGACTTCCAAAATATATTATTTTAAATATATAAACATAATGAAAATTTTAAATTTAAAAAGGCACACATAAGAGATTTCTGAACAAATAAAAGAAACTATTAAATGGTTACATATTCAGAGAGGCATTAGTGGGTTTTCTACTGGAGGAAAATCATGCACTTTTCATTGTTTGATTGCATTTTTGTTATAAGTGTGTATTGTTGTAGTTTTTGTTCTTAATTTAATTCTCAAAAAGCTTCCTAATGCTGACAGGCTTATGATATATCCAAGAATAACAATGAAATTTGTATCCTTTCAATTAGCAATAGTCACTCCTCGGGTAACCCTCACTGGCTACGATACTGCCACTGCGCAAAGCTTGACAAATATTATATTAAAACTTACTAAAGAGCAAAATAAATTAATATCAACCTATGAGTCACTTTAATGATTTTCCTTAAAGTGTGGATGTACTGTCAATTTTAAGGCATGCGTTTGCCTCTGCAGACATGTATTCAATGTACATTTCTCTGAATATAATTGTAATATTAATACTAAAGTACGAAGGACTCTTATTTGACAATACCTGAAAATTATTTGAGATTCCCATTATTTTGATGAATTTCTATTCTTTTTAACTCACTCTATGGATGTATTACTTTTCAAAAATATCTGAAACATTCTGATTTAGTAAAGAGTGCAATGACATTGCTTTGAGAGATTGAAGATTACAAACTTTAAATAAAGAGTATCATGACAGAGTGTGCAATTAATCTGGTGTGCTCAAGGGGCCAGATAACTATAGTTTCTTCTCATGAAAAAAAAAAACACACACAAGTATTATTTAAACCTCATTCTTCCCTGGTGTTTCAAAACTCCTACTGAAACATCTAAGCCATTGTGACTCTCAAATATGAATTTTTCAAATATCCAGGACATTGTGACTTTCAAATATGAATTTTTCAGGCATCGAGTGAATGCCAGAGATAACTTCCCAAAGGGATGGAGAAAGTTAGTGAAGGCTTAATTCAAAGGACCTTACCACGTACCTTACTTGCAGCAACATCACTAAAACATTTTTGCCCAGGAATATGGCCCTAAGGAAACATATTTGATGTTGAAACAGGGTCTCTTTGCTAGTTATTTCATTGCATGTCCATCTGCTGCATTGCCAGTGTGCCAGCTCACAAACTGGTCTGCTATTTTCAGTAAGCATGTGCCAAAGCAGCACATGGTTTAGACTGGCGGATTACATAAGGCTGTGAGTATCCACTATAATAAAAATTTAGTCTTTTGCCCAGTGTGTTTGATCCTTAAATTGCTCACTGTGCATTCATTAACTCTCAAAAATTCCCTTGAAAGAGGTGACATATCACCAGTTTATGTTATAGTTAGGGAAGCTTGATAGGAGATGAAGAGATTTAACCAGAGACTCAGGTAAATCTCAATGGAATGCCTGGGTTTGTTTACTTGGAACTACAGTTTCTTACCTAAGTTATGCTTACATCAGGGGTTGGGGGGAAGTTATGGAATTCAGTATGTTATAGATTGTTCTCAACATGGCAAATATGGATATTCCCTAAAAGTAAGAATGACACTCTGGAAATAAGACAAAAACGAACATTTGCTAGTATACATTCTGATGTATTAAGATTCTAGAAACCTTGGCTTTCAAATCAGTAATTGAACTATTACTACATTTTCCTTTTATAAGTCTATTTTGGTTTTTACTTATGCCTTATTAGACTGTTCGACACTGTATCAGAAACGCCATACAGAGGAAGCTTTGAGAATATTGTCTAGTGCACAGAATTCTTTAGAAACCTCTGAACATAACTTCTTTGGAGAGATAAACAGATAATGCTTCAAATTTTGTCAACTTTTACAATCATTTTAAAGTTTAAAATTGTATAGGGACAAAAATTGTGAAAATGTACACACTTGCTATTTCTAAATATCTAATAATGGTAGTATAGCAAAGTTTCACTAGAAGCATAGTTAAAAATAGGAGTTTTGATGGGGTGCCTAGGTGACTCAGTCAGTTAAGTGTCCGACTTCGGCTCAAGTCATGATCTTGTGGCTCGCGTGTTTGAGCCCAGCGTCGGGCCCTCTGCTGACAGCTCAGAGCATGGAGCCTATTTCGGATTCCGTGTCTCTCTCTCTGCCTCTCCCCCGCTCATGCTCTGTCTCAAAAATAAGTAAACTATTAAAAAAAATTTTTTTTAAATAGGAGCTTTTGAAATTTTGTGGGTTGTTAGATTGTCTTCTAGATCAAAACAAATTTCTAGGTTTGTAAAAAAATTAAACTTAAAATTTTGCTAGAGTATTTTATTAATGACTTTGGTGAGTGCTAAGACAGCATACCAATTATGTTTGTGAATTGCATGAATTTGTAGGAGATGCAGAAAATGTTCACCTACTGTCAATATCTAAAAAATTCTTGATAGGCAAAAAATAAATAGATTAACCAATCTAGTTAAAATGTGGTACTGATTAACATAAGGTCACCTTGTTCTAGAGATTAAGAAAGTCCAACTTTACGAGAACCCAATAAGGAAGTCTTGCCTAGGAAAAAATCTTTGTGAAAAAGCCTTTGTAAAAAAAATCACACTAGAGTTTTGGTTTAACTTCATTACCAGTGTGACATGGCATTTCGTGTGGGGCATTACAGTTTAAGAGGAATTTTAGTAAGCAAGAGTGGAGAACCCAAAGCTGGATTGTCAAGTACCCAAAGAAATGATATAATGCTTAGTTTAAGAAGTGAGTGAGATTATTTAACCTAGAGAATTTAGATGAAACACAATAAATATTTTTAAATATTTGAAAACTGCACGTGAAACTTTAGTTAGCCATGACTTCTATGATTCCAGAGGAAAAATAAAATCCAACAATTGAAGGTTACCAAGGGAAAGATTTCAATTCAAGTTAAGGAAAGTTTCTTTAAATAGAACTAACTGCTTGGAGGGCTTTATGCTGAAGCTAGACAACTATTTGTAAGTTGCATATAAAAAGGGATTCAATCATCCTATCAGACGATGGAAGGAAATGTGAGGGATTTGAAACATTTTACTTCAGTGGTCCCTTTAACTTCATACCTGGCTTAAATGAGAATTCTCTAGAAGTTAAGACCATTTGGTTGATCTAATACCCAATACATATATATATGTGTATATATGTCATGCATATTTTATCCTCACTAATGTTTGGATATAGGTAGGTCTGGGAAATTGGAAGTTTCTTATGTTGTAAGAAGTTAAGGTTTTAGTAAATATTTACTAGCTTCTTTAGAATGGAGAAATTTGGATTCCATTCTTTTTCATCCTAGCTTGTCTTTGAAATCGCCTGACTTCCTCTTAACTGTTGTAATGATTCTATTCTGTTTACATGGTTAAAATGGAATAGAGATAAAAGTGACAGCTGGGGCAGTGTGTACAAGGACAGTAAGGCGAGATAGGGGCGGGCGCCTTGAAGATGACAAGGGGAAGCCTGGATTTGCTGTAGGAGGCGAGAGGCCAAGAGTAAACGGATTCAGTAAGGAATGGTTTGGTCTGAACAACAAGAAACAGGGAAATGTTAAGCTCTCAAAAGCTTTCCAAAATAAAAGGGACATGGAGAATACAAGATTTGATATGTCCTAACCCTGCTATCTAACCGAGAGACACACAAAAGAAATGGGCAGATAACACTGGCATTTATCAGGAAGGGAGGAGATACATCCTTAACCTGGTGACTCCATGGGCAGACTACAGGCAGGAGGCTTCCTTGTTCTGGGAGGCGAGTTCAACACCCACACGGAGGGATAAGACCTGAACAAAGAGAGGCGGACGTAAGTCTAAGGACATGAGGTGGAAACCTAATGGGATTGGGCAGTGATTCCCATTTCCAAGAGCCAAAGTGACTTTTACAGTAAGCTCAGCAAGCAACTGTGCTTTCCACGTCCCTGTGCTACTAGATGGTTGGTTGTGAGGCTGCATGATACAGAACGTTGTGGATTTGCAGCCTTCTATTAGGAGCCACAGCTCATTCTCTTTTCTGTACGGATGCATATTTACTTGGAAACAAGGTGGAAACAAAAAAGGGATTCTAATATATATACATTTGGGTATACAATACCAACTCGGCATATGATATTGAAGGGCTTCAATTCTATTTTTCCCACATATATAATATAGAAGGATATTCACTTGAAGAAGTTCTTTGTTAAATATATTTATTTTATATATATGTATATATATATAATGAGTTTTATATTTATTTCTATTTTTCACTAATAAATGAGTTTTATCAGATGTATCTATTCAAGACATAAGTGGGCTATTACTCATTGTTATTATTAAAATATTGCTGTTTATGGGGCACCTGGGTGGCTCACTTGGTTAAGCCTCCCATTCTTGATTTTGACTCAGGTCAGGTCATAATCTTCTGGTTGGTGGATTGGAGCCCAGCCTAGAGTTTTGAGCTGCTGGTGCAGAGCCTGCTTAGGATTCACTCCCCCCGCCCCTCCACCCCTGCTCCCTGTTAAAATAAATAAATAAATAAATAAATAATTTTTAAAAATATTGGTGTTTACTAAGTTAGCAGCAGTGATTTCATCAAACTGACACTTCTAATTCTAAATCCTCTTGCATACTTATAAAGCTGAGGTCTATCTGCAGGAGCCAAAGCTGATGCCAATAAAACTCACCCCGAGGGAGTAGCTAGTTCCACAAAAGAGAGTAGTTCTTTGGCTATCCTTCAGTCATCAGCAACCAATATGTGTTCACTGTTTATAAATAACTGTTTGAGAAAACGATGAGGGTGGGGGGGGGGGCAATAAACAATAATTAGGGTGTTTGTTTACGTCCCGAAACAGGACACTCAGGGACAATCATGTAAGAATACAGGAAAGGGAGTAGTAAAAAAGGGCATCAAGCTGTATGATACGATGTAAATATGAGAATATAGACTATGTTCAAGTCCTAACTTTACTCTAAAGAAGAGAGCAAATGAAGATCTCTAGATTGGAGAACAATTTGCAGGCTGGTGCTGGGTCTCATAAAAATAGCTTGATTGTGGGAAAAACTAGGCAACTCTAAAAATTATGAAGAAATAGAGATAGTCCCACTGCAAACTGTTATTGAACCCTTTTTAATCTCTTCACATTTATGTCCCTCTCTATGTCTTCCATCGAACAAGTGACTATGTTGTCAGATATGACAAGACAATGGCAGATGCCTAAATCTCAATATGGAATTGTATGAAGGAAAATACCCGAATGGGACATGAGGGAGAATCCCATGAGACACCTTTGGGTGCTCAAAGTGGTCAGACTATTCCCTAGATCTGAAATGCAGGGAATTTCACATCTGTCTTCCAAGCACCAGAAAATTCTGAAAATCTACCTGTGGGATGATGAACTATAACTTTTAAATGGTTCATGTGAACATATTGAAAGACATCTTCATACTTTTATCTAACTACGCCTTCACACTTCATGTTTTTTTTTCCCTTTTTAAGAGAGGAACCTAGATACACATTTTAAAATAATAATGCAGCCTAAGTACTAATTAATTAATAAGACAGCCACAGAAAGAGAATAAAAACACATGAAATAAATTAGCATTGCTTTTCTAACATCATTTTTTAAATTTAACCATGGTAAGAGTATTATACTTACAGTCTTTAATTTTTAAAACACTCCTTATGGCTTAATAACAAGTCAACTGAATCATCAGGCTTATCGTATATTTAAAATACAGGTATCTGGTCAAATTCTAGTTTGAAATAAATTTTTTAATGAGTTTATAATAAAAAATTTTGAATAAAAGACCATTTGTAAAGGCATGTGTGAAACATTCTTTGACATTCACTTCTATTCATCCTGACAGTAAAAAGTTTCTAACATGGAAATGGACAAAAAAGTACAACGAGCAAGTCTAACTTAAATAATCACTTAAACTTAAGTCATGCAAGGAACGTTTATTATAATAGAAGTACTTGAAATTACATGGGAAAAAGCTACGACAATTGTCAGATTATGATTCAAGTACCTGTAAATTTTTATGACACTGTAATGTTTTAAAAAACGCAAGAGTCGGGAATCCATATGCTACTCAGTTTAGGATAAATTAATACAATTCTTCATATTATTATCTACCTTAGTGGTATTTTTGTGGTGTCTTCAGATAAATTCAAACTATTGTAAATCAATTCTGTAATCGTTACTGAAATAAAGAGAAAGAAGATAAAATCTTGAATAAATGTACCAAGAAAAAAACATTATAGTCTTGGCATGTTTATAGTTCAACAGGACATTAAGTTAGCAATTCAGCAAAAAATGAACCTTCCAAAATATTTAAAAGTACTGATTTATTCTTTCATACAACCAGGCTAGTGATTTCTTTAAAGATCTCGTCGCTACGTAGACATTTATTTCTCATTGAAGCCACAGATAGTTTATTGCACTTTAACTAGCAACCCAGGAGCTATTTTTTTTAAAGAGAGGAGAACTAGTTTTTCTCTGGATCGAACATATGGTTTTGGAGGCTTTGCTGTGTGCAATAGGGCAAGGCTACTTTTGAGAGTCTGCTATTTATCTCTTAAAAAAAAAAAAAAAAAAGCTAAAGTTTGACTGACACTAATTTCCTGAACAAGATACCCTAGAAACTCCAGTTTATCTCATAAAATCATAACAGACAGGGTTTGTGATGTCCCCTCTGCAAGATTCTTTATTCTGTCAGTTTCTAGCATTTGAAATGACGGAAAGAGATGTGTTCCTTTCATATGCCATCCAGGAGAACAGAACCTGTCACCAACACTGTAATGTGCTGTGTATTATCACTCTGAGTGATCCAGAAGCCCAGAGACTGTCATCTTTTTAGACTGTACAAGTCAACACAAATAAAACTGAGGAGGCAAATGATAATGTCTGAGATAGAGCCAGGCTCATTCTGGCCATTACTTTTTATTCAAACCTTAGAGATGACATGATGTGAAAAATGAGCCTATGTCTAGTTCAGTGCCCATTAGTGTGTGAGCACATTATCTTCCACTTTTCACATTGAATCTCTCTGTACTCACTCTGCCAGTTAGAGCTCGGCAGCCTGTCAGCTTAAAGGGTTTTAGGCTCCTTTTTTCTTCCCCAATTTTATGTAATTATAAATAAAAAGTAATATTATCTCTCTGTTGATAAAGTACAAGCAATTTGAGTTACTTGTTCAAAAAAATTAGTCCCAGTATTTGCTAGAGTCTCTTAAAGATTATTCTTTTGTAACTAAACCACTAGCCTGTTTTATTTGAAACATAAATAATATTTTTTAAAAACAAGTAGAATTTTCATTGAAACAAATAAGATGAGCATTTTAATCTGCATTGAATAGGACAGTGTTGGGTCCTCATTTCCTACCTATGATAAATTTTATAATTTTCCGTATCTAAATATCTGAGATAATCCTTATCAAAAATGGAATAAGTAGTATAATTTGTTCCAGGTAAAAGGCTCAGGAATATCTGTTTCCTATAGTTACATTGCTGGGAAAAAAAAAACCCTGATGAATATTTTTACAATCCTGTCAGTTGCCAGAGCCTTACTTTGCATCCATATACATAACAGAGACCATATTTGTGCCTGGTGAGGTTGGGGCAATCAATTAATTGATCATACCACTCATTGTCACGTTATTCTGGCCAGGGAGGAAAAATCAAACTGTGAAAATGTACTTTTCAACAACTCTATTGGGTAGAAAACCTGACAGCCCTCAACATGGAGATCTGCCCTCTTCAAAAGTAGCTGAAAGTGCACATGTATGCACATACACACATACACAAACTTCCAATAAAAAGCCAATTTTTGATGAGTTTGTAACATGTTCAAGAGCATTATGAATGGCTACATGCAACTCCTGATTTTTCCATTTGTAATTTATGATCCCCAGTGTTCTTAAGATATTTCCATACTACCCTACAGGTAGAATTAGGCACATTTAAAAAGAATTCCTAAGGATATAAATACCAAGCACGAGATAGTTGTGATTCAGTTACTTCGATTACAAAACCCTTTATTAAAATTGAATAAAAAGTCATCAGTACTGAATATCACATGAAAGAGGTGATTGATGAATTTTTGGCCAGTAACTGCATATTTAGTTTTGCCATTATACCATCACTTACAATTGCCTTCATGTTGGATTCTATTCCATTTGATGGCCACAGAAAGAGCCTCACCATATCTGAGAATCTTAGAAGAAGCTGGATTTTTTGTTAGTGAATTTTCACATGCATCCTGTAACAGAAGGGTAAGAGCAGGTTTTATGATGAGCTTTGTTTTATGTCAGTCATCAGCCTTCCCCTCTTAGACTGAAGCGTTGTTTGGGTACCGTAATTTCTTACATCAGAAAATGGTTTACAATGTTTTCAGTTCTTTTCTGAAATGTCAATGATAGACATTACTGTCTGTGCAGAAGTTAAATGGTATCACACTGGAACAACGGTAGATGAAGAGTATTTATTTTAACTTCGTCTTCCATTTTCTTCTGCATGGATTATCATCTTTGTGACTTATGGCAAGAATGATGGCCTGAATGTACAAAATTGTGTGTACTGTCTGAGAGAGATATTAGAACTACCATGATGCCTTCCTTTCTAGGGTGACTATTTTGTCCAGAAGTTTCAACAATGCTGGTGACATTAGTTGAGGTGTATGTTAAAATTCCAATTCAGGGGCGCCTGGGTGGCTTAGTCGGTTAAGCGTCCGACTTTCGCTTAGGTCATGATCTGGCGGTTCGTGGGTTCGAGCCCCGCGTTGGGCTCTGTGCTGACTGCCAGCTCAGAGCCTGGAGCCTGTTTCAGAGTCTGTGATTCCTTCTCTCTCTGACCCTCCCCTGCTCACACTGTCTCTCTCTCTCTCTCCTAGAAATAAATAAAAATATTTTTTAAAAAATTCCAATTCAAATAACAAATAGATTAGTACTTCACTGAATGACCACCCTTGAGAGAAACCGCAACCCTATCTTATGGGAAGATGTGAGATAATGAAAGAGTACACGATAAAATAAAATGTTTTACCTCTTTTGTTTATGCAAGATTTCAAAGAGTTTTATATCAACTATGTAACTATTTTATTGTATCTACAAATCAAAGCATTCAAATGGACTACCATTAAGCAGGAGCATTTTTGTTACATTTTTCATTATTCTCTACTGTTACTTTTTTAAAAGAATTATGGAGATTGAAATAGCGGCAAGGTTTTCAACCGTTAAAATTGTGTTTCCTAAAAAGAAAAACCCTTTAAAATTTTGAGAATGTACAGATGCCCCAATTAGGTGAATAGAAGTGATTTTTTTTCACTTCTTTATGATAAAACCCACTCCTTTTTAGTTTCTTACTATGATGTTGTCCTTGGCACATATAGTCCTGAGAGTAGCTACTAATACTAAAGTAAAATGATATATTCATTGCCAATGAAAAGCTGGCATTGAAGGTAATCCAATTCATTGGCAAGAAAAATTTGTTACCAAAGATATCCAAATAACAAATAATCTCCAGTAATTTGAATTTTACTCTCAATCCCTTTTTTTTTTAAATTTGGAATGAATTTAGTATATGTGTATTATTATCCTATAAAATTCACCGTTTAGGGGCTCCTACGTGGTTCAGTCTGTTAAGCCTCTGACTCTTGAGTTCGGCTCAGGTTATAATCTCATGGTTAGTAAGTTTAAGTCTCACGTTGGGCTCTGGGCTGATAGTTTGCAGCCTGCTTGGGATTCTCTCTCTCCCTCTCTTTCTGCCCCTCCCCTGCCTCTTTCTTTGAAAATAAAATAAATAAGCTTTAAGAAAAAACCTCACTGAATAAATAATATATTTCCATATTTCCAACTTCTGTGGGGGTTTCTTCACTCTTTTTATTTTCCTTGTACTTAAAAAAATATCAAGCACCTTACTTAATCCAGTTGTTGTGTTTATATTTTCCAATGAAATATCTAGCTGGTGATCTTTCTAACCTTGAATGACCCCATTTTCAGACTTGGTGTCATCCAATTCTTTTGTCCCCTCCTTTTAAAGAAACCCTTCTTTTTTTCTTTTTTTTTTTAATGAAGATCAAACATTTTCCTAAGTTTACATAATATCTTTATTATGCAAAGATATTTATTTGGTTATCAAAATATTTGAAATTTCATTTTTACCAAAGACAGTATATTTAAAAATTGATTAATATTCTATAGACACAAAATCCTGTTGCAATAGAATTTTTTTATACAGCCAGAGGAAGGGGAAGAGATTAACTGTTCAAGACACTAGAATTAGAGAACAACAGAAATGGGAGAAGGGGTCACTTGTTCTAAAGGCTTAATTGCTTAAGAAATTCTTTATATTAGAAGATTTTATGATACTAAAGAAACAATCCCTTAATGATATGGTCTTTAAAAATTCTACTAACTCTTACTAAAAAGGTTTTATTTCATTAACACTAGGTTTCTTATATTTTTCCAATTTCAAATAAGCTCTCAACTTTGAATAATTTTATACTACTAGAGTCAGTCACCTTGCTAAGGGATTAATGGATGTTAGAAAGGGAGGACTAGTTTTGTGCATCTCAAGATGATTGTATTATTCAAGGCAGAAAATCTGTAATGAATCTTAAGTAGATTTATGCAAATAGTCCAAAATCCACTAGAAATGTAACTATGTATCTGGTAAATTAACTTTTTTTTTCCCTTTCAGTGTCCACTTGGCAAAGAGTGTTAATGAAAGATGGAATGGGAAAAAAAGATAAAATTAAATAACCAATTGATGCACATGTTCAATGTCAGAGTTGTCTCAATGTAGTCTATTGCTGATTATACAATGATGGTGGAAGTTTTATGCAACACAAAAGTAGAGAACACATCAAAAAGGCAGCCATTAGAAGCATATATTTATAACTCCTGGGGATTTTGAGTCAAGACAAGATGAATTTAGTAACATTTTAAAAATGTACATAAATCCACTAACAAAATAGACAAAAAATAAGAAGAAAAAGATTTTAAAAAGGGACAATATGATAAGATATTCCTAGAAACCACAAAATATGAATGGGTAGGGACCAATCACTATCAAGACAGAGCCCACACAAGTTTTGCTTCTCAAGAGTTATTAGAATAAGGTAAATGGAAGTTAAAGAATCTCAGAATCCTGAAATACAGATATAGCCAATAAATAGCTACCTCCAAAAGGAGAATATCCCACTCAGACTCCTCAGCAAACAGATCTGAGAGAAAGAACACTAAAAGTAGATACAAGCTCTAATGTGCATGGTAACTAAGAAGACTTAAAGGGCCATCAAAAGAGCTTTGAGGCTGTTAAGAGTCATAGACATCAAGTGAACTAGAGTCTTGCTCTAGTACTGAAGTAAAATAGGCATTAAGGTTGATGACTAACCTGGATTTGCTCTCAAATGAGGGGGTTTTCTGGATGTAGGACTTTCATTGATAAAATAGTCCCAAGAAAAACAATATATTTGTTTGCACTACATAAAGGACACTAGACATATTCCAAAAATCATTTTTTAGAAGGACAGTGACCTAAGACTCTGGTGGAAAAAATCTGGGAGTCAGGAACACTGAGTGTAAAGAGAAAAAATTCACACAAAAGGTTAAGCATAAAGTTTTGAGAAACAGATACTCAGAATTATGAAAGCAGCCATGAGAGGAGTTTAAGAATATAGTCATATTAATAACAGAAGACATAGTTCTTGATCAGTGATAGCATAGTAATGAAATAGAGAATAAAAAGAAATAAAAAACAGATAAATAAATATTTGAGAAAAAGACAGTGAAAATGAAGAAACATTTCAGAAATTAAGACTAATTATAAAAAGCACAAGAGCAAGAGAAGTGCTATAATGGAAATAGAAAATAAAAGGAAGTTAAAACACAGGGAAATCTGTAAATATTTAAGAAAAATATATAGTTTGAAAGACAAATAAAGGACAAAGAAGGCATGCAAATATCCAGTGTGTGTGTGTGTGTGTGTGTGTGTGTGTGTGTGTATAATTGAGGTCCTTGAAGAAGAAAACTCAAGCAATGGAACAGACACTAGAATAAAAATTGTAATTCAACAAAATATTCTAAAATTAAAAATATTGAATGTGCATGTTGAAAAGACTTCCCACGTACCATAGAAAATATACTTGAAGTGGTTAATCCCAAGACCCATTATAGTAAATCTAATTTACTTTAAAGATAGAGAAAAATAGTTTTTTTAAGCAACCAGTAGAAAAGATTAAGTCACTTATAAGTTCAAGCCAGTGTTAGGTACCTTTGTGAATTCAGATAATATTGTTTTGACTAGCATTTCCTGGAGAATCTCCCATAAGATAGGAATTTCCACAGGATAACTTGCAAATAATAAAGTCTAGAAGCAGTTTTGGCATAAGTGTTGGTGGTGAGTACTGAATATATTCAACAAATACATAACATTAAGTGATATAGATAAAAATGATAGAATACCATGCAAATGTCATATGCAATGAAAAATTAGGTATAATTCAACTAGCAAAATGGTAGTGATAGAAGGTCAGAGTATGTAAAATGTAGACTCAACTTTATGGGAGTTACATATAGACATTAACTAAAAGTAAACTAGATGTTGGTGAGAAGGAAGAAAAAGAAAATAAGGTTATTAGTAAATCTAATTATTATTCCTAGTACAAATTAAAAATTATGAGGGAGCTGATAATAATTTAATATTATACCTATAATAACCATTGTAAGAATTAACTTGTTATTCCCTCCAGTTCTACTTGGAAGATAGAATTGAATTCATAGAAAATATATTTTAATAAATAGACACAGAGTATTATATAAAGTTTCCGCTAGAAAAACTGCAAATCTAGGGGTGTCTGGGTGGCTCAGTAGGTTAAGCGTCTGACTCCTGATACCAGCTCAGGCAGGTCTTGATCTCTTGATCTTGGGTCTGAGCCCTGTGTCATGTCACACTGAATGTGGAGCCTTCCTGGGATTCTCTCTTTCCCTCTTGCTGCCCCTCCTCCTCTCGTCCCTGTTCTCTCTCTCTCTCAAAATAAATAAATAAACATTAAAAAAAAGTAAAACCTCAAATCTTCTGAAATATTAAAATAAATATAAAAATAAACATTTTTACAATAGTGTGTATTATATTATATATTTAAAACTTTTACTTCCTATGCATGAATATAGCAAATGAAGATGAATTATATGAGTCATTTCAGTAATTAAGTGGCCTATCTCCACAATTAACATAAAATGATGTTCATACTGGCTAAGAAAGAAAACCAAAATTGACTGGTTATAAAAGATGAATATTAAAAATAAAGATTCAGAATTATTAAAAATAAAAAGATGAGCAAAGATATACTAGGGAAACACAAATGAAAACAAGGGGTTACAATCTTGGTGATAAACATCATAGAATTCATGCTTCAATAAGAAAGGAGTGAAGGAATTAAGGAAGGAATTGAAAAAAAGGAGAAATAAGGGGAACAGAGGAAGAGAGAGAGAAAGGGAATGGAAAAGGAAAGGAAGGAAGGATGGAAGGAAAGAAAGGAAGGAGGGAGGGAGTAAGGAAAAATTAAACAAGCAAAGAAAGCCACTATAAAATAATTAAGTGTAAAAATCAGAATACAAAATCTACTAGTAATATTTATGTTAATAAAAGAGCAACAGCTTTTATAGAAAGATTGGAGAATTTAACAGGTAAATGAAAAGAAAAACAATAATAATGAGTTTAACACATCTCTCCAAAGTATTAGAAAAAAAGAGATAAGAAGAACATAAATGTATATAATCCACAATGTAGATTTCATTGGTCTTGATAAAGAGATGAATGATTTTGAACACTGACATTTAGCAATCATTTCTTCTTTTATGTGAATTGCATATTTATAAAATATAAATAATATAAAAAATTTTCTGATGATAATGTAAATAAACAAAGCAAATTAGAAAACAATAAAATGAAGTAATAAAGAACGCCTTCTTCTTATGAAGTATATGATTAGTCAGTTTATCATCAAATGACAATGAAAGTCAACAGCATTTTGAGAAAATAAAAGTAGTGAAAAGAGTACACAGGTACACCTCAGAGATTTTGTGGGTTTGGTTCCAGACCTCCACAATAAAACAAATATTGCGATAAAGCAAGTCAAAGAAATATTTTGGTTTCCTGGGACATGTAAAAGTTATGTTTACACTACACTCTCATCTATGAAGTGTGCAATAGCATTATGTCTAAAAAATGTATATACTTTAATTAAAAATACTTTACTGCTAAAAAAGGTTAACTATTATCTGAGCTTTCATTCGGTGAGCTGTAATCACTGACCACAGATCACCATAACAAATATAATAATGAAAAGGCTAGAAATATTGTGAGAATGGTCGAGATATGACACAGAGACATAAAGTAAACAAATGTTGTTGGGAAAAAGGTGCTGATGGATGTGCTCAACATAGGGTGTCCACAAATCTTCAGTTTGTAAAAAATGCAGTATCTGCAAAGGGCAATAAGGCAAAGCACAATAAAGCAAGGTATGTCTGTTATAGTATTTGTGAAACACTGCCAAAGCGGGGCTCCGAGGAGAGTTCACAACAGTCAATCCTTACACCAAATATATTAAAAATGAGTAACTAATTAAAACATGCAATTCAGAAAAGGTAGAAAATGACAAAAAGGTAAATGAAAAGAGCAGTAAATCAAGCCTAATTAATGAAAATAAATAAATCATGTCAAGAAAACAAACTAATGAAATTTAATATTACATGTAGTGTAGACAAAAAATATATAAACACTGTCTTTTAGAGACTGAAATATAAAACATCACTAAAAGCATAGTGGTAAGAAAAAATTATGAGAAAACGTAAATTGCCAATATCAGGAAATAAATGGGGACATCACTAAATATTTAATGACAATTAAAAATATTATAATAAGATACTCTCAACGATTTTATACCAATTTCACCTGTGTATCAAATTGACACATCTTTGAAAGCACAATTTACTAAAATTAACAGAAGAAATAGAAGCACTTAGTACTCTACAATCAAAAGCACTTAAGGCAATTGAATCATCTATTTAAAAAAAAAACCTTTGCATAAAAAAGTAAACCATGTTCAAATGGTTTAACATTGGAACTATTTCCAACATTTAAGAAAAAAAGGAAAAAAATATCAAACTTGTACAACTTTTCTTGCAAACAAGACAGACATAAAATTGGAGAAATAACACTTTTCAACTCATTTTAGGCCAGCATAGCCTTGATTTCAAAGCATGATATGGACACTAATGAAAATATTCTTAGATTAATATTTCTTAACATTTGACAGATGTCAAAAATTTAAACCGTTGTTAAAAGGTTGAATATAGCAGTATAAAAAAGTATAAAAAGTATAAAAAATAAATCTCATTGTCACCAATGAAATTTATTCCAGGAAGACAAATATTCTCCAACTTTTGAAAATCGGTAAATCTAATTTACCATATTAAGTTAAAATGAAAGAAAAACAAATCATCCTTTAAATAGATAATAAGAAATATTATTTGACAAAGTTAATATCCATTCATATCCATTTATGGAAAAAACTTTTAACAAAGTTTGAATATAAGGGAACTGCTTCAATCTGATAAATATCACATTTAATAATGAGATATTGAAAATGCTCCCCCTGAGAATTGGAATAAAATGATGACATAGGAATTAGGAAGAAATAAAATTAGACTGTAATTATTTTCAGAATATTTCCCTTGGTTTTTTTTGTTTTTGTTTTTTTTTTGTTGTTGTTGTTTTTTTACAGAGAGTATGGCACAAGAGTGCACACATGTAAGTGAGAAGGGGAAAGGGGGGGCAGAGAGAGAGACAGAGACAGAGAAAAAGAGTCTCAAGCAGGTTCTACGCCCGTTGAGGAGCTCAGCGCATGCATGATCTGAATCAAAATCCAGAGTAAGACACTTAACAGACAGCCCTTCCTTTGTCATTTTTATTTTCTCTTCAGTAGTATATCCCAATTACTGAAATTTATTATTTCTTTATTCTGCTTTTGTCTTGGTTATTTTTATTCTTTCTCTGAATCTATGAGTAGTAAGTTTAATTGATGTGTTTGAACTATTTTATATTATCAAGTTTAAATCTAGCTAAGAACTCTTCTCAGAGTACCATTTTAGCCATATCCCATAAATTTTAGTATACTTTTCCTGTTTTTTTCCTAAAAATTATTGTTTGGGCAGAAGACTAATTTTTAAATGACTTTATAATGATCAGATGGAAACAACTTGTGTAGGATTTATTATCAATTGCTTGTTTATTTGCAGTGTTACCAAAGAATAATGCCAATATTTTTGCATTTAACAAAATACAGTGCGACTTTCCTTATGACCAAATATATCATCAATGTTTGTATATTTTCAGTGAGTTCATTGAAAAACCTGCTCCCTATTATCAAGTTGTACAATCATATTGGTTAATCTTAGAGGTACTGTGTTTGTAGATATTATCAACCAACTCTCTGATAGTCCATTATTGCTAATCTGTATTCCCTCTAACTCCACTATAGCAAAAGTAGCATCTAGGTTTTGTATTTATAAAATATACATTCATAAGGTCTAGGCCTTCATATTTAATTATAGTCTTTATTTTAAAAATGTGTGTTTATTTCCTGAATTCTGCTTTATTATTATTTTTTAAGTACAATTGACACACAATGTTACCTTAGATTCAGGTGTCTAACATAGTGATTCAACTTCTCTCTATGCTATGCTGTGCTCGCCACAGTGTAGCTACCAACTGTCACCATACAATGCTATTACAATATCATTGACTATATTCACTATGCTGTGGCTTTTTTCTCTGTGACTTATTCTTTTCATAACTGGAAGCCTGTACCTCCCACTCCCCTTCACCCATTTTGCTTATCCTGCCACACCTCTCCCCTTTGGCAACCATCAATTTGTTCTCTGTATTTATAGGACAAATTCTGTTTTTTGTTTGTTTATTCACTTTTTTTAGATTCTGCACATAAGTGATATCATATGGCATTTGTATTTCTCAGTCTGGCTTATTAACTGAAGTCTACTTCAATTGATGATATCAATAATAATAATTATGATTTTTATTAGAGATTTTGTTCTGTTGATCATCTCATATTTATATATTACATAATACATTGTTGGCCTCTTTTGTTAGACAATATGGATTGGTTCTTAGACAATATGCATTCATTCCCTATTTTACAACAGTAAAATTAGCTTGTAACTTCTTCCCAACACTCACTTTGTTTACAATTTTTTATTTTTTATTTTTAGAGACAGTGACAACATAAGGAAAGGAGAAGGACGGGGGAGAGAGAGAGAGAGAGAGAGAGAGAGAGAGAGAGAGAGAGAATCTTAAGCAGTCTCCATGCTGTCAGTGTGGAGTCCAACATGGGGCTGAATCCCATGACCCTGGGATCATGACCTGAGCTGAAATGAAGAGTTGATGCTTGGTGCGCCTGGGTGGCTCAGTCAGTTAAGCGTCTGACTTCGGCTCAGGTCATGATTTTGGCTCAGGTCATGATCTCACGGTTCATGGGTTTGAGCCCCGTGTTGGGCTCTGTGCTGACAGCTAGCTCAGGGTCTAGAGCCTACTTCGGATTCTTTGTCTCCCTCTCTCTCTGACCCTCCCCTGCTCACACTGCCTCTCTTTCTGTCTCAGAAATAAATAAAACATTAAAAAAAAAAAGTCGATGCTCAACTGACTGAGCCACTCAGGCATTCCAACTCTCACTTTTTTTCAATAATATTATCTTCCCTTGCAGTTGTATTTGTTTTTGTAAACACGTTTTTACTTATAACAGTTCATTTGCCATCTTTATCCTTTGACAAATCTGTAAATTCATTCCAGTTCCTAGTATTCTCCCTTCTCCTCTCAACTAATTATAGAAGTCCAAGATTAGTCTCCTTTGGAATTTCTTCTCTTGTTTCCGTATGTGGTTTACAACAACATTTAAGAGAAAGAGGAATGGGGACAGTTCATCTGTCACTTCCTGATACCAACAATCGAAAGCTCCATGTTCAATAGTGCTCTTTAATGAACATGAAACAAAACTAACTTTTCCATTTAAAAATCCCTGGCCTTAGTGCCAGGTAATGTAGTTGAGAAAACCAATAAGAGTAGTTAAAATACACCCTAATATCTGAAAAGCATGCCTATCAACTTTCCGTTCTGTATGATTGAATCTTTGACTCAGCTGTTTTTAATTGCTAAGGAATCCAGTTCCCTGTTTGTTAAGGCTGTCAAGTTCTACTATCCATGTACAAGGACTGTAATTCAAGCACTCATGAGTTCTAAGGTCAATGACTGCAGTTTAACTAAAATAAAAACACTGTATACAAAGCCTCATAAGCTCCAGTTGATCAGACAGGGTCAAAGTCTCAGGCAACAAGCCCTTACCAAATTCTAAACTTTAAAGCTCTTCTTAACATGTTTTAACCCCAGGTATTTTATTTCCCAAATGATCTTCTGGATCAAGTTATTGAAGTTCCTAGTCTTTTCACCATAAGTTGATAATAGGCCATATGTAAATACTCAATTTGAAGCGAATTAGAAGATGAAGTCTGACAGACGGAAATGAAGATATCATATATAATACTGGTGATGCTAATATGGAAAGTATAGCTTATTGTGTAAGCTACATAAGCTTCCTAGCTCTCTCTCAAAGTGAATTTTCACACCAATCAGAGACAGTGCTAGAAAACTACAAACTTCCCTCACAGAAGCCCACACTGCTTAGATGATGGAATAGCAGCGCAGGCTACAAGTATTTTCTAGTCAAGTAGAATCCTAAAGGAAAGAAAGATCCAACATAGTATGTGCAAAAGTCACCAAACATGTAGTTCATTCCTTTACCAACTGATGGAACTAAGAAGACGGCACAGGGTCCACGAACATAGTACATATCTGTTGACATGGGAAAATAAAGCATGAAGAGGAGCATTCTTGCACAGTATTTGCCAGTCATCCTTGCCCACCATGCTCCTTATTTCCTATTTCTTTCTTCTTGATTCATTTCTTCCTGAAAAATATCCTTCTGAAGTTCATTAGGTCACCTGGGTGGCTCAATTAATTAAGTGTCTGACTTCAGCTCAGGTCATGATCTTGCAGTTTGTGAGTTTGAGCCCGGCATCGGGGTGTCTGCTGTCAGCGAAGAGCCTGCTTGGGATCCTTTGTCTCCCCTTCTCTGCCCTTCCCCAGCTCTCTCTCTCACTCTCTCAAAAATAAATAAATATTAAAAAATAGATTTAGAAGCTATGTTAACAAAAATATATTTTTTCATTTGATGTTATATTTGAAATTATACAAGTCAAAATGTGAGAAAAATACAGATTCACTCTAATTAGTAAACTTATTTTCTTATAAAAAATACTGATTCACACCACCAATGATGCTGACCACATGATACTTCTTTGTTGAAATATATGAAAACTTATTGAAACTATTCCCAAGTAAAAGGCAATTAGATAATATCCAATCTCTTCCTATTAAAACCAACTGATTATAGCCTAGTAAGCAAATATGCTTAAGTAAAGTTTTAAAAATTCTTATAATGGGATATTATATAGTCCTTTAAAATTATGTTTCTAAAAATTTTTGTATCATGTAAAAGGTACATTATGAAAATTATATACATAGTTTGAATTAGATAGTGTGAGGAGAATAATTTTTTTATCTCCTGAAGAGAATAAATGTTAAAAATAACTGTTGTAGACAATTAGGGTTAAATTTTCAGTGTTTTTTATGAGTCTCTACTCTAGTATGTTTATTCTGATACTCTGCAATTACTGTGAGATTATTTGAACAATTTCTTAAAAATTTTATTTATTTTGAGAGAGAGCATGTGAGCAGGCAGGTGACAGAGAAAGAGGGAGAGAGAGAATCCCAAATAGACTCCACATTGTCAGCACAGAGTCTAGTGTGTGGTTTGATCTCATGAACTATGAGATCAAAGGTCTAACATTTAACTGAGCCACCCAGGTGCCCCTTGAACAAAATTTTTGAAGTTTAATTAACAATACTACTATTTTTGCATAGAGATGTCTGAATTTTATCATGGTATTGATTTATAAAAATAGATCCATTTATTAGAGGCATAAGTCTTCTTAAGAAAACTTACATATTCAAGGGGCGCCTGGGTGGCTTAGTCGGTTAAGCGTCCGACTTTCGCTTAGGTCATGATCTCGCGGTTCGTGGGTTCGAGCCCCGCGTCGGGCTCTGTGCTGACTGCCAGCTCAGAGCCTGGAGCCTGTTTCAGTCTGTGACTCCCTCTCTCTCTGACCCTCCCCTGCTCCCGCTGCCTCTCTCTCTCTGCTAGAAATAAATAAAACATTTAAAAAAAAAATAAAAAAAAAAAAAAAAGAAAGAAAACTTACATATTCAAGGGCACCTGGGCGGTGTAGTCAGTTGAGTGTCTGACTTTGGCTCAGGTCATGATCTAATGGTTTGTGGGTTTGAGCCCCACATTGGACTCTGTGCTAATGGCTCAGAGCCTAAAGCCTGCTTCGGATTCTGTGTGTTTCTCTCTCTCTGCCCCTTCCCCAGTTGTGTCCTGTCTCTCTCTCACACACACACACAAAAATAAGTAAACATAAAAGACAATTAAAAAAAAAAGAAAGCTTACATATACAGTCCAATTTGTTTATCTCAGTGTTTAGAATCTAACACTGGATTTAAGTATTATTTCTAGAGCTGCCTATCTCTACAACAGTAAAACGATCCAATTATAAAAGAGAAATGAAAACCAAGAGTCTACTTTATAAATGCTACTTATTAGAGACAGTTTGCCAATGAAGAAAAACTAGTGGACCACGTCAGAGCAGAAGGCTGGGTCTAGAGAAGCTTATGTTGGTGTCTCCTTTCTGCCGTGTTGATTTTACATTTTATTAGCTAAAGAAATTACATTTATTTGAAAGAAGTCACTCTATAAGGAGTAATACGATATTATTAAAAAGGAAAAACACTTTTAAAATATCTGAAGAAATCATTCAAAAAAAGGTAGAGACTACATGTTCAAAATTATTTTTAATGTCAGGACCATAGTGGGAAAAGCTGTTTGCAATGCTTGTATTAAGCAGTTTAACTTTCTTCTTCTATCTCTGGCCCCTTAAAAAAAAATGTTTTTAGAACATCTGCTACTTTTAATTTTTAAAATTAACTCCATATTTTAGCTGTCACCTTGTTAGATGGTGACTTTCTTAGAGATATTTTCACAAGTGCAGTAAACATTATTCATTAACGTATCAGTAAGTCATAGTCTCTATTAATGTGAATATATTTTAACAGTCTGTTGTGGGTACGTAATATCCTATGAAAGATGAATGAAAATTGCAGCTGAAGAATTTAGATTATTCATCTTTGGTTTTATAGAGCAAAATTGGTACTTTATTTCATTTGGATCCTTACAAGCATAATAGGCAACTTGCAAAGATTTTGCACATCTGTTAAAATGCAACTGGTCTGTGCCGTCCACCACAGTGAAGTGCAAAGGATTCCACCACAGACTATTTTCCCAGACTGTTAATTCCCTTCCCAGATGGAGCTGCAGAAGGCAGCACGAAGTGTATGACTTTTTTAGCCAATTCAAGAAAAATTCTATTCTAAGAAGAAAATCTCTATTCTAAGTAGTGACATGGAATACAGAGATCTTAGGCTGAATTCTTTTTTGTCACTACATCATGGTCATCGGCATATTCTTTCTCATGGAAAGAAAGGTGGGAGAAGCCCTATGCATTCATCAGCAACGTGGAATTCATGGAGAGAATAAAGTATATTTCCAAACCAATCAATTTCTTAATCCATTTTATTTTCCCATTCTTTTAGTCTCTTTCTGAATGCATAAAATGTAATAAGAAAGTCTTATGGATACTAATATGCAAATGCTATTGAAGTGTATTTATATTAAATATGTTCTAGTCTTTTTCTGTATTGATTTTTGTTAAAGAGAAAAGAGAGAGACATTTTTAAATGAAGGGGTTGGGCAGGAATCCAGAAGATTGTAAAAGAAAAAGATTTGGTGTCTTTCTAGAGCTAAAGGAAAGTAAAATTTATACATATTAATACATATTATTTTCCGTTTTATTAAGGCTTGAGAATCAGCTCTTCGCCAGTTTCAAACAAATAGAAAATTAGATAATATTTGCTTAAGTATATATTTTTGTGAACTTTGGTGCAACATTAAAAGAATATACTATAAAATTTAAATGTACATTTGTAGGTTTTAGATTAAAATACCTAAAGAAAGATTGGACTACGAAGCTGCCTTTATTTCCATGTCTCACACCCAAGTCACAGATGCAGGGAGTGTAAGGAGGAAACTAGGAAATACATACCTCATCCATTTGCCCATTTTTCTGATGTCAACCATTGGTCAGAAACAAAGAGGACAAGAGGGCAAAGTTGTCCACTGATGCATGTCCATTTCTCTGAAGAACAAGAGGTAAGAAAGGTTGTTAACAAATCAGAAGAGGCACAAAGTAGAGTGAAATGTGGGTAACATGAAAACCAATGAATGTGTCTAGTTGTTCTAGGTTTATTTTGTATACTTTTGTTCTAAGAAAAAACTGATTTCATATGAGACTGGACACTTTACCAAACTTTGGGATCATCTGACTTCTCCGTTCTAGAATCTAAGAAATAAAATGCAAAGAGGTGCATTAATTTGAATGAAAGAGGAAGGTCTTAAATAAAAATTTAGCTGCATGATCTGAAGTGAAGGAATTTATATGAAAAGTGACATTATCCTCTAAATCAAAAATCAGCCAACACTTTGGTAAAGAGTCAGATAGTAATTATTTAAAGCTTTGGGGATTATATGGTCTCTGTCTAAGCTATTCATTTTCACACTATAGCTCAAAAGCAGCAATAGACAATAAATAAGCAAATGAACATGATGACATGTCAATAAACCTTTACTTACAGACACTAAAATTTACATTTCATATACTCTTCATGTGTCACAAAATCATATTTTTCTTTTGGTTATTTTACAACCATTTAAAAATGTAAACAGCATTGTCAGCTCATGAAATGTACAGAAATCAACTGGAGGGACAGATTTGGCATTCAATCTGTAATTTGCCGACCTTTGCTCTAAGTTTATAGTCTCCAAAGTTAACAAAGGAAACAGGTTGTTGGGGTGGATACGGATATAACAGAAAGATAATCCACTAGAGAGCAAAGAGCCATGCATAGTTTTCTGCTCCTTTCCATATTTCATTTCTGTATGTTTTATAATAGAAATTTACTATCTTTACTAGTTATTATAGCTCCCCACAGTTGGCATAAATAATCAACTATGTTCTCTTGATCTACAGGAAAATTTCAAGGTTGACAGATCATCCTGAGTCTTCTTTGTGTACAGCATACTCTTTGTCTTTAACTATTTGACACTTCAGTTTACCATTTGGTGTTTTTCTCATTATGCAACTCCAGAAGTGTTTTAATGTCTTATGCTATCAACCCTACTTTCCCAATATCATCCGCTGTGTTTCCCCCCATTTATTCTCAAGGTCCAGGCTGAGTGGAAGTAAACACAGCCTGAACAGATGAAGACCATGTACCTACTTGCATCAAATGGCTTAGAAGAGTAAGTTGATGAGTTTCTTTTCTGTTTGCTTCAGTGTTATCACTGCAGTACATCATCTGCAGATGTGGATGAGGGAGGGGAATTGGACGTTTGAATAGAGTAGAGACTACTGTGTGACATAGAATCCACCATCGTACCTTTCTTAATTGTGAGTAAGTCACCATGGAGCTTTAGCAGAATCTAGAGTGGGCTTTGAGCCTACAGATTCAATTCCTTTTATCATTTCACCACTGGTGCAAGGTGGAAATACCTCATTTTTGTTTTATTATGCTGTGTAAATTTAGTTTACTTAGACCTGTGTAATTTTTCATTGAATAAAATATAAAATATAAAAAAAGAGCACCTGGGTGGCTCAGTTGGTTGAGTGTCCAATTTCAGTTCAGGTCATGATCTCACACAGGGCTCTGTGCTGACAGCTCAGAGCCTGGAGCTTGCTTCAGATTTTGCATCCCTCTCATACTCTGCCGCTCACCCACTCATCTCTGCCTCTCTTTCTCTCTCGTAAGAATAAATAAAACACTAAAAAATTTAAAATATATCATTTATCCCCTTTCAGCAAATGGATTTTAACTATGCATATGTCATAAATTACATTTTTTTATTTTCAAAGAAAGACTCATGTTTTTTATTAGATATTCACAGATTTTATCTTCCTGGTTTCCCTGTGTACACTCTCTAAGGCTATGAGAAAATCAGCTTCCTACATTAACTCAACCCTTTTACACCTACCTCCTTAGTTTTTGCTACTCAATTATATCATCCTCATCAGACTATAAAAAATTGTTTACACACACAGAGAGGGCAGGTCCATTTATTTCTGCATATTAAACGTGCCTTTTTACCACTCATTTTTTGAGAAAGAAACTAATTCAATTTGCAAAGAAAGAACAAATTTACCAAGCTTTCTTATGTTTTAGTATTGACCATAATATAAATGCTAAAATTATTCAGTTCTTTAGCACAAATCATGATCAAAAGTCCTATGCCATAAAGAGTACTCTTTGGTTTTAATTTTTGCAATAAGCCCAATATTGTTTTTCTATTATATTTTTAGGTAAAATAATATGAAATCATTTTTTAAAAATTTTGCTCTTTTATGAATTGGGCTCTAACTGATATGCACATGAGATTTGAAGTGATTTCCTTCTATTGGCATAATTTAAATAGCAAGTATAAAATTTCTCTTGCCCATATTCTTTTTATTTGCGAGGAAAAAAAGAAGAGCAAAGGAAAGAAGGAAGAATGGAAGGTAGGTGGAAGGAAGGAAGGAAGGAAGGAAGGAAGGAAGGAAGGAAGGAAGGAAGGAAGGAAGGAAGGAAGGAAGGAAGGAAGGAAGGAAGAGGTCCAAAGCTGAAGCTGCTTTAACCAACTATCTATAAAAAGTTATCTTTTTTCCCAGGTCTGAGATCTAGCCAAGCCCATACACCATGACTATTCATCACTGCTGTTTAAACTCATGAAAGTTGAAAGCAATGACTGGTAATTCCGAATTCACCTGCTGAGCTCATCTAGTCATTATTGGGAACTTTGCAGTGTCCCACATTACACATGCATCTGCTGCCCCGTCATTTACAGATGCAATGAGAGAAAACCTGTTAAGACGAGTCTTTGGGAGAAGAAAAGGCATATAACAAATACAAAAATTAAAACACTCAGGAATAAGGTAAATACTGAGAGTAAGAACTGGGAATGAGACAAATATTGGATTAAGACAAATACTGCGGCAGATTCCAATGTCAATTCTAACAGTGCTAGTAAAGATTGGATTGTGTTGACCGTTGAAGATGAGCAGCTAAAGCAGAAAGTAAGAAAAAATTTTCTAGGCCAGAATTCTATGTCATTGAAATTTTTTTATTACAGGTGACTTAAATTATAAGATTATTAAATTTAAGCATAGGTAGTATACTCTTAAAGTTAATCAAAACTAAAAAATTGATATAACCTAGTAAATTTAAATTGACAGCTATTCATAACATGTGAGAGTCATATAAATCTCTAAGGGGTTTTATTTATTTTTTATACTTGCTGCTAACCTAGCCACAAATATCTCATAACTGTGAGGAATTTTAATTGTAAAATACGGGTATTAACACACAGAACTTTTTGCTCGTTTACTATTAGTACTGAACCTGTGAGATCACATTATTCATTTTATTATTCTAATGTATTTTAATATATTCCGGTGTAGCACCATGATTATTGATGTTCATCTGAGAATCTTTTCTATGAGATTTGGAGGCAATTTGGTATAGCAGTTAAGGCCCAGTTTCTGAAAACAGAGGGTCTGAACTTAAATGTAGATCTCACCCACTCTTAGATATGGATCCTTGAACAACTTGAGTAAACTCAAAGGAGGGTGAACCTGGGCTTCCTTATCAGCTTCACCTGATGTGGGGTAAAGGTGAAGGACTAGAGCTTGAAAACTGTCAGCTGTGAAACATCAGAAGTGGAGTTAGACACTCTCTTGCACTGGGGTATTTTGAGAATTAAATGCTTTTTTTTTTTTTTAATGTTTATTTCTGAAAGAGAGATACAGAGAGCATGTGCACAAGTGGGGGAGGGGCAGAGAGAGAGGGAGGCACAGAATCAATCCAAAGCAGGCTTAAGAGTCTGAGCTGTCAGCCCAGAGCTCAACATGGGGCTTGACCCCACACACCTCGCAATCTTGACCTGAGCAGAAGTGGGGCACTTAACCCACTGAGCCATCCAGGCGTGCCACCTGCCTTTTTTAATGCTCATGACAATCCTTCACACTCAGAAAATGTTCAGAAAAAAAGAAAAAGAAAAGCTCAGTAAATCTTATCTTCTCTATGTTATCAAAAATGTTCAACTGGAATGTGTCTAACATGTATGGCGGGGAAGGAAATGAGACATTGTCATGAGCTTCAAGGTTAAGTGTGCTTGACAAAAATGATAGAATTGAGCAAAAAACACTGAAAGGAGCACAATGGAACTAGAGGGCATATGGGTACCTTTATTCCTTGTATCATAGCTCCTTAGAAAATAAATTAATTCTATCCTGTATACTTCCTCTGTGTTGCAATCAAGTTAATGTGGTCACAGTTCAGAAATAACCTTTCAAGTGAATTATGCTCCTTCCAGAACAGATCTGTGGACAGTACTTCAAAAGGAGAGATGTTATAGATGGAAAATTAACAGTGAAAAATTCCAACCCCAAAATAGCACATAGCTTTCTTTGTAAATCCAGAGGAGTGGAGCTAAATTATATGATGTGCCCTCGTATTGTCACATGTACACAAGTAGAAAATAGTTCTCAATTCATCTCTGTTTAGTAGAACTGAAATACAAAATCATTTCTGGGGCTTGTAAGGCATGCATTTGCTATGGTTATCCAAGAAAATAGAATACAGCCTTTCAAACGGTCTTGGTCTACAAGGCTGCATATATCTTGGTCATTTCTAAACCTTTCCTAGCCGTTGGTATCCTTCTATTTCCTGAAATCCCCTAGGCCAGAGAAGCTGTGAAATCAAGGTAATATTGAACTAGAGCTGCTAACATATATTACGTCTAAAGCCCTCTGTATCCAGAAGCTGGCTGTGTAGATTCGTCTTGAGCACTACACCCCACTCTCTACTGTGGATTTCACCTCCGGTTGCATAGACACACCAAAATATATACCTATATATTTAAAAGGAATAAGCATGCAAAGATTTATCTTTAACTTAAATGCTGAGTGGGTGTTCTAGGCATTCAACTGGCATATGAACTACTTTAGCCATTTTTTAGATCACTATAAAACAAATACATATTGTATTGTACAGCTGCAAGTGACATTGATAAGGATTTCCTAGTGGTCCAATAATAAACTGTGGCCATATTCATCACCATAGACAGTTGAGATTTTCTATTTATTAAATAACAACAGCATTTGTTCTATTTATTTAGCACACTTTCATGTCCTTATTTCCATTAATAGTATCAGTACTCTCCCATCATCCAAGTTTAAATTTTTGAATATGCCTTTGTTTTGATCCTAAGCATTATTCACCACAAAAACCCAAGTTGAAATTGATACCCAAGGGGCATCTGGGTGGCTCAGTCAGTTAAGCATCCGACTTCAGATCAGGTGATGATCTCACGGATCGTGAGTTCAAGTCCTGTATCAGGCTCTGTGCTGACAGCTCAGAGTCTGGAGCCTGCTTCAGATTCTGTATCTCCCTCTCTCTCTGCCCTTTCCCTGATCATTCTCTCTCTCTCTCTCCTTAAAAAATAAATAAACATTAAAACATTTTTAAAAAAGGAATTGAGAGTCTAAATTGAGCATTGATTACTCCAACTCCATGGGAATTCTCTAGACTATCATAAGTTCTGTTGTTGTTCCTTAGCTGTTTTCCCTCTCTGCCACACACAATATTCCAACATCTTTTTTCCTTCTTGTATTTATTTCTAGGGCCATTTACTACATGCCTACTTTTTTCATGCCTCAACAACTCTTTTTATGTTAAATCTGTGGCCCACATTTTATTCTCAAACTTCCTTAATTATGGCATTATTCCAAGGCAATGTCCTTGTTCTTTACATATATTCTTTGATGATTTATCCACTTTTATAGCTTAAACAAAGGTATTACTCACAGCCTCAAATTCAGTCCAGAAATCCAATTACATAGTATTCAGTGACCAACTGGTTAACTATTAATACGTCAAAGTCAATGAGCATAATTACAGATGACTGGCTACATTCTGACTCCTCTTTGGGTTTCTTTATTTTATTTCATGGAAATTTCTTCTACTCAACCAACTTGAAATGTTAGTGTTTTTTTAATTCTCCTTCTACCAAGCAAACACGTCTATTTGCACTTCAAGTTATGTGTCTTTTACATCTATTCCACTTTTACAATTTCTCTTACCTCCATTCTAGTTCAGTTACCAATTGCTCATGAGAAAGATCACTAAAGTTAGCCTCCTTAATAGTTCTACCCACCGAGAGTCACTTTTCTCTATTAATACCACACATTGTATCAAGATAAATATTTCTAGGGAGCAAACCCTCTGCAGAAAAATACTCACTGTCAAATCAGTTTCTCAATGAACATCAAACCCCCAGATTGCTTTTTCAACCTGTGTCCAACAGCTCGTTTACACACACTAAGTGCTTCAGCCAAACAACTCGATGCATATTTTCCTAAACACTCCTTGTGCTTCCCAAATCCACAGCATGTTTCTTCTTTTTCATTCTTTGTGATTTCTCATCAGTTAGGATATTCCAGGCTGCCAAGTTTTATCAATTGCTGATGACCCAGATTAAATACCATTTTCCCAATAATGTATCCTTTCAATCCCCTCCTCCAAGTTGAGGTTATCTCTTACCACCCATTATATTCTGCTTTCACATTTTTTAGTGGAAATTGGAGGATTTTCTATTATAGTTATTTGTCTCCTCACTAGAATATTAGCTCCTTAAAACGAAGATAGTGATTTAGTTATTGCTTGTGTTTCCTTCATGGCCAAGCATGAGCCTTTCATGAAATAAGCGCTCTTTAAATGTTTTTGTGAATAAGTGAATACCTTAATGCTGTGTAATATGATTTAAGAAAAGACAACCCTCTTGTGTAATGTTGATAGAGTAATCGAACAAGGTCATATAGCTTGTCACTGATAGGGCTGAGCCAGAATCGCAACACACAGAAGAAAAATAAGGGACAGAGGAACGCAGATGTTTTCTAGACCTTATTTTTAGTTCCGTATTAGTCAGGATTTTGTTCAGTTGCAAATGAATGAAAATACAACAGCATGGTAACAAAAGGCAACGTGTGAATATTTGGAAAGTAGTTATAGATTAGAGATGCTGATCAAATAGTTAAACCCATCTGATTAGTACTTTTATTATTGAAAACAAAATTTGAACAGATATAAAGTATTTCATTCTCCTAGAAATCTCCATTGCATTGCTACTGAAGAGATCAGCAATTATCCAGGGACCAATTAGGCTGCTTGTGGATTATCTACACCCTGTGGATTCCTCCTCTTCGTGTTCCTCCTTATCCCTGCCTTTTGACCACTTCACAGTTGTTAGCCAGAAGACAAAATTAAAGGAGTGCTAAAAAGTAGAAAACCAGAATAAGTGAAAGACTCTGTAAGCTATTGTACCTTAAACAGAACTGTGCTATTAGTTGGCTGAATCTTTTGAATGAAATGCCAGACAACTGAACTAAAGGGTAATTAACTTATTTTTGCAATTTTTCAAATTTGTTTATCTTAATGATTCTATTGTTTCATCTTGAAAAATCAAGCTTATTGCATAAACTGATAGCAATAATAATTAAACCCACATTGGGAGATTAGTCAATGTTTTACTACTTTGTGCTATTCTACACATGCACAATTTGCTAATAGCTTGTCAAAAGAACTTTACTAAGGCTTTATATGCTCTTTTAACATCAATCTAGATTATTCCTGTGCAGTTTATTAGCTGACAGTTCCCAATGAAGTGCTTCTATTCATAGAGAAGTTCCCAATACAATTGGAAAAATCCATCTTCAACTACTACCATGCACTTTTCTATTTACGTACAGTTGGAAGGGGTCCTGAAAATCAATTTGTAGCATTGCCCACTGGGGAATACATTCTTCATACTTGAATTTCATTTTGGCAGAAGGGAATTTACCTGAGCACACTTTGAACATTTTTTATCTACATTCCATGTGTTCTCTGTCATTTTGGGCCAACTCAGTGTCGGCAATCTCTGTGGAATTTTCTCTTTTCCCTCGAGGTCTCTGCTCAGGGTTTCATGGACACAATGCAGAATTTCCCCTGTCCGCTGTCCTGGGACTATTCCTTTGTCTGTAAGAATAAAATTCTATTCCTGACACATAATGATTTTCCTCTATGCTTAACTGTAGACCCAACTTCTAAGAGTTCCTACTTCTTAAATCTTCTATCACATACCTGATTTGCACTGAATAACCCCAAATTATGAGGTATATTATTATTTAAACTATTTCTTTAGCTTGTACTTCTTATCAAAAACCTTACCTTTCTCATTTTTACATATATATATGTAAAATATATTACATATTTTTACATATTTATATGTATATAATTATATAAAAATATAATTATATGTATATAATTACTTCTTATCAAAAACCTTACCTTTCTCATTTTTACATATATATATATGTAAAATATATTATATATATATATATATTATATATATATAATACCTACTGTCTCTGGACATTTGTGTCCAAATACAAAAAAGGGAATTTCTGAATTAAATGCAAATGTTTTCTAATATATTCTGTTCACTTGATTGTATCTCAAAGTCATCCAAGGGAGGGAAAACACTAGATGTCCATGCAGAATCAGGAAACAAGAGAATGTTTCTATCTGGGAACCATCAAATTCTGATAATGGATGAGATGACAATTTCTTCTGCAGTATTTTACAAATTGGGTGAAATTTTACTTACTCTATTTTGCTTATCCTATTCAACAGTATTCATACAGCACTATTAAGTATTTCCTTTACTCTTAGAAAATTTACCAACACAACTTTTTTTTTTTTTTTGATCTGTCAAATTCTGTAGAGTGAAATAGGAAAGATCAAGTCAGAGCTGTACTTTGATGCCAATTTTTCTACATGTAAGATTTCTTAATTCCTCATTCTATAGACTTCAATTGAACATGTAAATCAGTCTTTGGGAAATAAAAGCAAAATAATGATTCTTTATATGTATAGTCTGGTTCACAGCTTACAACACACTGCCAAATTTATTGTATCACCTCCAAACTCATAACAATCCTGTGAGGAACAATCCTGTAGTATAATTATTAACATTATCTCTCATGTTAGTGATTGGGAAACTGAGGCAGAAAAGTGTTATTTTGTTCAGGAATCACACTCCGGGGGCCATTTTGGTAGGGTCGATTCTTACATGTTTTACTAAATTAAACCATCTTTTGAAAATAAATAAAACAATAACTTTATTTGGATAGTACTCTGCTATTTATATAGAACTTTCTTACGTATTCCCCGTATTGTGGCAGACTGTGGAGAAGAGAAACAATTTTTTTCTATTACAGCAAGATTCTTTGTTTTAGTGTTTTATTTATTTCTGAGAGAGTGAGAGAGAGCGAGAGCGAGCGAGCATAAGTAGGGAAGGGTCAGAGAGGAGGAGATACAGAATCTGTAGCAGGCTCCAGGCTCTGAGCTAGTTGTCAACACAGAGCCCAAAGCAGGGCTCAAACCCACAAACCATGAAATCATGACCTGAGCTGAAGTCGGACTCTCAACTGACAGAGCCACCCAGGCGACCCATATGACAGCAAAATTCTTAACAGCTGTCAATCTTTGACTAGACATTGATTTGTCATATGAAATAAGAAGGAACATAAATTGGATATATATCTCAAAGGAGAAATATGTTTGAGAGAATAAATGGATATTTTTCCTGTCATATTTTAATTTTCCCTTTCAAAGTAATGCTAAAATATATATATAGGGGAAGAAAATTACAGAGAATTTCTTGCGCTTCTTCTTAAACATGTTGATTTTCAGTCTCTACTGACACATAATAATGAATGCCTTCATTGTTATTAACTATATTTTGTTAATTGTAACAATTAACTATATTTTTGAGAGAGATACATGTAAAATCATAAAAGACTTGGAAAACCATCAAGAAATTCTGCTTTTTATAATATGATATTAAAATGTGCGTGGTGAAACATCAGAGTTATAAAAAATTTCATGTGGCATTATAGAAAATCAAATTTAAAATATATTGCTTTGTTTGTTAGACTGCAGTCATATTAATAATATACTCAACAATAAATGCAAAATGCATTTTTCAGGGTAAGTTTCAGCAGGATGCTACATCTGACCTCGTGATTATTGATAGTGATGGTAAAGTTCAAAACATCAAAAAGTTAAAATACCCTGCCGAAATACCAAAAAAGGTGGAGGCGAAGTGGAAAATTATGTGAAATGTTAGGGATGTTTCATTCCAGTACCTTGGCCTCATTATATTATCAGCTAAATATAAAATACATAGACCAGATAAATGTCTCATTAAGTACTTCACAGTTCTTTCTGGGAACTTGGTAGTTGTCTTGAAAATGAAAAATAGAGGAGTATTTTATGTGAAAATTATGGTACGAAAAGTGTTTCAGTGAAAGCTTTTATTAACTCACTGAGTGTGGTAAGGCATGATAGTCATTATTTTATTAATTGCTTTTACTTAAAGAAGACAAAGATCTAGTCTACATTAAAATTTTAAGACAAAATATCTATCCCATTTCAGATCTAGGTGCATTATCAACTTTTCCGAGTGTGGTACAAATTAAGAGCTCCCCACCTCCATTTTTGAGAGGGGTTTCCTCATTTAACAGCATTTTTTAGGTTAATTTGACACTTATTTCTATCTACATACACTACCTACACTCACGTATTAACATGTAGAAAACAAGAATGAATTTCATGTTGAGGTTTCCCTATTTCTGTTTTCCACCTAAAAGGTTTATGTGAACACAACACAAGAGGCTTATGGATAAGAAAAACAGAGTCAGTCTTCAAGATAAAAAGAAACTTCCATTGACAATTAAATGATACACGTAGTTTTAATTGTTCTAGGTAATTATTATATCCAGTGTCTTCCTATATCAAAATTGAAAAAAAAATCTACACAATGAATTGCCGCTGTATTTCTTATTCTGGCAAAGTTCCCATTGCTTTCAGATACACTTAAAAATGACAAGGTGAATACAATGGCACCACTTTTCTTTCAAAAATGTAGTCATGCTGAAAATATCTACGTAGAAGACAAGTCAGAAAGCATAGAAAACATCATAAAGGATGCTTGTTAACAATAAAAAAAATGAATGGAGAAGAGATAGAAGGGTGTGAGATGAGAAGTGCTCATAATACCTGCAATATATGAACACCAGGCTTCAGTTTCCGAGACAAGTGAGTCCCAGATTGACAGATGGTAGATGGTTGCTTCTGGTGGAGCAAGTGATGGTTAGTTTGCAAGTAAAAGCAGATAAAGGAGCACATGAATAACAGTGAAATCTTTGGTATGTGGGCAAGGCTTAAATTATAAATGGCTTAAATTATAAATGGTTCATGATTGACTGGCCACAAGAAACTTATTAAGAACGCACATATGGTGAAGGAGCCGTAGTAGTGCTCTGACGGATTGTTGCAGCTGATCATGAAAAAAAAAATCCTGTTACATGGAGAGGACTATTGGGGAAACAATAAGTTTGAAGGAGACCTAAGGTGGAGGAAATACAAATTAAGCAGGCCCCTGTGATTGAAAAAAGCCAAAAAACATATGTTTGGAGTGTGCGCATAAGAGAGTTAAACACTGGTTGATCCAAGCATTGGTCTTCAGTTCTAAATACCATTTGGTAAAAATCAAAGATCATTGAATGTAAAAGTGCTAAATTGGACAAATTAAACAACCCCCTTCAGGGCTCTGCTTGGGATAATAGGCCCAATACCCTCCACAGAAAACATGGCTGCCATCCTCAGTGAGGTCAGACTCAAATATTAAGGAAATACTGGCGAGAAGACGAAACGTTGCCCTTCAGCATGACGTGGTTCAGGTATGTCTGTGAGAGCCGCGCAAGTAAGGTTATCCCATCCCTTGAAGGAACTGTGTGCATTGAGCCTTGTGCCATCTTGAATGAAAACCAGACAGCTGGTTCCTAATCCATTTCTTATTTTTAAGCCATGTGTATGTGTGTTTTATTATCGCTGGTGTTGTGCTGTTATTTCAGACAGAACTGACAAGGCTATAAAACTATTTCGGGTGATTAGAAAACATAAAATGTTCATTCTGAAATTACTTCCAGAAGCCATTTGCTCTAAACTCCCTTTCCTTTTTTTTTTCTCTTTTAGATTAAGAAAGTGAGGTTCAAACTGTGTAGCTGAATTCCTCAAGGTACAGCTAATTAATTAGCTGCTTGGCTAAGGCTAGAAATCAGGAATCTTAATTCCCCAGGGGTGTCAAAGGATTACTAATAATGACTTGACCAATGACAGTTTTTCAAGGAAAAAAAATTCCCCCCTTTCTCTGAAGGAATAATGTCATTCTAAGAAAATTAAGATTTTTAAGTGTAGGAAAATTGCATTCAACTTTGAATAGAAGCTTATTTTCCGGTTATTTTCTCCCCTCTAACCATTTAATATGGATTATGAATTGGGGGAAATCTCTGGCATTACTTGAATTTCTAAATTCCACACAAAACCACTTTCCAATATCCAAGCTTATCATTTAATTCAAATGCTGACAGACATAACTATATATGATTACACTTTTGAATAATACCTTGAATGTGTATAACATATTTTAATACCTAATTTAGTTTACAGACTTTCTCTCATTTTCTCTCTATGTTAGCAAAGCATGCATGGATAATTAATCTTAATCTGATTCCTATCGAGAAACAGAGAGGTTAAGTGAATGGCTCCAGGTCACACAGCAAGTCAGCAGCAATTTTTTAAAGGTCTTATTTGAATATAAAAACATTTAGATAATAGAATAATTATTTAAGGTCATCAATAGTGGTAACATTTGTCATATTGAGATAAGAAAACCATATTTTAAATCTCATGAGACATTCCCTGATGGTAAAAGCTGGCATAGTGCAGACATCCCTAAACTTGGTTTTTGTATTATTTAACCCTGCTTTCAATAAAACAGGAGAAAGTCTTTTCTATTTAGAAAAAACATTGACTGCTCAGTATAATTTGATGACAGTGTGTACATTCATTCAGAAAAATAAAAGCAATTGTTTTCCTTTTTAATTTTGATGAAATAATGAAGTCAGAATATCAAAGTATTTTATTGATATTGAAATGACATTGCTTAGTATATAATTTTGCAATATTTCAAAACTCTCTTATTTGGGTGATGAAAAACACAGGAAATGTGTTAAATATTTGTGTTTGGATTATAAAACCCAGCAGCATACGGACAAAAACAAATTACTTTTGTTAATTTTTTAAAGCCCATCTTGAGTTTATTATAGAAAGGAGGGCTTCAGCATTGCACTTGCTTGAAAGATTAATGATTCGAGTGTGAGAAATAGAGCTTTATTATGAAACATCCTCTCTGAGATAGATCTTTGTATCAGTGAAATTATATGTCAAATTTTTCCTTTGAGTCACAAGGCAAACAATATTCCTTTTGAATATATACTGTTAACACATTAAACCAAAGTATTTATTGTATTTATCAAACGTTCCTACTACTTGTAAAAACATTTTGAACTCCAGGGTGCCTGGGTGGCTCAGTTGGTTAAGCACCTGACTTCAGCTCACGTCATGATCTCATGGCTCCTAAGTTCAAGTCCCACATTGGGTGAGCTCAAGCCCCGTTTCAAGTGAGCTCCAGTCCCACTTCAGGTGAGTCCTGTTTTTCTCTCTCCCTCTCTGCTCCTTGTGGGTCTCTCTCTCTCTCTCTCTCTTTTGGCCACTCATTCACTTGCACCCTCCCTCTCTAAAATCAAAACGAACAAACAAACAAAAACTACTCTGAACTCTGTAAAAATGCATTTCAAAAAAATAGAAAATACCTTGAAAATTCAGACATCTTTTTATCTTTGTTACTGATTATATTAACTAAATGTGTTATTCCAATAATTATTAAACTTCACTTGTTCCCTGATGTTTAAATGCTAAGTAATTATGTTTACCTTGCCTAGAAGGATGAGCTTGGCATATATTTGTCACGGTGAGCTTTTTGCTTTCTAACATGCCACAGAAAATTATTTTGGTCATATCCAGCTATGATACTTCCTACGAAATTATAACAAAATAAAAAATATGCATTTGTAGTGAAGACAGAGAATATAACCAGTTTTTTGCTCCCATGTCACCAGTGTGGAATAAAGGCTCCAACCTCATAAGAAGGGAAGAACTATTTATTAGCAAGAGCACTCACAGTATACTGAAAACTTCTTAGATTCTCAGTGTTCTTTCACTTTCCATATGAGAAAATAAAAAAATTAGAGTTGAGTTCAGCATAAGACATTTTTTAAGCAAAATCCACCAACAATGGAACCGAATTGCACAGAATAAGAAGAATTTTACTTGAATGGTATATGTGTATGGATATTAAAATATATCCTTAAGATACATAAAAACAGAGATGTCCCAGTAGGCCACTATGGAAGTGATGAATATGGACAGAAAACTATTTATTTTCCCAATACCCAAGCAAATATATATATAAGCAACTGTTGTTAAATGGAAAGGAAATGTGTTTGTTATTCTAAATTTGGTATATGCAAAAAATCAAGAGGAAAAAATGACTCATAATGTCACAATTCAAATATATTCAGTATCAACATTTTGTACCATTTCCTTCCAATTTAAACTAAAGCTTAAAATTTATATAGTGACAAATCATAATAAGCATGGGACTGTGTTTCTTTTTTTTTCATTAATTGCTTTTAGAATCAGAAATCCTCAAGCTATTATTTTAATATATGTATATTAGTTTATTTGATTATTAGTCTATTATTTATTATAATTTATATAAGCATTTCAGTATGGTCAGCCATTATTTTGGATCTTGATTTTCTGTGTTGCAAGAAATGTTGCAATAAATATGTGCTGGAAAATTATTGATTTTAAGATTCTCAGAATATATTGCAAAACTGCTTTTATAAAAAATTCTGATCAATGTGTGACTGTGAAGAGGCACTATAGCTTGTGACTTAAGAGCAGAGAATCCAAAGAAAACTTCACTAACTTTCTGGATAACCTAGGGAAAATCACTTACCTTCTCTATGACACAGTTCCTTCGTCTCTAAATGTGGATTGTAATAGTACGTCCCTCATAGAATTGCTATTGGATTAAAAATGTTACTAAACATGTAAATGCTTAGAACATTTCCTTACCCATAGCACTATGAGCCTTGACTATAAGATGTGTACAGGGGAGGTCAAATTTATAGAAACTTACTGTTCCAAATAATTAATTATGTCATAGATTCCAAAGTTGTTCCTTTTATAGGTAAGCAAAGCTTAGCAGATTAAATAATAACCACAGTGAACCCTAATTTATAGCCCTTTGCATTAATTTTTAATATAATATATTCATCAGCTATATATAGGCATGTATTTGGGGGAAATCGTGCTTACAAACATTTTCAAGCAATTCCGTTCTTGCTGGTGGTGGCTGCAGTTTCTCGTACTGGCAAATTCATCAGGTGCAAGAGGAGTATGCCATCTTGGCCCATTGGTACATGACTTTAGCATCTGCTCTAAGGATTTGACTATTTTTTAAAAATTTTTAATGTTTATTTATTCTTGAGAGAGAGAGAGAGAAAGAGAGAGCATGAGCAAGGGAGGGGTAGAACAAGAGAGGGATGCAGAATCTGAAGCAGGCTCCAGGCTGTGAGCTATCAGCACAGGGCCCTGATGCAGGGCTCAAACTCGTGAGCTGTGAGATCATGACCTGAGCGGAAGTCAGACTCTTAACTGACTGAGTCACCCAGGCACCCCTCAGTTTGACTATTTTTGCCCTTGTATTCCATTTGACTTAGGAACTGTCAGCTGAGATTTTTATTTGGCATCTGTGTGGCACCTCTAATTTATCCCTCGAAATTCCCTAGAGATTTGCATCAATGAGTGACCCCTATGAAAATGTGTTTTTTAGAAGATCCATTTACCTACACATACTACAAGACCATTGACTATAGCTCAAGGGGCTACAAATATCCAAACATTTTTCTGTGGCCAGGAGCCAGCCTGCACTCCTGCTGAATAGGTGGGTCTCAGTTTTGCCCACTGTAGCTTTTCTTTGGCTTCTCCCACCAATGCTTTACTCTCTGTAGGGTATCATTTGACTGATTTCCAGAGAGCAACATGTGCTTCAATTTAGGAGCTCTTATCAGTAAGATAAGCAGCCTTCTTTACCTCAGTTGGGAGAAAATCAGAAGGTCCAGGACTCAATTTAAGAGAGATATAGAGGCCCTAGGAGACTCACTGGTTGTCTCCACTAGCAGTGAGGCAAAATCTTGCTCGTATAATGATATACTAACCCTGAATTTTCCCACTCCATCTCCATGAACTTTTATCTCCCTTCAAATGGTCTTCTGACATCTTCCAAGACATGATCATTCTTTCTAGCCTCAGAATTATCTAATACCCTTCTGTGATGAGGGTACTTTTTACCTGTGAATAGCAGCACACTAGGAATATTCTTTCAAATGGGCAGCTTTTGAGTTCAGAACCTAGATGTCTCTGTGGGATAGGCTTATTCAATTTTGCCAAATGCTCTAGTCCTCATATATTCTAAGTTTCTTTTTCAATTTTTCAATTTATTTTTGAGAGAGAGAGAGAGAGATCATGAGCAGGGGAGGGACAGAGAGAGGGAGGCACAGAATCTGAAGCAGGCTCCAGGCTCTGAGCTGTCAGCACAGAGCCCAACACGGAGCTCGAACTCACGAGCTGTGAGATCATGACCTGAGCAGAAGTTGGACGCTTAACCAACTGAGCCACCCAGGTGCCCTCATTCTAGTTTCAAACCCTTCTACCCCCACCTGCTTGGTCAGGCCATAAAGCTGATTAGAACCGTTTATGTCATCACTCTTGATAAGATTGTTAATGTTTGTTTTTGTTCAGAGCCCCATTCAAATTTTGATATTATTATTTTAACTTTGTGAAGAGACGTTCAAAGGCCTCTTGGATAAGGAATGTAATTTCATCAAATTTCAACAACACTGTTGATCCTTGAGCTTCTTGCCTAAAGCAGTTTCGGTGAGAGATTGTAACTTATTCCCCACATTTTGAAGAATGTCTATTGCCACATATTCTTAGGAATTTCACAAACTGGATTAACCTTGAATATTGTCTGGATTTATTGAACAATGCTATTTGTCACATGAGTGACTCCTCTTGCATTTCCTCCTTTGAAGAGAGAAATTATCATTTTGTCACTGCAAGGAACACACTTACTGTTTATGGTCACCAAGACCGAATACCACCTCACTAGATTTTGACAATGTGATGGTGAGTTTAAATATCCTTGTGGTTTACTGGATCCCATTTCATGAGGATGCAAAATTAGACTTCAAAACTGGTATTTTAAAGAAATCATTAGTCATATCTATATTGGCTTATCAATCCTGCTTGGCCTGTTATATTTCCTATATAGTATGTAAAATAATATATAGGTACTATAAAGATATATTTCACATACAACTAAAATATTTCACAGGAACAAATTTTTAACCTTTAACAATCCACCGTCAGTGTCTAGACACTTATCTACTGGCCAAAAAAGACTGACAAAAAGAGAATCATGGAGACTCAATCTCCACCTTCGATCATTTTGTTTTCAGAACATAGGTCTTATGCTGTCTCCTAGAATTCTGTATTGCCTAATTTTTACTACCTAGAAGGACATGGATAATTTCAAAATTTTCCATTTAACATGGTCTATCAAAATTGGACAAAGGGCAGGCTTTATTAGTAACTTCATGAAAAGATTAATGGCAGAAATGCCCCATAATCCAGTACTATTATACATTCAGGTAAAGATGACTAGACTGGGTTATTATTCTCTAATAAGCTCTTCAATTTATAAATTTAGTTCTCTCCTTCATGTAATTTCCACACCCAACCAGTTTAACTTTGTACCTTCCAGAGTGTCATCTCTATACTTTGTAAGAATTACTATATACATTAAGCTCCAGATCCATCAATCTTAAAAAGGTTTTGCATAACATCTCCAGGCTACGTCATTCAAATTGTGGTAAAAGGCCTAAGATGTTACCCATATTTCCCTTGGATCAGACTGAAGTGCTCACCTATCAGGTACTTAAAATATGCTATCATCTTCTTAGAGGAAATCTTGTCAGTGTTTTTTTATTTCAACACATTCTTCAAAACCCACCAGTTGAATAGGTTGTTTTCACTGCCACTAGTCTTTTCATTCCTTCCTTTTGTACCTAAAATTTAAAAAAAGTCTATTGGAAAGGCTTAATAATGAATTAAAATGGTCAATAAAATTTATTTAAGTTCAAGTCCAAGAATATAAAAGAGTCAGAGCATCAGAGAGATATTTTAGAAAATATCAAATATGTGAATTTAGGATCAGAGGGAGAAGAGAGAGAGGATGCAGTGGAAAGAGCATTATTTTAGATACTTTATTTTCCAGTATTAAGATTTTAATGATTCATCCTTAGAGTTAGATTTTATCTTCACAGTCTCCCCCTCTCTGACAATTTATGGTAGATATAATTCTATCCCCACTATTTGCCCAGGCATAAAAACAGAATAGATAATTTCTACTCTAGGAATGGGTCTTCTCTGTATGGAGCTTTTTACTTAGAGTTTCCTTATTTGTCTAATATGTTTAAGAAAATTCCTATCTTAAATAGAAAACCTAAACAGACCCATAACGAGTGAAGAAATCGAATCAGTGATCAAAAATCTCCCAACAAATAAGAGCCCTGGACCTGATGGTTTCCCTGGGGAATTCTACCAGACATTTAAAACAGAATTAATCCCAATTCTTCTCAAGCTAT